>NC_071387.1:98159672-98759672 GCF_022682495.2 Desmodus rotundus
GTGCTGACTGACGTGTAGGCGGACCAGTGGTTTTGGGAAAGCAAAAGGAGAGTGGCCAACGGCAACGGCGACCAGGCGAGGCGGCTGGAATCTCTGCAACTGCTGTGTGGGGAACTGTGTGGGGGCGGGCAGTCCTGACGGACGTGCACAGCGGCCAGTGATCTGGAGAAAGCGGCGGTGGGTGACCAATGGCGACCCAAGGGAGGTGGAATAGGGCGGTGATGGGGCGGGGCGATCGGAGGCTTTGCTGCGCTGTGTGGGAAACAGTGGGGGCGGGAAGACGCGAAGGACGTGCTCGCGCGCCAATGGGTAGGGGGCAAGTAGGCGGCGGGCAGCCAATGGAGGCGCGTGGTCTGGGGGCGAGGCAGGGCTGCGCGGCGCTGTGCGGGAAGCGGCGGGGCGGTGGCAGCACTTAGGTGAGGCGGGAGGCGGAGCAGGTGCGGGCCGCGGGCGCTTCGTCCCGGGCAGTCGGGGCGGCAGTCGGGGCGGTCGGGCCCTCGCGGACCGGGCCTCGCCGGCCCCCGCTTACCCACGCCTGGTCCCCGCAGGTCGATCAGAGGCCTCCTCCCCGCCGTGCTCCCGCGGCTGGCGCCGTGGGCATGCGGGTGCGGCCTGCGCGCGTGTGAGCGAGGATGGGGACGCAGGGCAGCCCGGTCAAGAGCTACGACTACCTGCTCAAGTTCCTGCTGGTGGGAGACAGCGATGTGGGCAAGGGCGAGATCCTGGAGAGCCTGCAGGACGGCGCGGCCGAATCCCCATACGCCTACAGCAACGGTAAGGAGGCCCCACAGCTGGCCTGTCCTCGGGGAGCCGCTCCTCGTCCCCTCCCAGGAAGGGCGCAGGGCCCTCGTATGCAGGGCTCTCCCTGCTGGGCCCAAGGCTGCTCGGAAGCCGCGTGAGCACCACGCAGTCCCCACAGTTAGCTGGCCTGGGAGGCGCCTCTCCCGGTGGACCTGAGCTGCCACCTCCTGTCACATCGGGTCTGTAATGAGAACTGCGCCAACCAGCCATTTGCCCTACCCGGTTAGACTGCAATTAGGAGCCAAGGATCAGCGCCTTGCCTTTCTTCATCTCTTCACTGTGGTTAAAGCCTAACACTGCCTGGCAGGGAGCAGGCCTGTGGCAATTTGCAATCTGTTTTCTTTCTCACTATTTTCAACTCTAATAGAGGCCTGAGGCTGGGAAAAAGCAGCTGGATTCTGTATAATCAGGTTGGCACTTTGAGTTATCAGCTCAAGACCTAGAGGCCTTTTTAGAGACTAACAGCTTAATGGGAGGTTGCTATCCTGCTGTGAGCTTCCCGGAGAAGGGTTTTCATCACGGAGCAGCTTGGTGGCTGCTGGGTGACAACCGACCTAGGAGGTGTGTGAAGACAATGTTCACGGGCTGGAGGAAGGATGTACCTGAGGGGGGAGCATCCAGTAGTCTCAATGGGGGCTGCAGTTCTGTGGGGTCCAAGTGGAGAACCTGTGACAAGGTGTCCCAGGTATGGCCAGGGTTTCCTCACGACCCTGTGGCGTATGGGGCTGTGGGACTCAAAGGCAGGCTTTTCCCCTGAAATGTTTACTCACTGCTCAGGGAATCAACACCTTGTGCTGGAAGAAAATGCCCCATTCATGGTGTTATTAAAATTTCTTTTAAAATTTCTTGCACCTTGGCCAGGTGGCTCAGCTGGTTGGAGCATTGTCCTATACACCAAAAAGGTTGCGGGTTTGATTCCTGATCAGGACACATACCTAGATTGTGGGTTCGAACCCTGGTCGGGACACATACAGGAGGCAACTGATCTGTTTCTCACATGGATGTTTCTCTCTCTAAAAAAAAAAAAAAAAATCAATTAAAAAACATATTCTTGGCTGAGGATTAAAATTTCTGCTTGCATGGCTAAGGTACACATGACCAGCACTTGTCTGAGCTCCCCTTAATTCGCATATTTAATGTAAAAAACATAGTTATCTTGGTCAAGAAGCAGTGTGGCCTATCCCCACTCTGTGATGGGGCCCTTGTCCCAGGCCACAGGGTGTTTCCTTAGGAGAACCAGGGACTCTGCCTACAGTATGTCAGTGTCCAGTCTCTCCAAGGATCTTTTGTGCTTCTGGAAGTTCTGTCTTGTCTCACCAATTTTACTTAAAGTCCTTGCCCTCCACGCTCTTTGTTGCTTTGTTTCCCGGCCTCTCGTCAGTCCTGTCTGACTGCTCTGAGCGTTTGCTGTTTGCCAAGTTGCTTACCTTTGGGCAGTTGAGAGTGTGGACGCAGCTCTTCCGACCCTTTCGGTTCAGGACTTGTCAAGGTTGTTGGATCACCTGAACTGGCTGGATGCCCTTCCTGCTGTCACAGCTTCAGCATTGGGCAATCGTGCCAGATTCACGCTGCGCCACCTCCCAAAGTACGTGCTTTCAGCCCTAGCTGAGAGAAGACATCTGGAAGGGCAAGAAAGGAGAAACTCTGGGTTTGTTTATAGGTGAGGAAAATGTGAGGCCGACCAGCGGTATGAGAGGGAGGCCTTTTGTTGAGGCTTCTACCAGCCACTGCCACCTTCATGGACACTTGGCAGTCACTGTCAGAGGTACCCCTCATGACTCAGTCAGTAGGTGATGGAGCTGCTTTTCCAGCAGCAGTGCTACTTCCTGGAGTCCTGCTCCTGGGCTGCTGGCTCCTGGGCTGCTGGCGGGGTGTGAGAAGAGTGTGAGAGGGGTTGGCCTTCTTCAGGGGCGTCTTTTCCTGGGGCATAGATTTGTGCTTCTGAGGGTCGGCTGAGCCTCACCAGCAGGTTCTCCAGCTGGGTGCAGTGAGCATTCAGGGAAGACAGAGCCTAGCTGGGGAGATGGGAACCACCTTCTGTCCCCTCTGTCAAATTGCAGTGCATTGCTGCACTTCCTATGACACGCCGACTGAGTAAAACCTAGAGACCTGCCTGAGATAACGGAGATGTTTGGTCCAAGCGAGGACCGCCTTCCAGGAATGGAGAAGAAACCACTCTTGGAAAGGTTCCATGTGCTGTTAGGGCCAGGGCACACTCACGGGTTACTGCGGGTTCCCCATAGCATGAAGCAGAGACGAGAAGGCAGAGTGCCTGGCCCCTGTGTCTAGGGGTCCCTGCGGTTGAGATGTGTACAGTATGAGAAGTGGGTCTTTGTGGTTGGGGCACCCGCTCACTGAGCTCAGGGCCCACCATTCTTTATCAGCGGGAAGTTGGTGGACATGAGCGCACTCTCTGCTCCTCCGAAGGCTTCCTAAGGGAGACTGTTGGGGGTTTTGGAAGCTCTGGAGCAGCTGGTTCTCGGGATTCAGCAACATGGGAATTTTTCCTTTAAAAAAGTTGTCATATCCATGCTCTGGCTGGTGTGGCTCAGTGGATTGAGCACTGGCCTGTGAACTGAAGGGTCACTGGTTCAGTTCCCAGTCAGGGCCCACGCCTGGGTTATAGGCTCCAGTGGGGGGGGGTGAGAGGCAACCGGTCGATGTTTCTCTCCCTCTCTTTCTCCCCCGCTTCCTCTCTCTCTAAAAGTAAATAAAATTTTTTTTTTAAGTTGTAATATTCAGGAGTTTAAAAAATTTTCTGATCCTCTTACAATGGATATACATGCTATTTCTTTTTCCCGTGTTGTTAAAATCCCTCAGCATGTCTCTGGCCTTCCTGTTTTCAGCCTAAAATTTCATGGTTCTTCTGACCAGGAGCAGCTGACCCGTGGCAGTGAGGTCCCCACTAGTGTGACAGGCACGCCACCTAACCCCCTTCCTCGGGCCACTCGGAGGGCTCACGCACATGGAAGTCTTGTCTAGCTTGTTCCTCAGACACGTACATGAGTGCATGTTGCTCTCCTTGCTTTATAAACATGTGAGTCATCAAAACGGCCCCTACTAGAACTGGCGCCTGCAGTAGCGATGAGCCACGTGTGACAACGTGCCGACCCCTGCAGGAGCCCGCAGTGGCTCTCGGAGTCTGGTGATGCTGATGTGCGCTGTGCGTATCGGTTTCCATAGATCTGGAGACCTTCCCCTCAGGAGGTTTGCGTTCCCTTTTTCTTACTACACAGCAGTGGTTTTAGAGTGCCCGTGCTCTCCTCCACAGGGCAGAACACTTTGTGTGGAGGTTCCACCGGGCCGTCTGCTGGGGAAATATGCTCCAGAACATAAGCACTGAGGAGTCTGGGTTGTGGAAGCTGGCAGGAGGAAGGCAGAGCGTTCCACGAGCAGCTTCTGCTCCCGAGTGCACTGCCAGATCTGACTCTGCTCCAAGGCTGTTGTTCCCTGAGGCGGTGTGCTGGGCACACCCTGACGCGCAGCCCGTCCTGTTTTTCCCAGGGTGGCGAAGGTCCTGACTAAGACAGCTGTGTCCTCTGCGCCTTGGTTCCCACACGTCTTCATGATGAGGGTCAGCAGGAAGATTTGGTGTAGTAGATAAGCCCACGTCTTGAAAGACTCCAGAGTAGGTGTAACTCCATCTCTCTCCATCTACTCCTGTGGGGATCGGTGTCGGTGGGAGCTGCTGAGTGTACAGGATGACCGCGTCCGCTGAGTCCAGGGCATGCAGAGAGGGAGGCCGGGGGTCTGATGCACAGGAGGAGAGAGGCAGGTGTGACAGGTGTGGACAAAGTCGGGCAAGTGCTGAGGTCTGCCACTAGTGTTTGGGCCTACGGGTTATTTCTGTGTCAGTGCCGTGCCTGTGTGTGTGTGGGGGGGGGGGTACCGTGCCTGCAGCTCAAGGTGCGGGAGAGTGGGCTGTGGCCCCTGTCAACTACCCAGCAGCCAGGCTGGGGCTCATCATGCCCCCCAGCTCCATGGCTTTTCTCTGAACAGGTCCAAATGTCTCCTCTCACCTGGCTGGGAGTGGGTTTCCATCCTTAGTTCAAACCTCAGAGTACGCAGTGTCTCCAGGTGCTCCTCTGCCCTGTACACCCCTGGTGTCTCATCTGTTCCATTGTCCTCGACACTAGGGTGAGACCTGCACACGGGAGGCACTAACTAAACGTGTTCTAAATGCAGGTGCAGCTTGCGTGCAGCGCCCCCATCCTGACAGTCCTTCTCTTTCTGTACTTGGGTGGGTGCGCATGTCTGGCCTTCATCCATTTTCTGGGCGGTTTATTGGGTTTTGCCTTCTTTGCCTGGCCTCTTTGTCAGAGGCCAGGTTCCGACGTGGGGCCGAGCCCCTCGGCGCGGTTCCCCGTCCGGTTCTCACTGCCACCCTGCTGCGGAGCTGTCCTCCCCATTCCATTCTGTGGGTGAGGAGCCAAGGCTCGCACACACCGAGAGCCTGCAGCGCTCTCAGGCAGCATGCGGCCTGGAACCCCTGTCTTCTTATGTGTGGGTTGTCTGACCCCCTTCAGGAACCCAGCGCTTTGAGTGCTGGGACCGACCCTCTTTTCGCGGGGTGCTCCTGTGCCCCTGCCCTCACCTTCGCCCTGGGCCCGGGCTTGGCTCCTCTCTGACGGTCACAACCCTCCTCCCCAGTGCTTCCATGCATTTGACTCCTGCGTCTTCAGTGCGTCCCAAACCGAACCCTTTTCTTCTCCTGGCACCTCTGTCCCTGGTTTTGGGGCTGCCTCCTCCCTCTGCTCTGGGGCCCGGGACCAGTCACTGAGGTTCACTTGTTCTCCCTTCACTGCACTGCTCCTGCCCTTCTGCCTCCCTCCTGCCTGCGTCTAGCAGAGCAGCGGAGCCCTGAGAGCTCCCAGGTCAGCCGCCAGCTAGGGCGGCAAACCACGGGTTTCCAGAGCGGTTCCAGAAGACCGAAAGGGCTATGCACAGATCCGTCTGCGTTGTTGGCCCTTTGCCTCTGGCTGCTGGGTGTGGTGTAAAGATCAGCCGGCCCGCCTGAGACGGTGGCAGGCTGGGGCACAGGGGGAGACAGATGACCTTATCTGCTTCAGGTTATGCTAACTGGGCTGATGTGTAATTTGGACTGGCGTGGCCATTCCTGAATTTTCAGAAAACATTTGAGTAGGTAGAGTGTTTTCAATGTCAAGTTTCCCCCCATCTTTGGCACTTTCTGTAAGCTAAACAGGTAGCAGGCAAGATGCTCCCACGGCAGGGACACTGCTGTGCAGAGCTGGGTCCCTCTTTCAGGGTTGTGTGGTTGCAGTGACACCGCTTTGCTGTGTTGTGCACGTCTAATGTCACCATTCCCGCTAGCAAGAATGTTTGTGGCTTGGATGATGAATTAAATAGAAACATGTAACAGGAAGTGGGGAAGAAAGCGAGAGGGTCTTGCAGGCACTTTTGCCACTTGTTCTAAATGAATTGCCATTGGTAAAATATGACATTGTTGGTTCCTGAGAACCTGGCCACTGAGCTGCTCTGGGTGAGGAGGAGGAGAAGGGATGGAGTCGTAGCCAGGCCAGGGTTGTGGGCAGCACCTAGTGTAGGTGGCATGCCTCTCGATGGGGTGTTGGCGGGGCCGCATCAGTCTGGGCATCCTGTGTTGGGCTGGGCATTGGAGAAAGTGGGGGAAAGTGTCAGTGTCTGGGACCCTGGCCTGGAGCAAGCTGCAGAAAGAATGGGAGAGGGAGGGGAGCTGGCTTGTGGGGCAGGGTTACTGCCCTGGGCCCTCAGGAGCAGCATGTTGGGACTGTGAGCCCAGGCCTCAGAGACCAGGGGAGGGGCTGAGCCAACACCAGGTGTGTGGGTTCATCATTAGGATAGGAAATGAGGGTAAATACAAGTGAGTAAAGTGAACTTGAACTTTTAACCGAGGTTTCCTAGGTTTCCTGGCTATGATTGTGCTCGTATAGGGCCAGTAGTGACGGGCAAACTCTGATATCCACAGTAATTGCCTTCTGCCAAAGCGGGAAGGTAATCTCCCTGACCGTGGACGTGTGCCCTTCAGAGGGCAGAGGGCGGATGGGGGGCGAGTAGACTCGGCAGTGATGGAGAAGGGGAAGCCCCAAGGACGTGAGCAGGATGGTGGGCGTGACCAGACAAGCTTCGCCCCCTCGAGGTGCTGGTGCTGATGTCACAGAGGGGTATGGCGCTTTGGCTAAACTCACCAGAGGGAAGCGATTCATGTGGGGTGGGGGTTGCTAGGAAAGACAGGCCTTCAGGGTTGTGAAGAGGGAGGGAAAGTGAGGAGTGGCCTGACCAAGTAGTGCAGAGGGTGTGGTGTCAGGAGGCCAGCAGAGAGGACATCCCAGCATCCTTAAGGAAGAGCAGGGAATGAAGAAGGCCCAAGTGTGGAAAGGCAGGCCCTTTACAGATTTTGAAAAGTGTCAAGGTGCAGGCAGCCAGGTGCCAGATCTCTGGGCAAGCGCATTAATGTCAGCCCTAGACGGTGGTCTCAGCTGGGTGACAGGCATGTTGGTGAGCCCAGGAAGCCGCCAGGTGGTTCCTAGGTTGGGTGGTGGCACTGTGGCTGAGGTGGGCCTGTGTCCCATCTGGCACTTCTTGGGGTCATAAGCTGGGTCCTTGCCAGCCTGGACCTTCCCAGGCAACAGTTACCTGTCAACAGGGCTAAGGTAGGATAAGTGCCTGCCACTCAGGTGTCTGCTGGGAGGGATGGGTGACAGGGAAGTGACGTTTTCGGGACTTTGATGCTTTGTACAGGCTCGAGTGGCTGAAGGAACATGGCGCCATCTGACGGGGTGCCGAGGCTGTGTGTGCAGGCGCAAGAATCACTGCGGAGGGGTTAACTGGGTTGCGGCATTTGGCAGCAGCGATGACCGGCCACCTCCACCTGCCCATGCACCATCGCTGGTGCCCGCCTCAAAGCCTCTGGGCCCTGTGCGGCTGTTACGGATGCACACATAGCACTCGTGTCTGCACTGTTACGTAGTCACTTCGTATTGATTTCTGTTTCCCGTCGTTTGGTCCTCTCTCTTCCGGTCTGCTGTTGTCAGCCCGCAAGCTGCTCAAAGGCTTTAGGAGCTGAGTCCGGTTTTCTTAAAGTCACAGTTTGGGTAGGGGAAGGCCTGTCCCTGGTGCAGACCTCAGGAGCAGTGTGGATGACAGAGTCCTCATCAGCTTGCAGAAGCTGCTGCGCTGGCCCGTGACACAGATTTCCCACGGAGTCGGCAGTCCCGGGCTCATGCACACACGCCAGCATGCACGCACGTACTTGCACACAGTTCTCTTGGTCACTGGAGCTGGTGGCGACTTGATTGGGTCCAGATCAGAGGTGAGCAGGTCCTTGGTGGATGGGAACAGCTTGGTGGCGGTGTTGCCAGCAGGGGTATTTTCCTTATTTTAAGTCACTTGGCCACACAAAGAGTCACAAAGAGGAGATTCTAATGAAACAGCGGTTTTGAACTTTCTTCATCTCGTGGCACACATAAACTACTAAAATTCTACAGCGCGCCAAAAAATATATTATATATTGTGCCCATGTGACCAAAAAGTAGGTATAATTTTGGTTCATTCACACTGGGTGGTGATTGTTGTGTGGGTCGTCATCCTTCTTTGATTGGACGGTCTAAGGGAGGAGAGGCCAGTGCCCCTGACTCAATAGTCAAGTGTTGCGTGTTTTAAAAATTCTCGTGGCACACCACCGTGCCTACCACAGCACGCCGGCTGGAAATCGCTGTGATGAAAAGTACTCGGAAAGATGTTTAACCTTAAAATTAAACGGGATGGAACGATCGCCGGTAGAGGGTGTGGTATCAGGAGGCCGGCAGAGAGAGCGGGCAGCCCAGCATCCTTGAGGAAGAGCAGAGAATGAAGAAGGCCCAAGTGTGGAAGGGCAGGCCCTTTACAGATTTTGAAGTGTCAAAGTGCAGGCAGCCAGGTGCCATAAGGCTGTCACAAAGTGCGTCTGCTAACACTCAGCGCTGACAGCGCTCACGGAGCGCACGGGGTGGGGGGGTGGGGGGCGTGTGCGTGCTGCTCTGGGTCAGGGGCTCCGCAGCCTGTGTCCAGAGCCTTGAGAAGTCTTCCCTTTTGACCGAGTAATTAGGGCCTCTCCTGGGGAATATAGGGGACACAGCTAGAGAAAATCAAGGCTTTGTGGTTTGTTTTTTTAATAAAAATGAAAACCCTGAAACAACCTAAGCATTCAAGAGTGGAAATATGGTATATTCATAGGGCGAGGTTATTATACAGCCTTTTAAAATAATGATTTGGAGGAATACTTAGTGAATATTCAATGGTATGGGTCATCTCTGAAATCTTAAGTGGGAAAGAAGTGTGCTTAAGTCTACAGCGCGCCAGTGAGCGCCAGATGAAAGCGGGCTGTGCAGTGAACACGTGAAAACACAAACGGTGGTTACCTGTGTATTTGGGGGTATGATTAGTTGCAAGTGAGCTGTATTTTGCCTGGTTTTGTGCACAGATGTGCTTGTTCTCTTTTGTGGACAACAGAAACTTTGATTTGAATGGCCTGGTATGGTTTTTAAGGCGTTAAAGAAAATTCTTCACTGCCCTAGCGTTTTTCTCGAAACCCAGCCTGTCAGTGGAAACACAAAGGCATTTTGAAATTTATTAGGTAACTTCTGCTTTTTTTTCTTCCTTCACCAGGCAGCTCCCGTTCTTTTCTCCCCAGCGACCGGCCTGTACATGCGCCTGTGGTGGTAGACCTCGCCCGTGTGGTGGTAGACCTCGCCCGTGTGGTGGTAGACCTCGCCCGTGTGGTGGTAGACCCCGCCCGTGTGGTGGTAGACCCTCGCCCGTGTGGTGGTAGATCCCGCCCGTGTGGTGGTAGACCCTGCCCGTGTGGTGGTAGACCTCGCCTGTGTGGTGCTAGACCTCGCCCGTGTGGTGCTAGACCTTCGCCCGTAGCAGGGCAGGCATGAGTGACCTGCGCATCGTCCTTTTTCCCAGAATGCCTATGTGGTCAGCACGTCAGGGGACAGGTGGCTCTGTTCTGTACTCAGACCTATCTTGTGGGGTGATTCAGGCCCTTGTGGTCAAAAGGCCTACCAATCTGAACTCTGAGCAGGTCAATATCCAGTGGGTTTACTTTTTTAAGGATAGATTTTATTGGCATAATTGACATATAATAAAATGTACCTGTTCAGAGTATACGTTTAAGTCGGGTGAGTGTGACAGGTGTGTATACCTACGTAACTCCTGCTGTAATAGAGACCTAGGACGTTTCCACCTCCCCCACCCCTCAAGCTCTCTCCTGCCCCTTGAAAGTCTGCCCCCTGGCCCCAGCCCCCACCGGTCTGCTTCCTGTCACTCTAGAGGACTTTTGCCTCTCCGGAACTTCCTGGAAATTGAATCATACACTACGGTTTTCCTTGTCTTCGGTTTGTTTCACTCAGCATAATGTATGTGAAATTCTCACGTTCCTTTCTTTTTGCTCCTGAATATCATTCCTTTGCATAAATATACCCCAATCTGTTCGTCTATTTACCTCTCGATACTGATGTTGCCTATTATAAATAATGCCGCTAGGAACATTCTTGTACGAGTCCTTTAAACATATTTTTTAATTTAGTTTTTTGTGGCAAAATATGCATATTTACCACACTGGCCACTTCTGAGCATGTGATTCAGGTGCTTGGAGCACATGCATAACGTGCAAGTCCTTGTGTGCCTGCTTAACTTAGGAGAACTCCCCGGGCTGTGTCCTAACCTCACTCTATCTCTTTAAGTTCCCACCGGCAATACGCGAGGGTTCCGTGCTCTACGCCTTGGCCAGCGTTTGATATCGTCAGCCTTTCTGTCTTTTGATAAACTTTACTGAGGTATAATTTATGCACCAAAAACCTGTATGCATTTAAAGTTAGAAGTTTAAGGAGCGTTGACAGGTGTGCACGTGCCGTCCTTGTGCTCTGTGCACGCCAGCCCCTCCGGCCCAGACCTGACAGCACGGACCTCTGCGTCACAGACCGGCTTGCATTTCTAGAGCTTTGCCATACATGGAATCCCATCATAAGTACTCCTGTGTCTCAGGCTTCTTCGTTTCTCCATTTTTTGTGAGATTCAGCCACGTTATCATGTGGGTAGTTGTAGTTCGCTCCTTTGCATTGTGTAGACTTCACACTTTCTGCAGGTGGGTTTTTGGGTTATTCTGAATAGTGCTCCTGTGGGAATTCTCACACAGGCACTCCTCACAAATATCGCGGGGTCAGTTCCGGATCGCCTTCATAGAGCAAGTTGTAATCTTTTTGCTGGTAGAAAGTCTTGCCCTTGGTTTGTGAAAAAATGCACACCAGCCCTGGCTGGTGTGGCTCTGTGGATCGAGTGCCGGCCTGCGAACCAAAGGGTCACCAGTTCAGTTCCCAGTCAGGGCACGTGCCTGGGTTGTAGGTCAGGTCCCCGGTAGGGGGTGCATGAGAGGCAACCACACATTGACGTTTCTCTCTCTCCCTTCCCCTCTCTCTAAAAATAAAATGTAAAAAACCAAAACGCACACTGTGCAGCAATAATACACAGTCTGCCTGTGCATGTTTTGATGGATGTGTGTGTGTATATGTATATACGCACACACGCACACGTTTCTGTCAGCGGTACTCGGAGGAGCAGGATTGCTGGGCTGGAGGGTGTGTATATGTTTAGCCTTAGTTGATAACACCCAACAGTTTTCCAAAGCAGCCGAACAATTTCTATCCCATCAGGAGGGTGGTATTAGGAGTTGGGGCCTTGGAGAGGTGACGAGGTCTTGAGGGTGGAGAGCCTTGTGAATTGGAGCAGTACCTTACAAGAGACCCCACAGAGTGCCTTTGCCCCTTCTGCCCTGTGAGGGCACCGCGGGAGGTTGCCCAGCTGTGAACTAGGAAGCGGGATCTCACCAGACACTGACTTTGCTGGTACCTTGGTCTTGGACTTCCAGACTCCAGAACGGTGAGAAACAAATTTCTGTCATTTATAAGCTCCCCAATCTATAATATCCTGTTATAGCATCCAAAACCAGCTAAGAAATTACCACAAACTGACTGTCTTAAAAACAATACCCACTTATTAGTGTCTAGTTTTTTGGGGTCAGAAATCCGGGCACAGCTTAGCGAGGTCCTCACAGGGCCTGAGGGTTTCTCACAGGCTGTCGTCACTTGTGGGCTGGGGCAGAATCCCTTCTAAACCCACATGGCTGTTGGCAGCACGTGGCCACTCTTTGTTCCTGGCCACTTGGTCCTTTCCACACGGCGAGTTGTTCATAGAGCCAGCAAGTGAGAGAATCAGCCTACAGGAGTCTCATGTAATGTGATCACAGAGGGGGCATCCATTCCTTGGCCCTACTCAGGGTCAAAAGCAGGTATCAGCTCCAACTACCCTTAGGGGGACGGATGTACCCAGAGGTGTGACTGCCAGGAGGCAGGATCCTGGGTCCACGGAGTGTCCACCACCCTGCTTAGTATTGCCTCCTTGGGGCTCTACCAAGTTGTGTGCCCACTGGGACTTGTGGAATTCCCTTTTCTGTCCCCAGACACACCCTGTGGTGTGAGTCGCATTTCCTTGGTATAGGCATGTGCTGTGGCCTTGCCCTTGGGAGAGGAAGGTGAAGGCTGGTCTCGTGTCTCAGGCTGCACGCACGCACAGGAAGACCTGAGCCTGCCTGGATGGCGGTGTGTGGGTCCCAGGGCACTTCCCCGTGTCTGCCTGTGTTATGAAAAGCCTTTTCTGGTTCCTCTTTTGCCTTTTGTGTGCCTTTTGGAGCTTATTTTCCCTCCCTAAGGAGTAACACTAAGAAACAGCATCTGCCTGTCTTGGGTTTGGGGGCGGTACCCTCACTCTGTGCATTGGATGTCATGTTGAAAACACAGGAGTGCACTTTATTCAGACATCCTGGCTGGGGCCGTGTTCCCCAGGAGGTGAGATCTGGGAACTCTGTGGGAAACGAACAGCGCGGACTTTCTGCCCAGCAGCACCTCCGCCGGTGTGGAGGGCGGTGCCGCACGGAGCCTTCCCTGAAGTCACTAGGTGGCCTCAGTTCAGCTGGGTCACCATCCTCGTTCACGTTCCCGTGGCCCGGGGATGCTCCCAGCCCCGTCATGGAGCCGCACAGTGGGGAGAGCCTGCTGGGAATGGTCTCCCTTCCTTTCCTTCTGACACTAGCCAGCATTGTAGTTTCTGGTGGTTGCTTTAAATGCTGCAGAGAAAGACATTGGTTAGCATTTTCTGTTTCATTCTTAAATCCAGTCTTTTATTACTCATTTTTTGTCCATGGTTAGGAATTTTTAAAAAGTCTTCCTGTGGCTTTTAATTATGTTGGAAATAGCTGCATAATCACACACTGAGGGTCGCCATGGCTTCCATGAAAGACTTGAACCTCAGATGGGGAAGAGGTGGTCGTGAACATGCCATCAGGGCGGGCGGCCTCCCTCCAGAAAATGGAGTGACATTCCTGAAAATTGAGACTTTAATGATCATTTTTGTACATTCCTCCTTCCTCTACCTCCTTTCCCTGTATTTGAAATACCTCTTCAAAGGATGGCAATCAACAGACAGGTAATTACAGTGTTCCTGCAGCTCCAGCGTCCATCAGCATTTTCTGGAGTGGTTGGGCTGCTTTGTGCTCCTCCCTGCCCTGGCTGTTGTCAAGGGACACCAGGGCCATGAGGGGCATCACTTGGATACAAGGCCAGTGGTGCAGGGGCCACGAGCATGTGCTGTGCTGGGCTCAGGCGTGTCCTTCTGGACCAGCGCTCTGCAGCAGCCCCTTTACTGTGCTGAAAGAGAATGCAGTTCAGCCCTGGCCGGTGTGGCTCAGTTGGTCAGAGCATCATCCCATGAACTGAAAGGTTGCAAGTTCGATTCCCAGTTGGGCACATGCCTAGATTGTGGGTTCTGTCCTGGTCAGGGCATGTACAAGAGGCAACTGATCGATGTTTCTCTCTCGCATTGGTATTTCTTTCTCTTTCTCCCTCCCTTCCCCTCTCTCTAAAATCAATAAGCATGTACTCAGGTGAGGATTTTTAAAAAGGAGTGAAATCCATAGGTAATCTGTTCTGCTTACACTGGGAACTAACCAGGCGCGACGTATACATGCATGTGCAGTGTAGAGGGGGGAGCGCAGTGCAAGGTGTTGTAAGGCTGCTGAATTGCAGTAGGTCTGGGCTTCCGTATGGTTGCTCCAGATGCTCGTAAGGTGACATAAAAATGTACCTGGTGTAGGTGTCCCTATGGGTGATGAGATTTTCTTTCTAAAGTGATGACAACTCCTTTTAAAAGATTTTTATTTATTTATTTTTAGAGCAAAAGGAAGTGAGAAAGAGAAGAGGAACATCAACATGTGAAAGGAGTATCGATCAGTTGCCTCTCATGCGCCCCCTACAGGGGACCTGGCCTGCGGCCCAGGCATGTGCCCTGACTGGGAATCAAACCGTGACCTTTCGGTTTGTGGGATGATGCCCAACCCACTGAGCAACACCAGTCAGGGCTGATGAACAACTCTTGGTAGAATCCTGAACAAACAAAACCCAGTCTCCTGTGATTTGCAAGGTGCTGGCTCCCTGCAAACCATGGCACAGGGCCACTGGGCAGCACGGGTCCGTTAGCTCCTGGAACCGTGCCTGGTGTTGGGTTACCACTCCCTTCAGAACCCATGTTTCTATGAAACAATAGAAAACTCGTGAACCCATCAGGTGAGAGAAGTTGACAGGTTGGGAAGCAGGTGCCACTGCCACACCTGAATGCAGAGAGCTAAAGCCTGGGCTGTGAGGGGCCAGCATCCCCTGGCCCCTCTGAACCCAGTGTAAGGAGGATAGGCTGAAGTCAGGCAGGGGCTGAATGGCTGGTAGGCCCACAACAGGAACATAGGCAGTTTCCCCTCTGGGAGAATCAGGCATGGTGGAGGGCTGAGTGTAAGTCCATTCCGAATGGGGAGGTCCGAACTGCCTCTCGCCCCCAGTGCTGAGATAGGAGCCCTGTGGCAGCAAACAGTCTTTGCTGGAACAGTTATCAGTCCAAGAGATGGGAGCTCCACACTCCCCAAGGTACCGGACAGGTTCACTGTGAGCCCAGTCCACAAGACAGAGTCACCCAGAACTTCCTGTGGGTTTTTAAGATTTCTCAGGGGTGAACGGACAGCCAAGGGCCACCATAAGGCAAGGAAAGACATTGAAGAAACTTAACAATCTAATAATTAATGTTGTCTGAGATTACTGCATCCAAGAACCAAAGACAAGATGCTATTAGAAAGGAATACTCCAGCCCTGGCTGGTGTGGCTCAGCGGATTGAGTGCTGCCCTATGAACTAAAGGGTCTCCGGTTCAATTCCCAGTCAGGGCACATGCCTGGGTTGCGGGCCAGGTCCCCAGTTGGGGGCGTGTGAGAGGCAACTGATCGATGTATCTCTCGCACATCGATGTTTCTCTCCCTCTCTTTCTCCTTCCCTTCCCCTCTCTCTAAAAATAAATAAAATAAAAAAGACAGTGATGAGGGAAAAGATGAGAAAGCTTTTTAGCCCACAGGTCACTCCCTGGCTAATGGGAGGCCAGGATGTGGGACAGAGGTGAACTGGTGACCTGAAGGGCTCCTGGGCTCTCAGCACAGAAAGTGAAAAATAACCCCCCAAACACTGGACAGATAAAGTCCTGGGTACTTTCAGAGTGAAAAGGTCCTATGAGAAGGGCTAAGAAGCAGAACAACAGCCATTTCCTCTGAGAGCCTCTGGTCACCTGCCGCTGCGCAAGCCCTTTGTCCATCCAAGGAGTGTCTACAGTCCTAGGGTCTGAGACCTGGTCATCCCGTGTGACCCCTCCCCATCTGTGAGTTGCTTTAGTCCCCAAGAGGCCTGGTCAACCCCTGTGCACCAGCAGTGGCTCCGGCACCCGATAGCTGATTTCTGTTCTGAATGGTCATGGCTGTGCTGTACACGCCATTAAATGTTGTGCATGAAACCTTTGGTCACCAGTTTTTCAAAGAGCTGCTGTATATTTAAGGACTGATAGGGTGAAGTGAGGGAGTAGGTCAGGGGTGTCAAACTCATTTTCACCAGGGGCCACATCAGCCTTGCGGTTGCCTTCAAAGGGCGGAAATAATTTTAGGACTGCATAAATGTGACTGCCCCTTAACTGTTAAGGAGTTGAAATTACATCCGGCCCTTTGAAGGCCACTGCGAGGCTGATGTGGTCCCTGGTGAAAATGAGTTTGACGCCCCTGGAGTAGGTGATTGAAATTTGTTAGCAACAAATCTTCAGACAAAACAATTGTCGGGGCTGATTCATAGTGAAGTTTGGTTGGACCCTATCTTTTTTACCACAGGGAGATCGTACCTACAGGCCTCTCTATGGACTTGCTGTGTCTATATTTTCTATGGCTTTAAAAGCATGCTGTAAGTTTTTATCCAATTGAAGGACAACTTCTGGCCAAGATGGTGGTGTAGGTAAACACAGCTTGCCTCCTGAAACAACCGCATCAGAATTGCAACTAAAATATAGAACAACCGTCATTTGGAACCATCAGAAATGGAGTTGAATGGGAGTCTGACAATTACAGAATTAAAGAAACCACATCCACCGACCGGTAGGAGGCGTGCAGACATGGAACGGGCTTGTCCCACACCCACGTGTGGTGGATAAAAATTCAAGAGGGCTCTCTTGGGAGCGAGGAGTCCCAGCCCAGGGTTCCAGTGCCAGGAAGACAAGCCCCTATAACTTCTGGCAGCAAAAACCAGCGAGGATTGTCGAAGAAAACCAGTGGAAGAAACTTCTGGAGTCCCAAGCAATTCCCCTTAAAGAACTCACCACAGACTTACACAGACGCACTCCCTCTGAGCCCTACCGCCACCCAGGGTAGTGGCTTGAAAGGCACCAGTGGCACACAGGGAGCAACGGAAGTGTCTGGCATCAAGGAGGGAGCTGGAGGACAGCTTTCTTCCAGACAGAAAGGCAGGCAGAGGCCATTGTCACTTTTCTGAGCCCTCCCCCAACGGAGCCACAGAGCTGGCAGGCAGGTGCCATATCTATCAACCTGGCTGACACTGTTTGCCCTGCCCTGGATATCACCTGAGACTCCACCCCACCCAACTTACAGACTCACGCAGACTATTAACTGTGACTTTTCCATATGCATGGCTGGTCTTGGCTCACGCTTTATAACTTCCTAAAGCCTAACAAACAGGCAACAGCTAAATGCCCCAGGCCTGGCACTAGCACCAACCAGCCTAGATTCACAGCTTGGCTTCCCCTGGAAATCTCCAAGCCCAGCACAATTAGAAGCATCTCAGATTGCTTTATAACTCAGGCAGAGTGGCCCGAGGCAGAACACAGGTGGGGGCTGACCTTGACCTGCATCACTTAGGGAAACCTTAAAGCCTGCACACCCAGTGGACAGTGACAGACCATGTTGGAGCAACGTTGCTCCACACAGCTGATCCTACCCTGAGGGCGGAGGTGGGTGGTCAGTGGGCACAGCCAGTCCTTGCAGCTGACGGGCCTTGGCAAATCACTTCCATTGACCTGCCAACAGCAACAAAAGCTCAACTACAAGAGGTGGGTGTATTCAGCCCACATGAAGGGTGCCCGTGGAGTACCCAGCTTGGGCGATAGGGGAGGCTGTGCCACTGGACCCTACAGGACACCTATTACATTAGGCCACACTACCAAGACATGGAGTCAAAGCAGCTCTACCTAATACACAGGAACACACACAGGGAGGCTGCCAAAATGAGGAGACAAAGAAACATGGCCCAAATGAAAGAACAGATCAAAACTCCAGAAAAAGAACTAAACACAATGGAGATAAGCAATCTATCAGATGCAGAGTTCAGAACACTGGTTATAAGGATGCTCAGGGAACTTAGTGAGGACCTCAGCAGCATAAAAAAGACCCTGTCAGAAATGAAAGGTACACTAATTAAATAAAGAACAAGTTACAGAGAAACAGTAGAGTGGATGCAGCTGAGAATCAAATCAATGACTGGGAACGTGAGGAAGCCAAAAGCAAGTCAGAAAAACAAGAAAGAAAACAATCCAAAAAAACAAGGATAGTATAAGCAGCCTCTGGGACAACTTCAAGAAGTCCAACATTTGCTTCATGGAGGTCCAGAAGGAGAAGAGAAAGAGCAAGACATTAGAAATCTATCTGAAAAAATAATGAAAGAAAACTTCCTTAATTTGGTAATGGAAATAGATATGCGAGTCCAGGAAGCGCAGAGAATCCCACACAATATGGATGCAAAGAGGCCCTCTCCAAGACATATCATAATTAAAATGCCAAAGATAAAGAGAGAACCTTAAAAGCAGCAAGAGAAAAACAGTTAGTTACCTACAGGGGAGTTCCCAGGAGACTGTCAGCTGATTTCTCTAAAGAAACTTTGCAGGCTAGAAGGGATTGGCAAGAAATATCCAAAGTCATGAAAAGCAGGGACCTACAGCCAAGATTGCTGTACCCAGCAAAGCTATCATTTAGAATCAAAGAGCAGATAAAGAGCTTCCCAGACAAGAAAAAACTAAAAGAGTTCATCATCGCCAAACCATTATTATATGAAATGTTAAAGGGACTTATTTAAGAAAAAGATGATCAAAACTATGAACAATAAAATGGCAATAAATACATACCTATCAACAATTGAATCTAAAAAACAAACTAAGCCAACAAGAAGAGCAGACACAGAATTATGGATACGGAGAGCATTTTGATGATTTTCAGATGGGAGTGGGTGTGGGAGCATGGGTAAGAGGTCAGGGGATTAAGAAGTACAAATAGCCCCAGCTGGTGTGGCCCAGTGGATTGAGCGCTAGTCTGTGAACTGAAGGGTCACCAGTTCGATTCCCAGTTAGGGCAGATGCCTGGGTTGTGGGCCAGGTCCCCAGCTGGAGGTATGCAAGAGGCAGCCGATCCATGTTTCTCTCCCTCTCTTTCTCCCTCCCTTCCCCTTTATCTAAAAATAAATAAATAAATGAAATCTTTTAAAGAAGTAAAACTAGGTAGGTACAGAATAGCCAGGAGGATGTAAAGTGCAGTACAGGAAATGGAGTAGCCAGAGAACTTATATGCATGGCCCGTGGACCTGGACAATGGTGTCAGGATTGCCTGAGGGAGTGGGGGTGCTGGGTGGAGAGAGGCAAAGGGGAAAAAATTGGGACAACCGTAATACCATAAATAATAAAATATAATTAAAAAACAGTTTTTATCCAGATTTGGGACATGGCAAGGTGAGGGGCAGAGTAAGCATGAAGAATACGTTTGAATTTGAATTTTTCGATATCCAAGTGAGTGTGTCAGCCCAGGGGTTCTCCGCCTGCCCCGTCTGCCCGCCCTCCCCTCCCCTTTTGACCTCTTGGCTGCGGGCCGCTCTCAGCTGGACCCTGTTCTCTCCTTTAGGGACCTAATGCCCACTTTCCTTAGTCCTCTCACACGGGTGCTCCGCCTTCCTGGGGATGCTTATACTGGCGCCAGGCATGGGGACCACCTTTCCCTAGAAGCCAGGGCCGGCACCAGAGGGCTCCGGAGAGCACAGTCACTGTCTGTAAGTTTGAATCGCTTCAGTGGTGACATCGCTCAGCCATCCAGCTGAACTCCAGCTTCTCCTCCGCAGTGTTCGCTGAGAAAGCTTGTTCTCCAATGAGCCCTCTGACTAGCGGGGGTGGAGTGGGGCACTGTGCAGCAGGAGGGCTGTCAGGAAGACAGGGCCCCATCTTGTTACCAGTTCCCAGCTCTGAGTGCTTGTCCCCACGGGTCCCACGTGTGAGTTTGGCAGAGCACTGAGCAGAGCTGCTATAGAGCACGGACTGAGTGCCCTTTCTGACTCCGACCAAAATTCATGCCCTGTTTTCCTGGGTGGAATTCAAGCAGATGGGTCAGCAAGTGCCCAGGACACACAGCATTTACGATGTGGGTTATGGGAGGAAGCTCAGAGGTGGGTGGAGGGTGGAGCCAGCTCCCTGGACTGTTTCCTCCTGAGCCTTTTCTGGGTTCCTTCTCTTCCCTGCAGTTCGCTGCTGGGCCACTGGGCCACAGTGCCACCTCTGGGCTGCTTGGCTGTAGGGCGGCTCCTTTCAGAGGGGCTGGCCTGGGGGAGTGGAGCAGAGCAGTCTGTGTCCAGTTCCCAAGGCCTGAGCCTAGGGGGCTGATCTGCCACATGGAGGCAGATCTGATGTTGCCTAGAGGGTGAGCATCCACATCCACAGCCTTCCTGAAAATTACTCTCCTAGGGTCCCGTCTCACAGAGGCTGTGAGACAGGATCTAGAGGTGAGTCTTGGACCAAATCTGTGCTTCCTGTTTGGCAGAATTCCAGGAGCGTTCACCGGAAGAGGCTGGTTATCAGCAGATGAGAGCTGGGTGAAGGGCACATGCAGAGGAGGTATGGTAGAGACAGGCCTGAGTCTCGTTTCTTCCTGAAGAATTGTTCTTTCACATGAGAATATGTGCAAGAGAATCTTCTCTCACTTATAAAAAACATTGTGGTGAAATATACATAACATGACATTTGCCATTTTAATTATTTTTAGGGGTACAAGTCAGAGGCCTAAGTCCATTTACGCTGTTGTGTGACTGTCACCCCCTTCCACCTCCAGAACTTTTCATCTCCCCGAACCGAATCTCTGTCTCATTATAAACACTGACTCCCTGCCAGCCCCGACCAGTCTGGCTCAGTTGGCTGGACGTTGTTCTGCAAAGCCAAAGGTCGCCAGTTCGATTCCCAGTCATGGCACGTGCCTGGGGTGCAGGTTCGGTCCCTGGTTGCGGTGCCTGTGAGAGGCAGCCGATCGAAGTATCTCTTTCACATCAATGTTTCTCTCCCTCTCTTTCTCCCTCTTTCCCCTTTCTCTAAAAATAAGTAAATAAAATCTTTAAAAAAAAAATACTGACTCCCCTCAGCTCCTTGGTAACCTGTAATCTCCTTCCTGTCTCTGAAACCGACGACTGCAGGGGCCTCATAGAAGTGGGGTCACGCGGTCTGCTCTTCTCAGCCTGGCGTGCCTCCCTGCGCCTGGTGTCCTCCAGGCTCGTCCGTGCCGTAGCACGTGTGAGAACTTCACGCCTTTTTGCGGCTGAACTGTACCCCGCTGCACACATAGCCCACTTTGTTAGTCCGTTCAACCTCGGTGGGCACTCGGGTTGTTCCACCTCTGACTGTTGTGAGTGGTGCTGCTGTGAACCCGGGTGTGCAAATACATACATGTTCGATTTCCTGCTCTCGTTTCTTTGGGGCGTTAACCCAGACGTGGAATTTCTGGAGCGTTTGGCAACTCTGTGTTTAATTCTTGGAGGAACGGCCGTGCTGTTTTCCATAGGGACTGCATCATTGCCCTTCCCACCCGCGGTGCACGAGGGTTCTGAATTCTCTACGCCCTCACCCGCCTTTGGCATTTTCCGCTTTTCCTGATGAGAACTCTCCGGTGAGTGTGAGGTGATCTCTCACTGTGGTTTGATTTGCATTTTTCTGACGATTAGTGGTGTTGAGCATCTTTCTGTGTGTTTCTGGTCATTTGTATATCTTCTTTGGAGAAATGTCTGCTCAAGTCTTTTGCCCAGTTTTTAATTATTGTCGTTGTTGTTGTTGAGCGGTAGGATTTCTTTGTGTATTCCGGATAGCGATCCCTTGTCAGACAGGTGATTTCCAGATATTCTCCCCCATCTCAGGGGTTGCATTTGCCTTCTGCTGAGTGTCATTTGGGGCGTGGGAGCCAGGTTTCGACTTGCAGTTGGGAGTTGGCCAGGCAGAAGCACAGTGCGGGCAGAGGCACCGAAGCCTGAAGCACGGGAAGGGTGCTTCGCGCAGACTCTGAGGTCAGCTTGCAAGTGCGCGCACACTGTGTGAGAGAAACGCCTATGTTAAATGCCCATTTCCAGGCCCTCCTAGAGCAAGCGTTATGAAAAGTCATGAAACTAATGACCTTTTTAAAGCTTAAGAAGGGAGGAGGCAACACTTTTAGGAAGTTTCTGGATGGTCCATAAACCAGTTGAAGATCTTACATGTTAGGTAACGAATCCAGCACTGATCCTACAAACTTCTTTTGGACTTCATCCCATAAAAGTGTAAAAAACTAAAACCTAAAAATATAGCATGCATAGGTTCTACAGGGAGCTCTCCAGCGAGACGGCATTTTAGAAATTACCTTTATTTATTAAAGATTTTATTTATTTATTTTTAGAGAGAGGGGAAAGGGAGGGAGAAAAACATCAATGTGTGGTTGCCTCTCGTGTGCCGCCTACTGGGGACCTGGCCCACAACCCAGGCATGTGCCCTGACTGGGAATCGAACCCATTACCCTTTGGATCGCAGGCTGGCGCTCAGTCTACTGAGCCACACCAGCCAGGGTTAGAAATTACCTTTAATAATGCTCCAAGCACACTCTAGTTGTCAGTACCTGGGGGCTGTAGTGAACCCAGGAACTCAGAAATGTATCAACCTGATATCCACACAAGGCAGGTCAGTCGGAGATGAACCTGCTGAGCTCCACTTGTGAGCCGTCTTCCTGTCTGGCAGCGCTGAGGTGCCCGGAATGCCTGGTTCCCTGGGCTGGAGCCACAAGAAAGGCTCCAGCTAGGGGTAACATGCCCCTCCGACCTACTCCACTCTATAAACTGAGCCCTGGAGAGGTAGGTCCTGGCAGGCTCATCTCCAGGCGTCACCTCCAGCTGCCCTTTGCTTCCTTGCAGGAATCGACTACAAGACGACCACCATCCTGCTGGACGGCCGGCGGGTCAAGCTGGAGCTCTGGTGAGTCGGGCTGGGCGGGGTGGTGGTGCCTTGGGGTGGGGGCTACAGCACTTCAGGGTTATTGCTAGAGCTTTGGAAGCTAAATGAAGCAGGTCAAGAACCCTTAAAGGAACAGGAAGGTAGGAGTCCTGTTTACATTTTATGTGGAACAGTTGTTTAAAGAGATCCTGTGTAAATGGGGAGTGGATTCTGCTCTGTGATGCAGAAACGGAAAGGCCCAGGGCTGTTTGTTCTGATACAGCCCAGCTCCCTTTGCCCATAAAGACTCATTTCCACAGTAGCCGTGGCCCCTCTCCTCTTGCCCTTTATGGGGCTATACATTAAGGAGCATTTTCCAGAACCTTGAAATCTAGATGTAAATTCCCATAGGTTTGGGGTTCTCCAGCCTGATGGAGTGGTCTCTCAGGGCACTCAAGCCCACCGGGGTTGGCCCGAGTAAGCTGTGGAGGAGGAGGGAGCGTGCCTTGCCGGGATCGCGCCGCGCAAGCCATGGTTCCACAGCTGCATCTCACTGACTATGCCTGTGTTTCAGGGACACGTCGGGCCAGGGCAGGTTCTGCACCATCTTCAGGTCCTACTCCAGGGGTGCACAGGTAAGACTAGTGACTCTGCCGGTGCTGCCCCCAGAGGGACAGGTCATGTTTCTGTGCTGTCAGACCCCAGCTGTGTGGCTCTTTCTAAGCAGTTTTGATATTGGGACATCAGGCTTCCACTAGACTGCCCTCTGAGTGAGGGGCCACAGCTGTCAGAGGGCACCAGGTCCCCATGTCCCCACACTGTGATTCTGCTCTGTGTCCCCACCAGTTCCTGTGGCCGGTGCTGAGACCCCGTACTATGGGGACACCACTTGGTCATCTGGTTCACCAGGAACCCAAAGTGATTTCCCGGTCACCCAAGACCTCCATGTGAGGAGCGAGGAAGATGCCGGGGCAGCAGGGTCTATCTCAGGGCTGGGGGCTCCCTGGGCGGGCTGAGCTGGATTCCCAGTCAGGACTGTGGGGCCTAAGCATTGGAGCCACCGTGGGAGGGCTGCTCGCAGAAGCAGGGTGTCAGTAAAGAGCAGAAGATGGGGGCTGTCCCAGGGCTGACATGGGAGGGCAGCCTGGAAGCTTTGGGGGGCGTTCTGTGGGGAACATGCGGGGGCACGCTAGGGGAGAACGTGAGGGCTCGCTCGCACCTCTCTGTGTCCTCGGGGCTCCCTGAGCATGCCTGTCTGCCGAGTGGATCAGTATATGACCTGAGGCTCGAAGGAGAGGGGAGAAGTCGTTGCATGAACGGGCCAGCTAGAGGCTGTCCCTGCTGTGTCAGCGTGAGGGGTCTTACTGGTCCTGTCTGTGACGTAGAGCAGGCCATGATGCCCCCAGACTTCTGGAATTGCCTAGGAGACCCCCAAGTTCACACCTGCCCGGCCCTGCTCTACACACCGGGCACAGTTCTCCACCAGGAGTGTACACTGGTATTAGGGCACCTGGGCATGTTTTGGGGGCTCTCGCTGTGTGGGGTATGGCTCCAGGTGGGTCTGCACTCAGCAAAAGACGGGGCCTCCTGTCACCCCCTCATCTGGCTTGGGCTCCTTTTTGCCTTGTTAGTCAGGGCTGATGAAGTCTGCAGCTGCTGTGGCGCTCTGCACCCGGCTGATCTTTCTGCTGCGTGAGACCTGAGGGGCCGAGCCTGCGGCAGTGGCCTGGCTGAGCCTGCTTAGGTCTTGTTGGGGACTCCGACCCGCATCTTCCTCCAGGGCCTGCCTTAGAAGGGGCCTTTCAGACATGGTGGGAGGCAGGGAGAAGCTGAATGCGGCATTTCTCTCTGCTAAAGGGGGTGCCGAGGACCCCAGGCTGGGCTTGGCAGCTCTTATTGGGAGCTCCTACAGAGGTGTGCATGGTGGCACCTGGAGCCCTAGCTTGACGGTCCCCCGCTGTTGGTGCTAGTGTTGGGGGTCCTGCAGGAGCGGTGACTCACCAAACAGTTCCACCGGGAGCAGCTGACCCTAAATAATCAGGACGTGGGTCACAGCTGGGAGGCATCTGCCAGCACCCCATGTCAGCACCAGAGGTGGGTGTAAGTCGCAAGAACTGCCTGCGGAAGCCACTTCCCTTCAAATGAGCGTGTACCGTGGGTCCCTTTTTATTTTTAAAGAAGTGACTGCAGCCCTGGCAAGGTGGCTCGGTCGGTTGGAGTGTCATCCTGCACAGCAAAGGGTTGTGGGTTCTATCCCTGGTCGGGTCGTGCATACAGGAGGCAGCTGATCAATATTTCTCTCTCACATCAGTGTTTCCCTCGGTCTCTATCTGTCTGTCTGTCTGTCTGTCTGTCTCCCTGTCTCCCCCTCCCTCTCCCTCTAAAATCAGTAAACATACCCTCGGGTGAAGATTTAAAAACCAGATTTTCTACATGCAGGATGAGAAAGCTGTGTTCCGAGTGGCAGTGTTGGTTACCGCGAACAGCGGCGTGACTGAGTTCTGTTGTCTTCCTTTTGCTTTTGAATATCTCCTCATTTCTCTGCAACAAACACGTAATGACTTTGCAATAAGGAAGAAAGTGGAGAGACAAGGGGGCAGGAATGAAAGGCCGTCAGGAAACGTCGAGGGCATGGAGACGGGCCCTGAGAGGGCTCGGCTGCTCTGCACACGCCGGGCGCGGGCGTGGGGCAGCGCACGGGCACTCGCTGGTGCCCAGCTGGCTACGGGCACCAAACCTGCCTGGGCGTCTGCCAGAGCAGGGGTGTCTGGCCTTTTGCCGTCTCTGGCCACATTGGAAGAAGAGTTATCTCAGGCCACATATTAAATACTTTGCAACATGTAATCACAAAACGAAATCTCATAATATGCTTTTAAGTAAGCTTACAATTTGGTGTTGGGCCGCGTTCACAGCCATCCTGGGCTAAACAGTGTGACTGTTGTGGGGAGGCAAGCACTGTCATCCCATCCTGGTTCTCTCCGAAGCATGCAGTCCAGTCGGTTGTGTTTGCTGTTGCCCTCGCTTTGATCCTGGCAGTTCTTGCTGACTCTGGGCTGAAGGAGCCAGGTGCGTGTCTCAGGCCTGAGTGGTGAGTAGTGGGCTCTGCTCGACGCTGCCCCGGGGTGCCCTTTCCTCCGTGTCCTTGCTTTGCCGTCCCATTTCCATCCTGCCCGACGGTGGCAGCGCAGAGGTGAAGGCGGTATCCAGAGTAAGCACTGCCCAGCTTCGCTGCTTCGTGGCCCCTGACGGTACGCGGAGGATCAGGACCGGCTGTCCCAGTCACTCTCCTACCCTTGGCTAAGCCTAGCAAGACCTTACGGGCCGCTCAGGGCCCAGGTTACAAAAGCTACTGCCAGCCCCTGACTGCTGTCACCTGTTCAGCAACAAAACTGTCTTGTGGTTCTTACCATGAGAAATAACCCTCCTGTCCCCGTCCTCCTAGACCAGGGTGTCAGACTCATTTTCACTGGGGGCCACATCAGCCTCGCGGTTGCCTTCAAAGGGCCGAATGTGATTTTAGGACTGTATGAATGTAACTGCTCCTTAACTAGGGGCAAGGAGCTCGGCGCTGCCGCCAGGTAGAAGCAAGGTGCCGGGCAGATAAAACAAGGTAGAGGGCCGGGTTCGGCCCATGGGCCTTGTGTTTGAACCTGTGTCCTAGACCCATGGCCCTTGTTTTCTGTTGCCGAGGTCCAAGGTGGCCACTCCTGGCCCCGGGAGGCCAGTGCCTCTGCTGCTGAAGAGAGCAGGTCCCCTGGGCTCAGTGTGCTGAGGGAGCTGGCGGCAGGGTGGGTGGGGGGTGGCACGTTCTGCTTAGTTGAGGGTGTGGGGTCAGCTGGAAGAGTAGGGCCAGGCTCTGGTCTCCCTCTGGAGAGAGAGGAATCAACCTGTTCACACAAAAAGGGTGCACATGGAAAATGGTCTGGGGTGTGCATTTTCCATTCAGTGAGTGCTAGTTAGGACGCAGTGACGCACCTGGTCGCTGACCCGGTGGGTGGCTGTCCGGGCCAGGGACCATTTGACAGTTGCTCCTCACTTTCAGTGCGTCACTTGCTGCTGGGCAGAGCCTAATGCTTGCAGGGTGGGGCAGAGGCTTCCAAGCACAGCCCGTGTCCCTGGGAGCTCCACCATACAGATGAATTACACGTGCCAGAACTGAACTGCATTTTTAACAAATGCACCTCTCTACCTGAGTTGCGGTGGTCGTTGCACAGGTGTATACATGTATTTGCCCAAACTCCTCGAGCTGTTCATACTTAAAATCCGTACATTTTCAGGTGTTCAAGCTATAGCTTCATAAATAACTTTGACAACAAGCATACCCACTGCTAGGCCCAGCTGTTCTGCTTCTTACAGGTTGAGCCATATATACTCAGAGTTTATATTAAAGTCAGGTGAAGTTACTTTAGAGCCAGCGGCAGCACTGACCAATGAGCTTGGCAGGAGGGTCACCTGTGGGGAAGGGCCCAGGTTGGGGACCGTGCAGGGGGGCTGGGCGCTTTGCTCTGTGACCCGTCTGTGATGGGAATGGGCAGCGCTGTGCAGAAATGTCAAGAAACAATGGCAGGTTATTCCTTGGGGGGGGGGGGTGCTGGAGGAGTGGGAGAGCTGTTATTTTTACCCCAAGAACACCGATTTTTAAAAATGTGAGCATGTCTTCCTTATATTATATAAGGAGCAGAGTACAGTGAGAATCTGTGTGCCCTCCTCCGTCTGCCTCTCTGAGGGAGACACAAGTGACCCCCGTGGCGGGTGGTTCTGGTAACAAAGGCCCTCATTTGATTTCCCTGCTAAACGCACGATCACTGTGGTCCCTGCTGCATGTGATGAGCTCTGTGTCCTTCCTTCCTGGGATTGGTGGTGGGGGTCTCACACCCCACCCAACTGGGGACCTGGCCCACAACCCAGGCATGTGCCTTGACTGGGAATCGAACCAGCGACCTTCTGGTTCACAGGCTGGCACTCAATTCACTGAGCCACACCAGCCAGGGCTAGTTTAAGCTTCTAAATGTTACATAGGTAAGCATAAGCAAGAAGATAAACCCTCATCCAACCTTTCAAAATGTGGTTACGTCCCAGAAACGTTTTCTATGCGGCGTGCCGGGTGTTGATCTTCCTGTTTGACGGCACACACCTGGTGCTGTCTGGGGCACGGCCTCCCACCGTGCAGTCCGAGGCACGCCTGCCCAGGCCGCAGGGGCGCTCTGAGCTTTACCGCTGTTACTCTCTCAGCTCTGAGGCCTACTCGGCAGCCCCGACTGCGCATGCAGTTTGTTTGTGCTGTGATGGACATCTGCGAGGGTTGCTCTTCGGACACATCCTCAGTGATTTCTTAGGAGGAGATTTGGAGGGTTGGTGGCACGTCCCCACCACCCCAGACCAGAGTCCCTTGTGCCCTAGGCAACAGGACTCACTCCTGCTACCACGTGCTTCCCTTCCAGTTTCACTCTGTCCTCATCAAACTGGTTTCTGCTTCTTCAAATTGGGCTCAGTGGGGTCTTTCCTTCCAGGCATAGCCCTTCCTCCTGGGGCTGCGGGTGGCTATGCTTGTTCTGTACAAGGCTTTCCATCCAGAGAGCAGGAGTCACCGGGCGGTGGGGGGTGGGGGGGCGGTGTGTGGGCGTGTGGGGTTAAAGTAATTGCTACATTTCTCTTAACAACACCTAGGGGTTACACTTGAGTCTTCAAAAATTTGAAGGACATTTTAAAGGGGAAAGTCTTTAAAATCACTGGTTTTGTGTGGACACTTGCTGTGCCTTCCACCGCAGCTGCACTTGTTTCCTGCCTGTGTGTGATGGAGACAGGCTGGATGAAGACAGGGCCGGATACGGAAGGTGTGAGCCTGCTTCAGAGTGGAGAGCAGGGCCAGGGGGCGGGGTGGGGGTCTGGGGATGCTCACTGGAGTCACCTTCCTGAGGCCTGTGACAAGTCACTGCGGAGACATTCAGGGCAGATGGAGACAGCCCACAGCTGAGTTCTGAGTTATTAACCTCTAAGGGATGCAACAGAGAAGTCCCATAGCAAACCCTCTGCTGGCCAGTGGGGTTGCACGCGCAGCTGCCTGAGTGACTGACATCCTAGGTGGGACACTCAAACACCTTTGCTCGGCTCCTCCGGCACCCCAAAGCAGAGTACACTGCTGGACAGTGTCAGGGACGCCGTCCACCCCTGTCTGCCAGGGTTGTCCGCAGGGTCTGCCCCTTACCCGAGGTCTGCCGGGCCTCTTTCAGCCCCCGTGACTTCTAAACGGTCACAGGATAGTGCTTATGATGTGCTTGGAGGAAAGAAGTTGAAAAAACAATGTCAGTTCTGCCCCAGCCAAGTCACCAAGGAGGGGGGAGACAGCATTGAGCCTGTGACATCCTTGACCGTCGATGACATTGCTGCCACCCCACATGAGGGCATCCAGGGTCACATGGGCCTGGCCACAGCGAGGAGACACAGTGCCCAATACCAGAGACCCCTCTTCAGTATGACCGGCCACCTCACAGTGTGTGGTCTGCGCTGCCATGTGTTACATAACCTGCGTGATCCCCTGAGAGCTGTCTGGCTGTGCCAAGTGTCCGCACGCTGCCTTGGCTAGTGGTCAGAGTGTGTGTCCCCGCGGGGGCTCCGTGCTGGAACAAGAGGCCTCCATCTGGCCAGCCCCTCAGCCTGGTGACACCTACGTCTTCCTTGCAGGGGATCCTCCTGGTGTATGACATCACCAACCGCTGGTCCTTTGATGGCATTGACCGGTGGATCAAGGAGATCGATGAGGTAGGTATCCCTGCACACACCCCCTTCAATGGTCGCCCCCTTCCCAAGGCACCTGTATTCCCACCCCCACGGGAGCCTCCGTGGCTCCCATGTGCTGCCTGTCCGGTGGCCTGGCTCTGTGCGTCCTTCCTTACACTGATCACTGTGGCACTTGAAGGCCAGGGTCTCATGCCTCAAGGGGCCACGGCTCATGGGTCCGAGCCCTACCTTGTCATAGAATCAGGGGGTGGGGACAGCTGGGGGGGGCATTCTGCTTTCATGCCTGTGCTGAGTCCTCTGCTCCCTCAAGCATGCACCTGGGGTCCCCCGGATCCTGGTTGGGAACCGGCTGCACCTGGCCTTCAAGCGGCAAGTTCCGACAGAGCAGGCTCGTGCCTACGCAGAGAAGAACTGCATGACCTTCTTCGAGGTCAGCCCGCTGTGCAACTTCAATGTCACCGAGTCCTTCACTGAGCTGTCCCGCATTGTGCTCATGCGGCATGGCATGGAGAAGATCTGGAGGCCCAACCGAGGTGAGGGCAGCCCGGGGGCCGCTGGGGCCTGAGACCTGAGTGTTGCAGGTGGTGGACAGGTGACCCTTCAGAGGTTGTGGTCCCTCCCAGGTGTCCAGGCTACCCAGATGTGGACTTCCACAATGCACTGCGGCTGAACCAGCCTCCGCCCCGCGTGTGCTCTAATGGGGGGCCCTGGGGTTATGGGCGGGAACTGTGCATTACACCATGATGATGCCCTCATGCTGGGGGCGGGTGCTGTGGGCCCTAGTGTGTCCTGGAGCAAGCAGGGGAGTGGCTTCTAATCCCTGTGTACTCACTACCCTGTCCCTCAGGCTCAAGCCACGGCCTCCCAGAGGTGCCAGAGGTGCTAGTGTTCCTGGAAGCTTCAGCCTCCCACAAGGTGCTGAGGCTGTCTTTAGGTGTGGGTGTGGGCTGCTAAGCCCTCAGAAGTGAGGTCCCAAAGGACACATCTCAGTATGCAGCTCTAGGGAGAAAGCATGAGCAGGGCGCCATCTAGGGGCTGCTCCCGATGGTGCCTGGCACCAAGTGGAGTAGTGGAGCGTCGAGAGTCCTGGCCTGGGTCCAGCCCCACTGAGCATCATTTGTATCATTTGTGCTCATCTGGACAAATGGCAGTTGGTTCCTCAGTGTTCCCCTGCCTTAGGTCCTTAGGCTCCGAGATCTCTTGGCACCTCACTTCCTCTCTCTCCAGTCTGAATGCCCCCCACCTGACACCTTCCCCGTTGCTGACCCCCTCCCCCATGGTTTGACCCTTGTCATCTGACTGCCCCTCTCTGACCCCCACCAGTGTTCAGCCTGCAGGACCTCTGTTGCCGCGCCATTGTCTCCTGCACCCCCGTGCACCTCATCGACAAGCTCCCACTGCCCGTCACCATCAAGAGCCACCTCAAGTCCTTCTCGATGGCCAACGGCATGAACGCCGTCATGATGCACGGGCGCTCCTACTCTCTGGCCAGTGGCGCGGGGGGTGGCAGCAGCAAGGGCAACAGCCTCAAGAGGTCTAAGTCCATCCGCCCCCCCCAGAGTCCCCCCCAGAACTGCTCCAGGAGCAACTGCAAGATCTCCTAGCAGGGCAGGCAGGCGCTGCCCATCTGGATGTGCTCGGGGAGCGAGGTCTCAGGCTTGGGAAAGCTCCTTGCCGGATGCTGGGACAGCATCGTGTGCAGGGAAGACTTTGGCCACACGACCCCTCCTGGGAGTGTGGGGCACACCTAGTAGGCAGGTGGTCTCGGCCAGAGAAGCCCGTAGGACAGCAGAGGCTTGCTTTGAAACAAGCCCAAGTCCCCACATGCTCTGCCTGGCCCCACCTCAAGGTCCTGTGGGCCTTGCTCACTTTCTTATTTATATAGAAGATACTTCACCACTTTTATACCTTTTTAAAGGGCCAACAGGGAAGCCTTAATGCAGCCATGGGGTGAGCTCATGTCCGCTCGTGGGCATGAGCTTGGGGACATAGGAGATGGTGGGACTGGAGGAAAAGATGGGAAGGAATCTGCTACCACATACACTTCACATCGAGTGTGGACTATGTAGGGGCCAGTGGGGACACATGGAGCTTTGGGCAGCAATCTTGGACCCTGCTACCCATGCCAGCCTCTGAGCACGGTGGCTGGGGTGCCTACCACACAGTACCGGGCAGTGCTGCAGGTGTGGGCTCGGCAGTCCGCACAGTGGGGCTGCAGCTTCCTGGGTGACGTCCCTGAGTGTAGCAGAGCCATGGACTCCAAGCAGAGTGTCAGTGTTTCTGGGAGAGGAGAATGGGGTGCACCCCACATCCCTGCCTGCGTGGAGGCCCCTTAGGTCACTTGTACGTGTGTTGCTCTGTGAGATAGGCTCAGCCTCCGTGTGAGGAGCTGCAGAGCTGTCTGTAGGTGATAAACACTCAAGGCGCTGCCAGGCACTCTGCAGGTTCGGACTGCGTCGCAGCCCACTTGCCTTCCCGGCGTCTGAACCCCAGTCTTGCCAGCTTCTGTTCCCTGACCTTGGGTGTCACCCCATAGCTGCTCCTCGCCCAGGATTGCCCCTCCTTGAGGTCACGTGTCACCAGAACCATTCTGACCCAGTTCTTAGGCCACCTGGGGCCATCGCAGCAGGGGACCTCCTCCTGACCTGGCAGCCCGCTGCGAGCTGGGGGCCTGGCCTCCTTCCGCCTGCCTGGCTCGTGGCATGGCCGCTGGTCACTGGTGCTCAACTCTACCTCCTGCTGGGCTCTCCCTGGGCCTGAGACGCCCTCACTCTGGGACTCCTCTGTGGTGGGTGCCCTGGGGGAGCCCCCACCTGCTGTTCTGGGAGGCAAGTTGGGCAGGGGGCTGAGGCCCACATGAGCAGGGGCGACTGGGGACCCTGACCGAGGCCTGGCCACCAGCACGGTCAGGCAGAGGAGCTCCGCCTGTCCTGTCCTGCCAGTGGAGCCCCTTCTTTGGACTTTGAACCAAATAACCTGGACTTGATTTTGAGGGTGTGGACGGCCCTGCGTTCGCCACATAAACACTACCCTTTGCTGCTGACACTGGCGCCGTTCCTGAGCCCACTGGGGACGGGTTTTTTTCTTTGTACAGTAAATGTAATTCAGCTCTGACCTCCAGGCTGCATTTTATGTGAATTAAAGTGTCTGGTTTTACCTGGCTGGTGGGTTGGAGGTGTGATGTGGTGGGGTGGTCTGCATTCTCACACAGCGGGTCAGGTCTGGGGCTGCTTCATTGGTCCCTCCATTGCCCGTGACAGGTCTTGCCGACTGGCACACACCCTGGCCGTGAGGGCTAAGCGTGGCTGCGCCAGCCTCCCCAGTTACGGGTGAGCTGTTTCTCGGTGGGCAAGGCAGGCATCCCTCCCAGCCTGTCCCTCCCTGTTCATTAGTGAAGCAGAGGTGCCACCTTCATCCTGATGTCCTCAAGGGCTGGAACCTGGGATCTTGAACCCTCGCTGAGGGCCTTGGCAGGGCCTAACCTCTGAGTTCACTGCTGCCTGAGAGGGCCATGAACATGGAGCCAGAGACGCAGGTGGTAGGCCGTCCCCTGAGACTTCAGCCATGAGGAATGGGGGCCCTGGGCTATGCTGGACGCCCTGGAGGTCAGTGGGGACTGGGACACAGTTGTACTGAACGTTACCCCCATACTTGGGGCCTACTTAGGCTACAGCTTTGTGCCAGGGTTCTGAGCCTTGAGCCCTGTCCCAAATCTGGCCCATTGCCCCCACTCCCTGCCTGAGGTCCCTCTCAGGGCAGGCCAGTGGTGTCCTCTGCACCTGGGGTGTCTCTTGGCCTTACTCTGACCAGACCAGGCTCTTACTACCCTGCTTCCTGAGTCAGAAGGTCAGACACAGGGTCTCGGGGATGTTTTCCATCCAGTCTCAAAGCAGATGCTACTGGGGCCCCAGACCCCAGGGAACGGTTTGGAAGGGCTGATTCAGGCGGCCCCTGTGTTTGATCTCCCTTCCCCCTCCTTCCAGGTCCTGAACCCGGGCTGGGAGGGTCTGTGAGACTGCTTTGATCCCCAGAGCCCAAGGCCTGGATGGAGGAGGGCCTCCGGTTACAGTGTCCCCTCCCCTCCCCACTCTGGCCACAGCCGGCCCTTCTCCGCCCCTCAGTAACCCTCGTGGCCAGCGCCTCCGTTCTCCAGGGCCTCAGCCCCTCCCCCCACCAACGCCCCTGCCCTGGGTTGATCGGAGGGGCCAGGCTGGGAAAGGGGTCGAGCCAGAGCTCAGAGAGATTTGGAACCCAGCCAGCCCTTCCTACAGGGATACTGAGAGCATCTGCTTTGGGCTCAGACCTGGGGGGCCAAAGGAAAGCCCAGAGGATCAGCTAGGGGCCCACGGTCAGGGGCGCTGACCACAGGCCTGGAAGGGTGGATGCCTGAAAGGATCGGGCAGAGCGGGGCCTGGAGCACTGGCAGCCACACACCCCTGCCCCTGGGCCTGTGGTCCCCATGTCAGCCCCGAGGCTGCTCCTGCCGCTCCTCCTCATGGTTGGGCTGACCTCGGGGGCCAGCCTGCTGCAGGGGCCCGGAAGCCACCCAGGCGTGTGCCCCAACCAGCTCAGCCCCAACCTGTGGGTGGATGCCCAGAGCACATGTGAGCGCCAGTGCGTCGGGGACCAGGTGAGTGTGGGCACCACACCCACCCACCCGGGAGGGGGTTCCAGGGAACTGGAGTGACCTGGGGGAAGCCCAGACCCCACCCTTGCCTCCAGCCCTTGCAGTCCACTTCCTCCTACACTCTGCAGGGGTTTTAGGCCATGCTTCCTATGAGGGGCGTCTCAAGGCCCCCCCCCCCCCCCCCGTCTTTGCCCTTATCACTCTCCAAACCTGCCCACCCCTACTAGTTAATAAGAAAACTAGTCACTGAGTGTCTTTTCCCCTCCGTGTGTGCTGTTTTTGATTGAGTTCATCAGATACCACCACCGGGTTATGCATGTTCGCTCTCAGGACTGGCCAGGTAGAAAGGCAGGGGCCACATTTGGAGGCCCCACCCTCACAGCCTGGCCATGCATCCCCTGAGGGGGCCTTGAACATGCTGCCCGCCTCCCCTGGGCCCCGTCTGTACTGAGAGTAGTAACGAAACCCGCTCTGGGGGCTGGTCTGAGGACTCACTGAGAGGGCACCCAGGACTGGTCAGCGAGGCAGCTGTAGCTCACTGCACTGGATGCACAGCACATTTGTACAAACCTCAGCTTTCCAGAGGGGAAACTGAGGCTTGAGGAGACACAGTAGGGGCACACCGTATCTGGCAAAGCCAGTGCCCTGGGCGGGGCTGGGGGGCATTTGGACACTTGCTGAGCTGCCCCCACCCCCCAGGACTGCTTGGCCACTGAGAAGTGCTGCACCAACGTGTGTGGGCTGCAGAGCTGTGTGGCTGCCCGATTCCCAGAGGGTGGCCTGGCTACAACTGCACTGGTGGCCTCGTGCGAGGGCTTCTCGTGCCCGCAGCAGGGCTCCGACTGCGACATCTGGGACGGGCAGCCTGTGTGCCGCTGCCGCGACCGCTGTGAGAAGGAGCCCAGCTTCACCTGTGCCTCAGATGGCCTCACCTACTACAATCGCTGCTACATGGATGCAGAGGCCTGCCTGCGTGGCCTCCACCTGCACGTTGTACCCTGCAAACACATCCTCAGCTGGCCACCCAGCAGCCCAGGGCCACCTGAGACCACTGCCCGCCCGACACCCGGGGACACCCCTGTGCCACCTGCCCTCTATAGCAGCCCTTCCCCACAGGTGGTATATGTGGGGGGCACTGCCAGCCTCCACTGTGATGTCAGTGGCCGTCCGCCACCCGCTGTGACCTGGGAGAAGCAGAGTGACCAGCGGGAGAACCTGATCATGCGGCCAGACCAGATGTATGGCAATGTCGTGGTCACCAGCATTGGGCAGCTGGTGCTTTACAATGCCCGGCCTGAGGATGCTGGTCTCTACACCTGCACTGCACGCAACGCTGCCGGCCTGCTGCGGGCTGACTTCCCACTCTCTGTGGTTCAGCGGGATCCAGCCAGGGACAGGGCCCCCAGCACCCCTGCTGAGTGCCTGCCCAACACACAGGCCTGTACTGGCCCCCTCTCCAGCCGTGTCCTCTGGCACTTTGACCCACAGCGGGGTGGCTGCATGACCTTCCCAGTTGTCAGCTGTGATGGAGATGCCCAGGGCTTTGAGACCTACGAGGAGTGCCAGCAAGCCTGTGCCCGCGGGCCCGGGGATAACTGTGTGCTGCCGGCGGTGCAGGGCCCCTGCCAGGGCTGGGAGCCACGCTGGGCCTATAGCCCACTGTTGCAGCAGTGCCACCCCTTCGTGTATGGTGGCTGTGAAGGCAACAGCAACAACTTTGAGAGCCAAGAGAGCTGTGAGGATGCCTGCCCCGTGCCGCGCATGCCACCCTGCCGGGCCTGCCGTCTCAGGAGCAAGTTGGCACTGAGCCTGTGCCGCAGTGATTTTGCCATCGTAGGGCGGCTCACAGAGGTGCTGGAGGAGTCCGAGGCGGGCGGCAGTAGCATTGCCCGCGTGGCTCTAGATGATGTGCTCAAGGATGACAAGATGGGCCTCAGGTTCTTAGGCACCAAATATCTGGAGGTGACGCTGAGTGGCATGGACTGGGCCTGCCCCTGCCCCAATGTGACAGCAGGTGATGGCCCGCTGGTTATTATGGGTGAAGTGCGAGACGGTGTGGCCGTCCTGGACGCTGGCAGCTATGTCCGCATTGCCAGCGAGAAGCGCATCAAGAAGATCTCAGAGCTGCTAGAGAAGAGGGCCTGTGAGTTGCTCAATCGCTTCCAGGACTAGCCCCGCCTGCCCGTCCCTGCTGTCCTGTTCTCCCAGCCCCCTCAAATAAAAGTGTCTCCCAGGAGGGAACTTGTGGCTGCCGGTGCTGAGCCTCCCAGGGTTACCACTCTTCCCTCTTCCAGTCTGTAATCCAGCTGGGGTCCTGCCACCACACTGGGGCTTTGGCTCCAGTCCAAGATCACCGTGGACTCCCTCCTGGGGAGCCTCCTGTGTCCCTGCAGGAGCACAGACCTGGACCAGGCCTGGATGTGGGTGCCACTTCTGGTGGTAGGAGGGCCGTGCAGCCAGTTCAGTCCTGCCTCAGCAGTCCATGGGTCCTCTCCCTTCCTTCTCTGTTGCCCAAGTGGAGCAGCAGGGCCCAGGACATCCCCAAGCCCTGACCTCACAGGCCAGACTCCTCCTGCCCCCAGGAATGGAGGCCTTAGAGACACAGCCTGCCCACCTAGCACCCCCAGAGGTATGCCCAGGAGGCACAGTAGACTCAAGCAATAGGACAGCAGAAAGCACTTTATTCCCAGGCCCTCAGCAGCCCTGTGGACACTGACCAAAGGCCCCCAATATGGGCAGGGTTAGTCCCCATGGCCTGGTCTAGGGAGGCAGGGGCTGGTTGTCTGGGTTTGTCCCAGAAGAGGCCCACTGGGGACACAGGCATGCGAGAGAAGGAGGGGTTATTCTTTCCGAAAAATCAGGCACTTGTTGTTGGCTGGCATATCCACCTGGGAGAGAGGCTTGGCTGGAGAAGCTGCCCAGGGTGGCCACCCAGGCCCCCAGCCCTCCCACCTACCATCCTCTCCAGGAGCAGACCGCTGGCGCAGCCCAGGTCCTCCAAGAAGGCTGTGTCCCGAAGCCCCCACTCTGGGTTCCTGCAAGAAGGGAAGAGGCAGAGTTAGGGGGGGTCACCCTGCTCACCTGCCCTACCAGACAGGCTCCCCACCCTCCTGCTCTCACCTGCTTCTGAGGGTCAGGTCAAAGTCCACGTTACTCTGTGGAGAGATCTTCCCATTGACAGCATAGGGCTGTGGAGACAGGGCACAGCTGTCCACCGCCCCAGGGTCAGCCAATCTTCAGTCGGCCACTGGGCAGACTGGCAGGCTGGTGCCCAGAGGATGAGAAGGACACGCTGCTCCCTGTTCCCATGAGTCTAGGGGGTGCAGAGAGACTGTTTTTTTTTTTTTTGTAAATTCCAGAGAGATAGGAAGGGGGGCGGGGAGAGGGAGGGAGAGAGAGAGAGAGAGAGAGAGAGAGAGAGAGAGAGAGAGAGAGAGAGAGAAACATCGATGGCTGCCTCCCAGCATGTGCCCTGACCGGAGGTGAACTTGCATGGCTCTAGATTGGTCTACAGAACAAACTCCAACAAGGGAGCCACATCAGCCAGGGCCAAGGAGACTGCTGGAGAGGGGAAGATCTGGGCCTGTTTCCATGGTGACAGGTAGAGGGGAGAAGGCAACGGAAAATACTGAGACAGGAGTCCAGAAAGGAGGGGACAGCTGAGGCTGGCTGGAATCTGGCCAGGGGAGTTCCACGGGAGACAGGAGCACTCACCCCATAGGTGATGAGCAGCGCCTTAGGTTTGAGCAGGCGTCCTGCTGCCCTGAAGAGCCCCTGAGGAGCGGAGAGGCAGGATGGCCGTGAGGAACTTTCCCCAGGCCTCTGAAAGAGCACTTGTCTGGGGCTGGAGACTCAACCTGATCTCGCCAAGCCTCAATGCCTTATGAAATGGGACAAGCCAGGCACCCCGCTCCCTTCCAAAGCAGAGGAAAGGGTGACGCATGGGGGCAGGTAGCTGGCCCATGGGTGGCTGGCCCACGCTCCCACAGACCTTGGTGCAGTTCAGGGGGCTGATGTGGATCATGTTAATGCAGAGCAGCAGGTCCAGCGACTGCGGCAGGATCCCGCCCCACTGCTCCCAATCCCAGGTCACGTCCAGGTACAGCGGGGCCTTCACGTTGGACAGCCCGTGGGCTTGAGTGGTGGCCGAGATGCTGTCGGAGGAAAGCCCGTGTGTGGGAGTGGCCTGTACACCCGTTCCCGACACCACCTGCAGCCCAGCTCACAGCGGTCACAGTGGCGTGGGAGGCCGGGGTTCGGGGACTGAGCCCACTTTCACCGCGCGGAGTCCCGCCCTCCCCTGCACCTGTCCAGGCAGCGCTGGTCCACGTCGGATGGCTGCCACTCGGCATAGGGGAAGGCCCGCGCGAAGTGGGACGTGTGCTGGCCGGAGCCGGAGGCCACTTCAAGCACGTGGACGCCGCGCTGGGCCGGGTCCACGTACTGTCGCAGAACGCGCAAGATAGGTTCCTTGTTCCGCTCCGCGGACGCCGCTACCAACATGACCGCGAAGCTAGTCTGCCTGGAGCAGTAGTCCGGTCGCAGCGAGGCCCGCCGGGAGTTGTAGTCCGGCCGTCTCCAAACTCGCCTCCATGGACTACAGTTCCCAGGGGTACACGTGCAGCGGCTTAAATGGCACGCAATCCTCTGGAGGAGCGCCATGAGTGGCATCTTTAGCGGGTATCCGGCAGACGGTTTGGGCCGGGAGCGTAGACGCTCCTCAGCTGAGAACCCTGTCGCCGCGGCTGCCCTAACGTCTTCAGGGTACCTGCGACCCTGAAACTGTCGTTCGTGCTGCTCCGGAATGAATGGTCCCCTCGTGCTTCCCGCGGTCTTCCTTAGTTTATTTAGATGGGGGAGGAAAAACCTAAAACGAAACTAGTGCGCCGCCCGGGAATCGAACCCGGGTCGCAAGAATGGGAATCTTGCATGATACCACTACACCAGCGGCGCCTGTTGCACGTTTGTCGCTCGCGAGACTTAGGAGTTTATGATGCAACCTCCTCGCGCTCATCAACATCTTCACACGCGCGCCGCGACACCGCTACGGTAGCTGTAAAGCCCCGAGTACCGCAGCCCTCGACTAGGGTAGGAACCCTGTTCAGCTGCTGTCTATGGAAGTGGCAGTGTCTTTTGGGCGCCCGGCGCTCGAGGGGAAGGAAAGGGGATGAGAGAAGTGGTGTGTGGACTACCGGAATTCTGGCCTACGCCCTGGAAACCATGGCAACCGGGGGGTTTCCAGGGCCGAAGCCGGCGGGAGTCCACGGCGGGTTCCTGTTGGGGCGGAGCTTCCGGTGGGCGAGGTTGCGGTTGGGCGGGGTGGTCCCAGCTTGCAGGAACTGGTCAGGCCTAAGGGAGGGATTTCTGTGATTCTCACGGTTTGTGTGTGACACTGAGGTGACCGGCGCTAGCCGGGGGTCCGGGGATGTTGTGAGGGGTCTGTGACCCCTCGATCAAAACGGAGGCTGATTTGTGTCCAAGGTCTTCCCTGAGTTTCAGCTTGGGGTTTGTGTCTCAGAGGAGCCCATTTTCGCAGGCTGAGGGCCGTGCCCTGCAGTCAAGACTAGCTTAGCTGCTTTGATGGGCAGTTTTTCCCGAGCGATACCCTCTAACTGACTGCACTCAGACCCGGACCCAGACCTCAGCCTGGGACTTCCCGCCAGAGGGCGTGCGGGGTCTGAGCGGGGGCCCTGGTGACGGTCTGCTCGGACGTGGAGGGCACTGGGTGGTGCGGGGTTTGCCGGTCCTGACGGGCCCCCTGGGGAAGTCCCACTCGGCGGGCGGCCCCCCGCCCTCAAGGAACACCCGTTGGCATTCTGCGTTGTGACCACTAGACTTCGTTCAGCGTTCTTTCCCATGTAACAATCTTGACTCGCTTTTTGCCTCACTTTCTCCTGGTTTGTGGGCTGAGCGTTTTGCGTGTCTCAGGGTGGAGGAGAGGTGTGTCTCAATGCACATCCCTGCCCCTGCCCTTCACCTGTGACCAGTGACGGTCACCTGCGGTCGGTCTCACTACCTACTACTCTCACCACCCAGGCCCCTCAACACGCCTAGTCCACCTGGAGGCATCAGCTTCCTGCTGGCTTCACCTGGGATTCCCTGGGCACAGGCCACCTCATGATAGCGTCAAATAATAAATATGTATTCCGTCTTTGTTCCAGTTCCTGGCATAGAGCTCCTAAAACACTGGGATTTCCCGAGTGATGGGTGAGAGGAGCGTTTATTAATAAGCCCCTTTCAGCTGTACCCTGGGTTCCTAACGCTGAGGGGACTCTGAGGACCAGGACTCGTTGCCAGAGGGACGCACCTTGTATTAGAGGGTGGGAATTTCAGCCCCTCTCCTGACCTTGCTGGAGGTTGAGGGCCTGAGGCTGACCTGATTACCAATGACCAATGGCTTAATCAACCGTGCTGGGTAATGGAACATCCATAAAATCCCTACCTGAAAGGGTTTGGGGAGCCTTTGGACTGGTGAACACATGAGGTGCTGGGAGGGCAGTGCTCCCAGAGAGGACATGAAGCTCCGAACCCTTCCCGCACCTTCCCCCTGCATCTTCTGTCTGCTGTTCCCCAGATGTGTCCTTTATGGTAGATCAATAAACCTAAGGAAAGCACTTCCCTGAGTTCCGGGAGCCCTTCTGATTATGGAATCTGACGAGGTCCGTTGTGGGAACCCCAGTTTATAGCTGGCCTGTCAAAAGCATAGAGAACTGGAGAATTGCTTGGTGACGACGTGTTTGATGTCAGAAGCGTTATATAGAAAGTTTTCCTTTACACCCCGTGTCCATTCAGAGGGGGCGAGCCTGAGACTGACCCATCTGCCTGCTTCCCCCATGTCATATGGGCTGCTTTAAGGAACTGCCCAAATGCCCAGCAACAATTTTAGCTTAATAGTACTTGATCTCGGGTTGATAACTACCTGTCACATCCATCACTGTAGGCTGGACGCTGTGTGAGCTGATATCTGCACTCACCAAGCTCAGCTGGGGACAGATGCAGCTGGACGAGGCCGAGTGGCAGGCTTTGCTGCAGGGTGTGAATGTGTGCATGTATGAGCTTATGTGAACACGTGAGCACACGTTTTCTGGAACGTCTTGGACGAGTATCAGACTCAGAGTGCCCACAGCGCAGCACCTCCCTCTGGTGTTGGCCTCAGGCCTCAGCCCAGGGCCCGATTCACTTCCTCCTTCAAGGGAGGCACATCCGCTACTGCACTTTCACCTCCAGACCTGTCTTGGGACCTGTGCGGGGCAGGGGGCGGGGAGGGGGTGCTCAGGAAGTGCCCGGTGACCGAGTGGTTCCGGGCAAGGTTCCCTACCTCCTCCCAGTCACACTTACCCGCAAAGGGGCTGTGGGGGAAGCAACCCCAAGTGCTGGCCCCAAGAGAGCCAGAGCCAACAGCAGGGCCCAGGCCTATGTGCCCACCATTCATTGAACCCCCTTCACCAGCCAGACTGGGGTCCTCACATCCTCCCGGGTCCTCACATCCTCCCAGGTCCTCCACATACCCCGGGTGCTTCCCCTCCGGCTTCCTTACCCACTCTCGTTCCCCTTGGTATGTCTGCTGTAACAAATTACCCTAACACTTGGTGGCTTAAAGCAATAGAAATTTATTTTCTCAGTTCTGGACAGCAGAAATCCAAACTAAAGATGCCAGCCCTGGCTGGTGTGTCTCACTGGGGTGGAGCGCATCCTGTAGACCTAAAGGCCAAGGGTTCAGTGGGGCACGTACCAGAAGACTACCAGTGGATGTTTCTCTCACGCTGATGCGTTTCTCTGTCCCCACCTCTCTCTAAAAGCAATGAAAAAATGTCCTCAGGTCAGGATAAAAAATAATAATAAAATAAAGGTGTCAACTCCCTCCAAGCCCATGGGAGTTTCCTTCCTCACCGCTTCCTGGGGGCCCCAGGCATTCCTGGGCTTGTGGCCACCTCACTGCAGATTGCCTCCGTCTTCACCGGGCCATCTCCTCCATGTGTCTTTGCGACCACATATCCCTCCCCTTTCTCTTACAAGGACACTCGTTGGATTTAGGGCCTACCCTAATCTAGGATGACCTTATCTCGAAAACTTCACCTTATTTACTCCAAATAAGTTCACATTCGGAGGTTTGGGGTACACATGTCTTTTGGGGGCCACCGTTCAAACCACTGCACTCAGGTTTGGGAATGGACTGGGCAATCCCTAGAAACTGGGCAGTGGGTGTGGGAGTGTCCAGCCAGAGCCCTTCCCTGAGGGCTACTGGCCACTCTTCCACTGGCAGGAGCCCGTTCTCCGGCCTGGGTTGGCGAGGACTGGCTTTCAGAGCTGGAAAAGGTACTAAGGATGGCTGAAAAGGTAAACTTCTTTCTTCTTTTACATAAAATTTTAGTATTGTATCTAGAAACTTTTTTTTAGGGTAGAAGAAGCACCAAGAGAGAGCCTAGGCGGTGCTCTGCTGTGGCTCTCTAGAAATGTTAATAGGGAGACATGACGCTGCCGTCAGCTCACTGCAAAGTCAGAGAAAGGGGGGCTATGGGGACAGGTTCAGGGTGTTAGCCCGGGACGAGCTGCTGCTGCCTGTTTGCTCTCCAGGCTGCAAGTCCCGAGGAGACCCTTAGAGTCTGGAAGAAAAGTAAAGGTGCAGGCCTGAGAGGGAAAGGCGAGGGTGTGAGCATCTTTGTAAAGAGAAATGCAGTACCTGTTTTTATTACGATAACTGGGGTCAGTGAGGCAAAGGCCTTTTTTCACCCCAACAACCCTGTTTTCTGCGTGCTGGCTGAGGCCCCTCCCTCTCCAACTCCAGGATGGGTTTCTAACCTCTAATAGGGAAAGTTGCTGGCTGCAAAGTGCTGCCTCCGCAGGACCCAGCTTTAAGGACAGGATGATCAGAGTGTTACATGAAATTTCCCCGGGCTGAGAGAGCAGAGAGAGAGGTTAACAGTTCTTAACGTGGCAGGCTAGGGGGCTCTAGGGGACAGCGTAAGGTGGGTGGGGGTACTGGCCTGAGATCTGCCCAAGCTCAGGGCAGAAACACACGCTCGCCTGGGGAAGGGCGATGGCCTGTTCCAGGAACTAGCACAGCCCAGCACGCCTGGAGTGCAGGAGAAGGGTCTGTTGTACGGTCTCTGAGGGGATTTAGGGGAAGCTGGCTGGATCTAGTTTCAGGGTCCCACAGTAGTGAAGTCACTGAACGATCTCTCCACCCGGGAAGGCCAGGGAGGAGGTGGCAGGGCTGGGGAGGGCAGAACCTTGTGCTGACTGGGATTCCTATTGGTTCAGGAGAACCAAGCTGAGTTCTTGGGGGCTCTGGCCAGACCCATCCCGTGCCCCTTGGATGCCAGGCTTTGTCCCCAGGCCAGGGTGTGTCTTGTGCTCATAGTAGGGTTCTGGGAGCAATGAGGCTGGTAAGGCCCCTCTGGGCGAGGCCTGGGCCCCCTGGCTGGTGCCCCCCACAACCTGGCCTTCCTCTGTCCTCAGTTTCCCCTATCCTCTTGGCTTAGGGTCTCTTGGAGACCACTGGGCTCTCTCACACCCCTCTAGCTCCCTGCTTGACCTGCACCCCCTCCCCTCCCGCTTGTCAGGATCATTCCAGTCGGGCTGGTTTCCCCAGGGCTCTGGACCAAACCTTTGACCTCAGACAAGGCCTGTGGGCAGGGCCAGGACATTATAGCCTTGAGGCCTTGGCCACCAGCTTCAGCAAAGGCTGGGACCGCCTGCTCATTAACGTGCCCTGTCCTTCCCCTCACCCAGGCCAGCCTGAGGAGCTCTCAGAGAACCCACACTTCAGGTGGGGATGCACTCCAGCGGCTCGCTCCCTCTGCCAGGAGCACAAACCCTCAGGACACAGGCACCTCAGACCCCTCACCCTGTGGCGTCTCCCCAGAGTGCAAGTGAGCAGCGTGCTCGAGACCACCACCAAGGCCAGCACAGATGATGCAGGAACACCCTGGCCTTGATACTTTGCGGGGAGGGATGGGCACTGCAGCGGTGGAGAGGGAATCCTGGACTCCCTGTCCACACTCCTGTCGGAGAGGCCCAGCCCGCATCTTGCCCCTCGGAGTCAGAGGCCTAGCTCGGCCTGAGGAGGCAGCTGGTGTGTGTGGGGGGGCGGGAGCGGGGCAGGGGGGGGTGTTGCATTTGTCCTTGAGCCTTGCTTCGGAGAAGATGCAGAGCTAAAGGGCTGTGGGGGGGGGGGGGGCGGGGGGGGCACATGACAGGAAAGACAGCCCAGCCAGCCCCGGGATGCAAGCAAGCCTCCTTCAGGGTCTCTGAGCAGGCCTGGTCACCTTACACAGGCACATGGGGTGGCCTGGTGAGGGGTCCCTCCTGCTGGTCTGTTCTCCTCTACACCCCTTTCCTCTTCCCGTTGTGGCCTCTGCTTATTATCTGCCCTGGCCTCTCAGCTCTGCTTGGCGGGGAGGCTTTAAACCATTCTGCTCTGAAGGTGGGGTGTGGGGTAAAGGGCTGGGTTTGCTCCAGAAACCCACTGGTTCACTGTGCTGAGGGCAAGCCCCCTTTCCCCGACTCCGAGGGTGCAGCAAGGTCCCATTGGACAGCCAGGCCCTGGTACCGGCTGGCTAGAGCCTCCTCAAATATTTGTAGGAGCTGAGCAGGACGCCTGAGGGCCGGAGGTGGTTGCATAAGCCTGGGGGCAGATTCCACTACCCCTGGACAACGCAGGGCAGAGTCTGTTTTCTTGGGTGAGAGGATGCTAAGAATTGAATCAGAACAAATGCAGACAATCTAGGCCCTCAGGCTCACAAACCCAGAACCCAGAGTGGTCTGGTTCCCCCTCCCCCCACTAGGTCCCCAACTCACAAGCTGGGACAGCCCTGAGCAGCCTGTGAGCTGGGGAGGAAGGTCACCTTCATCTGCTTCTCAGGAAGGAACCCTGTGGTGTAGAACTCTCCTTGATAGATCTGCCAGGTGGGTTTGGGTGCAGTGCCATCCCCTCCTCCCCAGGCCTGGTTCCTGAGCCTTGAGGTAACGTCAGTGCTGTGGGTCTTGCGGCAGACCTCTCTGCCTCCGGGACGGTGGGCAGGGCAGCTGCTCTCTCCCTGCAGAATGAAAGGCAAGCCGGACGGCCGTACCCACCCTCTCTCTCACCACATGCCATCTCCACTTGGCTCCTGGATTGGTAAATGGCCTCCCCGACTCTGAAGCTGGGGGTGCGCCTGTGCATGGAGGCTTAGACAGCGAGCAGAATGCACCCCACTGCTCCTGTCTCGTGGGGTGGAAGGAAGATTCGGAGGGAGTCTGTCAACTGCCCAACCCCAGTGGGCCAACCCCCTTTTCTCTGACCCCCTCAGTCCCAATACCAGGCCAAGAGGGACCCCTCACATTGGCCCCGCCCATCTAGGCCCCTTGGCTGAGGTCACCGACAAGAGTGTGAGCTCTCTCCCTTCCAGGGCGCGCGCAGAGCACCCCAGCGCCTGCTAACGGCAGGGGCGCCGGCTTCTTGGACATCACTGCTGACCAAGCAAGGGCCTTGGGCGAGACTCATCCGCTATCTGAGGCTCGCCCCTTGGCTCACCTGGCCTCCGGGCAGCGCAGTGGACTCGCTTCTCAGGTCCCATGACACTACCTCTGTCTTGGCCTTGGGCCGTGTGGGGCGGGACGCTTGTTCTCGCGGTCTCCTCTGTGCCCTCCCCCGCGCTGGTTCTGGTCAACTCCGGCAAAGAGCCGGAGCCTAATCAAAGCGCGCGGGCCCTTTAAGAGCCGGGGGGCGTGTAGCGGGCTCGTCCCCTCCCCGTCGTGCCTGGACGTCAGTTAAAGGGGCAGCACCCACTGCGCCCGCCTAGCGCGAGCTCCGGTGGAGGCGCGGGACCTGCCCGCGGGCCTGGAAGGCGAGGGCGTGCGTCCGAGCAACGCGCGGGCGCGGCCCTCCGCACCATGTACACCATTACTAAGGGGCCCAGCAAGTTGGTTGCGCAGCGCCGCACAGGTGCCCAGGGACGGGCGGCGGGTTGGGCCAGATAGGGGTCTGTGCGCTTGGACAGCCCAAGGTCCAGATGCGGCGGCGGCTGACCTGCCCTCCCTTTACCTGCAGGGCCCACGCAGCAGCAAGTAGAAAGCAGGCTCGGCGAGCTCCTGAAATGCCGGCAGTCCACGCCTCCCACTCCGCCACCCACGCGGGCGCAGCCACCAGGCCCCTGGCCCCTGTCAAGGTAAGACTCGTGCGGCCCAGGCCGGAGTCCAGTTTTCCCTCCCCCCTCCGGCCGCCCTGGGGCTGGGAGGGTGACCTTGGGGAAAGGTTAGTGGAGACCCGACCACGTGCTGGGGGCGGGCGGGCACGGAGGGGCGGGGCAGAATGACCCCGTCCGCCCCGCCCCCGCGAGCTACTCTAGCCCCCACACCTCAGCGTTTCTCCCTCACCTGGCACCTAGCTGGGTCCGAGGGGGCTAGGCTCTATGTGCTAGACACTCCTACTGCGGGCCCTGTGGGACCCCGAAAGAAAGTTGAGTAGCTCCAAGGTCGGAGGGACTTTAGGCGTCTGAATCAAATGTCCCGGCGACCTTGGGCTTCAGAGGCCAAGGTTTAAGGCGAGCTGCTCAGGACTCCTCGGGTACAGCATGGCCCAGGGCGCTGGCCCTCAAGGATGCTGTCTTTGGCTACCAGCTTCCTACTTGCAGAGCTCACTGGGTGAAGGGCGCATGTGGTTCCCCTCTGGCCCTGCCAAACCACTGCCCTCCTCTGCCTTTCACCCCAAACACCGGGTTGCCCTGCAGATGATCAGGGCTCGCTGGGGACTGCAGTTACTGCTCTTTCTGACCAGCAGTTTTGCTGGTGCCAGGAGCCCGAGGCCAGCCACAGGAGGCTCAGTGCTGGACGCTGGGCCTCCACTCTACCTGGAGGTCAGATTGCCTCACCCCACCCCCAGCCAAACTTTTTACTTGGCCCAAGCCCTGGCCTTGGCTTCAAGTAATCTATGCATTTCTTGGGCTCTTGGCTTTGGTGTAGGCCCGCACAGGCTGAGGGCTCCTGGCCTAGGCTGTGGGTGAGGGCAGCACGCTCGAGGCCCCCAGAGGCAGTGCTGAAGAGGACCTGAGGGGGAGGGTGCTGGCTAGGGGTCTTCCTAAGTTGAGGACAAACAGCCTCCCAGGTTGGCCAGGAGGTCAGGGATATGCAGGCGCACATGCAGGAAGGGGGAGGGTTGGGTTGTCCTTCAGCCTGCTCCTCTCCCTCAGTTACAGGCCTCAAATGCCACAGGTGGGGGCACCCTGTGGGGGCCCTTCTGGGCTGAGTTCCTTCCCAGGGGTCTTCTGCTGGGGGCATTTTGATAACTTGGGGTACAGTCCTAGTGAGGAAAATGTGCTAGGCCAGACACAAGCATGACCTCCTGGGGAGGGACCCAGGCTGTGCTGTGACACTGCTCCATGTCCTGGACCTCAGTCCTCACAGCCACCTTACCTCCCAGAGGCGGAAGTGAGGCGTGGGTATGTAGCTACCGCTGGTCACCCAGTCAGGGAGCTTGGGGCTGGAACGGCCCAGGGTGCTCTCTACCTTCTTACCTAGAGAAACTCCCTGCTGTCCTCTCCACGGCCCCCCCGCTGGGGAAGGCCCTGTGGCAGGGCTGAGAGTGCTGTTGAAGGATGTGGGAAAGATAGTACAGAGGCCTTAAAACTCCTGCCCTGGCTGGTGTGACTCAGTGGATTGAGTGCCCGCCTGTGAACCACAGTCTCAGGTTCAATTCCCAGTCAGGGCACATGCCTGGCTTTCAGGCCAGGTCCCAGTAGGGGGCGCATGAGAGGCAACCACACATTGATGTTTCCCTCTCTTCCCTTTCTATTAAAAACAACAACAACAACAACAACAAAAACCCCCAAAACCTCCCAAAGAGGCCTGACCTGTCTTTCAGCATGCCCTGAGCCAGCCCGGCACATACAGCCTGCCAGGACAGGTCCCAGGTCAGTAGGGTTCTGCCAAGCTGGACCTGAGGGAGCTGGGCTGCCTATCCAGGGTAACCCTGTATCCTGCTGGGTGCAGAGAAGTGGTGAGCAGGAAGAGCGTGTGCTGGCTTTACTGGTTGCCCCTCCCTCCTAGGTCACTCCCCCTTCCCTGAACTGCCCCCTCCCAGTCCCTGTGGCCTTAAAGACACCCCACTGGGAGGCCAGAACAGCCAGCCCTCCTCCACTCCTGCACCTTCTCATGGGGCCACTCGCTAACCACCCTGACTTCCTGCCCACCTTCCCTGCTTTCTTCTCTTCTCTGCAGAGCCTTTTCACTAACCCCCATCCTCACCCCAATTTGTCCAAGAGGAAGGGGCTGTCTGGGCCACTGCTACATCCATCCTGCAGGCCTGGTGCTCTGCAGGTGCTCACAGTGTCGGACCTGCTAATGTCTGGGCTTGGGTTCTATCTGGTCATGGGGTCTGGGTGCTGCCCGTGGTGGTGAACGGGCCACGTGGGTCTGTACCTCTCGCAGCTCTTCCTCCCAGTCAGAGACAGACAAGAGAGAGAATCAGATCAATGGAGGTGACAGAAACTTTTGGAAGAAGATAAAATGGGGCCACATGACCACCAGAGGTGGAGGAACCTCTGGCGGAGGTGCAGGAATCAGGCGGGTAGTAAAGGGGGCTTGGGGCCTGTGCTGAGCAATGGGCCTGGAGGTCAGACGGATGTGCACTTAAGTCCCGATGCTGCCACCCACTCACAGCATGTGACCTTGGATAGGCCACTTCCCTCTTGAGCCCAGGTTCTTGGGCTGAAAACCAGCAGGTGGTCTACCTTGAGGATCGTGGAGGGGATTAGGTGAAAGGATGCCCCTGTTGGTGCTGAGCAGAGACTCGAGTGCTGTGGGCTGGAGCTTGCCTGTTGGCAGTGTCCCTGGGAGCAGGCACTGGGTGGCCTTCATCCACAGGAGCACGTGGGAGCCCGAGCCCTTTCCCCCAGAGGGCCTGAGTATGGGCTTTATATAACCACAGTAACTGCACGCAGTGGGCAGGGGGTGGCCAGGCTGGAGGGGCAGGCGGGTGCCAGCCACCACCTTGGTCCCTGTGATTTGAAGCCCAGGGCTGCAATTCCCTTCTGTTTTTCCGTCTTCAATTACCAGCCTGCAAACTTACCTGAAGTTTGCAGCCTTGCAGGGGGTTGGGGGCGGGGCAGGTGAGAGGCTGTCCAAGTCACGCCTTACGGTTTGTGCAGCTCAGACTGGGAGGAGCTCTGCCCCTCTAGATTCCCTGCAGCCCAGAGCTGGCAGGACTGGTGCCCCGTCAAGACGCTCCTCTTTATTTTAGTGCCCCTCTCGGCCAAGGAGGAAGTCCGAGCGGCGGTGGGGCACCTGAGCCCAGGATGGCGAGCAGGCGAGTGCCTGGCGGAGTGGCACGTGCAGCCCAGGACTCCTGGCTCCCACCTCCTGCTGTAGGTGCGGCCCCGCTCCCTCCACGGCCCATCACTGCCCTGGGTCCAGCTGGCGAGGATGGGACCAGTGGCCCACTGCAGATAGTATGCCCACCGGGCCAAGCTCCAGCACCTGGGGGCATTCTCCTCATTCAGCATTCCCACCCCTGTGGGCAAGAGCCTTGCCCTTGTCTGGGGCCTGCAGGGATGGGCTAGGGCTGCAGTCACACCCTCCCCATGCAGGATGGCCTACCCCATACTGGGTGCCATCCCTTGGGGCTCATCCCTATGGAGCCTGGAGCAGAGGCCACTGGACTCTTGTTTGGGCTCTTCTTCCCATTCTGGGGCATTGGCAAGATGGAGAAGCTTCTGTGAAGAGAAGATGGCCAGTAACTGTGCCTGGCGGGTGGGGTTGGGACAGAGTGACCTGGTCACAGCTCCAGTCAGAACCTGGGCTGTTGGAGGCCTGGCTAGTCCAGGAGAGGTGGGAGGCAGGTGGCAGGGGGTGCCTGAGAGCCTTGAGCATGGAGCCCTGCTGGGGGACTGGGACACAGGTATGTCTCACAGCCAGGGGCTGCAGGTGTGAGCTGAGCTGCTGGGGCCGCAGGCCAGCAGGAGAGAAGCCTTGGTCACCAGCTGTAGGAAGGTTGCAGTTCAAGGAAGGGCTGAGGCTGGGCCTGGCCTGGGGGTGGTGGGTGCAGCCTGAGGCCACTCCTGGGACTCTGCCAGGCATTACCCAGGCTTGGACAGTCACCAACCATGTCTTCCCTCTTTCCACAGTCCAGGGCCAAGGCTCGTGTTCAATCGAGTGAATGGCCGGCGGCCCCCGACCACATCCCCATCCATCGAGGCGACCCAGGAGACCTACACACTGGCCCACGAGGAGAACGTCCGTTTTGTGTCCGAAGGTAGTTTTGAGGCCCAAGGGTATGGCCTGGGCCACTGGTCCTCTTCCCCACTGTAACCTGACTTGGCAGCTGCCAGAGGGCTGGATTCTTCCTGGACTCTGGGCCTGTTTATCCTGTGACCATCCAGCAGGCTGCCCACTCCCACTTCTGGGCTGTGGTCCAGAGTGGCCACCAGGCTCTGGGGGATAGATAGGGTCCCAGGGGCCTGGTTCAGCCTGACTGCCCTCTCCCTACAGCCTGGCAGCAAGTGGAGCAGCAGCTGGGTGGTGGCCCAGCCGGTGACAGCAGTCCGAGGCCTGTGCAGTATGTGGAGAGGACCCCCAACCCCAGGCTGCAGAGTGAGCCCTTCCCCACCCTCAGGAAGTCCCCTCCACTCCCTCCCACCCTGACCTGGTCCCTGCCACGTCCTAGCCCCAGGGAATAGCAGAGGGGACTTGAACCTGACTCACATCTTCACAGTTACCTGCCACATTTGGAGTCGGGGTGAGGGGCTTGGGGTCAGCTTGAGGGGAGAGATGCAGAGAGGTTGGGAGGCACCATCACTGCTCAGCCCTCTGCTCTGCCCACAGACTTCGTGCCTATCGACCTGGATGAATGGTGGGCACAGCAGTTTCTGGCTAGAATCACTAACTGCTCCTAGCTGCTGCCTTGGAAGGAACACTGCCTGCACAGGCCTGGCTCTGCCCGTGGCAGACCCTCTGCGAGGAGAGGACCATGGCACCCTGTATACCCACTGCTGCGGGTCGTGTTTCCCTGGGCCAGGCTGGATGCCGGCCACACCTGAAGTGCCAGCTTTGGACTTTTGTACCTTCTGACCCCTTGGCCCAGCTGTCCCAGGCTGCCTGGGGCCAGGGACTGAACCTGTCTGACCTCAATCCTGCTCACTGTGCCTGGGGACCAGCCCCTGGGGCTGGCACAGTGGAGCTCCAGACTAATAAAGTCAAGAAACTGTCTTTTCAGAGTGCCTTTTATTTGGTGTGGTGGGGGCTGGGGGTAGGGCATCCTCTCCGCTGTGCCTGGGCGCTCTCCTGTGTCCTGACAGCGGTGCTGGGGCCAGCCCATCCTCCTTGAAAGTCTGTGAACCCTCCCTACCCCAGCTCACCCCCCTTCCCACTTCCTCTGCTTGTTGGTGTTGGCAGGTGCTAAGCCCAGCTTGGAGGCCCAGAGATGTTATTGCACGTAACAGGCCCTGGGATGGGGTCCCAGAGCCCCAGGATTGGGCCCAGGTCTCAGGACCCATGGTCCTGTCTCCCAGATCTGGCATGCGACAGTGGACGAAGGTGCACCACAGACTTGGGAGAGCCCTGGGCTTGAGTGTGGGAGCGGGGATTGCTGGGCCCTAGGGGCTTGTGGGGCACTGCTTAGCTTGTTGGGCGGCTGAGAAGATGAAATGGAGTACCCAGGTGTGCACGCCCGCCCCTTCAGAGGGTGTGGCCCGCCACTGGGGTTGCGTTTCATTTCAGATACAGGGATGGACCGCAAAACGAGTTAGGAACCTCTCTGGATCCCGCAGCTGGTTGTGCCAGAACCCCCAATAGGGTCCTGACTCGGAAGTGGCCGCAGGAACTTGGGGACGAAGGCTCCTTGCCCTAGGGTGCGACTGCGGAGAGACGGCCCGAGCAGGCGGTGCAGGGCCTCCAGTAGCCCCAAACGACTGCAGAAGCGGAATCTGGCGCCGCTAAAGTGGGGGTTGCGGCCCCGCAGTCACGTGGCGTCGCCGTCCAGAAGGCGGAAGTGACGCCGTTGCCAGGCGGCCGTTGCTAGGCGCGCGCTGCGTGCCCTGCGTGGGGGCGCGGCTGAGGCGGGAAGTGCGAGTGGCGGTGTCATGGCGCGAGGTAGACTCGCGGCCCGCAGACCTGGGGTGGGGGTCCGGGGTCTCGGGGGCAAGCAGCCCGAGGGGCGGGCGGGGTCCTGCGGCTGGCGCGCACTGAGCCTGCGGCCTTGGGCGGGTTGGTGCTGAGAATGGGGCAGAACCTGGTACGCACGCTTTGATTGCTGTCACTACTGGGGGGCGTGCAGACCCAGTCCCCGGCCCCTCCCTGGGTCTGGCACCTGGGGCAGGTCCCCACTCCTCCCTGTCCCCCCAGTGTGGCAGCACCCATTCCTCAACGTCTTCAGACACTTCAAGGTGGACGAGTGGAAACGGTCCACTAAGGAGGGCGATGTGGCCACAGTGATGGTAAGAGGGCGGGGGGACCTGGCAGCAGGATGGGTGGGGGCCCTCTTCTCTGCCCCAGACATTGGCCCCACCACCCGAGGGTCATGCGGGCGGCGCCTCTCCTGGTGCTCCCTGACTGTGCGGGGACACTGACTCATTCTATTTCTCCAGGACAAGACCCTGAAGTGCACTGTGTATCGTATTCGCGGCTCTGTCTGTGCCAGCAATTACATCCAGCTCCCCAAAACCAGCACCCAGTCCCTGGGGCTGACCGGACGATACCTGTACTTGCTTTTCCGACCCCTGTCCACCAAGCATTTCGTCATCCACCTGGACTTGGCCACTGAGGTGCCAAGCTCAGGAGCAGAGTCTGTGGGAGGGACACTGCACCCCTGGTGCCCTCTTTTGTCTCCTTACGGCCAACCATTGTCACCACAGGACAAACAAGTCATCCGTGTGTCCCTTTCCAACCTCTTCAAGGAGTTCAAGTCCACAGCCACATGGCTTCAGTTCCCCTTCATCTGTGAGGCTGGGACATCCAGGAAAGGTGACAGAGGTGGGGCACAAATGGCATAGGGATGGTCCAGGAGAGGCGGCCTGAGAGCAGACAGGAAAATAGGGCAGGCCAGGGACAGGTGGGACGGGCCCAGACAGGCCTCTTTGTGGCCTGGGTGGGGGCACATGGTTTGGCCATGGGAATGGGGGCAGGCTGGGGGGCAGGCCAAGGACAGAAGGCATTGTGGGCTGCCTGGTGAGAGGATGGGCACTGCTGACCTGGGCTTGCCTTCCGCAGGCCTGGCAGGTGTGGCTCCCCCCGGTGCTCGCTGGACCTGCCTGCAGCTGGACCTGCATGACATCCTCCTTGTCTACCTGAACCGGCGCTACAGCCACCTCAAGAGTGTTCGACTGTGTGCCAACCTGCTGGTCCGAAGCCTTTACACCAGTGACCTGTGCTTCGACCCAGGTGAGGGCCGCACCCCATGCCCTGCAGTCAGCTTACACGTGGGCCACTCCAACCGTATCACTGCCCCCAGGTTCTCTGCCCAGGAGAGGCCTTGGCCCTTGGTAAGGATGCCTGTGCCGTGTTGTCTCTGAGCCCCTAACTCCCCACCCAGGGAGGTGGTGGCTGGGCAGGGGGTCGGGTGATACCCTGCAGGCGCCTGGTGCTGAGTCTCGCCTGAGCTGGGAGAGGTTGCTGGACGGGCTTCCCTGGACCTGAAGCAACTCTGCTCTTTGTAGCTGTCACTGTTGGTGAGGCCCGGCGGGCAAAGCTGCCTGCTACCCCCATGCCTCGAGAAATGTCATTCCCAGTGCCAAAGGGGGAGAACTGGCATGACCACTACATCCACATCTGGTAAGCAGCTGCGCCTGTGCCAGAGAGGCTGGCGGGGTTGGGGGCAGGGTGGCCCCTACACTCACTCTCCCTCCGCCCACCCGAGGTTTCCAAGCGGCAGCTCAGCAGCCTCCAAGCCGGTCCAGAGGAGCTCCTCCCCTCCTGATGCAGGTGGGCCTGTGGGGCATGCAGAGTTCAGCGGGAGGGGTCCTGGCACTGGATCTGGGGTGGTGAACCTGGAGGTGCAGTGCCTACAGGGGCCAGGGCTAGCCTGGAGGTCACCCTGCAGCTGGGGGTAGGGTTCCAGGGGCCTCCAGCTCTCCAGCTAGGAGGGGCTCTGGAGGCTGGGTACAGTGCTGCCCTGCTGGGTGCCTTTCGTCTCATCCTCCTCAGGCCTCTGCACTCTGCTCAGTGGGTTCTGTGTCCTTCTGCTTTGTTGTAGTCTTCCCAAAGCACGCGCCACAGCTACTTCCCCCTCGCCTGGTGGCCTTCACCAAGTCCAGGCGGGACAGCCTGTCCTCTGTGGTTCCGCTGCTTGGCCCCACAGCTGTGAGTGCCTGTGTTCTCAGAGATGGGGGCAGGGGGGGCGGCCCCAGGGTCTGACACACACTGTCTGCCCACAGTCCTTGGGGCTCCTTCCAGAGGATGGCCTGTCCTGTGGGTGCTCAGAAGTCTCCACTGTGGGTGGCCCCAGTGGCAGTAGCCAAGAGCCCCTGGCCTGCACGAAGGCCACCGACAAGCATGCTGCTGGCAATGGCCTTCAGGAGTCTGTCTGTAAGTTGGCTGTGGTGCCCACAGCCCCAGAGGATGTGGCCAAGCACGAGGTGAGTGTACGTTTTGAGGAAGGCAGGGGTTGACCGAGCCATAGAGGTGGGTGGGCCTTGGTGAGGTGTGGGTAGGGGCAGTTGACCTGTGCCCACCACAGAATATGTGTGGGGCAGATGGGCCTCTGAGGGCCCCCTCTCATCCAGCCCCCTGGCAGAGAGCAGAGCAGGCAAAAATCCCTTTCAACAAAGAATAAGAAGGAGGGGCTGGGGGTTCCTAGCCCCCAACTCCCAGCCCCAAGGGGTCTGTGGGGCCTCAGGAGCAGCACCTGGGGTCCCTGGAAGGTCTGGCAATGTGGCCCGAATCTTGGCCTCCTGCCACAGAGCAGCCAACAGAAGCCATCTAGGACTAAGCGGCTTCTTGAAAGGCAGGAACCAGCCCAGTGGGGTAGCCCTGGCTGGACGGGGTCTTGCCTTCTGGGGCCTCACTGTGATTTGCCTATTTCAGAGCTTCCTACCGGATCCTGTCCTGAGGCTCAAGGGAGTCATTGGCCTTGGGGGCCACGGCACCAAATGGGTGAGGGGTCCCATGGTCCTGTTGGGCTGGACAAGCACCATATGTGCAGAGGGAGACGGTGGAAAGGCCCTGACCCCCTAAGGTTGCTGCGAGGATACCCAGCCCTGCTCACATGTGCACCGTGACTCAGTGCTTCCTCGGTGCCCTGCACTCCTTTGTTCTCACTGGTGCTGGCTGGGTCGGTGTTGCTCTAAGTGTTTGAGCTTCCAGAGACCCTCGAGCTCTCACCCCTTAGAGCTTTGCCGCAGCCATGTGGGGCCAGCGTGGGCGTGGCTTGTGGGTCCCGGTGGGGTGGGAGATAGTGTGGGAAGGGGCCCTGGGATTATTAGGCTCTCCTGGACGCAGGCTTCAAGACTTTGTGGGCTTTCTGGTTTATCATCGCCTGAACCCCAACATTTCTTATACTGCAGACAGGGCTCAAAGGAAACTCTGCGTGTGTATGAGTGTGCGTGCACGCATATCACATGTCTGCGAGTTTTCTCTGTCCTGGTGGTGTGTGCATCCCACTGACCCCTGTGGACATGACACAGGGAAGGGTGTGCTGGGGCGGGGAGACAGCCAGCCAGCCTGTGACTTCAGCCTCCGGCCCCACGCGCAGGCCCTGTGGACCAAGGACGGGGCTGCTGTCGTGTACCCCTGCCACGCAGTCGTTGTGGTCCTGCGTATCGACACCCGGGAGCAGTGCTTCTTCCTCGGCCACACGGACAAGGTGGGCGCCGCCTAGCCAGGGGAGGCCTGCGCCTGCAGGCCGGCCGCACAACTTCTCAACCTGCCGCCTCCCTAGGTCTCTGCCCTGGCATTGGACGGGAGCGGCTCTCTGCTGGCCTCAGCCCAGGCACGGCCCCCCAGCATGCTGCGCCTCTGGGACTTCCAGACCAGGGGCTGCCTGTCCCTGTTCCAGAGCCCTGTCCACACTGTCTGCTCCCTCAGGTGGGTGAGGGACCTCTGAGGGGGTGGGGGCCAGCCCTGCTGACACTGACTGTCTCCTTCACGTCCACAGCTTCTCTGACAGTGGGGCGCTGCTCTGCTGTGTCGGCAAGGACCACCATGGGAAAACGGTAATGGTGGGCCAAGGGGGCGAGGTGGTCCAAGCCACTTAGGAAGTGGCCTTGCCCTAGCCCCACCAGGAGGCCCCCACCCTAGCACAGTGCAGGGTGTCTTGTGTTTACCCCCCTTGTGCATGGAGTCAGTGTCTAAATGACTCGCCTTACTCTCTTTGGTGGTATGTTCTGGAGTCATAGGGCAGCCGGGTTGTATATCTGAGTGGTGTTTCACCACTGGACCTCCTCCCTACTTGTGGGTCAGTGTTTTCTGTTTGTTCTTGTGAATAAGTCAGCTTCACATGTCTGCAGAAGCCGGTTGGGCAAGTGTAGGTCCCTGTGGCCAGTGGGGGTCACCCTCCCCACACCCTCCCCGGCCGAGTGCTCAGGCTGGCTCCCACAGGAGAGAGAAGCCTAGTGGAGGCCCAGCAGGGCAGGCAGGTACAGCAGGAGCTCAGCAGGGGCTTGTTGCAGATGGTGGTGGCGTGGGGCACTGACCAGGTGCGGCGAGGCGGTGAGGCCGTCATTCTCGCAAAGGTGAACACTGATGTCGACATCCAGGCGTTTGAGATTGCCTTTCTTAATGAAACCAGGTAACGGGCCCTCCTGCCTACCTGTAGTGCTGGGATGAGGGCCAGACCACCGAGCCTGTGGCCCTCTCTGGCTCGGGGCCCCAGTCCACAGCAGCCCAGTCTCCCTACGGCGATTGGAAGTCACTCACCCTCATATCCCTTTGCAGGATGGCATCGTGCGGGCGAGGCAGTGTGCGGCTGTGGCGGCTTCGAGGTGGGGCGCTGCGCTCCTGCCCCGTGGACCTGGGGGAGCATCACGCTCTAGAGTTCACTGACCTGGCCTTTGGGAAGGCCCAGGACGACTGCACGCTGTGAGTGCTGCTCTCCTCCCCTAACTAGTCAGGTCCTGCGCTGTCTGCCCCTTCGGCCCTCACCTGTCGCCTTCCCGGACAGGTACGTTTGCAGCCGTAGTGGCCACATCCTGGAGATTGACCACCAGCGCCTGGTTGTGCGGCACACTCGCCGTCTCCTGTCCACGCACACCCCCAGCAGCCCCCTCCCACAAAAGCGGGCCTTCAGCTCGGGTAGGTGGCCTCTGCTGTGTGGGAGGGGCAGTCCCGATGCGTGCACTGACACCACCTGTCCCCCAGGCCCCGGCATTGCCATCAGCAGCCTCAGTGTCTCCCAAGCCGAGTGTGCAGTGGGCTCGGAGGATGGCTACCTGCGCCTCTGGCCCCTGGACTTCTCCTCTGTGCTCCTGGAGGCAGGTAGGAACAAGGCAGCACCTCACCATTGCGGTCACCACGGGAGGGACACACCCCTGGGCCACCCCTGGGCTGGATGGCAGTCACCGGGCTCTAAGGGGCTGCACCCTGACCCTCCACCATTGCTGCGCCCAGGAGTGGGTAGCCGTGGGGGAGCTGCATGTCCCTGTCCACAGGAAGATGGGGCTCTGGCAGCAAGGAAACGGGTTTGTGTCTGGGGGGCTGGGAGGGAGGTGCAGCCTGGGTGTGGCCAGCCTGCCTCGGTTCCCAGCCCACCCCGCTTTGGGCCTGTGAGGTCACCCACCCACCTTACCTGCAGAGCATGAAGGCCCTATCAGTTCGGTCCGCCTGAGCCCTGACGGCCTGCGTGTGCTGTCCACCACCTCCTCGGGCCACCTGGGCTTCCTGGACATACCGTCCCGGGAGTACAGTGTGCTGATGCGCTCCCACACGGCCCCGGTGCTGGCCCTTGCCACCCAGTACAACCAGGGGCAGCTGGCCACTGTGTCCCGGGACCACACCGTCCGAGTCTGGGATCTGGCGACCCTGCAACAGGTAGAGTATGGCCAGGAGGGAAGGACTGGAGGGCCACAGGCCACTGACTCAGAGGCCCAGGGGACAGGGCCCAGGCAGGCAGGGGGCTGGGGAGGGCCCTTGGCATGCTTTGTGGCCTATGTTGGGGACTCTCAGGTTTGGGTCACCTGAAGAGAGACTAGCTCTCAGGTTTTCCTGGCCAACTGGCAGCCACCACCCTGCCCGCCCTCACATGGTCCCACCCTCCAGCTCTACGACTTCGTGTCACCCGAGGAAGCCCCCTGTGCAGTCACCTTCCATCCCACGCAGCCAGTCCTCTTCTGTGGCTTCAGCAGGGGGGCCCTCCGTTCCTTCAGCCTGGAGGCTGCCGCAGCCCTGGTGGAACACAGGTGGGTGCCCAGTTGGCCCCCGGCCCCACGGATGCCTATAGTGGAAACTGGTGGGTCCCCGGGGGTGTGTGGGTGGCAGGTGGAGTGCAGGAGGGGTGTCTGTAGGAAGCTTCAGCCAGGCCCTGCTGTGGGAGGTCAGGGATGGTGTAGCTCAGAGCCAAGGCGGCGGGCATCCCTGTGTGGGCAGGTGTCACCGAGGAACCATCACCGGCCTGGTCACCAGCCCTGACGGCAGCCTCCTCTTCAGTGCCTGCTCCCAGGGCACCCTGGCTCAGTACCACTGTGCTGCCACCTGCTGCCGCGTCCTGCGAGTTGCAGGTCAGGCCCCTGTGCCCAGCCCCACCCCAGCTTCCCAAGCTCCCCGTCATCAGGTTCCCGGGGGGGTAGGGCTTGCCTAGTGTCCATCGACAGCAGTGAACTGCCCTCTGGGGCCTCACAGATCCCCAGGGCGAGTGTTGTGCTAGAGTACACCAGGCCCTCGGAACTGAAGGTCAGTGAGGTTCTGTGCCTGCTCCACCCACGAAGGAGACGGGCAGCCAGGCTCACAGAGGGTCGGTCCACCCCAGGGCACCAGGCTCACGGAGGGGCCCATCCTCCCATAGCCAGCCAGGTGGTCATTTGCAGGTCACTCCTGTCCAGGGAGAACCCCAGCTATCCTGGCAGTCCCTGGGGCCCAGGTTTCTTGGCTCTCTGATGCCCAGGCCCCTGGGCTGCTTCCCGCAGTTATGGGCAGGTTTTGTGTCTATCCTGGGCGCCCCTCCCCTAGCTGACCACCTGCTCCTGTGCTGCCGGCAGCTAACGTGGTGTGCCGGGATGCCCGCCCAAGTGCCAATGCCCTGGCAGTCAGTGGGGACAGCCGCCTGCTGGCCTTCGTGGGTCCCTTTAAGAACATGGTGACCATCATGGATGCAGCCTCACTGGATGATGTGAGTCAGCCAGAACCTTCTGTGTGGCCAGTGTGGGCGGGGCGGCACCAGCCTCGCTGGCACACCCAGGGGTATCTCAGTCAGCTGCCACGTGGCTCCCCTGGGTTCTGCCAAGACGGGGGGCCAGAGGGAGGCAGAGCCTCCATGGAGTGCAAGGGCATCAGAGGGACAGGTGGGAGGCCACGCTGACTCCAGAGAGGACCCAGCCCCTGCTGCCCTCACTCACAGGCACAGAGGACATGAGCGCCCAGTGTGGGCTGGCCAGGGCGGAGTGTGGGGGTTGCCTGCCTCCGGTGCCCTGACTCTGGGGGCATGAGCTCTGCCCAGAGGTCGTGGCCGGTGACTATTTGCTGCTCTCACCCAGCTGCTGCGGGTTGATATCAGCGCTCCGGACCTGGCCAGCAGCCACGTGGACTCGGCTGTGGCTGTCTGCTTCAGTCCCGCACCCACCGGCCACCTGCTGGTATCGACATCATCCAACAAGATTGTGGTGCTAGATGCCACATCGGGCCACGTGGTCCGCGAGGTGAGTCCAGGGTCCTGGCTGGCAGCTTGGCCTTCCCTTGGTGCCTGTCTTGGTGTCCTCAGTGCCTTGAGGAGGGAAGGTGCTGGGTTACCTTCCACTCCCAAGAGGTACATTTTCAGAAGGGAGGCGTCCCAAGTTCAGGGGACTCATGTGCTCTGATCTCCCCCATGAGAATGCTCTTTTGCAGCTGTGTGGCGTCCACCCTGTGGCCTGCCCCTCCCTAGCTCTCAGTAGAGATGCCCGCTTCCTGCTGACAGCTGCTGACCGAGCCATCAAGGTGTGGGATTACCTACCGCAGTCCAGCCCCAGCTGCCAGGTATGTGCTGTGGTGGGCGCAGGTGGGCGCAGGCAGGCAGGTCAGAGGGAGGGCCGGACACCTTGTGGGGACCTCTTGCCCGGTCAGCAGCCTGGCCAGGCCTGGGTGTGGGAAGATAGTGGGGTCTCCGACCAGGCCTCAGGGGTCTCTGTACGTGACATGCGCTGTCCCCAGGTGTACATTGGCCACTCAGAGCCTGTGCAGGCTGTGGCCTTCACCCCTGACCAGCAGCATCTTCTCAGCGTGGGCGATGCCATCTTCCTCTGGGACATCCTGGCCTCCGCTGAGAGGTCGCCCCCAGGAAGGCAAGTGCCCTTGACATGTGTCTGCCAGGCTTCCTGCTGCGCCATCCCCGCCTGACACCCTCTCTTACTGCCTCTGCAGTGCCCAAGGCTCACCTGGGGCCCCCCCAACCTGTGAGGCTGGTGAGTGGTCCCACCATGATGGAACATCTGTGGTGACATCTGGTGCTGGCACTGTAGACACTGGGAGTGGCATGGTGCCACTTCCTGTCCTGGGGGTCCCAGTGCCGTGGGGGCGGGGGGGGACTAGGCACACCTCTCCCTCTGCGCTTTGCCTTCTGCAGGCTCTGAGCACAACCCAGCCTCTTCTGTGCTCAGGCCCGAATGCAACGCAGCTGGAGGATGCGGCGTCCGGGGCCAATGGTCTCCCTCGGCGGCAGGCGCCCGTGCCATCCCTGGAAACTCCACCCCAGCTGAGCATCTGTGCTGGGCCCTCCGAGGGCGGTGATGGTAAGAGCAGGGTTCCCGGAGCACCTGGGCAGGCCTGTTTGTACTGCTCCTGTCCGGCATGCCCGGGTGCTGCTCCAGGCCTGTGGGGGAGGGACAGGGGTGCAGGGGGTTCAGTGCCCTCTTCTCACTGCCCCCTCACCTCCCCAGGCACTTTCTCTGTGTCAGATGAAGAACGACCCTCTGAGGAGAGCTACAGCACCATGGGGCTCTGCCAGGCCTCAGGCCCACCCATGCTGGTGCAGAAGAAGGCCTGTGGGGCCGGAGACAGAGCATTGGGGGCTGCAGGGGGCCCTTGGGGCCTCAGCATGCTGCCCCACCCCCATGGCCAGCCCAGTAAGCAGCACAGGGTGGGGACACTCATGACCAGGCCTGGCCCAGACACAGGTGCCCATGGGCCCCAGGCTGGGGCTCACCCCATGAGATGAGGCCCAGTCACTTGAAGAACAAGTGCATGAGCCTGAGGCCCCTGCTAGGCTGGGCGGAGGGGTGTGGCTCGCCTGTACCCTCTGACTGAGTGTCTCCTGAGTCAGGAGACTGTCAGGGAAGGATCTCTGAATGGGTGTGGGTAGTTCAACTTCCTGTGACCTCTTCTTCCTCTCTGCCAGGTGCCTGGGGCACTGGGAGAGCCAGGACCCAGGCCCCTGCCCGCCCGGATTCCTACATGCACTTCACAGCACGCTACAAGGCCTCCCTGATGGCCAAGGTTGGCTGGGGGTGGGACTCTCACACCCTGTGCCACAGGTGGACACCCAGAGGCTCAGGGGTGCGGGTAGCACAACCCTGTGGTTTCTGGGAGCATTTTTTCTTCCTAGTACACAGGTCCCCCGGGGTCTCCCTGGGGCTGCTCCCAAAGCTGATGGCAACCCATACCCCAACAGTAGCCCCTCACGGGCCCCGCCCCCCGCACACCGCCTTTGTTGTCACGCTGGCACTCAGACCGGACCACTCAGACCGGACCGGGGGTGCCCTGCTAGGCCGCCGTGTGCCTGCGGCCCTGCCTCCCTCTCGCCTCCTTGAGTGCTCTGTCCCCGAGAGCCCCCTGGGTCTTGCTGCCCTTGCCTGGCCTCCCCGGACTCCAGGGACCTCCCGCTTCTCCCACTCCCGCCCCGCTGTCTGCACCCACAGCTCCCATCCTGCCATCCCCAGATGGCCTCCGGCGTGCAGGCTTTGAGGCCCCTGCCATTGCCATTTGTCCCATTCCAGGGGGATGCATCTCCTGAGTCTCCTGCCATTTGTCCCATCCCAGGACCATGTACTGCCTGGGCTCCAGCCAGATGGGACGCAGCCTGAGGTGGTGGTGGGGTGGCTGGGTGCGGGGCCATACACCAGCATCCTGGGGCCACTTCCTCACAGAATGTCTCCTTCCTCCCTGCTGGGGGCGAGTGGCTGCACCTGAAGGCTGTTGTGGGCTACAATGGGAACGGGCGAGCCAACGTGATCTGGCGGCCAGACACAGGTAGGGCCACAAACCACCCTAGCCCCCAGCCCAGAAGATGCGGGGCAGAGCCCAGGAGGGCATGTGAGCATGGGCACGGAGGGTGTTTTGGGCTAGGGCGGCATTCCCCTGTTGTACTTCCCGTTGTTCCAGCCATGCTCTGTACCCTCTGAGCATTTTCCCTGCAGGGATCAGTGTGACCCCCTTGTCTACTGAAACCGGCAGGGAGGATGGCAGGCCCACAGCTGCCCCACCCTGGGGCTCCCTCCCTCCCTACAGGCTTCTTTGCCTACACGTACGGCTGTCTGGTGGTAGTGGAGGACCTGCACTCTGGTGCCCAGCAGCACTGGCCCGGCCACTCGGAGGAGATCTCTACGCTGGCTCTCAGCCACGACGCCCAGGTGCTCATCCTGTGCATTGCGGTGTGGCTTCTAGGGAGCCTCCAGAGCAGCGTGGGGCACGCTGTCCTGGCTTCCCATCCACCCAGAGCCAGATGGGTCCCTGACCTGCCCCCATCCCACTGATACCTGTCTCCCTCGCCTGGCCCGCCAGGTCCTGGCCTCTGCCTCGGGATGTGGAGGCACTGCCTCCTGCTGCCAGATCCGTATCTGGGACGTGCCCGGGGGTTCCTGCCAGCAGCTCCTTTCTCACCACTGTACCGCTGTGCAGGGCCTGGCTTTCTCACTGGATGATAGGCTCCTTGTCACCCTAGGTCAGCTAGGGGTGCAGTGGGGGGTGGAGGGCGGTGGCATCTGGACTCCCCTGCCTGTTCTAAGACCCCTGCGCAGCTGGTGTGACCACCATGCATCTCCCTAGGGGACTATGGCGACCGAACCCTGGCCCTGTGGAACATGGACACCTATGAGCTCATTTCTTCCACCCGCCTCCCAGAGCCGGTGCACGGCATGGCCTTTAACCCCTGGGACGCCGGTGAGCTCGCCTGTGTGGGCCAGGGCACCCTCACCTTGTGGCGCCTACAGCAGCATGGAGATGACGTCAGCTTCCAGGTGCCAGGGTGCAGAGGCGGTTTTGGAGTAAGGGATCTGGCCGGGCCCCGGGACATCACTGACCTACACTGCCCTGAATCCCTCTAGGTGCACCGAGAGCCCATCCCTGAGGCTGTGGAGGCAGGCGAGCTGACGTCGCTGTGCTACGGCGCTGCGCCCCTTCTGTACTGCGGCTCCAATGCAGGCCAAGTCTGCGTCTGGGACACGAGTGCCAGCCGCTGCTTCCTGGCCTGGGAGGCGGACGACGGTGAGATCGGTGGGTGTCTGAGGAGCCCCTGTGACCCCCTCCTCAACTAGGGGCTCGGCCTCCCAGAGAGCTCCAGCGCTGGGGCAGTAGGACCCTGTCTGGAGTCCTGGGCACCCAGGGAAGCAGCTCATGCCACCTCCTGCCTCCCAGGAGTACTGCTGTGCTCAGGATCGAGGCTGGTCAGTGGCAGCAACACCAGGCGACTGCGCCTGTGGGCCGTGGGAGCTGTGCCAGAGCTGAGGCGCAAGGGCTCGGGAGCCAGGTGAGCCTCTGCGTCGAGCTGGTGCCCTTGGGCTGTGAGCCAGCACTCTGTCGCCCACTGGGCCTGCCTTCTGTGGGGACATGCTTCATGAGGCCAGGGCAAGAACACCGATGCACCCTGCTCCCTGGGCTCTTGTTGCCACCATTCTTGGGACCCCCTGCTCCCCACTAGGTCTAGCTCCGTGTTCATGGAGCGCGAGCTGACCCTGGACGGGGCCATCGTGAGCGCCGTCTTCCATGACAGCATGGATATGGGTGTGGCAGGCACCACGGCAGGCACGCTCTGGTACGTCAGCTGGGCTGAGGGCACCAGTACCCGCCTCATCAGCGGCCACAGAAGCAAGGTGAGGCCACTGGGGCCACTGGCCCTTTGTCAAAGATGCCCAAGGGGGCTTCACCCTGGGCCGAGGCAGGGCCGTGAGCCGCACATTCTCTCTGCTCCTCTGCGTGCTGTCCCCCTGCCCCCCGTTGTCGTCGTTCTGAGTCAAGCCCAGCTGTTGGACCGGTTCACACATAAGCCTTTCAGCTTCTCAGGGTAAGGGTTCCACACACTTTAGGACTGCACGTTCATCTCGTGTCAGTGTAGTCCACACACGGTGTCCACTTGTATCAGCGCCCCAGGCCTGGCCTCTTCTCGGCTCTTCCTCTTTCTTCTGTTGCTTTTTTCCCTTGTAATTTACTTGGTGAAGAAACCAGGTCATCCATCCCTGAGCCTCCCACAGACCAGGGCTGGACCTGCCTTTCTACTCCCTGTTCCCTGGGGTCTGAGAATCTGGAGGTTAGGCTGGAGTGTGGTCAGGGCCGGTCAGCCCCGCAGCTCCTTGCAGGAGCTGTGTCTCCACCAGGAAGCAAGTGGGAGCTGCTTACCTTTCAAGTGCTGCTCTTGTCCAGACTGACCTGTCACCTTGGTGGAGTCGCAGGTGGCAATAGTCAGGAGAGAGAACTGGCTTCCAGAGTGTTGGGTTTCCTGAAGCAGAGCTGGGACAGGAGGGGCAGGGTAGCCGGTCCTCTCCCTTGTGGACAGGTTTCAGAGAATTTGGTTGGTTCTGCCAACAAAAGGCCAGTGCTTTTACTTTGCAAGTCTTTAAGAGCTGGTAGGTGTATATGTAGACTGGGCGCTCCCCCGGTCACTGCTTCCTGAGCCCTGGCTTCGGCCGCTGACAGGTTCTTTGAGTTGGCTACCAAGTCCTTATAATTTTTTGTAATTATTTGTTTGGAGATAATGGTAGCCATCAAAGAAATTAAGTTTGAGAAGAGTAAGGATTATGTACTTTTTCAGTTTTTTTGGTAACAGTTTTATATTGAGGTATAATTTACACACCATATACTTCAGCTGTTTAAAGTCAGTGGTTTTCGGCCCTGGCTGATGTGGCTCAGTGGATTGGGTGCTGGCCTGCGAACCGAAAGGTCACTGGTTTGACTCCCAGTCAGGGCGCATGCCTGGGTTGCGGGCCAGGTCCCCAGTTGAGGGTGTGTGAGAGGCAACCAATCAATGTTTCTGTCATACATGGATAATTCTCTCCCTCTCTTTCTCCTTCCTTTTCCCTCTTTGTAAAAATAAGTAAGTTAAGTCTTTAAAAAAAATGAAGTCAGTAGTTTTCAATATATTCACAGATTTGCACAACTATCACCACAGTCAATGTTTTTTTTTCTAAAGAGTTTTTTTAAATTTTTTAAGATTTTATTTTTAGAGAGGGGGAGGGAGAAAGAGAGGGAAACATCAATGTGTGGTTGCCTCTTGCATGCCCCCTGCTGGGCACCTGGCCTGCAACCCAGGCGAGTGCTCTGACTGAGGACTGAATTGGCGACCTTTTGGTTTGCAGGCCACTGAACCACCCCAGCCAGGGTGAGACTTTTTTAAAATCCTTACCTGAGGATGCATTTATTGATGAGAGAGAGAGAGAGAGAGAGAGAGAGAGAGAAAGAAACAGAAACATTGATTGGTTGCCTCATGCCCCAACTGAACCCACAACCTAAGTATACGCCCTGACTGGGAATTGAACCCGCAAACTTTTGGTGTATGGGATGATGCTCCAACCAACTGAGCCACACCAGCCAGGGCACCACAATCAACTTTAAAGCATTTTCATCACCCCAAAAGGAAACCTCATACCCATTCAGCACTCACCTCCTGTTCCCTGACAACTACTAACTACGGATTTGCCTGCTCCAGACTCTGCGCAGGAGCAGAATGACACACTGTGTGGTCCTTTCTGCCTGGCTTCTCCCACTGAACGTCATGTTCTCAGGGCTCATCTGCGCTGCAGCCTGTGTTGGTGCCTCACTCCTTTTTATTGCCAGACGCCACCGCGTGGCGCAGGCAGAACACACTGTGCCCACCCATCAGGGTGGGGGCACTTGGGTCCCGAGTCGACCTAAGCTGCTGGTCACGGGTGATCTCCCTCTCGTACGTACGGAATGACACGGTGTCTGGGCTCTCCCTCTGTAGCTCCCTCGGGGACCGGACTTGGCTGTTTCTTCCCAGAGGGGTCCGTCGCTTCTCAGCCCAACAGCGTTAAATTATGATTTTTAAAGATAAAACACATCATGAATTCATACTTACATTTGAAATTCTAATGCAGGACTAGGTCATTTCATTGGCGTATGATGTCTGTATTCCCTTTTTCCTTCCACACCAAACATTCTGATTCTCAGTGACCACACGCCCCCTCTCTTCCTCGTTGCACATGGGACAGTCTCAGCAAAAGCCCCCAGGGGTGAGGCGCTGGAGTCTTGGAATGGCCTGGAGTGTGTTCGGTGCCTCCCCTGCGGATGTGTTGTCCCTTCACCACGTTTAGGTTCTTTCAGGACAATTCTCTGCCACCCCAGCGAGAGGACGGTCAGGTTCAGTCACTGACGGGCTCCTTGCGACTCGAATTCCATCCAGGTCTTGTGTGGGGGGCTCAGGAGGAGGGTCAGGACGTTTCTTTACTCCGCGTGGGGGCGGCTGCAGCCAGGCGGGCTTGGGAAGGAGGCACATGGCCCCCCTGTGTCCTCCTCCTGCCTGAGAGCCACGTGGCCTCAGGTAGAGCTGGCTGGCTTCCTGCAGGTGAACGAGGTGGTCTTCAGCCCCAGTGAGTCACACTGCGCCACAGGTGGAGACGATGGCAGTGTGAGGGTGTGGTCCTTGGCCAGCATAGAGCTGGTGATCCAGTTCCAGGTGCTGAACCAGGTACTCAGGGCACCAGGGGCTGGGGGCGTGTGCTTGGGGTAGGGCCCTGCCTGTGCACACTGCAGGGATCGGGGAGCTGCGTCCTCCCGTCAGCCTCAGTGTCTGTCCTCAGCCTTGGGGTCGGGCCACTGTCTCGCTCCCCAGGGGAGTGCTGACGTTTCCTCACCGGGGGTCCCCAGAGCTGTCTCTGCTTGGCTTGGAGCCCGCCATCCTGCGGGCGCCCAGAACAGCAGCACTTGGCGGCAGGTTACAGCGATGGCACGCTGCGTGTCTTCAGCATCTCCCAAATCTCAATGGTGCTCAAGATGCATCCGCACCTGACTGCGCTGACGGCCATTGCCTTCTCTGCTGACGGTGAGGGGCCGGGGTCTCACAGGGCCATGGCATGGCCCCGGCCTGGCCTAGGTCACACCTTTGGGCTGGGAGCTCACAAGGTAACAGAGTGTCCCCTGCCTGGCCTAGGTCAGACCATCCTCTCTGGAGACAAGGATGGGCTTGTGGCTGTGAGCCGCCCCCGCACGGGGATGACCTTCCGAGTACTGAGGGAACACTGGGGCGCTCCCATCTCTACCATCCAGAGCACAGGGAAGGAGGTGAAGTGGCGTGTGAGCAGCAAGACCCCGTCCGGGGGGTGCTGGCTGGGAAGGGGCGTGGGCAGAGTGGGGCAGGAGATGCCCACTTGCCCTCCCCCTCCTCCCCAGTATGGAGACTTCGGGGTGAAGGGCACAGACTTGTGGTTGGCCGCCAGCGGAGACCAGCGGGTCAGCATCTGGGCCTCTGACTGGCAGCGGGACCACTGTGAGCTTGTGGACTGGTTGAGCTTCCCAGCACCCGCGCTCATGAAGGTGAGGGTCCTGGCGGCACCTCAGGTGGGGGTGGTGCCTGCCCACCCCCCCACGGCATGCTGTGCCTTTCCTCAGGCTCCAGACTGCTCTCCACCCTTCCTTGCTGCTTTCTGCCCCTGGGATAGGGCACTGCTGGTGTGTGCAGGCCTCGGTCCACACCCAGAAGTGATCTTCTACAGCCTCTGCCAGAAGCAGGCATGTACACACCCCCATGACCCTGGGAGGGGAGTCCTGGGCCGTGGGGACCCCTGCCCGGTTTCTTACGCTCACTGCCCATAGGTGGTAGAGAAGATCCCACTGCCTTCTTTTGCTGCGTCCCTGAGCCTATCCCCCAGGGCCTGCCTCATGGCCATCGGCTTTGCAGGTGAGTGCTAGTGGGCATTGACTCAGCCTGTCCTGAGTGGGGCTGAGTAGACTGCCTGTGCCCCCACACTGAGACATGCCCCTCACGTCTGCACCCTGGTTCTGCATCTCTGAAGTGGGGTACTGAGTACCTAGCCCTGAACAGAGGGACTCAGCAGCCTAGCTTGGGGCCTTAGAAGCCACATATTGTTGAACACCCTGACAATGATGGGCTCTTCCTTGGCCCTGCTGCCCCAGTCCCAGGGACAGGTGGCGGCGCTGGGTGTGGAAGACACAGGCCATCCAACGCTGATCCTCTTATGCTGCACCAGCGTCCAGCCGGAGACAGAGCCAGGGTGGGTGGGAACACCTGGGTCCTGGACCTGCAGGCTGGGGCACAGGGCCCACCCCGTGCCTGTTGCCCGCAGAACGAGTGTTGAGGCTGGTGGACTGTGCGTCGGGAGCTGCACAGGACTTTACAGGCCACGATGACTGGGTACAGCTCTGTAGGTTTGCCCCATCTGCCAGCCTGCTCTTCACAGTGGCCCACAACGAGATCTTGGTGTGGGAAGTCACAGACTGCTGAGCCGCAGTGGGGACCTCGGGGTCAGGTGTGCTGGGCTGGTCATGCTGGATACCTGGCCTGGGCGGAGGCTCTGCTGAGAAGCTGGGTTAGTGGAGAACCTCGTGCTGGGCCACTTCACACTGGATGGCTCAGGACTGTAAATCGTCAAGACCCCGAATGTGTGTACAGTGCTTGTTGGCATCTCAGTGCTTTCTGTGTTTCTACCTGTATAGTTGGAATAAACGTGGGCGTGGGCATTGCATTCCGCCTTGTGGGCTGTTCACTTCAGGCTCCTACTGCCCTGGACCTGGCTCTCCTGCCTGGCCCGAGCAGCCTCTGCCCCGAGCAGCCTCTGCCCCAACCCCAGACCTCCTGCTCCCTGCCAAGAACTGAGGCCCTGGCCTGCCCACCTGCAAGGGCTATTCTGCCCCGTGGGCTAGTCCTAGTCTAGCGGGTAGTTGCTGGAGCAGCGTGGCACCCCATTCCACGGCCCCGCCCTTCTGTCCTTTGCGGCGCCAGCAGTTCCCGGAGTGCCCACACAGCGGCGCCACCGCGTAGCTCAGCCCCTCTGGCCCTGTAGACTCGCTGGTGCTGCGTGCGGACAGCGGACTAGGGAGGCCGGAAGTGCGGACTCGGGGAGAGCGTGGGCGAAGGACCCGGAGCGGGCTCGGGTGGGAGTCGGGGCAGGATCGGGCTGCTGGTTTTGTGGGCTGCCATGAAGCGGAACGTCCGCATCCTGCTGCTGGGCGAGGGTAGGCGCTGGGGGCGGGGCCGCGCGAGGGTAGGCTCCGGGAGCAGGGCTCGGCCTAGCCTATGGGGGTGCCGCGACCTTGGCTGCGGCGCTGACCGATTACCCCGCGCAGCCCAGGTGGGGAAGACATCTCTGATCCTGTCGTTGGTGAGCGAGGAGTTCCCCGAAGAGGTGAGGATAGTGGTGTTCAGCGCCCCTCTCGTGGTTGCGCAGAGGAAGGGACGGACCTCCCCGGGCCACCCTCACGGCCGGTCTGCTTCAGGTCCCACCCCGAGCAGAAGAGATCACTATTCCCGCGGACGTCACCCCAGAGAAGGTGCCCACTCACATCGTGGATTCTTCAGGTAGAGCCCCCCGCCCCCATCCAACCCCACCGCAGGGTCCTGCCCAGCAGCCGCACGTCGGGCAGGAGGTCTGCAGTGTCATCTCTTCTTCAGAAGCTGAGCAGACGGTGGAGGAACTCCAGGACGAGATCGACAAGGTACAGTGTGTTCTGAGGGCTCGGGAAGAGGGTGCCAAGGAAAGGGGGAGGGATGGGTTCAGTGCTCATGCCCTGGGGGTGGGCTGCTGCCTAGGTCTGATCCTGCCTTCTCTCTGTGGGTTAGATTAAATTGCTCAGGGTCTTTGCGGCCTGGCTAATTCTTCTCTCACTCAGTACTGCGTCCTTGGGGTTCCTGTGATGCGCCCTGCTAGGAGTTGGGGAGAAAAGGGACCATCCCTCCCTCCTACCCACATGGCTGGCCAACCCCATAGCTCTGTCCACCCAGCATTCATTCTTTCAATGGACACTGGGGGACAGATCTCATTACCCTTCAGAATGACCTCTTGAACATTGTGCTGTTGTCCTCTTCATCTTCTCTGCCCACAGTGACATAGAAGTAGAAGACCACGGCCAGAGCTGGTGTGCCAAGTTTGGGGGGTGGCTGTGTCTGTTCTGAGCCCTTTAGGGGACTCATGGACCAAAGTTGCAGTGCTGGGGCCTGGAAGTGAGCAGGGAAGGGCTTGTCTGAGGTTTGCACAGCAGACCAGCAGTCCCGGTGACGTGGCCGGGGAGCACTGGCTGGGGAGTACCAGTGAAAGATGGCTTCCTGGTCTCTGGGCCCTGCCCTGCCCTGCCTGTGAGTGCCGGGGTGGCGTGGACAGGAAGCCTCCGGTAATGCTGTGCCACACTCTCTCACCTGCAGGCAAATGTGGTGTGTGTGGTGTATGATGTGTCTAAGGAGGTCACCATCGAGAAGGTGAGCGAGAGCGCCTGTTTTTCCTGGGTCCCTGCCATTGGTATCCAGTGTGGTCATCCGCTTGTCCCCTGCACAGACCCCAGACAGATGCCCAGCTGTTGCAGACTCTGGGGTGACCCACCCACGGGCAGCCCCATCTCTAACTAGTGCTTCAAGGGGCCTCCTGGAGCCACTGTGGGTGCTGGGGGCTTCTGGCCAGGGCCCCGCAGCTTCCCCAGGGAGCCCCCTGAGACCCCATCTTCCTGCGGAAAGCATGGACAGCCACGAGTCTGAACCACTTAGGCTTGCAGAAGGGGCTATTCTGAGCTGCCGACCCCAGGCCCCTTGTGGATATTGGGGAATTGCTAGGATCAGATGAGGTCATACCTGTCAGCTGCGCTCTTCACCTGTTTCCAGTGGCTGTGACTTTGGCCCTCAGGGGGCCTTGACTTCCCTCCATCTCCCTTGAGTAGGCTCAAGTTCCATCCAGGAGCTGTGGGCTGGGCAAGCCCCCTCACCTCATGCCAGCCTTTGCCTTTCAGATCCGAACCAAATGGATCCCACTGGTGAATGGAGGGACTGAGAAGGGGCCCAGGTAATGAGTAGGGCCCAAGGGGGGCTGTTCTCTGGCTCCCTCATTCTAGATGACCATGGGCCTCCCCCCAGGGTCCCCATCATCCTGGTGGGCAACAAGTCGGACCTGCGGCCAGGCAGCTCCATGGAGGCTGTGCTGCCCATCATGAGCCAGTTCCCTGAGATCGAGACTTGCGTGGAGGTGAGCAGGCGTGCATGGCAGGGCTGGGGAGGGGGTACTGCGGTGGAGGAGAGAAGGGGCAGCACCAGGCCCTCCAGTGAGCACTCAGGTGCTTGTGGCCTGAGACATTGGGTTAGACAAGCTGTCTTTTTGAGGGCTTCCTTGGGGTGGGGGCCGCTGACCACTTCTGCCTGCATCTTTGTTGGGGTTCCTTTGAGTCTCCTGGCATCAGACACCTCTCTGAGTCTGTCCTGGTGGCTCCCAGTGCTCAGCCAAGAATCTGAGGAACATCTCAGAGCTGTTCTACTACGCACAGAAGGCCGTGCTGCACCCCACAGCTCCGCTCTATGACCCTGAGACCAAGCAGGTGAGCGGCTGACAAGGATGGGAGTGGCTACCAGGTGGAAGTGAGGGGAAGGTGCTGAGCTGGCTGTCCCCACAGCTGAGGCCTGCGTGCACCCAGGCCCTCACGCGCATCTTCAGGCTCTCAGACCAGGATCTGGACCAGGCGCTCAGTGATGAGGAGCTCAACGCTTTCCAGGTGGGGCCCCCGTCCTACTCCTGGTGGTGCCCATTCTTCTTGGGCTGCAGCCAGGCTCCATGCCGTTAATGACCAGGCCAAGCAGTCAACAGCATGGCCGGCTGACTAACAGCAACTTTGTCTCGGAGGCAGAAATCCTGCTTTGGGCACCCCCTGGCGCCGCAGGCCCTGGAGGATGTGAAGATGGTGGTGCGCAAGCATGTGGCCAGGGGCGTGCGGGATGACCGGCTGACCCTGGACGGTGAGGCCTGGAGCCCTGCCCGTCCCCCCGGTGCAGGGAGGGGCTTGGGAAATGCCCACTGCCACCTTCTCTGCCCCTTTCTGAGTAGGCTTCCTCTTCCTGAATACACTCTTCATCCAGCGCGGCCGCCACGAGACCACGTGGACCATCCTGCGGCGCTTTGGTTACAGTGACACACTGGAGCTGTCCACTGACTACCTCTCCCCTCCGTGAGTGGTGGGGGGCTCTTCTTGTCCTGCGGTGCCACAGTGGGGTGGGAGCCCTTGCTCAGGCAGAGGATGGCCTGTGGGCAGGCAGACTAGGACTCATGTTGAGTTGGGAGGCCCTGGCCCCAATCCCTGTTCTGCCTGCTTCTCTGCTGTGGTGTTCAGGCAAAGGGGAGCGGCGCAGGAACCTCGGGGGTCAGTCCAGCTTGTAGGGAGGGTCCAGCCACACAGGCGGGAGTGTGCTGAGCACGGCAGCAACCCCACGGCAACCCCACAGGCTCCGCGTGCCCCCTGGCTGCAGCACAGAGCTCAACCACTTTGGCTACCAGTTTGTGCAGAGGGTGTTTGAGAAACATGACCAGGTGAGGGCACTGCCACCCTGCTGTGCAGCTTGTCCTGGTTTCCTGTCCTGGCTCCCAGCCATTGTCACCACAGCCCCTCTGCCTACAGGACCATGATGGTGCCCTCTCGCCGGAGGAGCTGGAGGGCCTGTTCACTGTGTTCCCAGAAGCCCCCTGGGGCCCTCAGCTCTTGCAAGAGGTCCCAACCAAAGCAGGCCGGCTGCCCTTGCATGGGTACCTCTGCAAGTGGACGTAAGCGCTGCCCCCACCTGCCCCCAGTTGCCAAACAATGTCGCCCTCTCGTGATTCTGCTCCCCTCCCTTAACGCCCCAGCCTGGTGACTTACCTGGATGTCCGGCGCTGTCTGGAGCACCTCGGCTACCTGGGCTACCCCACCCTCTGCAAGCAGGACTCGCAGGCCCATGCCATCACAGGTGGGTGCCCACCCTCACAGTGTCCCAGCCCAGCTCCTCCCTGGCAGCCCCTCACTCTCGTTTATCCTTTCCACCCTCCTGCAGTCACCCGTGAGAAGAGGCTGGACCAGGAGAAGGGACAGACGCAAAGGAATGTCCTCCTTTGCAAGGTGGTGGGAGGCCGCGGAGTGGGCAAGTCTGCCTTCCTACAGGCCTTCCTCGGCCATGGCCTAGCGGTGAGCTTCACTGTGGGCTGAGTGAGGGGCCCCAGCTCCCATCTGGGGCCTCTTGGGTTAGGGGCTTGGGGAGCATCAGGGACAGTGAGCCTTAGGTGACTTCCCTCCTCAGCATCTGGACACCAGGGAGCTCCACGGGACACCTGTCTACGCCGTCAACACGGTGCAGGTCAACGGGCAGGAGAAGTACCTCATCGTGAGTGTGGGGCTGGGCTCTGTGAGAGGCCCCGGGCACACATGGGCAGTTCCGTCCCGATGCGGCCTGGGGAACTGAGCCCCTGGCCTGTCCCTGAGGCCACCCTTTGTCCAGCTCTGTGAGGTGAATGCAGACAGCCTGCTGTCTACTGCGACTGATGCCACCTGTGATGTCGCCTGCTTGATGTTTGATGGCAGTGACCTCCAGTCCTTTGCACTCTGCACCCGTGTCTACAAGGCAAGTCCCCACCTACCCCAGGGGCCCGTGGACAGTGCGGCTATGGGTGGGGGTCCCCGAGCACCCTCACATTGCCTGCCTCGGGACTGTGCTTCATGTGGCCTCTGCCCCCACAGCGCCATTACATGGATGGGCAGACCCCCTGCCTCTTCGTCTCCTCCAAGGCTGACCTGCCTGAGGGTGTCTCACTGCCTGGCCTGTCTCCAGCTGAGTTCTGCCGCAGGCACCGGCTGCCTGCCCCCACTCTGCTGTCCTGTGCCAGCCCAGGAGAGTCCAGCACAGCTGTCTTCACCCAGCTTGCTACCATGGCCGCCTTCCCGTGGGTACCGGCACCACAGCCCCTGCGGTGGGAGGCCTGTCCCCGGGCACCGACGGTCTCTGGCAGCAGGAGAGGGGAACAGCAGGAGAGGAAAGGAGTGGTGTCAGCCAGGGTTGCAGGGTGGGCCTGGGTCAGGTGCCGATGCCATGGCAGGGCCTTCTGGGGCCTGGTCTCACCAGCTGCCCCGTGGTTCTGCTGTGCTGGCCACTGGCAGGGAGCACTCTGTGGAGCTCTGTGACCTTCCAGGAGGTGAGGGGTGAAGGAGGTGTAGCAACAAGCATTTGGGCGGCACCCTGAGTGTGTCTCCAGCCAGCACCTCTCTCCTGCAGGTACCTGGTCCATGGGGAGCTGCACCCCACCTCCTTCTGGCTCCGGCTGACACTGGGGGTTGTCGGTGCTGCTGTTGCTGCCGTCCTCAGCTTTTCACTCTACAGGGTCCTGCTGAAGGGCCGCTGAGGCCCTGGTTCCCTGCAGTCTGGTCTCACGGCCCCAGGGTGCTGATGTCGGGCCACTTTGAGGCGTTTCCTTCTGTCTAAACATTGCTTCTGAGGGCAGACTGCCCACTGCTGAGCCCCAGCGGTGGGCCCCCAGGTGCCTTTGTGGGCGTGGTATTGCAGAGACTGGGGGGTATGGGTGAGGAAGCCAGTGACCCCAGACCTGAATTCTCAGGGCTTCACCCTTGCTGGTCCCGGGCAGCCAGCGGGTTGAGGGGGCTCAGAGGGCAGAGCTTTGAGCCAAAGGAGGTGCGGGCAGGACGTGGCTGGACCATTGTGCTGGTCCCCCCCCCCCTGCCACTGGAAGACTGGTCCAGGGCTGGACCCCTTGTGGAAGACGTGAGGTTGGATTTCCTGATTAAAGTTAAGTCTTTTCCATCTTGGACCATACTTTCTTTCTTTCTTTTTTTTTTTTTTTTAATTCTTATCTATTTATTTTTAGAGAGGGGAAGGGAGAGAGAAAGAGTGGGAGAGAAACATCAGTGTGTGGTTGCCTCTCACACAACCCCTACTGGGGACTGGGCCCAAAACTCAGGCATGTGCCCTGACTGGGAATTGAACTGGTGACCCATTGGTTTGCAGGCTGGTGCTCAGTCCGCTGAGCCACACCAGCCAGGGTTGAACCATACTTTCTGAAGGTGGCTTTTCTTCAATCATGTCCTTTATTTCGACGTGGACAGGAAACTTCACTCCTGACCCTCCCCCCACACACAACACACCTCCTCTCCAGGTCCCACATGAGGTTAAATTGTGGCCCAGCTGCAGCCTGGGCACCTCTACACCGTGGTTCAGGCTTTCCTGAGGGGTCCTGATTCCCAAGGGCCTCCTGATGCCTGCCTCTCCCTCAAGCTCCAGCATCCACCCTGGCAGCCTGCCTGAGCTGGGGGGAGGACCCGGGATTCTGATGTGTGCTAAAACGCCTTGCTCCCTGCGTGCGGGGTGTCTGCTGGTGTGAAGGAGCTGCCCTGTTCTTCCTCACACCGACCAGAGGCCTCAGTCACGCTGTCCGGGGGCAGCAAGAGGCCCCAGCCTAAGGAGGGAGACAAAACCCTTCTTGGTGGGGAGAGGGTGCTACTTGGGGTTATGTTTCAACATCTGTCCCAGGTGCTTGCTTGGCTAGTGTTGTGGGGCTTGGAGCAGAGACAGCCTGTGGTGGAACTGGGTGGAAAACCCTGGCTACCCAGACAGGTGCCCCTCCTGCCATTGGTCATTCGCTGCAGGACAGCTTCTTCCACACGAGGGTCTTCCCTGGTGCCACCAAAGTGCTGATTCTTGGAGGTGGGGTGGGGCTACGTACCTTATAGGGGTGAAAGGTCTGGGGTCAGGCTTCGGAAGTGCTAATTCCAACATCCTGCCATCGTCACGGCTCCTAAGGTGTTTTTCTTGCTCGTTGGGCCTCTGTCCTCCTGAGGCTCAGCTGCCAGGGTTAATGGCTCCATGGTTCTGGGCTTCTGAGTGGCCCTTCAAAGGGTCGCTGTGGTAACATCCCTAGCCTGTAACCTCTGTTGAAGGGGTCTACCTGCTCACCCCAGGAAATAGGGCCCCTTCCTATCTCAGCTGCAGCCTTGCCCCTTGGGTTCTGCCTAGGCCCCACAGTGCCTTCCTGGGGCTGTATCCTCCACTGCCACTGTCCAGCATTGTGGCTGGAGGAACCTCCTCCACCCTTGGCCAATTGCCCTGTTGGCCTTGGCACCCATAGGTGGGGCCCTGGTGCCTTTTTAGCTGCCCAACCGCTGATGGACCAGCATGTCTGGCAGGCAGGGGCTTCCCCAAAGAGATGGCGTGGGTGTTGCAGCCTCAACTCCAGAAGAAGGGGCGTGCGCAGGAGAGGCTTGTGTGCTGCCTGTGGCTGTTTTCCAGCTGCTGTCCCTTCAGGAGGAGCAGCTATGCCGCCAGGGAGGGAGTCAGGGTTGGGGGAACTGGGGTGCGGTGAGTAGGCGAGTGGGACAGGGCGCTCTGGTTGATCTGTCCCCAACCTGGGAGTGCGTCTGTCCGCGTGCAGGGCACGCCTGTGTTTCGGCCACGCGTGCGGCGGGGGCGGGCGGCTCCGTGACGCGGCACCAGGCGGAGCGGGCGGAGCGCACGGGCCGGGGCGGAGCGGAGTCATCCGCAGAGCAGCCCCTCCCGGCCGTGGCCGTCGACCCCGGCCCCCGGCCCCGGCTCTATGGACAGAAGCTCGCTGCTGCAGCTTATACAGGAGCAGGTGCGTTGGGGAAGAGGGGCGCCGGCACCGCCCCTGCCGCGCCCCTCCGCCTTTGGGTTCGGCTGAGAAAATTGATCTCGCAGAGCCCCAGCCCAGTCCCCCCCGCTCATGTCCACTCCTCAAACCCCTTCCTGCATGACCTTGGCCCGCAGCCTGAGACCCCCCAGGAGAGGGTGAGCCAGGCCAGGACGCCTGGGGAGGAGCAGGAGGGAGGGTGACTGTCCTCAGACCATAGCCCTACCCTTTCAGGATGGGCAGGGCCAAAAAGAGGTAGGGAGCCCACTGGAGGCTTGGGACCCAGGCACCGGTCCCTGGCAGCTCCTAGAACCATGTGGGCACAGGGATTTAGCCCAAGGGTGTTGGGAGACTGCTTCTTCCAGCTGGCCTGCCGCAGCCCTTAGGTCTGTGGGCTCGGTCCGCCCTCAGGCCTTGGCCAGCGCCACCTCCCACCCCCCCACCCCCCACCCCAGCAGCTGGACCCTGAGAACACAGGCTTCATCGGTGCGGACACCTTCACTGGCTTGGTGCACAGCCATGAGCTACCCCTGGATCCAGCCAAGCTGGACATGCTGGTGGCCCTGGCCCAGAGCAACGAGCGGGGCCAGGTCTGCTACCAGGAGCTGGTGGACCTGGTCAGTGCTACAGTGGGTAGGCAGCAGGGTGGGGGCCCCAGCACTTGGCCAGCATAGTGCCCTGGCCAGAGTTGGGTGGGCAGGTGGCTCCTCTTCCCTCCCTTTCCCACTGGGCAGGGCCTCAGACCCTGTGAGGAGCTGGGCAGAGCAGGCGGGCGTGGAGGTCATGAGGGTGGTGTGATGTCCCCCGCCCCCCAGATCAGCAGCAAGCGCTCCAGCAGCTTTAAACGGGCCATCGCCAATGGACAGCGGGCGCTGCCCCGGGACGGGATGCTAGATGAGCCAGGCCTGGGTGTCTATAAGCGGTTTGTGCGCTACGTGGCCTACGAGATCTTGCCCCGAGAGGTGGATCGCCATTGGTACTTCTACCGGCACCGAAGCTGCCCACCCCCTGTGTTTATGGCCTCCGTCACCCTGGCCCAGGTGAGCCTGCCCGCCTGTCCACCACCCATGTCCCTGGCCCGGCCCAGCGCTAATGCCCTTCTCTCTTAGATCATCGTGTTCCTGTGCTATGGGGCCCGCCTCAACAAGTGGGTGCTGCAGACCTACCACCCTGAGTACATGAAGAGCCCCCTTGTATACCACCCTGGCCACCGAGCCCGGGCCTGGCGCTTCCTCACCTACATGTTCATGCACGTCGGGTGAGTGAGGGCACACTTCTGGCACCCCAACTTAAAAGTGGCTGTGGCTGGGGGCCTGATGGCTGTTCCCACCCCTCATACCCATTTGCCCCCACATGGCCAGGCTGGAGCAGCTGGGGTTCAACGCACTCCTACAGCTAATGATTGGGGTGCCCCTGGAGATGGTGCACGGCCTGCTCCGCATCAGCCTGCTCTACCTGGCTGGCGTGCTGGCAGGTGAGGCAGGTGCATAGCCCCTGGCCACCTCACTGACAGGCCTCACCCTCATAGCTGTCCCCTTGCTTCACACAGGTTCCCTGACTGTCTCCATTACTGATATGCGGGCCCCCGTGGTGGGGGGCTCTGGCGGAGTCTACGCCCTGTGCTCGGCACACCTGGCCAATGTCGTCATGGTAATGGAACAGCCCGGGCGGGTGTGGGAGGGGCCCACAAGGCTCACCTCATGGCCTGTCTCATGCCCCATCAGAACTGGGCTGGGATGAGGTGTCCCTACAAGCTGCTGAGAATGGTGCTGGCCCTGGTGTGCAGTAAGTAGGGGCGAAGGGTGTCAGGGCAGGGGGAGGGAAGGAGGGAGAGCTGAGTACAGGGCCAGGGCACCTCCCATGTGCCAACTCCCTCTGCAGTGAGCTCCGAGGTGGGCCGGGCTGTGTGGCTGCGCTTCTCCCCACCACTGCCTGCCTCGGGCCCACAGCCCAGCTTCATGGCGCACCTGGCTGGTGCAGTGGTGGGGGTCAGCATGGGCCTGACCATCCTGCGCAGCTATGAGGAGCGCCTCCGGGACCAGTGCGGCTGGTGGGTGGTGCTGCTTGCCTATGGCACCTTCCTGCTCTTCGCCATCTTCTGGAATATCTTCGCCTATGACCTGCTGGGCGCCCACATCCCCCCACCACCCTGAGGGGTTCCTGGGGGCCTCATGGGCTAGGGCATGGCCTGCATGTCCACCTTCTGTGAATGTATGTCTCAAGACTGCTTCTCCATGAGGGCAGGTGGCCCCTGTGGCCTGCTGAGTCCAGGCCAAGCCTTACACCAGCTCTGGCCCCCCTGCCAGGCCTGGGTGGGGGTTAGGACTGCTGAGCCAGTCCTAACTGACGGGGCAGTAGAGGTCCCAAGGGTGGCCTCAGAGGTGACCCTATCCTGGCCTTTCCCCCCAGGACTTGCAGTCTGAGCCATTTTGGAGAATAAATAAATATTTTACACAGCACCAAGTGGCTGTATCGGGGCTCTGGGGGCTGGTCTGGCCTACCCCCCAACTCACCAAGCAGACTATGAGGGCTCTTCTCTTCATGTGGGCATCCTAGATTCCTCCTTGCTCCTCTGCACCTGTATGAGGTGTGTCTGTGGGGGGAGGTGGGAGCCCCTTGGGAGGGGCTGTGAACCTTATAGTCCAGTGAGTCCAGCAAGCATTTATTGAGCTCTGACAGTCACATGGTAGGTGGACAGGCCACAGCCAAGTTCAGTTGGCCTGGGTCCTGCACTTCTTGGCTGGCCTGGTATTCTCAGGGGTGGCTGGGCTAGGGCTGAGGTCAGGGAGCAGGCTGGGGCACAGCCTGTGCTCCACAGCCCAGGTCCATCGTGCTGTTGCCACTCGGGGAGGGGTGCACCATCCTAACCCACTGCCTAAGAAAGGGCACAGGGAGTTTGGGGCCCAGGGTACTGGCCACTCTGCCCTCTGGGACAGATCTGCACACTCCACCCTATTGGAGTCCTGGATATCCTCCTGGCCCACCAACAGTCCCCTCACCTCAGCTCAGGGCTGTGGCATGCCCTGCACCTGGCCCAGGTACCAACATGTAGTACCTGAGAATATAATGCAGGCCTGGCAGGCCTGGCACTGCCTCATCAGACATGAAGGCCACCACCTCAGACGTTGCAACAGCGAGGACTGCTGGAATAAGTGACGGACCAGCTCTCAGACCCTGCCAGTATCAGAACCACTTCAGTGTGGCATGCCATTCCCAGTGACCCTCTGTGTCACCGACATGGTCATTGGTTCATATCACAGTGACACTAACATGTCCTGTCCACCACACCCATGTCATCAGCTCTCCTCACTGCGGCCCCTCTGCAGCAGACTTGGGTTAGGCGGGGGTGGTCACTGGTGGTGGACTTCGTTCGACAAGGGGGCCTGCCCCACAAACGAGGAACCACCCCCAGGAGAAAGCCCCACCCCATAGCGCAAGGGGCCACCCCCAAAACCAGGGGGCGGGTCAGCCGGCTGAGGTTCCACCTCCTATGTGGAAGCCCCTCGTCCGCCAGCTTCCAAGCCAGCTGCCGTTTCATCTCGTCTGGTGTCACGTGCTTTTCGGTGCTCAGCCCTCGATGACTTCGTGCAAATCCTCTCCATACCTGGGGCAGGGCGGTGACCGTAGGCCCGCCCTACCGATGCCCCCACCGCCCTACTGTCCGCCCAGGGCTTCCAGTTGCCACTGGAGGCCCGTGCCAGCCCACAGCACCTGCCCACGGCCCGCCAGACTGGCCGCCCAACGGCTCCAGCCCTCTTGGGCGGGGCCTTGGGTGGGCGTGGGAGGCCACGGGGCGCGGGCGGGGCCGACTTCTGGAAGGGCACCTCCCTAAAGCGAGGGGCAGAGCTGCCTGGGGCAGCCCTGGGAGCTTCTCCAGACTACCTAGTTGTGGTTAGTGTTGCCCCAGCCCTCAAGTCCGTCAGCCCCGCCCCGCGGAGCGTGGGGCGCAAGCGCGGCCTCGCCCACCTACTTGTGTCTGTCGGTCCCGCTTACTCCGCCCCACGCGGCCGGAAGTTCCGGTGGCGGGTCGCTGGACCGGGCCCCGAGCGAGCGGATCGCGGGCTCGGGCTGCGGGCTTGTGCTGCGGGCGTAGGACGGGCCGGGAGCGGAGTCTGGGAGCGGAGCCCAGGCTGTGCCGCGCGGCGCCATGAAGGGCAAAGAGGAGAAGGAGGGCGGCGCGCGGCTGGGCGCCGCTGGCGGAAGCCCGGAGAAGAGCCCGAGTGCGCAGGAGCTCAAGGAGCAGGGCAACCGGCTCTTCGTGGGCCGCAAGTATCCGGAGGCGGCGGCCTGCTACGGCCGCGCCATCGTGAGTGTACCTGTGCCGGGGGAGGGAACCGGCATCTGGGCCAGGGGAGGGGGTGGGGCCTGCCCGGCCACGCTCTTGTGGAACCTTCGGTGGGTTTTGGCTCCAACGGGGGAAGGGCTCTTGGGCTCCCAGGACTCAGTGATGGTTTCGTTTCAAGGATGCTGAGGCCGCGATTCTTGAACCTAGTGCTGGTTCCCGGAGAATTACGACGGGTGGGAGCTTAAGGGCCCTTGAGGCCAGCAGGGCCCGGGAGGCCCAGGTCCAAAAGCTGATCTCCACAAGTCTGGGAAACTTACCTTTACAAAACTTACTGGAGTCGAGAGGGCGCAGGCAGGCATCAGGGCCAGGACACCATCCTCCACCCATCCTCAGGGTTCAGAGGCTTTGAAGCTGTAAAATCTCTAATGTCTTTGACTTCAACCATGGACCCCAAGCCAGGACAGGGCCTGGGACAGAGGAGGCAGGTGAGTTCATTCCCTCATGCTGACTGGCCTGCCTTGGTGCCCAGACCCGGAATCCCCTGGTGGCAGTGTATTACACCAACCGGGCACTGTGCTACCTGAAGATGCAGCAGCACGAGCAGGCCCTGGCTGACTGCCGGCGTGCCCTGGAGCTGGACGGGCAGTCCGTGAAGGCACACTTCTTCCTGGGGCAGTGCCAGTTGGAGATGGAGAGCTACGATGAGGCGATTGCCAACCTGCAGCGAGGTAGGCCTACAAGCTGACTGGTTATTGGGGTACCTGGGACTAGACAGGTAGACTGGCCAGAAGGTGACCTGGAGCCTCTGTTCCCTCAGCCTACAATCTAGCTAAGGAGCAGCGGCTCAACTTTGGGGACGACATCCCCAGTGCTCTGCGCATTGCCAAAAAGAAGCGCTGGAACAGCATCGAGGAGCGGCGCATTCACCAGGAGAACGAGCTGCACTCCTACCTCACACGACTCATTGTGGCTGAGCGTGAGAGGTGGGTTGTGGTGGCAACCTCTAAGAACACCACCTCCCCCCTGCCCAAGTCACCACTTTAAGTCACGAACACAAGTGTTTATTGAAGGCCAACCCCAGGGAAACAAAGCTTGAACAAGCTTGAGGTTGGGATGGAGTCTGACTTTTCCTGGCCAGACCTGTCTCTGACCAGCTCCTGGTCAAACCTCCAGGGAACTGGAAGAGTGTCAGCGGAACCACGAGGGTGATGAGGATGATGGCCACATCCGGGCCCAGCAGGCCTGCATCGAGGCCAAGCACGTGAGGGTGCCCCAGCCCGTGTGTGGGTCTGTGTGTTTGCGTGCACGAGACATGAGGGTGTCCCTGGCTTCTGTAGGGTCTGTGACTGGGGAAGGGAGGCGGGATGTCTGGCCCATGCATGGCTGCTTGGTTCTTCGCAGGACAAGTACTTAGCAGACATGGATGAGCTCTTCTCCCAGGTAGATGAGAAGAGAAAGGTGAGTTGTCTGTTCTCTGGGCCTGGGGCCTGCAAGCAGTAGGAACTGGAGTGGTGTCCCCTTCCTGATCCCTGTCTTCACCCCATGTAATGCAGAAGCGAGATATCCCTGACTATCTGTGTGGCAAAATCAGCTTTGAGTTGATGCGGGAGCCGTGCATCACACCTAGTGGCATCACCTATGACCGAAAGGACATTGAGGAGCACCTGCAGGTGAGGGCCCATGGGCGCTGGGGGCAGGGCCCGGGCCCACCAAGCACCTTCTGATCCTGTTGTCACTGCAGCGTGTGGGCCACTTTGACCCTGTGACCCGGAGCCCTCTGACCCAGGAACAGCTCATCCCCAACCTGGCCATGAAAGAGGTCATCGATGCGTTCATCTCTGAGAATGGCTGGGTGGAGGACTACTGAGGCAGGGCAAGTGGGAGGGCCAACCATCCCACACTGCCTGGCACCCTGGCCTGGGAGAGCCTTGGGGCAGGAGCCCCCCAGCCCCTGTACACAGTTTGTGTACCTGGATCCCTGCTCTGGTGTCCCTGTCCTATCTTCCATCGGTTCTGCTGGTAGGCTATGAGCGCTCCCACCCCCTCTCCCCCCGCCCCCCCCCTTCTGGGCCGGAAATAGCAGGCTAGGGTGGTTTGGGCTGAGGCTGCTGCTGCCCCCACTGTCCCAGTAATAAAACCTGTGAGCAGTTTAGGGGTGTGTGCTGGTGTGCGATTGGGCTCGCCAGCTGCCCGCTCTGGCTAGCTGAGGAAGGTAGAGATGAAAACACTGGTGTCGAGGTTGAGTGTGGCATGCCACCATCGGTCAGGGAAATACAGAACCTGGATGGGGTGGGGCGCAGGGATTAGTAAAGGGTCCTCAGTCCAACTCAGGCTGACTCCCTCCTGCCAGCCACTGACCTCGCCAGCCTGGATGGTGCACTCCAAGGGCCGTGTAGATGGTGTCAGGGTGGGGTAGGTATCCTGGAGCCAGGCCAGAGTTGTCTTGTTGGGGTGGAACTCAGGTGTCTTCTCAGGGGGATACAGGAACCAGCGCTAGGGGCAGGAGCAGCAAGGTTACTCTTTGGGTTGTGATCACTGAGCCCCAACTCTCAGCCACCACCCTGGGCTGACCTTGCGTCCGTAGATCACTTCTGAGAAGCCAGGCCCGTGCCAGTGGAAGGGCACCCCAGAGCCGGTCCCTATGGGGTCATTTATGAGCAGCTGGTGACACAACGGAAGGTGCAATCCCCATCCCCCAAACCCCTGGGCCCTAAAAGCACCCACCTGCGATCCCAAAGCTGTAAGCAGGAGTGGTACCCAGCAGACTGAATGGGGGTGGAATGTAGTGCCGAAAGAGTGACGCCCATTCAGTGAAATTGTTGTCCCCAAAGAAGTACAGGGTATCTGCCAGGAGAGAAGACAGGAGAGTGCAGGGGTCCCAGCACCTGAGCACTCCCAAGTGCCCTTCCCGCCCTACTGCCACCAACCCAAGTCCTCACCATTGCCCAGGGAGGTAGGATCCTGGGGGTGCAGCAGCTGCTCCACATACTCCTGGAAGCGTACGTCCACTGCAGGAAAAGGGCTGGTCAGGACTGATCGATGCCGCCTCCAGGCCAGGCGGGGAGATGGGGCAGCTCACCTTTCTGGTAGGAGTAAGTATTGGCGGTGCTCAGGCGTACCACGTTGTTCCCAAATGAGGCCAGCAGCCTTTCGCGGGAACACAGAGCCCGGAACCTCTATGGGGGAGTGGGGGAAAGAGGACTTAAGGGCCTGTCCCCACAGGGGCAAAATTTGGCCAGAGGGTAACAAGCACTCACTGAATTGTCCGTCAGCCCCAGCAGAATGACAGGTCTGGAGAAGGCGTAGCTGGAAGAAAGGGTAGAATTCACGGTCGGGTCTCACCCGCTGCCGCCCCCAAGCGTTCACTCGAGGAGGAGGTCGTCGGGAAGACTCGGTGGGCGGCAGGCAAACAAAGGCATGACAGCATTGATTCAGGGTGACGGAGCACCTCGACAGGTTTTGGGGCGTGGGAGGTGTGGCAGTATGGGAGGGCTCACGTACTGCTGCATGAACTCGGCGTAGCTGAGGTCAGCCCGGCGCTCTACTGTGCAACGCTCTTCTTCCGCTACGGCCGCCGGCGCCCCGGCTCCGCGCCGCTGCCTGTGGGTACAGCCAGTCAACGACCCGGACCATCCAGCAGTGCTCCCCCACCCCCGGTTGCCCGGCGCTGCTCACCACCCTCCATCGTTCTCATTTCCGGGGCCGGGCTGGGCAGGAGCCGGCAGCATCCAGAGCACAAGCAGCAAGAGAGGACGCGCCTTCGGCGCCATGAGCCCGTGGCCGCAAGGCACGATGGGGGCTCTGTCGTCGTGGCAACAGCCCGGGCACTAGTACGACTCCCGGAAGCCGCCTCATTTGGCCCGCCTGCTAAAAGACGCGATTTCCGGAAAGCACAGCAAAGACGACGCAGATACTGGTGACTTCTGCCAGCTCTCATGGGTACACTGCCTCCCCGCCCACCAGAGTCGCCCAATGGTGAGAACTGGGCAACCTGCGGCGCTACCGACCGGGTGACAGGCAGCCTCATACTGCGGCTCCACTTCCTTTATTTGGTTCACAAGCTCCAGCCTTCTCCCTCCCGCACCGGATGAGCGGATCAGGAGTACTCGCACAGGTGGCCACAGCCAGCAGGGCAGTGGGAGCTGCCCTCCAGCCACTTCATGATGTGCTGCAGGTGCCCCCCGTGACTGCAGCCCTGGCACCACACGAACAAACCCTTAACCACGTGGTGGCAGACTGCACACATGCTGGCACATCGGTGGCACCTGTCACAGACCCAGCCACGACTGCTCATGGGCCGCTTGCAGTGGCTGCAGTTGACATGCAGGGTGGTAGAGGCCTGGTTGAGGCAGCTGATGGCACGGCTGGTACTGAGCTTGACCACCTGGTTGGACACGTTCCAGAGGCAGAAGCGCTGCAGCAGGTCGATGTAGGACGTGTACCAGTGCTCCTGGTGGTGAAGGAAGGGAGGAGGAGACAGGAGGCCGGGGTTGTGGGCACACTGAGGGGTTTCACCCCAGCGTGCTGGGTGCAAACACAGGCAGGTGTGCAGGGAGACCACCCCCACCCTATCACCAACCTGAGTCTGCTCATCGATGTCTTTGCGTACACGATCACCCAGCACGATGAGCACAGATACGGCCATCTGCACGTCACCTTGCTCAGCATAAAAGCGTAGCATGTCACACACAAGGGCGCTGAAGAAGTCAGGTGGCAGGCGGCTGTCGTAGAGTGCGTGTGAGACAGAGATAAGCGAGAAAGAGGAGTCCATAGGTGCCAGGGAGGCTACATCTGCCTCACTGCCGCTCACGTGGGGCGAGTCGGCCTTGTCCTGTAGGTGTTCAGGGCCCGGCGGCGTGTCCACAATCTCATGGCGCAGAGGGAAGGCCTCCTGGGGCAGCACGTACTCGGGCTCCTCAGCTGTGAAGCAGGGGCCAGGAAGGCAAGGTATGAGCCTCTGGTCCCCCCCCACCCCGGCTCTGCCCCTCCCAGCCCCCACTCACTGTGTGCGTGTTCTGGATCCAGCAGATACAACTCGTCCTCCTCGCCCTCTACATCGCCCAGTAGGTAATCAGCAGGCACATCACTGCCCTCGGTCTCCTCGTTATCTGCGGGGGGAGGGAGGGATTTCCACTGCCGGCTTGCTCTGGGATGCCCCAGCCCCACTCCCAGCAGTGTCCTGTGCTGCGCTCCAGCCTACCCTCATTGGTGATGAGTGTGGCTGAGGAATCGAGCAGCACCGTGTCGCTCCGTGTGTCGCCCTTGCTGCGGTCGAGCCGGGTCTCACTACCCAGTCCTTGGGCCATATCCTTCAGGTTGAAACTGGGGGCAGGGAGGGCTGATAGGTGGGTAGGCTCCAGCAGTCCCACCCTCCGAGACAGCTGCCACCAGGGATCTACCTGTTCATGAGTGGCAGGCCACAGGAGCTGCCCTTGCCCACGCTGTGGTTGAGATTGGTAGTAGACACCAGGCCAGGGCTACAGTAGATGATCCGTAGCATGGTCCATGTCTGCGCCACCTAGGGGTGGGCACCAGTCACTCACAGGGTCCTCGGTCCCTGGTGCCCCATGCAGGTCCCCCACCCTGGATGGAATCAAAACTCTCAGCGTTCAGCTGCCCCGGTGACCCAATGTCCTGACCTACCCCAGGTAGGGAACCCGAGGCCCATGGGAAAGAGAAAAAGTCCCAGCCCCCGTCCTGCAGGGCACAGAAGGAAGCAGATGTGGGAGCTGGCCAATGTAGAAATGAGTCTGGGGTCCCAGGCAGATGATGAGAGACAGAGTGGACCTTAAAAGTGAAAAGCTAGAACAGGGGGCTTAAGCCCTGTGATGCCCCACACCTGTATCCCCAGGATTGCACTGCTGTTTGCCCGGCTCTGGGGTCTTAAGCACCCTCAGTTATCAGTTATTGGGGTGGGTGAGGGTCAGCGGACTGAACTCAGGACAGGGTCTAGGTGCAACGGTTGGAAGAGCCCCTTGATCTTGCCCCCAAGGTCATGGCTCCTCAGCCTACCTCAGCCCAGCCGCACCTACCTGGTTTCGGCCCAGTTCCCGAGCCACTTTGGAATTGTGGTCACAAAGCTCGGCCAGTGGCCGGCCGGCCAGAACATAACGCTCAGCAGTGTCCACAAACCAGCTCATGCTGCCACTGCCAGGCTCCATCTCAAAGACGCTGAGGGCGCTGGAGGCAAGCCCCGCGAAGGGCTCAGCAGGGTCCAGTTTGCGCTTGAAGAAGATGGGGTGGCGCCGATCACCAGCATAGGGCTTGCGCCCAGACTCAGTGGCCACCAGGCTTTCCTTGGCGGCAAAGGCCAGGTCTCCAAAGAGACCATAACAGAGGCCCTCAGGGTTGGCACGCTCAACAGGCTGGCTGGCATCACGGAACAGGTGCTGGCACAGTGTGCTGTCCTTGGAGCCAGAGAGCAGGAAGGAGGGGTCATGTGGATGGCGCCAGGCGATGCCTGTAGTGACGTCGCGGTGCTCCTCAAACATGGCTGCAGGCACAAAGGGCCTGCGCACATCCCACACGTAGATGTTGTGGTCCACCATCATGGAGCACGTGGCCAGGTGGTGGCGGCACTCAGGCCGCCATTTGACTCTGGCCACTGAGGCGATGGTTTGCACACAGTGCACCTCCTTGGCGCGCTGCGTGGTCATGTCCCAGACTTTCACCATCTTGTCACGCCCACCTGTGGCCAGCCAGCCCCTATGGAAGACCCATGAAGCTTCAGTTTCCTCTCCTAGGATGAGATGCTTCCCCCACTCGCTGGCTCACAGGACTTGAGGCAGTGAGAGTCCCTCTGTGAGCACCACCCTTCCCGCCCTGCTGGCCCTGCCCTTAGCCCACTCCATACCTGTCCTCAGGGTGCCAGTCGCAGCAGAAGACAGGCCCATTGTGGGCCGTGAACATCCTCTCACAGCGGTCAGGGCGCCGGATATCCCAGAGCTGCACATTGCCATTCTCAAAGGTGGAGGCAAAGGTGAAGTAGTCCCGGATGCTGAACTGGACGTCCCGCACGCTCTCAGACTGGCCTGTGGGCAGGACATCAATGGGGAGAGATGAGGGGGACAGCCCACAGGGCACTCCAGGAGGGACAGTGGCCAGGAAGGGGTCCTTGGAGTGGCTGTGGACCCTCCGAGAGGAGAGGCCTCACAGACACAACAGCCTGGGGAGCAGGACACCAGACATCAAGTGGTTTCTTTTTTAAAAAATATTTTTATTTTACTTTATTTTAGAGAGAGGGGAAGCGAGGGAGGAAGAGAGGCAGAGGAATATTGATGTGACTGGCTGCCTTCTGCAAGCACCCCAACAGGGACAGAGCATGGGGCCTGCAACCCGGACATATGCCCTGACCGAGAATCGAATTGGCGACCTCTCAGTTTGCAGGACCTCACTCACCCAAGTGAGCCATGCCAGCCAGGGCCAGGCATCTGGTAGTTTCTGACACAAACTCCTGGACCTCGTTTTTCCCTGGATTCTTCCACTGATGCCAGTCCTTGCACAAAGCTGGGGCCCAGCTTCAGGACTGGGTATCAGAGCACCGGGTGAACGGGAGCCTCACTGGGCCCCCTGTCCACACTCCGCAAGGAGTTCTGAGGATCCCGAAGGAGGCAGAGATGAGGGTACCCCGCTTCTGCCCAGTCCCTCCACCTTGAGCTGGAGCTCCCGGTCAACTCAAGAGGACTGGAGGCTTTGAGGGTCCATGTTCACCCCCATAAACTGCCACACCAAGAGCCTTTGAAAGCGGTGAGCTGCTTTACCCCAGCATAGGTAGCTCAGGGTCTGTCTTAAGAGACCTCCACCCTCAATTCTCCAAGGCCTCTGCCCTGTGCTTCACTTGGTTCCATCAAGGTGGACAAGGGAGAGCTGGCTCAACACCCCTGCCAGGGAGCTGGGCCTGCTGGGAAAAGAACTATGGTGGGTATCAGGCAGTGCACCCCACCTCCTCTGCATCCCTGGGCTGAGGACCTTGGAAATCCCAGCAGACTTCCTGCAATGAGGCAGCCTGGAGCTCTGAGATAAGGGAAGAGGAAGCAGTGAAACACCATCTGCTCGACCACCCACGTTGGCTGTGGGCTTGCCAGGCTCTGCCCTCTTCCTCATCCCATTCCCAACCTCAACTCCTGCTGTTCCTTAGGGTGCATGAGAGCTGCAGCCACACTGCAGCTACTGTTCGCGCTTCAACCAGGCCAGCCTCTGTCCCTTCCCTGCTGCCCCTTGACCCTCTCTTTCAGTCTCAACTCAGCTGGTTCCTCCTCCAGGTAGACCCCTGGGAGAACATCTGAGTGCCTTTGATGCTTGCGGCACTTCTTAACCTCCTGCACAGGCCAGCCACCTTCAAAGACTCACACCTGCCTGACCTGCCTCTGAGGGCCTCACCCGAGAAGGTGCTGACAGAGTCCTTCCTGCGGAGGTCGAAGCACTTCATGAAGCCATCCTGGGAGCCACTAAGCAGCACGTGGGCCTCAGAGGGGTGGAAGCAGACTTTGTTCACTGTGCGCTTATGTTCTGTGAACAATTGGTCCTGCTTGTTGCGAGACGGCCGGCCCAGGTTCCACGTGACTACCACGCCATTGGTGGCTGCTGTGGCCAGCAGGTTCTCATCCATCTGGTGCCAGACAACATCAGCGCAGCTCAGATTGAGCGAAGGCTTGCGGCCCACACGCAGGTTCAACTTTTCCACGAACTGTTCTTCCTCAATGGCATAGATCTTGAAGATGCTGCGGCCTGCCACAACCACCTGAGCCGCATCACGGCACACACTGATGGCGTTGGCTGGCGCGTCCAGGTGGCAGTGCATAGTGTGGCCTGTCAGTGCACTGCTGCCCAGGGCTGTGGTCACTCGGGACATCTTCTCCATGGCTGCACAGGCAGTGGAGACAGGAGGAGGTCAGTGAAGGTGGCTGGCCTGGTCCCCATAAGGACAGGGGGACTGTCAGTTCAAGCCCTTCCCCCTGATTGGATACCCCCAAAACTGCTTAGACCTGGGCTAGTCAGTCAGTTTGACAGGCAAGTGCCACCACCCTGGCTAGGCGCTCAGAAGGTGCTATAGCTGCCCTGAAGCTGGTGAGTCCCAGTTGTGACTTGTGGGGAAGACCCCACCCGGTCAGTCCCAGCCCAGGCCTCCTTTCCATCCCCCCCCCCCCCCCCAGTCAAATCTACGCGGTCACTGGACCTTCAATCAGTCAATCCCGACAGAGAAGTGAGGTGGTTACCACCATCCACACAGTCGGCTGGGGTCTTCGGGGACGAAGCAGAAGGGCTAGGGAGGCCCGAAGGACAGAGGCGCAGGGGACCCTGAGGGACTTCGAGACCGAGCTGTTTAAGGGGCCTGAGGGGTCTGGCGGGACGGGAGTCAGCAGACGCCGGCGGCTCGAAGTTGCGATGGCCTGGGGCAGCAGCGGTAACACGGACAGAGGAACCGAAGAATCCTCTTCCTCCGCGAACACCCAAACCATTTAGTAAAATTGCCCGGCCGAGCCGGAACCGACGCACCGGAAACAGCCTGTCTCTTTCCCGCCCATCGTCGGAAGTGGTCCTCCTCGGGTCAGCTCCTCGCCGGAAGCCGGCGGCCGCACAGCAACAGTTCCGGGGCTGGGGCCAGGCCCGATGAAGGCGGAGGTTTGCTTCAGGGCTGAGGTAGAGGGCCTTCCCCAGTTCTGCCTCGGTGGTTGATCTTTTTTTATCGCAGTATTTATTGCCAGGGCTCATCCTTTCCCCATGGCTTTTCAGCAAGTCCATGCATCACTAAACGAGTCCCGAATCCTTCCAGTCGTCTCTATCTCCTTCCTCAACTACCCTGAAACCCCACATCAGGTTTTCCTAAAGGCTTTCCCGGGCCCCTGTTCCCCGTGATCTGAACCCCGCACAGCAGCCAGGTACTACTCTTCGACTAAGGCGCCTCATAGCTCCCCGCGACATGATGAATAAATCCCAACCCCCTGGCCTCTTCCTCTCCCCGCGTTCCCCCAGCCACAGCGCTTTCCATTACTTTTTGCTGCCAGCCAAACTCTTTCTGGCCTCGCGACCACTCGTGCTAGGCTCTCTCCTCTCCAGAACACATCTTCTCACCCTTGAGGGTTCAGCTTAAGTGTTCCGTTCTCAAAGACCTTCTCTGGCCACCTCGTCTAACGTGGCTTCTCCAATCACTGCCACTTCTACTTGCCACAACCCGTTCCTCTGTGTACTGTTATTGTCTGTTGCATAAGAATATGAGCTCCACCAGGCAGTGGTCACATCTATTTGGTCTCCACAAACTCCAGTACCTCACTGCCTGTTCACACAACCCTGTTCAAGTTACTACCCTTCTCCGTGAGCCTCCCTTTCTTTCCTGGGTGTGAGTTTTGGTCTGTCCCTGATGCACTATGTGGTCTTTTGGGACATCCCTGCTCTTCTCTTAACCTTATTTACTGCATGCATGAAACAGGGCTCTTCTTTCCTCTTCCGAAAGGGTAGGCTAGATCCTAGGTATTTTTGAGGGAATAGTAGGTGTAATGACTAGTACCTGTTTCTCCCCCTTAAGCAGGGAGCTTAGGGACCTCTGTTGTGGTAACTGCTGGGCCTCCAGTCTGGCACTGTGGCCTCCAATCCCTACCTGTTTGTTAAGAGAACCAAATTTGATGAGAGGTGCATTAGAATCCAGAGACTTAGGCCCCTCAGGGCAGAGATACCTTCCCCACCAGGGCCTGATGACCTGAAAACAACTCAGACACGTGTTTTTACAACTTTTTTAATATATATTTTTATAAACAGGTCACATGATAAAATAGCACAAGAAACACTTACCAAATATAAGGTTATATCTTCCGCATATACAGGAGAATGAGGTCGTTATGTACAATAAGAAAATGACTTTAGGGGTTGGTTGGTTTTCCTCTTTCCCCTTAATTTTTTCCTCCTACAGTCGTTGGAAATATCACAGCTTCAGCTGCATTAATACTTTGGACAAATGGACAGCTGCCACCTCCCCACTAAGGAGCTGTGGGGAGGGCTAAAGAAACTCGCTCCTGACCGCTTCAGCCCAGGAGTCTCCTGCGGGCACTCCAGGGGCAGAGAGGTCTTCAGGATGTTGAACTGTTTCTCTGCTTCGATAGCATCTCTCTCTCTCTCTCTCTCTCGTTCTCTCTCTGGAAACTGGTTACTCTCTTCCAACCAGATGGGGGGCGGGGGTGTCCCAAGATTAGATGTGGGCACTGTACCTCCTGGGGTTCAAGGTTGGGATGGAAAGGGGTCCCAGCCCCCTCCTCAGCAATTGCCAAGATGTGCCAGCATCCCCTAGGACTTCCAAGTCTTGGGATGGGGCAGAACATGGTCAGAGCCCATTTGGGCAAGCAGGTTTGGGAAGCTGGAGAGGGGGTGGGGGGTGGCTAGAAAGGAGCCCTCCCTCTTCTGGGTGCTAAGGATGTGCTGGCCACTGGAAGATTAAGTCACTGGCTGCTGATGACCCTGAGCCTTGGTCAGGGCCCACTTTACTAGCTTCTACCTGACAGAGAACTGCCCAGGGTGAAATACGATGCTGAGGGGCCTGGGGCCAGTTGGCTACAGGGGCTGCAGTGTAGGGTCCACCCAGGGTTGCTCCCAAGGCCTGTGGGCTCTTTGTGTCACTCCAGCTTGGTGTCTCTCAAGGTAGCTATACCACCTCTGTATTGCGATGGACTGGATACGTTGATTATGCCAAGGGTATTGTTACGCACTCTGCACATCTCCCAACCAAATTCAGCCCCAGTCTAGCCAGGGCCCAAGGACTTGTAGGCCTGCGGGCAGGGGTGGGGTGAGCAGGGGACTGTCTCACACAGTGGCAAGGAAGAGGGGAGATCGCTTGGGTCAGGCTGGCGTGAGGTGGAAGGGCGGGTGGGACTTGGGCTCCTCGGTGGGCCATGGCTTTGGCGGAGGCCTGTTTCCCCTTGTACCCTCTAGAGGGCTCCAGGCGCCGTGCGGTGGAAGATGAGGGCAGCCCATGGGGCTTTTCCAGGCTCCTGTGTCCTGGGGGACCCAGCCCCCCTCCACCCCCCTGGGCCCTGCCCGAGACGGGGGAACAGCCGGGAGACAGCGGGGTGTGGCAGGGAAGGCGGTAAGGACGGCTGTCTGACGGGCTTAAAGCGCCCCCCACGACCAGGCCTGGCCCCCCCTCCCTCCCAGCGGGCAGGCGAATCATGAGAGGTGGCTGCGGCGGGGCGGGTGGGCGGGCGTGCAGGGCGGGCACGAGGGACATGCACAAATCCCCGAGTGTGCGTGCGTGCGTGGGGCGGGCACCGCCCGTCGCCCCTCCCTGCCTGGGCGCGGCCAGGAGAGGATCGGGCGAAGGGCAGGGCTTTCCCTCCTTTCGCTCCGCCTCCCGCGCTAGACTAGAGGGTGCGGAGAGAGGGGGCTCGGTGGCGCCCTCGCGTCCCCGCCCAGAGCCTGGCAGGTTCCTGCGACGGGGGCGAGGAGACCCCGCGCTACTCGATGACGAGGCAGCGGGGCAGGTGCTGTGAGAAGTACTTGAAGAGTTCGGGGGTGGCCCCGGGGCAGTTAGTCAGCTCCAGTTCCTCCAGCTCCTGCAGCTGCACCAGGCCTGACAGCCCGGTTGTGGTCAGCAGTGGGCATCCTGGGAGACACGGGGGGCGGCTGAGTGGACGGGGACCGCGGAAGGGTGGGGCAGGGGCGGGCCCAGCCTGATGTGGACCTGGACCTCTTTTCTACCTAGACCTGAGACAGTGAGTCAGCTCCAGGTATGAAGCCGCACAAGCGACCTTGCAAGTTTGGCGGAGTTGGACTGTGTGTGTGTGTGTGTGGCGGGGGTGAGGGGGTGGGGGGGAGGTGTCACTGTCCAGTAGGGCAGCCAGGGGGGAGTCTCACCTGCCAGAGACAGGAGACGCAAACTCCTCATGGCCAGGAGGTGCTTCAGCCCGAAGTCCTGCACCTGGGCGGAAGGGCGGAGCGAGTTAACTATTTCTGCTGTGCCCTGTAGGAGCCCCACTCCTTGGGTCAGGCCGCTCGCTGGCCTGGAGCTGCTGGAGGGGCAGGGAGCGGGGTTCAAAACGGGGGTCCCTCAGCTCCCCAGGGAGCCAAGAGGCAGCTGGGGAGTGCCGTTGAGGGCCCTGGGGACTCCACATGCGCCCCTTACGTAGGCTGCTGGGTGCGGAGGAATCCCAGACTTCATTACAGGACCTGAGTGGGCCGGGAGCAGATCAGAGGACTGTCCGGCCACCGTCATTCCCTGCGCCCCCCACCTCCCCTACCTACCCCCCAATCTCCGGAGCATGAAGGGCCAGTACCTGGCAGCACCATCGCAGGTAGAGGCTGCGGAGGGACGACATGGTGGATAAATAGCTGAGGCCAGTGTCCGTGATGCGCACACACCTGTGGTTGCAACAGAGCAGGAACTGCCCACCTTCAAAACACCTCTCCTCGCCCCTCAACTCCAACCCCTTACTCCTTTCCCTGGAGTGCCCCTGGTGTGAACTCACCCCCCGCCTTACTCATAACAGCTCCTTCCTTTCCACAGCTCTGCCTCACACACTAGGCCAGAGTTTTGAGGGTGCCCCCTTCAATCCACTCCCTGCATCCCCACTCTACTTACAGACCTATTCACTAACCTAGGCTGCCTGCTTAACCGGTTCCCCTGGCCTCCTCCACCCCCTCCCTCCATGGCCCAGGGGTGGGGGGTGCACATACCTGTCCAGCACCAGCTCCTCCAGGCGGTGCAGGTCGCAGGCCACGTACTCCAGAGCCATGTCCGTGATGCGGGGGCACCATGAGAGGTCAAGGCTGCGTAGCTTGCGCAGGTTCTCAGCCACAAGCTCCACACCATCGTCTGTGACCTTAGAGCAGCCGGAGAGGCTGAGTGCCGTGAGGTTGGGCAGGCTGTGCACCACGTTGACCACACCATGGTTGGTGATCTCCCAGCAGGACAGCAGGCGCAGGGTGTGTGTGCTGTGGCCCTGGCGTGCAGTGAAGTAGGCCAGCGCTGTGTCCGTGACGTGGTAGGCTTGCAGGCTCAGCTCAGCCAGGTTGGGAAGCAGCTGCGAGATGGCTGCGATGGCGTCATCGGCCACGTTGATGCAGTCACTCACACTCAGCGAGGTGATGCGCGCACTCAGGCTGGACCACAGCCCCGCCTCGGTGAAGTCGTTGCATCCGGACAGCTCAAGGCGCACTACACCTTGCATCTGCTCCAGCATCACCTGTGGGCAGGCAGGTTCGGAGTCAGGAGACCTGACCTTCAAACCCACCGAGGTTCCCGGTTCCCGGGTGTGCCCCTCCCCACAGGGTGTGGTGAGGAGGGTGGGAGGTAGGGTAGAAGGAACCCAGTGTGTAAACGTACATGGAGCTGTACTCTTGGACAAGGTCACTGTATAGTGTTATCTGTTACACCTCAACCACACTCTGAAAGAGGCGGCAGGGCACAGGGGAACTGGGAACCCAGGGCCTGGCCACAGCAGGTGCCTAGAACAGTTGGTGTTGACGATTTGATGCTCACAGTCCAGGTCCTGGGGAAGGGGCTGCCTGCACCTCTGCCCTTTGCCCTGCTCCCCATTACCTGCAGTTTGCCGGCCCACCAGCATGCAGGGCCCGTGCTCAGAAGGGCCTCACACTTAATGAACTTCTTTTCTGTTGCCGTATCAGAATTCTTAGCCATCTTTGAACAAGAGACCTGCCTTTTCATTTTGGGCTGGGTTGCTCGAATTACATACCTAGTCCTGCCTCCCCCTTCCCAGAGCCACGATCCTCCTCAGGGCACCAGGTCAGCCCTCAGTTACCTTGCTTCCCGTGTGCCTGAGCTTCCTCTTGCCACCCCCACTCCCCTTCCCCTCACACCTGCCCCCCATCCCTGTCCCTTCTGAGCCAGTGAGACAGCAGCAGGACATACCTCCAGGCCAGCGTCAGTGATGGTGGAACGCTTGAGGCTCATGGCCTTGACACCCTTCTTGGACAGGGAGTAGTTGTCGATGAACTCACAGATATCCAGGTCAGAGACTCCGACCAGGCAGAAGCCCTCAAAGCCACGGGCAGCAAAGCCCTGCAGGTTCACGAACTCCTTCTCGCCACCAGGCAGCACGTTGTAGAGCTCCTTGGCATGCAGCACAGGCGTGAGGCCTGCCCAGAACTTCGGCTGGTAGAGCACGCGTCGCCAGGCCTTGCATACCTGGGCCAGCACACACTTCTCGCAGGCCGAGAAGTACCAGAAGAGGCCATTGAGGATCTTTTCATCTGTGGCCAGTGGCGGCCGCTCCACTGGGGGCCCAGGTGCTGGGGCTGAGGGTGGTCCACCAAGGGGGATCCCTGCTGTGGGGCACAGGCCCCCAGCCAGGGCAGCCCGGGGCAGTGGGGCAGCCAGGCTGGGTGGAGGGAGAGTGGGTGGGGGCAGCGGCTGGCAGGGGCGGTTCCTGGCAGCCGGCGTGCCCTTGGTGATACTAGCTGCACCCAGGCCATTGGGCTGGCCTGGTAACTTCACCAGGCCATTTCGAGGCAAGCATGGGGGCTTGGGGTCGCCGTCGACTCCGGGGCTGGACATCTTCCTCCGTCACTCTGCAGATAGGGGCCTGGAGTGAGTTCCGTGCTCTGTTTGGGAGGGCAGAGCTGGGCCCCTTTCTGTCCCTGAGAGCCCTCTCCTATGGCACTCCCAGAAGCACTTGACAAAAAAGATCTCAGTGCAAGCTCCCTCCCCTGCCCCCCTGCCAATGGAGCAGCAGCAGGACAGGCCCGGTCCCTGGTGCCTACTGTGTGCGCTGAGCTCATCCTGCTCCTGCTCACAGAGCTTGTGGCACCTAGGTACAACAGTTCCCACTTTACAGATGAGAGAACAGAGGTGGAGAGAAGCAAGACTCACCCATGACGGCTCCCTTTGCTACCCTGATGCCCACCATCAGTGCCAGCCAGGCCTACCTCCACTGCATAACTGAGGGAGAGGCTTTGGGGCAGTCTCTGGCCCTGCACTGTGGGCTGCCAGCGTGGCTCTCTGGAGTAGTTCCAGGACTCCAAGCCTCACATACCAGGCCCTAAGAATATCAGCGGCCACAGGGGGTTCTGTGGCTAAGAATCTACTCAAAGAAAGGGCGAGGCAGGTGTCTTCCCAGAGTTTACTGTGATGCCAGCACAGTGAGCCCTGGACATCTCTCTCTTTAATCCCCCACCTAACTCATTGAGGATGATGCCGTGGTGACTGTAGCCATTAACCAGATGAGGAAAGCAAGGCTGAGCCAGTGTGAATTGCTTGCTCAAGGTCATGGTCAGTGGTGGAGCAGAGGCTTGGACCAGAGCTGGCTATGGAAGGCTATGTGAAGGGAGTTCCCCCCAAGGTGGGGCTGAGACTGCCCTGGCTCCTCTTAAGCCTCCAAGGCTGTGAATGGCTGGCAGAGGGCACAGGCCACAGATGGCTCTTGAGGGAAGGGGCAGTGGGTCCGTCACAGTGCCACCCTCTGCTCCACATTTCAGATATCCTGCCCACCCCCACCAGACAGACACCCCTGAAGAGGCCGTCTGCTGTGCTCACCCCCACGGCCACACATGCTGGCTGTGAGGCCTGGGCACGGCCTTCCCTTCCAAGCCTCACTTTCCTCACACAGACACCTGGAAGTTGACACTAGCCTGTCACTGGGCCGCACGTGCCCAGGTCGTGGCCTACAATAAACACTTGGAAAGTGACGTGGACATTGCTTCCGAGCCCCATGGCCTGCCAGAGCGGACACTGACATGAGCCACCAAGGACAAGGGAGGTAAGGGGACAGTCCTACCCTGCTCTTTCCAGCACCACACCCTCCATTGTTTCCAAGCCCTGGACAGGACAACCTTTGCCAGCACAGCACATCTGGGGAGAGGGCACCGACCTGGGACATGCGGCTGTCATGCCTGCCAACCCAACCCTGGGCCCTCCCTCCCCAGAAGAGGCTCCCACAGCTGGGCCGGCCCCTCACTGCAGTTCGTGACTCCACAACGTCCGCCGGCCGCCCACTGGGGCGTCATGGGCTTCAACCTCACAGCAGCTCTGGGGGCCGGATCCGGGGCCTGAGGCTGCAAGGGGTTATGGCGAGCACAGGGGCAGGGGTGGTCTAACATGAGGGCTGCCCTAATGCCAGTACAGCAGGAGGGGGCCATCGTGGCCAGCAGTGCTTCATGGGGGAACAGGGTGAAGCCCACAACTGGCCCTCACTCCTGTGTCCAGGGGAAAGGATGTCGCGATAACTCCTTTTGAGCTGCTGAGTGCGTAGAGGTAGCCCCAGCTTGAGCACCTCCTGTGTCCATGGAACACAGCTCCATGATTTCACAGCTCAGGGCGCGCTGCCCACCCGATCTCTGTTGCTTCCCACAGACTGAGGCGCGGCCAGCTCGGGCCTCAGCGCACAGCACCATGGACAGCGCCCCTGCGGCGGCTGTGCGCGTACTCCGAGGTGAGGCCCAGCCGCCTCCACCGTGGACAGCAGCTGGTGGTGTGGTGTGGAGGGGATGGATCCCGCAAACCCAGCCTAGCAGGGTGGGGCCCTGGAGGGGGAAGGAGGGGAGGTGGAATGGAAAGGAAAGAAGCTGCCCCGCGCTCGTCTAAGATCCCAAGGAGGCGGCGGAGGCGGCACCAGGGGAGAAATAACTCAAGAGCAGATTTAGGCTGAAAATGCTCCTAGCCATGTGTGTTCACGTGGAGCTCCTGAGATGGGTGGGGGATGCACGTGGATGCCCCAGCAAGAGTGAGGCAGCCTTCCTGTCCCCAACCGGAGCTCACATTGTACACTCCCGTCCACAGTCCCATCACCACCCTCCAGGGCTCAAGTCTGAGCTGGTGAAAATAAACTTGCCCCTGGGTGAAAGCCCATGAGAAGGAGGGGCCTAGCCCAGATGACCCTCAGCAGTCTGGGGGGAGTGTCTGAGACCAGTCTGCCCCTCATCCCACACCCCCACCCCTGGGCAGACGGTACTGTCCTGCCTGTCAGTCAGCCCTCCCTACAAAGGCAGCTCCGCTGCTGCTCCTCAGCCTTGCCCACGGCCCTTCCTGGTGGGTTCCAACTGCTCCTCACAATCTAGCCTCATTGACCCAGCCTGAGACTCCCCTACTCTGTAGCTCAAAGTCGATCACAGCCACACGTTGGCCCAGGGGTCAGAGCTTTGGGAGAAAGGTGAGCTCATGCGTGGTCAGAGGTGGGTCTCCCTGTCAGTTAAGCAAGCTGTTCCTAGGGGGCCGGGACCAGGGTCCCTCTGCCTGGCCCAAGCCCCAGCCACCTAGCCAGATGGGTTGCAGGCACCTACCTTCCTGGTACCTGTGACTACACCTAATGGGGCCTGGAGGATCTGCTTGGAGTTTCCTGCCAGGAAGGGGTAGGGGCAGCTTCCAGTCTGCTGGTGCCTGCCTCCCCCTTTAGGGATAAATACCAGGAGCTAATGCTGGGAAACGAGGCTTTTTGAAAAGGTGGCCACACGTGCACTGTTATTAGCTTCAGCCCCGGTGGGTTGCTCCTCTCAGTGCGTAGTAGAATTCCAGGGAGGTCCTGGGAGCTTAGGGCCCCTGGGCTCACCCCAGGGCAAGGAGGGGGATGGCGGCCACTACTTTGGCTGTCTTGTCCCAATCAGCCTGAGCCAGAGCTGGGTCAGGGTGCAACGTGGGAGAGCCTCTGTGCGTCCCCAGCAGACTCACGGTAAAGTATGGGGCCGGTGGGCTCAGGGAGCATGGTGGGGGCCTGGGGGCTCCTGAGAGGACTCTAGAACTTTGTGACTTCCAGGCTGCCAGTCTGCAGAGAGCCATGCTGGGGCCTCAAAAGGAGCTGCCTCTTTTGCAAGTCCTCACTAGGCCCTCAGACCCAGCAAGTCTACCTTACAGCCTCACCTAACACCTCCCCAGCCTCCTGTCCTGCATTCCCCCTCCCCTCCCCATGGTCCTCCTGCTTGCTCAGTAGGCCTCTGTGCCCCTGAACCCTACCTGCTCCTTCTCCTCCATTCTTTGCTATAAGCACCACCCCTGCCTCCCCCCGGGGGAACCCCCCCCCCCCCCGCCCAGCACTGAGAAAGACCTCTAGCGTCTCAGTCATCAGCTGTGCTATAATCACTGTATACCTGCTGGCTTTTCCCCTCGCAGGGGCTCCTTCAGGACAGATGGCACCGTGGCTTAGGGACCTCCCAGTGTTTCGTGAGTGAATGAATGAATGAGAGAGATGGCAGTCCAGTCGGCAGGGTCATGCAGAAGGCCCATGAGGCTTGATGGAGGACAGGTTAGAGTAGGAGCAGGGCCGTTAGTGGGGAGCTGCAGCTCAATTCATTAATACTGGTTATGACAGAGGCCAGTGGCCGCAGGGGAAGGAGGCCACTGGGACTGGGTTTGTGTCAGAGCCTTTGAGAAGGCCCCTGGGGCCTGGGGCAGGCCTTGCAGTTACTCAGATGCCTGGGAAGAGGACAGCTCAAGTCTCCTTTTTGGCTGAGACACCCATTGGAGCTGCAGTGTTAAGGAAGCCGGCTGTCTGTCCCCCATAATCTGGCCAGACCCAAGGAGAAGGGGACGGGCACCACCGGAGGGAGGGAAGCTAGCAATCCTTGTCTTCCCAGCACCACGCCCTCACTGCTGGTCGGAGCCCTTCGCACACCGCCTGACCACGGGGGGGAAATCAGGGCTCAGAGAGTGAATTTTTAGAAGTTGCACAAAGCTGGGATTTGACCCCAAGATCCCCATCTGTCTGACTCCCAAAGTGCAAGCCAAGCATACCGGTCCGGAGGGCAACCAAGGGCCCTGGCTGGCCTGTCCCTGGCTAGGTACACCCCCGGTGGCCTCCTTTCTCTGCCCTGCGCTGCTCTTCTGTCCCTGTGCCTTCCCCGTTTGGGACCCTGGGGCTGGTGCTCTCCCACTATTGTCCCTTGCACACCCCTGCTCTCCTTCCAGGGGCTGCAAGCTGCGCGTCCACCACTGGGACACTCTTCTTTTACACTGTTCATTCCAAAGAAACCCTTCACCCCTCGTGACCCCCACCTCAGAAGACCCTTCCTCCGTCCCTGATAACCCCCCTGTGACACAGCCTGCCCTGAACACCGTGTGACCCGGCCCCTGCAAAGCCTGCACTGACTGGCTCTCCCTGCCCGCTGAGGAGCCAGGAAAGCTCACGCAGACCGATCTGTGGTAGAAGCCCCAAATGCTGGGGTGACAACCAGAGCAGCCTGGGATTGGGGGCATGGTGCGGACTGACACGCTCCATGACAAGCCCGTGACTCAGGCATAGTCACATCCCTGCCACTCTGCACATGTCCTACCAGCAGCGCTCTCCTCCCACCCCCAGCTTGGAGATGCTGCTGGGGTGCAGGCTGCTCCACCCATGCACCAGGGACTCTGGGAAGGGAGCACATGGCCCCGGGACCGGGGTTCATGCTCCAACAGCCTTTTGGCCAAACTCAGGGCAGCTCAGCCATGTGAGACTGGGTGCCTTGGGGGGTGGAGGTTGGGTTCCAGGCCTCATCTCAGGCCCTCTACTCTGAAGAACCTGATCCCCCCAGGGCCCAGGCCTGGGGTGTCTAGTGCTTGCTGCTTGGGCAGCTGCCTCCATCCCTCCCCCTCTTCCCTGCCAAGTGGCGAAAGGTGGTCCAAGCCCACCCTCTGGGCCTGGTCTGATTGAAGCCAAAGTCCGCTGGTGGGGAATGTTCTGGGCCACCCACTCACCCCACAGACCTTCCTTCTCTGTCACCTCCACTCCTCCCCCATGCCCGCCTCTGAGACGCATGTCACAAAACAGGGGCTGCGGGCAGTAGAGCAGACCGGCCCAGAAGCCCCTTCCCCTACCTCTGGCTGAGATGTCTCCCTGGCTTTCAGCAGTGCAGGCCTTCCTGGGCCTGGGCCCAGCTGTTTCGAGGGCGCCAGGTCCCCCAACCTCAGGTCCACTTGTTTTCTTCTCATCAGTGGGAGATAGGACTCGCTCACGTGCCCTGGAAGTGGGTGTGAGCCGGAGGGTGGCACCTCTCCCATGAGCCTTCCCAGTGTGGGAGGTGCTCATAGGCTTGGCCCAAGGTGAGGCGTGGTTGAGGTGGGGGGAGCAGGCACTGGGGCCTGAACAGCCCGCCCTGCACTGCCCATGTTTACAATGGGGGCATGGCTCCCCCCCACCCGGGACAGCTTGGGCCTAGCCCTGTGGTCACCTCCTGTTGAGGCAGCAGGTCTCCATTGGGCTACTGCCCTGGCCTGTGGGACCCCAAACCAGACCAGGCCTTCTGTGCCCAGGCTGCTGTCCGGCGGCCTTCATAAAGGAAAACTCTGGTGGAATAAGGGGCCCTGTGCCCACCTGGCACCAGGGAGGCCTAAGCTGACTCTGGTTACTGGACCCTAGGAGGTGGCTGGTGTGGGGAGGGACGTGATAGAGGGGGCAGGTGAGGTGGCATCCACCATCTGCTCTCTCCCTGGAGGGAAGGCCTCCTATGCAGAGGCAGGGAGGGGCTGGAGGAGTGGCCACTGGGCCGTGGGCTCCCTAAGGCTCCAACAGCCAGGACTTCTCTCCTTCTGGAGTGATTGATGTGCCATTTTCCCCACCCACTCCAACTCCAGGAGGACAGGACCCCTCCCCAACAAGTCTCAGGGTATCCACTTCCCCTTGTGAGGCCCTCCAGCTTTGGCCATGGCCTGACCCCTCCTCCAGAACCAGTCATGTGCCCAGCCCCCTCCTGTCCCCTCCTTGTCCTACTGTGGCAGCTCCATACAGGGCCAGGTGTCCAGGGGACAGACAGGCTCTCCCGCTAAGGTTCCCACCAAAGTGTAACACCACTCTCATAGGCCCAGGGGCTGAGGCAGGGAGCACGGCTCAGCAGTGGTCCAGGACCTCACCTAGCCAGGCCATCAGGGGGCCTGCAATTCCACTGCCACGGGACATGGTCAGATGGCACTGACCTATAGTCTACGTCCAGTTGCTACGGGGAGTGGGCCTCCACCAGGCCCTCCATCGGGGTAAGGGGGCTGTGGGAAGGCCTGGCAGGGCCGGACGCCCAGCGGCCACAGTCAGGGAAGGGGCTGCGGTTACGTAAGCCCCCGGGGGCGGCAGAGGCGCTGTCTCAAGCCCCCTCCCCATCCTTTCATTGTGGTCGCCTCCGTGGAGTAGCCTGGCCCCTCCCCACCCCGTAGCCTGTCCGGGAGCACACACCTTACCTCGGCCCGGGCTCCTGGCTCTTGCCACGCTGTTTGCCGGGCGTCCTCCCGTCATGGGGAGCCCAGCATGGGCGCTGGCGAAGCGGGAAGGCGGCGGAGGTGCTGGCCTGGCCAGCAGGGCCCGGCCGCACCCCGCGCCCGGTGCCCTGGCCTGGCCGGCCACCTCGGCCGCACCCCGAGAGGAGCTCCCCGGTGGGAGAGGATCGGCCACCCCAAGCCTCCCACCGGGGAGGCTGAGGCTGTGCCCGGATAAATAAGGCCGCTTTGCAGGGAGCCAGGCGGGCGCCTTCTCCCTCCCCTCGCCCTCCTCCCCCCCGCTCCTCCTCCACCCTCCTCCCTACGCTCCTCCGCGCCCCGCGGCCCCCCGCCCGGCCCTACGCGCCGCGCCCTCGCGCGCTCCCGGTGCAGGGAGCCAATCCGGGTTGGGGAGCCCGGGAGGAGCAACGAAGATGCCGAGCCCCGCCCCGCCCCGCTCGCGCATCGCGCGCTCTCGCCGCGGCGCCCACTGGCACGCGCCAGTTCCGGCACGTACCCCGCCCCCACCTTCGCCGCGGGCGCCCTCACAATAACAAACCCGGGCACGCGGCTGCGCGGGGACGGGAGGGAAGGGCAAGAGGAGGGCAAGAGAGGAAGGGAGGCGAGGGGAGGGCAGGGCGCGCGGCCGGAGAGCGAGCTTGGAGCCAGCCCTGCCAGCGCGGAGCGGTGGGGACCCCTAATCCTGAGGTGCAGACTCAAGCCCTTCAGCACTGGCGGTTGGCTTCGAACTGCGCGGTGGGTCCTACGGTGCTCAGGGCCGGCCCATGCGTCCTTACCCTTGGCTGCCACCTGCAGGGACGAGAAGGGCCTGACCCTTCCCACACCTCCTGCAGAGTGGGCGGTAGACCCTTTTCAAGGCCCTGGCATGTGCACACCTGCTGGGCGTCAGGCCCGGGAACACCCCTTAGTGGGAGAAACACATCCGCAGAGCTGAGAAACAAGTGACCAGCAGATCATTTCTGAGTGATTTATTTTGAGTGCAACGAAAGTTGAAGAGGGCCACGTGATGGTAGGGCTCCTGAGGACAGGGCACTTGAGCTGAGACCCCAAAGGTGAAATAGCGAAGTGGTACAGGAACGGATATGAAAGTGCAGAGGCCTTAAGGAGCCCGGCAAGCTCCCTCCGGAATAGACTGGAGGCGGGGGCGGCGCCTGCTTTGTAAGGACCAGGCTGAGAGAGAAGGCAGAGGAGGTGGGATGTGGCAAGTAGGTGTGGAGGGCTGTCTGGGCCATCTTGCCAGGCCTCCCAGCAGACTTGGGGAGGAGGATGGAAGCTAATAGTGCCCATCCTGAGGTCTCTTGGGAGCAGAGACAGGGAAGGGGCCAGATGTGAGGAGAGCAGAATAGGGTCTTCGCATCAGGGAAAGAGCCTCAGGGCTGGGAAAGAGGCCCCCAGAGAGGGGTTCTTCACAGAACTGAAGCCAGCTGGTGTTTGGTGTTCGCAATGTTGTAACGGGAAGCAGGGCCCAGCGAAGATGGGGGTGGCAGCAGGGGAAGCCAGGCTGGCCGGACCTTGGCTGATTTGGGGGCTGGTGCTGCTCTTGCTGCGTGCGGAACGCCGGCTTTGGCGAAGACGGCTGTGCGGTGTGGCAGGGACTGAGGAGTCAGTCTGGTCCTTGTGCTCACAGGAGTCGGAGGAGGAAGCGTGGCGTGGGCAGGCAGGGTGGGATGCGTGAGGACATTTGGGGTGACTAAAAGAGAGTTATCCAACCCATCTACTACCTCCGGGGTGCGAGTCTGGCAGCTGGCCTTCCAGCTCAGCCTCTACCCCACGTGCACGGGCGCGGGCTGGCATGGGCTCGGAGGTGCACGTTGTCCCGCCTGGCGGGTGGGGTTTAAATAAATGCTTGGGGAAGGGTGGCTCTTGCCCCTGAGCAGGTGTCAGAGCCTCAGGCAGAGAGCAAGCTGTGTCCCCAAAGGGGCCTGAGAAGTCCTCCTGTCTTGGAAAAATCTGAGCGAAGAGCAGCTACTCAGAGGGGTAGGAAGTATGCTGCAGAAGGCCTGCCTCCTGGACACCTGTGCATGGCTTGCCTTCTGCCTCTGTCACCCTCCCTGTGCCAAGTGTCCCTCTTCTCCATGGCTGATGGCCGCTTCCTCCCCACTGGTCTAACCCTGCTGTCCCCTACCTCTTCTCCCCATGGTGCAGAGGGATCACTTTATAGCGCACATGTGGTCCCCCTCCTCCCGAGTCTCTGTCCTGAAGACTGCCAAGCCCGAGTCTCCAGAACTGCAGCCCCCAGCCTTGCCCCTTATTCTTGGAGCTTCTGCCACATGGCCTTCCTCCAGGGCAGGAGGGTACTAAGTGCCTCACCTACCGCATGAACTCACCTGGAGCACCCTTCCCTTGTCTCGATGCCTGGGCATGGAGTCTCCCCAGTATAGGCTGCGGGGGGAATTCCAGCTCTGGAATCAGGGGGAATGAGGACTGAAGGCTCTTGGCCTGTCCTGCCCTTAGGCATTGGGACTAAGGGAGAGGGAGCCACTGTCACTTCAGGGAATGGGGACGCTCTTAATAGGGGTCACGCCTCATGGCTCTCGAGGCCTGGGGCAGTGGCCCCGAAACCCCCCCCCCCCGAGCCTCCTCACAGGAGGTCATCTGGCCGTTCCTTGGGGGTTCTGGGGTGGTACGTGTGCCCTGGAGCCACCCTCCCAGGCCCAAATAATCTCTCCCTGAGTGGGGCCTAGGCAAGTATTCCCCCCTCGGAAATGGGTCTGGGGTCTCAGGGGTGCCCTGAAGATCCCAGCACGGCGCACGTGGTGAGAGCCTCATGCCTGACAGCAATTAGGATATCTCTGAAGCCTCCTACTAGGCAGCCAAGAGATGGACACTGGGCCCTCACTGCTCAGGCCCTGCCCAGAGGCAGGGGCCCTTAGAGTGCCTGGGGAAGGGCCCCTGTGGGGCGGGCAGGCCTCAGACATGTCTGGCTGTCCTCCACACGCCACAGCCAGAATGGACACCCACAAGAATGAGAAGCTCTCGGCCTGGGGTGGCCGTGGTGGCCCTGGGTGGACGATGGCAAGTGGTGGGTCTCTGCTGCTTTCTAGCTTCTGTTCCCTGTCTTCTACCCCTCTCCTCCTGGGACCCAGGTCCCACCTACCAGGGGAAGGGGGCGGAGTAGCCAGGGCTGAGGATGACTCAGGGCCTAGCTGTCACTAAGGCAACCCTGTCGCCTAGCAATGGCAGTCTCCTGGTAACAGATGTCTCCTAGCAATGGGATATTTTCCCAGTCCTGGCTGGAGTCTGGCAGTTATTTTTAGCTCAGTTGCAAATCAATGGCAACTGCATTTTTGGCTCCTGGAGAAGATGCAAGGTGTACGTGTGTGTGTGTGTATTTCTTGTCAAATGGAGGAAGATATCCCAGCTACCGAACTTGCCCCATGTCCCAAGGTGCAGGCTCATAGGTTGTGAGGCCAGATTCTGCCCCGAGTGGATGTGGGGGAATGGGGTGTGGGTGAAGGGGAGCCAGCCAGAGGTTGCATAGGCTGCCCAGAGGAGTTGGCAGACATGACCATCTCCCTGATGGGGGTCTCTGGGAGGGCTGACCACCTTAGCACCCGCGGCTCCCGAGGTCAGGCTGGGTGGGGCGACCCGAGCCTGTGCCCATGGCACCGTCAGCGCGCATCACTGGGCGGCCCAGGTTCTGGCAGGCTCCTGGCACCCCCTGGCCCTCAGCTGTGGAAGCTGTACCTGTTGTCTCTATCCCCCAGCCCCATCCAGGGGTGCAGGTGGCCCTGGTTGCATGGGTCTGGGTGGCCACAGGCTCAGCTGGTGACATGGGTGGGGCTGGCCTCTGCTTGGCCCACATCTCTCCCTCTGCCCTGTTTTTGCTGAAGTGGGTGCCCAAGGCGGAGGTCTTGAGCAAGCGGGAGGCTTGATCCCTCTCGTCCCTCCACTGTTTCCACAGGGGCCCTGTTTGCTGTCCTCTCAAAGCCTGTCCAAACTCTCCCTGGGCCGTGGGCTCAGGGCTGACCCAGCCTACCTCCCACTGGCTTCCTTTCTGGTTCCTGGTTTGCCCCGAGCTCTGTCCTGGCCTTGGGGCCCTTGCCCTCTGTTCTCTGGACTTGGGGCACTCTTGACTTTTGTGTTGCTTCCCCAGGCCTCTGACCACACCCTGCCTTGCTCCTTGCCTGTGCCCCCAGCACTGCAGGCTTCCTGGGAGGTGTCCTGCAACCTGTGGGGTTGCCTCCCCTGCTGGAGGTCAGTGCCATTTGTCCTAGGCGCTGCTCGGGGCAGAGCTCACCTCTGACAGCGCTGCCTGTGCCAGCACCAGCCCCAGCCCCTTGCCAGGCCCTAGGTATTGTGTGGGAGTGGAGAGAGGTCCTTTCTGGAGCATCAGGGTGCTGAGGGTCTGGTGCGGGGATATGCGAAGGAGCCCCCAGTCTGAGCACAGACACCAGGGGGTTTGCCTGCGGTCTGGAATATCATTCACTCATTCACTCACTGGTGTAAACACTCACTCTCCAGGTAGGTACTGGGCACCTGTAGTGTGTCTGGTTCTGCACCCACAGCAATCGAGGCGCCATGGAGGCCAGACAGGGCCTTCCGGGCTCCCTGTCCTGTAACAACACCCAAGTGTTTTCTTGGGTGGGGCCAGGAGCTGTGCGGACAGGTGGCCCCTGTTCGGTTGGGTCTTCTGTAGGTTACAACATCGTAGCTGGGCCCCCTCAAAGAGGAGTCTGGGGCATGGGAAGGGGAAGGCTGTGGAGAGACAGCTCAGAGGCAGGGCTGAGCCCCTTCTGAACCAGGTCACAGTCAGGAACCTCTCCCTTTCACCCACAGACACTGACCCGTAGGTCTGGGGGTAGGTTTGGGGTGGGGAGTCAGGGACCCTAGGCTGGAGGTGGGTCTGAGGCTGTTTCTTTTTTCTTTTTCAAGGGAGAGGGAGAGAGCAGTGTACAGATGCCTCCCATGCGCCCCGCACTGGGGACGTGGTCCGCACCCCAGGCATGTGCCCTGACTGGGAATCGAACTGGTGACACCTTGTCTTGCAGGCCCACACTCAATCCATTGAGTCACGCCAGCCAGGGCTGAGGCTGTTTATTTGCGCTGCCACTAGAGGGAGCATGGAGCCCACTTTTTGTCTCAGAGGCCTGGGCAAGGGCAGCCATGGTAGCTGACCTGTTGCCCCCGTCCTTCCTTCTACAGAGCCCCTTTTGCTTTATAGTGCCCAGCCCCAGGTCCTGACCACCCTTCTTTATTCTTCATTGGGCAAAATACTCACAATGTGCACCCACCACCTTAACCATCTTTAGTTGTACGGTTCAGTAGTGTTCAAGTGCATTCACATTGTAATGCAACCATCGCCACCCTCCACCTCCAGAATGTTTCATCTTTCCGAACTAAAACTCTGCCCCATTAAGCACTAAGTCCTCACGCCCCCTTCTCCCATCCCCGGCACCCACAGCTCCACGTCTCTATGAGTGAGGAACCTCACCGAAGGGGAATCGGACAGTATTATCTTGTGACTGGCTTCTTTCACGAGCGGAATGTCCTCAAGGTTCATCTGTATTGTGGCATGTGTCAAATTTTCCCTTCTTTTTAAGGCCAAATTATATATATTCTACTATATCGATAGACCACATTTTGTTTATCTGTTCAGTCGTTGACAGACACTTGGGTTGTGTCCACCTTTTGGCTATTGTGACAATGACAGCTGGCGGTTCTCACCCCACCAGCTGGGCCTTGTAGTTGCCTCTCCCTTCTTCGCCCGGGGGGCCCTGGGGCCAGGGGAGAGGGCAGTGACCGGTTCAGTCTGGCGGCTGCTCCAACCTCCCCTCCCCTTTGCTCTCATCCATCAGCCATGCACTCAGGCCCATGGGTAGCAGGAGGGATGGGGTTTGGGGACAGTGGGGTGGGGGGCTCATACCCACAGATGGCAGAGAGTCTATGCTGGCTCTCAATCACCCCAAGTGATTGGACGTGACGTTGGCCTTCTGGCTTTGTGGCTAAGGCCTCTGTGAGGTGACCCTGGGAGTTTCCTGGGCTGCTGAGGGCCCTGTTCACTTGGCCCCACCTCAGGCCTTTTGCGCAGGCCTGGAATTTCTCCAGTCCCCACTGGCCAGCCACTACCAGTCCCTCCCCTCAGGGGAGATCCTGGCTGTGAGAACTCTCTGTGTGCACCCCCACCCCCACTTCTCTCGATTCACTTTGGAGAGTTGGCTGCATTTCAGGGTCCCATGTCAGGACCTCCTGGGGCCTGATTCTGCGACTCAGGACTGCCCCTCGGCTCCTGCAACAGGTGCTGGCAGCCCCAGCACCTGGCCACTCTTCCGTCCGGTATCTGTAGCCTCCTAGGGTTGGCTGGGCGCAGGCTGGGCTGGGATGGGGGCTGAGAGCCCAGGTCCCACCCAATCTTGGAAACGGATACCCGTGAGGAGCCTTTTCCCCACCGGACTCCTGGCCCCCAGGTTCCCGTGGCAACCGTACTCACTCCCACCCTAGCCAAGGGCTCGGAGAGCAGCAGGACTATCGGGATGGTGTGCACAAGGCCGTGGCGGGGGTACCTCGAGGGGGCGACTCAGAGCACGCAGAGCTAGGAGCCCTCACCCCGGCGCCTCCAGGGTCGCGGGATTGTCTTCCCGGGCCGAGGAGCGCCGCTTCGATTGGCGGAAAGTTCTGGGACCGCGCCGCGATTGGTCGGCCCGTCTCAAGCAGCCTAGGCGGCGCGTAGGGCAGCGCGACCCAGCGGCGCGGGCAGTGGGCTGCGCGCGCCTGGGGCAGCTGACCCCGGTTCCGCCCGCCGCCTAGTCTCCGCGTCATGCCGCCCTCTGTGTTGCTCTGCGCATTCTGCTGCTGCTTCTTGGCCGCGGCCGCCCGCGCGGGGTTCTCAGAGAACCACTGCAGCTGGAGGGGCAGGTACGATCTAGCGGTCAGCCACAGGGGCTGCGTTCACCTCTAGGAGGAGCCTGCGGGATGGTATAGCTCGCCTTAGGGTTGGGGGTGGGGGAGCGCTCCTCCCTGGCAGTGAATCCCTGCCCTCCCTCTGGAGTGCAGAAGACAGTAGGCCTGAGTTTCCTTCGCCATAGAGTGGACGCAGCTGTGTGGCTGCGAGGAGCGGCTGCAGTGGAGGGGCTGCTTCGGGCGGGGACTCAGCCCGCGCGTCTGTCCCCTGCGGCCTCACCCAGGAGCCCAGCAGCGTGGGGCAGCTGGCCCTGGCCTGTGCGGAGGGCGGGATGGAGTGGCTATACCCTGTCGGCGTGCTGCGCTTGACCCTGGGCAGCTCTGACTCCGCGCGCGGCTTCGCATCGCCTGCCTGCGGCCGGCGCGGTCCTTTGCTGGAGTCCAGGTCTTCGCTGAGAGGGCGGGCGGCGTCCTGGAGCTGCTGCTGGCTGAGGACCCGGGCCCAGCCGGGGGTCGATGCGTGCGCTGGAGTCCCCGCGAGCGCCGGGCCCTCTTCCTGCAGGCCACTCCGCACCTCGACCTCAGCCGCCGTGTGGCCTCCTTCCGCTTCGAGCTGCAAGAGGACGGGCGTCCGGAGCTGCCTCCGAAGGCTCACGGTCTGGGCACGGATGGTGAGTGACGGTCTGGGTGGGGAGGAGTGGGAGTCATTGAACTCGCTCCCTACCCGGGCGGGGTGGAATATGCCTGTTGTTCCCACCACACAGGGAGAAACGGGGCGCTTTTCAGAGGCCACACAGTTAGTGAGTAGCAGCAGTGCCGGGACAGGTCAGAGGGAGGGAGGGCAATCCCCCGTGATTCATTTTAGGGAAAGAGCCGGCAGGGGGCAGAATGGGAGGAAGGGGTGGCCAAACTGGGCAACCCCGGGCCCTGGTCCTGAAGGGGCTGGAGATGGGGAAGTGGATCAAAATCTCGGTCCAACGCGTTCCAGGACTCTCTGGCCCCGCCTCAGCGGCGACCTCGCTCCCCTCCCCCAGCCCAAAGCAACAAAAGTCCAGTGTGAGCCTGTCACCATGGAGACGCCCCTTCCTCCCGGCAAGGCAGCACGCCCAACTCATTGCTTTCCTAGGGCTTACAAACCTGATCCCATAGGAGGTGAGGGGTCTCTCTGTTCTGCCTCCTGGCTCCAGGGCAGACACTCCAGAGCTCACTATACCCTCCTGCTGCCCCCCACCCCCCAGGCTGGTCCTGGAGGCAGCTCAGGAGGCCACAGGGGTTACCCCATCCGTGTGCCAGAGCAGGCACAAGGACACTGAGCTTCAGGTGGGTGAGTCCTCGTGTGCTGGGCACAACCCTCAGGCCCCTGCCTCCTGCAAATTTGTGGGGTGCACACACAAGCCCACGTGCATCACCCCGAATGCAGGGAGTCTTCAGGGTTCATGCATACGTGCTCCCTGGGAATCCAACTGCCTAATGGCCCTGAGGGGGTGTCTAGTCACTTGCCCTCTCCATCTGCCTCTGGCTGGTGAAGGGGCAGGCCTTGGGTGGTCCAGGAGAGGGCAGGGCCTACACTCACCATCTCCCCTGCGTGCCAGGTGCCGGCAGGCCCTGTAGTGATGCTGAGTTCCTGCTGGCCTTGTGCACTAGTGACTTTGGTGAGAGGACCACGCCAAGTGGGGGGAGAGGGGGTAGCCTCGGGCCTCCCCTCCCCTACATGCCAGCCACGGACCAATGTCTCCCTGCAGCGATCCATGGGACCATCCGTGGGGTTGCCCACGACACAGAGCTGCAGGAGTCTGTCATCACTGTGGCAGCTGCCCGTGTTCTCCAGACACTGCCACTGTTCCAGGTGGAGGGCTCTGGGGGCCAGGTGCAGGCCTCCATTCGCACCCCGCCAAGCTGCGGTGTCCGCCTTGGTCCCGGCACTTTCCTCTTCATGGGCTGGAGCCGTTTCGGTGAGGCCTGGCTTGGCTGCGCTTCCCGCATCCAGGAATTCAGCCGTGCCTTTGCAGCTGCTCATGCCAACCACCTCTACCCCTGCGAGGTGGCCCTGGACTGAGGGGTCTGGGAGCGGGGCTCTGGGGGGGGTCAGGGGGAGGGCAGGTGGGGAGCGTTTGACCTCCAAAGGGCATCCCAGTACCATCTGCTTCTGAGGGAACAGCAATAACCAGTGACGACACTGATTTCACTGGTCAGGGTAGGTCCAGCGTCCCGTACCTGGGCCCGGCCTACTTTTCACTGCCTGAGACTGAGGTTTGAGGGCGGTGGTGTGTTGGGACAGTAGCCCCTGCCTACGCCCTGGAATGGGGCTGCTGCTGGGTGGGGGCGTGTGCAGGAACTCCCCACCCACGTGAACCTCAGCTCTGCTGCTTCTGCCCCCAGCATCAGTGCTTCTGAGTGGTGGTGGAAAAGCGACTGTAACTCCCAAAGTCTGAGGCAGGTTGTGTCTCGTGTGGGGACAGGAAGGCCATTATCATTCTCAGCCTGGGGGGAAAGGGGTTGCAATCTGTCAGAGTGGCGACTTCCCTCTGCGGTTCACTGGGAGCCCAGCACAGTCATCCTGGTGCCATCTTGCCCTCCAGGAAGAATGGGTCCCACTGTCCGTAGGTCCCTGCAAAGGGCTGAGCGTCTTAATGTGGTGCAGAGTCCAGGGGGTGTGGTGTCACCCCTTTGGGGTCCTGCCTGTGGCTGTTTCTGGTAGGCAGGTACACACAGCGGGGCCTCGAAGGAACATTTCCCTCCACAGGCCCCACTGCAGCTGCCACACCTTCCCCTGGCTTCTGTCACATGAAAAGTCAGTGGTTCTGGACAAAGCTGGCAGCCCTGAGACTGTAAGCTCCCTGAGTGCGGGGCTTCTGAACCCCGCATGAGATCACTGTGCTCACCCCAACCACATAGCTCCCGGGAAACAAAAGCTCAAGTCTGGGGAGACACCTGGGCTGAACCTTAGAAACAGTTTCCCAACCTCACCTGCCTTCCTTGCTGGGTGGGGTCGAGGGTGCACGTAGAAGCCAGGGGTCCTGCCGTCTTCCGGTCAGGACCCGAGGCTGGGAGAGGGACAAGGTTCTGCAGGGCCCACACGCAGGACCGCTTCCTCCGGACGTGGGGACACAACTTCCCGCGGAGTGGCTGTCTGGAAGGTGCGTGTGCATGGGGCACCGGTCATCTTACTCACTGGGGCTGGTGAGGATTATGGGGGAGGGGGAGCACAGCCACCCCGGAAGGCAGGCCTCACGGAGGGCTCCCCACCAGGCCTAATCAGCACCCTTACCCTTGGCCCTGCCCTCATTCTGTGCCCGGCTCCCCACAGCCTCTTGTTTGGGAGGAGACCCTGGCCACATCCAGCGGTGACTGGACTGCTTTGGACCACCGGTCCACAAAAATGGGCAGCTGCTGTGGAGTGGGCTGTAGGCTTGACGCTGGCATCGACCCACCTGCCCCACGACATGCCTGAGCCGCCCATCCCATGCACACACTGCCTGCGACCAGTGCCCGAAGGCTGAGGAGCAGAGTGCCAGGTGTGAGCCGGAGATGGTTGTGGGGTGTGTATGCTGCGGAGGCCAATTAGATGCGTGCAGTTGTTTAGTCAACAAGGTTTTAATGGAGAGCCTTCTAGGTGCCGGTGCTGCCCTATGCACTGGGAATAATGCAAAGAAAGAGACAAGTGCTGTGTAAGACTTCCCCAGCTTAGAGTCTAGGGCACACCTTTCCTGGGGAGGGCAGTGACAACCCCAAGGAGACAGGATACTCTAAGCCAGGTGAGGCTGGCTCTCCCCCCAGGGCTCAGGTCTTGGGAGCAGGGCACCTCAGTTTCCTGCCACTCAGGGACACCTGTCTTTCAGGACTGGTGGCGGCTGGGACACAGTACTGGCAAGTGCATGAGGCGCTCTGCCCTTGGGAGGTAGGGGCAAGGGTCTTGGGTGTGGCCAGTGTCTGGAGCAGCCAGTGTCCCTGCTGGGGTTTGCGACCAGGACTGTGGATGGCTGAGGAGCCAGGCCAGGCCCTGTGTGCAGACAAGCCCCTGACATTCGTGGCCATTTGGCCTCAGGGTGGGGTGAAGAGGAGATCCCGGCTCTCCTCTTCACCCACTTGATCTAGGGCTCTATCCCCCAGTTGTCTCTCCTGCCCCCAGGCTTTGTCAGGCCACCTCTGGGAGCTCATTTTTTTGTTGTTGATGTCGTCTGGAGAGGTAACATGGTTTCCCCGACTCTTGGGTCCCTGTCCAACCACCACAGCTGGGCCAGCAGCCAACAGCCCTCACATCCAGCCCCCTCCCGCTGCACTCACAGGGAGCCTGCCCCTGTCTTCTGTGTCTGCTCGATCTGCCTCACATCAGCTCCCTCCTCCCGGCCCCGCGGCTGAGCTCCAACTCCCCCTGCCCCTCTCCCTCAAACACCAGCACATCCTCTCTTTCCTGCCCACTGGGGTTAATGGTTAATGGCCTCCAGCCGTGGGAGGGAGCCCAGAGGGTGTCGTCCCTTCAACTGCTGCTAGGCTTGGTTGGATTTTGCAGTGCCCTGCTTGGCAGAGGCCCCACCAGTCTCCCAGAGACAGCTGTATGGGGCCTGGCTGTGACTCAGGGTAGTCAGGCCTAGATGTCACCCACCCCCAGTGAGCCCAATTCCCACTGTCAACCTTAAAAATAAAATACCAGCAAAAAAATGAGTTTATTTGGGAATAGCAGAAGAAGTGCAGTTTTGGGCTTGCACACCATGGCGAACCACAGGCAAGCAAAGGAGGATGTTATTTTATAGAGAAAAAGAAGGAAGTTGGGAGAGGTAATTATAAGCAATGGATCATTGGAAGAGAGCAAGGATTCAGGGTGGTGGTGGCTTCTCATTGGCTGGGCTGTTGCTGGGTAAGGAGAACATCTTCCTACTGCTGGAGCAGTAAAGTAGGCTTGTTGCAGTCTTCGGGGTGCAGTAACTGTGGGTCAGCATCCCGTTCAAAGCTTCCTGACTTTATTTTGTGAGGTTTCCTGTATTCATCTTCACATTTCCCACTTTGATCAGGATCTTCCTCTGAAAGCATCACTGACCAGTTTTCCCACAGTTAGTAGTTTAGTCCCTCTGTGTCAGGAAGGACCGTTCCTGGTTGCCACGTTCCACGTAGGAGGAAGAGTGCACAGATATTGGAAATGTTTGAGGTCACATTTGAGTGACAAGGAGGGTTAGGAGGAAGGATGCTCAGGCATTCCCATCTAAAGTCTGTCTTACCAGGGTCACAAGTGTTGCAGATCATCTCAAAGCATTGAGCCCGCATCATTTAGTGCATCCTTTCTGCAGAAGCTTGGCAGGTACCACATTTGAAAAGTATACAAAACAAAACGAAGAGCTGAATAAAATCCAGTTTGTATAATGGTCCTTAAGTCAGGAGCTCAAGCCTGAGGTAGTCAGCTGTAGGTCAGAGGACCATGGAGAATCGGGTGAAATTTGTTGTAACCAATGGGCTTGTTCCCTAAATGTCAATTGGGTTTCTCCTTCTGAAGAGTGTATCCATGTGCAGCAGGTGGTGTTTGCTATTGCAAATTAAAACATGGTTCTTTTCAATGGACCTAATTAGACTTTTGCAACATTGTGGTGTATGTATTTCCTTTGATCAGCTTCGGATCAAAAGAGGCAGGGGCTGAATGAATCAGGCACTCGGGGACTCTCAAAGGCTGAGAGCTTATGAGTTTCAAAGGGGATGGATCTGAGATTTAGAAGGACCAATGGCAATGTTTTGGCCAAGGTTTTGGTGGGTTTCCACAAATTTTGCCAATTGAGTTTTGATGATGCTGTTGGTTCAACTAGTCCTGAGGATTGAGGATGATTGGCAAAAATTCTATAGAACTGGCCAAAAAGCACAGTCTTGCCGTATTTGACCAGTAAAACTGGTTCCCTGGTCTCCATGGAGCTCAAGGGGAGTTCCCCAGGTAGGGATAACGTCTTTCCCCCCATGGGGTTAGGCACTGAAGAGGTATGTAGCTTGTCAACATGGGAAGGCTTTGACCTGATGGGAAAATACAAATCCAAAACATACCTGTATCCGTGAGATGGGGGTAAATGAATAAAGTCCATTTGCCAACCCTTACATGTTCCACTGGGCAATTTAAAAATAGCCGGGGGTGGTCCTGGCCTGTGTGGCTTGGTTGGAGCGTTGTCTCATAGACCAAAAAGTCACGAGTTTGATTCCCAGTCAGGACACATACCCAGGTTGCAGGTTTGATCCCTCGTTGGGGAACGAATGAGAGGGCAACCAATTGATGTTTCTCTCTCCACCCCCCTTTTTCTCCCTTCATCTCTCTAAAAACAATGAAAAGAAATCCTCGGGTGAGAATACATACATACATACATACATAGAATGTCCAGGGGTGGTGTGGACACTTTTTCCTGGATTATTTTGGGGGCAGGTGGGGCAAGAAAAGTAGGTGCTTTTTGCAGCCTTCTTAACGCCTTCACACCAGTACTGGTTTATAAGGGTTACCGTATCATCAGCAGGCCAACGATGCCGTCGTGCGCAGCAGTCAATAAGGGGGGTTTAGAATTTCTGGCAGGAGTGGGGAAGAGCCAGAGTGATTTTCTTTCAAACCAACAGTTATTAGAGTTCCAATATTGTTTTTCCTTTTCTGATGCCAATTTTAGAGCATTGCTAGTCAATTTTTCTTTTCTTTTTTAAAATTTAAAAAATTTATTTTAGAGAAAGGGAGAGAGAAGCATTGATTTGTTGTGCCAATTACTTATACGTTCATTGGTCGATTCTTGTCTGTGCCCTGACTGGGGATTGAACTTGCAGCCTTGGTGTGTTGGGACAACATTCTAACCAACTGAGCTACCCGGCCAGGGCTTTAGTCAATTTTTCTAACTTATCATTTGGGGGACATCCCTTTGGACCATGAGAGAGGTCATTGAGAACAGTGTACTAGGAGGAAATACATCAGCAAGGTGGTTTCCTTTAGCCTCCAGGGAACAAGTTTGGAATGCTCAAGTATCTTAAGAGCAAGGCAGCTGGTAGGAGCTTGGCATCTGATAGGTTTTGGACTTCAGAGCTATTTTTAATTGTATTCCCCATTAGAGGTAAGGAAATCTCGAGGTTTCCATAGCATTCCAAGGTCATGAGCAACCCTAAAGGCATAGCAACTATTGGCATAAGTTTTGTGGTTTTGCTCTTAGCTAGAACACAAGCCAGAGTAAGGGTGTAATTCATCCTGTTGGGCAGAGGTAGCCAGAGGCCAAGGCGCTGCCTTGATAACTTCAAAAGTAGTTACAGTAGCATACCCAGCCCGATATTTACTGTGTAAATAAGAACCAACAGTAAACCATGCAAAATCTACATTGGTCAAAGAACTGCCTATAAGTCATCATGGAGTGTCGAAAGGCCTGAGGGCTTTTATCTGTGAAGGAAGGGATAGTAGCCCTGTCAAGATTCAGAAGGTGAGGAAGTTACAAGAGGATCTGTCAGCAGGAGGATTTCCCAGGTGGGACAACTGGCAGAAACGTATTAAGTGTGATGAGAATGCGGGAAGGCCTCTAGGTGCTTGGGTACAAGGTGATGGGGTGGGGGGCCCCATGACTGTTTTCCAGTTTCTCCGCCGGGTCGTCCTGCTAAAATATCGGTGGCAGGGCCCTGACCGGGGTGTCTCCGTTGGTTGGGTGACTTTCCCCAAAGTCAGGAAGGTCACCAGTTCCATTCGATCAGAGCGCGCGCCGGGGTTGTGAGTTCAGTACTCACAACTGAACTGGTAGAGGCACATTGGAGAGGCGGTGGGTCCATGTCTCTCACATCAGAGTTTCTGTCCTGCTCCCTTCCCCTCTAAAAAAACAAAGTCTTTTTCAAAAATAAAAGGACACCGGTAGGACTGGCTCTGAGGCGGGGGCAGTTGTCCTTGCGCCCGCAGGGTCTTGGCTGCTGCCGTGGAACCCCGTGGGTGATGGCGACCACCATGGCCTAGGGCAGCGATTTTCAATCTTTTTCATCTCATGGCACACATAAACTACTTGCTAAGATTCTGTGGCACACCAAAAAAAAATATTTTTTTTTCCGATCTGACAAAAGAATAGGTAGTTTTGATTCGTTCACACAGATGGGTATTGTGTTGGCTGTTGTCATTTTTTTAGACAGTCTAAGGGAAAAGGGTCAGTGCCCAGGACTAAATAGTCTGGTACTGCATCTTTTAAACATTCTTGCGGCACACGGGTTGAAAATCGCTGCTTTGGGGTGAGCGCCACAGCGGGATCCCGGGCCCAGGCGGAGCGGAATTCGCGGGGACTAGTCGCCTCCGCCCCGCCCCCGGGCCTCGGCCGGGCCTTAGCCTCCGCGCAGCCACTTCCGGCGTCGTCGCCGGCGGGTGTGGGCGTCTCGGACCTCGGGAAGGATAACTGAGCAGCGTGTTCCGCGGCCATGGAGCAGGACGACCCGGCCGAGGCGCTGACCGAGCTGCGTGAGCGGCGACTGGGTGCGTTTGAACTGCTGCAGGTGGCGGCGGGCTCGGGCCTGGCCGCCTACGCCGTGTGGGCGCTGCTACTGCAGCCCGGCTTCCGCCGGGTGCCGCTGCGGCTACAGGTGAGAGGCAGGACGTGCGGTGCTGGGCCTTCGCAGGGACGACTCACTGGGCAGATCGACGCGAGCAGTTGCTGTCGCGAGGGCGCGGGCTCCGGCCAGTGGGCGGGGCCAAGTCTGGGGGCGGGGCTCGAATTGCGGCTCGGAGCGGGGTAGTGGTGGAGCTGGGTAGGGTTGGAGCCCGGTGGGTGCTGCACTTAAGGGTCAGCCTGGTTGTGGGTTGGGACCTGTTTCAGGTGGGGCAGAGCAACCTATTCAAAGAAAGGAGCCCAAGAGGCAGGCTCTGTCCTGCGACCAGTGAGATTTAGGTTTGGGATCAGAGATGTGAAGAGCCTGAGTGGCTAATGGACTCCAGCCGTCCAAGCCATGTCTCCGTGCCCAGGTACCCTATGTCGGGGCTAGTGTGAGGCAGGTGGAGCATACGTTGTCGCTGCTGCGAGGCCGTTCTGGAAAGCTGGTGGACTTGGGCTCTGGAGATGGTAGGATTGTAAGTAGTAGGGGGTGGGAGGGTTGGGCCCTCCTCACAGCGCACCTCTCCACCTTCGGGTTCTGACGCTGTTGGTGCCCGCAGGTGCTGGCCGCCCACAGATGCGGTCTCCGCCCAGCTGTGGGCTATGAGCTAAACCCGTGGCTGGTGGGGCTGGCAAGGCTGTATGCCTGGAGGGCAGGCTGTGCTGACAGTGTCTGCTACCGCCGTGAGGACCTCTGGAAGGTAACCTGGGGAGTTCTGTACCTCTTCAGACGCCACACTTGATCTCCACTCTTCCAGTTCTGGTTTGGCTATCCTGCTGAGAGTCCCAGGTGCCCTTGCCTCCTAGGCGGGCTGGGGGCTGACACTCAGAAGTTGAGGTAATCCCATGCCCACCAGAACTGTTTCAGGACTGGAGTCCTGCCCCCTACTGGGGTGACCGTTTCTTTCCACAGGTGAGCCTGAGGGACTGCCACAATGTGTCTGTGTTCCTGGCCCCCAGTGTGGTATGTCTGGGGGTTGCTAACCCAGGCCACCCCAGTGTACATGCTGGGCCTGGGGGAGCTGGGAGGGGACAGCTGTGTTCTGCTCAGCCTACCCTAGTTTTCTACTCTCTCCTACAGCTCCCACTGCTGGAGAAAAAGCTGCAGGCAGAACTGCCTGAGGGGGCCCGTGTGGTGTCGGGACGCTTCCCCCTCCCCACCTGGCAGCCTGTGGCTGTGGTTGGTGAGGGTGTGGACCGTGTCTGGGCCTATGACATCTATAGTGGTGGGCCAGCTGGACAGGCTGTCTCTGCACCCAGTTCTGCCTCGGTCCCTAGGGCCCCTGATCCTCAGGCTGGCTGACCACTTGGACACAATAAAGACTCAGTGGGCTTCACCTTGACTCTTATTGTGTGGAGGGTTGGGCCAAACGATTCCCCAAGGTGGGGCTGTGGGGAGGATTCCATGCTGACTGGGAAGAGCTGTGCTCCGACTTTATCTGATGACTGGCTAGCTGCTGCGGGTCCTTGGGCGCTGAGGCTTGGCTGGAGGCGTGGCCCCCACTTTCTGGGTGTCTCCTGAACCCACCAGCTTCCTTAGCCTCAGGATCTCCTTCTTGTACCTGCTCAGAGGGACTAAGTTTAGTCACCTGCCTGGCTGTGAACAGACCCTGCCTCTAGTGTTCAGGACCCATACCTGTCCCACTTTTCCCAGAGCTTACCTGCCTAGGTGCTGGTCCACATACTCCTGAAGCTCAGAAAGTTGCTCCTCAGCCTTTGTGGCTCGGACTAGCAGTTGTGCCCGCTCCCATTCCAGCTCTGCCTGGCATGGATGGGCATAAGCCATGAGCCAGGACGAAGTGTGGAGAAGCATCCCTGGCCAGGCCTTGCCCACACTCTACCTGGGTGCCACGGTAGAAGTTCTGGAGCTTTTGGTAGATCTGGGCCCAGGATGCAGCTTCCAGGCTCCTGTGAGCCGAGAAGGGGGTGGACATGAGGGCTGGTGTTATACCAGGAGCTAACCAGTGACACTGCTCAAGTAGGGGCATCTAGATCCTGAGGTGCCTGCTGGGGGTAAGTTTAGGACAGTGAGGGCCCGCCCTGCCAGCATGGGAGCCATCTGTGCATGGGGGCAGGGCAGCCCAGGCCAAAAGGGCCCACTGGCCATATCCAGGGACAGTTAAGCCACAGCCCAGCTTGGAAAGTGACCCCAGTGTTTATAAGGATGCCGATCGGGGGCCTTCCCCCATGCTGGGGGTTCATTTCCCAAAACCCTGGGAGATGGGCCTGCGTAAGCCCCTGCTCACTGCACAGCTGGAAGCGTGGAGGCCAAGGGCAAGGGCTGTGAGGGGCACCGGGTAGCCTGCTGCTGCCCTGTCTGTGGGGTGAACTGGAACATCTTTTCCGGGGCTTTCCCTAACCCATTCAAGGTCAGTTCCTCTCCTGTCACCCCATGCACTTGGTTTTTCTGTAATTATTAGTGTCTCCCATACAGACTGAGACCCAGGGCACGGACCTACCACCTCGTTCACTGCTGCAACCAGAACCCCACCCCGCAGTGCAGAGCTGGTAGAATAAACGAGGTGTCCCCTTGCAGGTTGCCCCACATCCACATCAGGGCACTCACTGTGGCTCTGATGTGCTCCCCTGGGAGGCTTCGTCAGGTCCTTTCTGTGGGAACAAGAGCAGCATCCTGAGGCCTCTGCAATAAGGCTGCATGATAGGGATTCTCAGTCAGCTGAACAAGGTGGGCTGCTCACAGGCCCTGGGGGGAGGGCTTTGCTTAGCCAATGATGGACCCCAGCATGAGTTCTGGGCCAGTGTGGGGCAGCAGGGAGGGCTGACCTGGACTTGGAGCTTCTGGAACTGTGTCTCCAGCCTTGCCTGGTCCTTCCGAAGGTGGCCAAGCTCAGTGACCAGGTGCAGGGGCAGTGGCTCCAGGTCTGAGGTAACTGCATCAGAAGTAGCCTTGGGGATCCCAGGTGCCCCATTGGGGTCCGCCAGCACCTGCTGCACACTGAGACACATATGAGGTCATGTAGAGCCACCCTACCCCATAGTCACATCTCAGGGGAGGGGCCTACCTGTGGGTGCCTAGCAGCTCCTCATGTCTTCGGCTCAGATCTGCCAGGCGCTTGCGGTAGGTGCGAGCAGCCCGGGCCAGCTGTTGCTCACGGCTGTGGTGTGCTGCTCGGATGTCCTCCAGAGTGGTTTCCAGGAATGACCGAAGTGCTCCTCCAGCTGTAGGTGCCTGGCCTGCACCATCTGCATACTCCTGGAGGAGGTGGGGTGCGGCCTGGCTTGGTAGGGCCCACACCCCTCCCCCCTGCCTCTGTGGAGGAGGCCCTGCAGTTCAGCACTGGAGGCCCAGAGAGCCTCTGAAGCAGCCCAGCAAACCCAGGCCAGGCTTGGGCCTCCCAGGACCCAGGGCCCACCTACCCACAATAAGGCCTCCCTGCCCAGGGCTCACCACCAGGGCTCGGGCACAGCGCTGCAGCCGGACAGTGTACTCCTCGTTTAGCCTCTTGAGTTGTAGTTGTAGCCGGGCATTCTCAGCCTCGGCCTGCCGGAGCTGGCCCTGGCAGGTGGACAACACCTGGGGAATGGAGGCAGCCCTGAACCTATACTCCTTGAGGTAGACCTCCACTGAGCTTGTAGGACCCCTACCCCCAGATCTCAAAGTGGGTACGGCTGGGCCTCACCACAGCTTGTGCAGCCAGTCGTTGCCCGGCCGTCCTGACCTCCTCTTGGGCTCCCTGAAGCTGCTGGCCCAGGGCTGACCTGCAGACATGGATATGAGGCTCAGTTGGCCGCAGGATAGGGGACTCCCTCTGCCCCTTGGGAATAACTGCTTCGTGCACTGTGACAGGTAATGCAGCCACTCACACACGCATCTCCAGTGCTTGCTGCCTGGTCCTGTGCTGCTCCAGAACCCACTTCACTTCTCCTTGCAGCTGCGGAGTACACAGATCTGGCTGGATGAGACTCCAGGCACTGCCCCACCCATCCCTGGGCTGAGAGAAACCTGGGCGACCCCTGGGCGAGGTGGCTGCATACTCACGCCATTTCCTAGCTTCTGCAGCTCATTCGTAGGGGCCTGGGAGTCCTCAGGCTTTGCCTGTATGGGAGAGTGGGTTCTAGCCTCACTGCACCCCTGCCGCATCCCTATTTGGCTCCCACCCAGCCAGGCCCTCCACACACTCAAATGTTGACCTGGAGGATGTGGTGGTTGCCATGTCCCTGACCCTTGGCCTTCTGCTCAAGCTCCCGTGCAAATGCCTGGAGGTGCCCTGGACCAGTCTCCGCTGAGGCTGCATGGTCTCCATGCAGCTCCAGCTCTAGCACCCGGCTCTCCAGCCGCAGGACCTGTGGGCAACCAGGGTGAGCAGGTATGCCTGCCTGCTGGGCCAAATCAACATCCACCTGGGCACACATGGCCATACAGCGCGTGCAGGACACTCAGGGACTCATACTGTGTGAGTTCCCTGTCACGTGGGGCACACATGCACACCTCCTCCCCCGCCCACAGCACTGGTCCTATGAATGCACCCCCCAAAGCTCTCAGGCTGGCACATGTGGGCGCATATCAGCACCCACCTCACTCTTCAGCTCAAAGATTTCAGCCTCATGTTGCACCTGCAGATGATAGGTTGTGATCTGCAAGTCGACCAGCTCCTTGGAGATCTGTGGGCGGCCAGGGTGAGAAGTGGTGCCTGTAGGATCCTGTGCCTCCCAGCTCCCCAGGGCTCCCTCGCTCACCTGCAGCCGGTGCTCCTCACTCAGCTCTAGATCTGATGGAAGCTCTGTCTTAAGACTGGTGGCCCAGGCTGGGGCATCTCCAGGGCCTCCTGGCAGCCAGTCCTCAGCTAGGGGTAGAACCTGGGGGGGAATCAACACCCATCCCCAGGTGGGTCTCAGGCCTCGGTTGTGGCTTCCACTCCCATGGAGCTACGAGCCATGTACTCTCACACACCCAGCCTAGCTGAGGTGGGGAAACCAGGCCCATAGCCAGGACACGGGGACCTGCACCCCTCCTGGTCCCTGAGGGGTCAGGGAGGACCCCCAACCCCATGGCAGAAGCAGCAACGTCCTGGGAGGACTCACATTCTCAATGGCTTGAGATGGGACCCCTGGCTTGGGGCCTGGGGCTGCTGCACACTCCATAGGTAAAAGGAACTGTGGCTGCCAGGAGCCCAGTGCAGCTTTGCTTACTGGCCTGTTGCTGCGACGCGGTGTCTTGTGTTGCCAAGGTCTCTGTTGGTCCCCAGGAGTCTCCTGCCTACCAACCCATTACACACACACACACACACGCACAGGCGCACACGCACACAGGGACAGACAGGGCGTTCAGTGGTTAGGGAGGTGGGGGAAACACTCAGCGACCCATTTTTTCCCTGGCTTCAGTTTCCTCACGTGGGAAATGCAGACCAGTACCCTTGCATTTATTCGGGGCACAGACGAAACCAGGGGTGCTGGAAACTGCCCAGTCTGGGCAGGTGTGGGACAGTGCGCACGAAAAGGAACTGCCTCTGCCGTTTCTGTTACCCTGAAATATGGGGTCGCATACTCATTCGAAGCCTTTGTGTGCCTTCCGGTGGTGGCTGAGACGAACAAATTGGACAGATCCCCGCACCCCCCACCGTTGTCTGACGGAAGGGGACGCAGACGTCCCAATTAGGGGTTGGGGTGGGGGGTAGTATAAGGAAGGCTCAGGAGGGCTTCGCGAAAGAGGTGCCAGAGCGCCGAGCGTCACAGGCCGGATGTGCTCGCGGCCCACACCCGGCACGTGTGCGCTCCCAGCCGGGCTGAGCTCCCTGCTAGGAGCAATGCCTGGGTGGTGTGGGGGCTGTTGGAAGCAGCAGGCTGAACAGTGCGCTCTGTCCAGGTCCCGTGACCAGTGCCCGACATCCGCCTGTCAGGCGCCCTTCATACCATCCGCAAGCCGGCTGTTGCAGCAGGTGAGGGTTAAGTGGGCGGTGGGGGAAGGGAACTGTCGGGGACTCGGATCCCACAGCAACTGCAGGCTTCGGGAAGGCGGGGCAGGCCTCGATAGGGGCGGGGCCTGTTGGAGGAGGCGTGGCTTGCTCGGTCCCAGACACAGCTAGAGAACGCAAGGCACAGAAAACAAACATGCTGGGGCCGTGGCTCAAGGGGCATGGGGTCTGCAGGGAGTAGTGTGACCAAGGACAAGAGTCCACAGCTGCCGGTCAGCTTGAGCCTGGCGCGAGGGATTCCACCCGAGCCCTCCAAGGAATCCCTGGAGCAGGGAGCTGGTCTCCCTTTCTGGCCCCCAGTGTGTGTGTTTGTGGAGCTGACCCCTCCAGCGCACAGCCCTTGTGCCCTTCCTAAATTCGGGAGAGGGAAGCCCCACCCTGAGGAAGGAGCCGGGAAGGCTGTGAGCCTTTTCTGGAGGAGGCAGGGGGTGGCTGAGCTCCACTACCCTGAACGTCAAGGTCATCCCTGTGCTTGAGGACAACTACATGTAGCTAGTCATCACACGCAGAAGGCTGTGGCCAAGGACATGACGGTGCCCAAGAGGGTGAGGGCAGGACGTGGGCACAGACATCCTGGGCAGCAACTGGCCAGACAGTGCCCCTTCAGAGAGGCTCCCCGCCCGACCACCCTGGTTGGAGCGGAGCCTTCCTCTGCTCTCATCTGTGGTGGTTTTGCATTTAGGTTTCCTTGATTGTACCTTGGGTCTCCCCTGGGGTTAAGACCACCCTTACCTTCCTTTCCCCCCTTATTTCAGTGTCTAACTGTTCCATACACTCTAGGAGCTTAGTAATTAATTGCTGGATCCTCCCCCACTTAATGGCCTGCCTGGGGGACTGTGCATGCCAGACCTTGAACCCCAATACGGGGGAGGGCACCTGGAGCATTTGCAAGGCCTTAATTCTCATTCCTCTCAGCTGCTGGAGATTGTGGGCTGGAAGTGGGTATCCCTGACCACCGCACTGACCACTCACCATCACTGTTCAGTGTCATCGGGGTGGGCCGAAGCTCAACGGTGTTGGCCTTACTCCACCCTAGCTACTGTGCGATTCTGCTCCCACCTGTCTGCAGGGACCAGGAGCAAAGACACGCGGAGCTGGCATTATCTGTGGCCTGGGCTGGTGGTGCTGGGTGCCCATGAACACATCTGTGCACTGACCCAGACTGGCACATGGTAAGAAATTTCCCATGAGCATGTGCTTTGGAGGGCCAGAAGGGTGCTGGGTCTGCCCACCTAACCCACCCACCTGCCCCTCTGCGGCAGTTTGGGGCTGTCCTGTGTGCTGCCTCCTGAAGCCCAGCCAACCTCCAGCCACCTGAGCTACTTCCTGTGGGAAGACAAGTGTCCCCAACCTGCCTGTCCACTTCTCCAGGATAGCTGCCCTGCACCCACCTGTTTCAACATCTCTGACCCATCTTCCTCCAACTGGCACCTGGAGAGCACAGCTCAGCAGATGTACCAGAGCCTGGCAGACCCTGGGCACCCTGCCACCCGAGCCAGTGAGTGGCCTGTCCCCTCCCCTTTCTTGGAGTCTAGCCTCCTAGCACAACCCACAGGCTGTGCACCTAACTTGTGCCCCTCGAGTGTGGGATGAATGCTTGCCAGCCAGGACAGGGCAGGCTGGGTGCAGTAATGGGTGCACAGGAGGGTGCTGGGGTCTGCGGAGGGGCCTGGACGGGCCAGCCAGGGTGAGTGCCTGTCCCCTATCTTCCTGTGGCAGTGTTGTATACCCCACGTGCCTTCTTTTTCCAAAAGGTGTTATTTTTTCGAAAAGTTTTTTCTTTTTTTGATTCTAGAGAGGGGAATGGAGGAAGAGAGAAACATTGATCAGTTGCCTCTTGCACGCACCCTGACTGGGGACCAAACCTGCAACCCAGGCATGTGCTCTGACTGGGAATTGAACCCACGGCCTTTTGGTTTGCAGGACACCTAACCGAGCCACCCCGGCCAGGTGTCCCATGGCTATGAGCACACACTGGCAACCTCGAGTCTGTGGGGCCCTGCAACATCCGTGTGAGGGCCAAGCTGCGGGGAGCCAAGGCGCAGCCACTTCTCCCCTCCCAGTGGTGAGGGCTGGAGGGCGGTGGGGACCCAGCAGCAGCACTGCAGGGGCGGTCAGCTCTGACTGGCCTAGGGTGGGGATGACCAGACCTGGCTTAGCCTGGGGTATCCTGGCCAGCTGAGGCTCCCCTTGGTGTGGGGAGGGGCTGGGGCCTTGGACAGGGAGTGGGGCAGCCTGTAGGACTGGCTCATGAGTAGCTGCCCCCAAGGGCCAGGCTGGGGCTGAGGCAAGTTGCATGGTGCTCTCAGACAAGGCCATAACAAGGACCTGCGGTTATTCTGGAAGAGGGGCGGGGATGACATGCCCATGGTGCCGTCCACTCTGGGGGAGGAGCTCCTCTACAACCCTTTCCTGAGGGTGGTGTGAGGCTGGTGACCCAGCCTTCCGGTGCGGCGGGCTAGGAGCACATGGCAAGGCCTGAGCCAGCGTGCCTTGGGAGGTCCTGCGCTTTCCCCAGGGACTGCACCTGAGCCGGCTGACTCAGCCAGCCCACAGTTTGGGGGGACTCCCTGGCAGTCATTTGGACACGCAGGCAGGTGCTGGGGGATGCACGTTATTAGGCTGACTGGCATTGGGGAGAAGCTGCTCATTAAGTGTCTTCTGCCAGCACCTGCCCAGTAGTTCCCCTTTGAGCTGCCATGGCACCCCCTCTTCCAGCAGAGAGGAGCCTGTGAGCAAAAGGTGGCCCTGGCTGAGGTCCTGGAAGTGCTGCAGGAAGTGGGAGAGCTGTGAGCAGCAGGCTAAGCCACTGCAGCCAGTCCCAGGCCCTCTTGGCGATGCAGAGGGGTGGCCCTGAACACACCTTGATCAAAGAGAATCCCTCGTGGACCTGCTATAGAGTCAGGCAGTGTGTCCCAGCCCCACCCAACTGGCTGCCCAGCCTCGGAGAGTGGGCACTGTGGTACTTCCTGGTGGTGGACATGTGGGTCCCTGTGGCGCATTTGAGCCCTAAGACCTGAGTGTTTGGGAAACAGTCTAGCAAAGTGCACTGGGCTGTTGAACTTTAAAGCTTTGAAAGGCCTTTTTCAATGTTGGCAGAAGCTTTTAGAGCGAAGCTATTTTCAGAGGGAGGCCTGTTTATTACAGGCGGAGCTCAGCAGGGGCAGGCCTGGCAGGCAGGGCCCGGTCTTCTCTGCCTCCCTGCCCGACCCCAGTGAGTGGGGGTCCAGTGGTGAAGAATTTAGGTTCTCTGGCCCCAGAGGCCACAGCTTCCTCAAAACAAACACCCGGTTCCAGGTGGAACCGCTTCCCCAGCACCCCAGCACGGGTGTCACGGGCTGAGTGCCCCTTCCTGCAAGTGTCCTTTGCTGCCAAGTGCAATAGGGCCCCCCATGCTGGGCTGTACGCTGGACCGCCGGCTTACGCTGTACGGTCCGGCTTATCTATCCCAGCTTCAGGAGGAACTGTAGAAATGGGGGAGAAGAACCCCAGTTTTCCTCATGGGACCGGCTGAAACCTTCACACACTTGGGTCCCCACAACCAGGAAGAGCAAGGGCACCGCTCACGGACATGGGCCTGTGGAGAGGTTCCAGTACCCTATGGAAATGCGGGCCTGCACTGGGGAGTCCAGGTGAGTGCAGGCTGGAGGTCACCTTCACGGGCTGTAGGTGCAGAGTCCCATCTCCATGTGGGCTCCAGTACATCCTTGCAGCTCACCTCGCATTTTAGAGGTGGCCCTGGGGTCTCGAGGTCTGGCAGTGGCTACAGTGAGCACTCCTACCACCTGATGCTGAGGCTGGAGCTGGCCTTCTCCACCGCGTGGTAGCTCGTGTGCAATAGACAGCCGGTCCGCTCCGAGCCCTCGCCGTGCAGCCAGTGCTGGTACAGCTCCTGGACCCCGGGCACATCCTCTGGCGCCTCTGTCCTGACCATGCTGTACAGCCTCTCCACGTGCTGGAGAAGCTCCTTGTCGGGCACCTCGGGGGCCTTGAGCTGGCCCCCGCCGTTCAAGCAACCTGTGGCGGAACAGGATGGCCGAGGGCGTGGTCACGGGAAGGGTATTCGCGTGACAGGGGTCAGGGCCCCACGTATACCCCTCCTGCCCTTCAGGACATCGCCGCAGCACTGGTCCCAGAAGGGGCCCCGGTACCGCCCGTGCAGAGTGGGCCTGCTAGGAATACCTGAGGGGCAGGCCATGACCTCCACATAATGGTAAGGGCAGCGCCCTCGCTTGAGCTTCTGCACCAGGTTCTGGATGTTGCGAAAGCCATAGGCCGCAGCGAAGTGAAGCAGGATGCGGCCCTCACTCTCCAGTGTCACCTCCTGGAAATCCTTGTTCCTGGAGGGCAGAGACAGTGCTTGTCCCCATGCCCACAGGTGCGGCTGCTGACCTCACCAGCTCTCGGTGGAGGGCGGTGACGGAGAGGGAGGGAAGAAAGCTGAATTCCACAAGTTGGCAGGTGACTCCACCCCCAGCCTCGGTACCCTGATTTGTACAATGGGAACCCCACCTCCCAAGAAAGGCTGTGCAGTGTGGTGAGGTCAAAGCCTGCACCTCCCCCAGTGGGACAGGATATCCCATTAGGAAGTCCTGTGCCGGGCACACCACCCTGCCGCCACGAGCCCCTTGGGGCTCTGGACTGCTGTGGTGTGGGCAGGGGTCACTGACCTCTACAATGGGAAGACCAAGGCCCAGAGAGCGCATTCAGGAAAGCTGGAGAGGGGGACCAGCTCCTATCCAGTGCCAAACCAGCTTACTGTCTTCTACCACGCCCACATCAGCAAGGGGGCCCAGGGCCAAGGCTGCTCCCAACTGCAGCCCTTCCCACTGACCTCAGGGGTCTGTAGGTGACCTTATCTACGTGGATTCCAAAGAGCTCTTGGGCTGCATGCCGGAACACGTGCTCCAGGTAGCCCCCAGAGCCCCCACCGCTATGGCTGGTGGGCTCCTGGGCAGACATGTTGCTGTACCTGGGGAAGAGAGTAAGGCCCCAGGTGGCAGCGGGGCTGCTACCTGCTGAGGCTTCCCGGTGGCCTCTGTCTCTCATGGTTGGGTGGTAAGGCGTCATGGACCCCTGGGGGCTTTGTTGGTGTATCAGCAGGTGGGAGAGGATTGTCCCCTTCCATTGAGTCACCTGTATCTGGTGACCTCAGACCTGTATCAAGTTGGGGTCAGCTCTGATGATGACTGCCTCTGTGGACACTGAGACAGACCCCCAGGGCAGGCACGGAACCCACCAGAAGGAAGCTCTGGTGGAAGGAGGTAGGGAAAGGGACGTTGCCCATCACCATGTGCTTCAGCTGCCTGCCAGGACACCCGTGACCCCAGTGTCGGGAGGGCCCTGACACCACACGCAGGCTCCTCCCTTCCACTGCGCAGGCAGTGACTTACAGGCTGTCCAGGGGGGCTGGCTCCAGTTCTGCTAATGAGACTCCTTCTTCTTCCAGCAGCTTGAAGACCTCACCTGTGGGGGAACCACAGCACAGATGCTCGTCAGCTGGGATCTCAGCAAAAACAGAGAACGTCAAAGGACACCCACATTATCTGCATCCCTAACAGCCTGTAACTTGGCACTTGAAGCCCAATTTCCACCTCCTGGCCTGTGGGTAGAGGACAAACCCGGCCCCAGGAGTGAGGGAGAAGGTCTACTTCTGAAGGCCCTCAGGGTTGCTGCCGTGCTGCCCTGGGGCCGCACCCCCCGCACGGGGACTTGGCAGGGTCTGATGACCCGTTCCCAGGTGCTCCCACAGCGGTGTGCCGTCACATCCGGGCACGTGCTCACGCATGGAGACCTTCCTCTGACTTGGCTCTTCAGCCTCTACTTTTCTGTTTTGTTTTTAAAGCATTTGGAGATTCTGTGAGGCTGCTCCACTCAGAAATGGGGTAACCAATTGGGCTGAGCCAGAAGGGCTGACAAAACTCCCCACCCATCTCCTCGCACAGACTATTTTAGAGCAAACACTAGTGGTGCCGAGACAGCCGCGTGCTTCAGGTCCCCGCGGCTAGACAGCTGCCAATGCCAACCAGGCTCTGAGGGAGTGCCCTGCCTCCCACCGAGCCCCAAGGCACTCTGCCCAGGGGAGGGCACTCCGGCTGGAGCCGGTGCCCCGGGCTTGGGGACCACAGCTGGAGGTGCAGAGGCTGGGGTGGCGGGGCCCACACCTGTTGTGATGACACAATCCACGTCCCGCGTCTGGTGTTCCTGGCGGAAGAAGTCGGGTCTGGACGCCTCTAGCTTTTTGTCGTAGCAGGGCATCACCGTCACGTGGTAGATCTTGTCGGGGGTCACTCGCTGCACAGAGAGATGTGGAAACACGGAGTCACTGCCTGGTCCCAGCAATAAAGGGGCCCCGTTAGGGTGATGCAGGCTGTCATCACAGGCACGGCCTGAAACAGCCAGCGAGTGACACGAGTCTGTCAGTGGACTCTGGGACACTGCAGGTCTTGGCTCATCTTTCAACAACACCACTGAGTCATTCATGGCTGGACCGCCCGTTACCTGCTGCTGGGCGAAAAAGTCCTTGACCAGGGAGCCCATGACCTGCTGTGGGGACCTGGCGGTGCTAATGTAGGGGATGATGGCGCTTCCGTGGGTCTTCTCTGCATAGCAGATCCAGCCTAAAGCCGACACAGAACAAATGGGGGTGGCTCATAAGTCACCTCTCACTGTTGGCTGTGACATGACATTCTGGGGGCGGACCAATTTGTACAAGGAGTCCCATCCCATTAAAGAACATCTCCACTCTGTTATTTCTGGCATCCATGTGATTACTGTCTTGGGGAACTGAAGTGATTACAGGTGACTCTCAGAGCAGCTCCTTCTGCTAAAGAACCCATTCCAGGCTGGCAGAACCCTCTCGGCCCCCACCCAGCATCCCTGCTACCCACGCCCAGCTAACCTGCTGTCAGCAGCGCGCACATACCTGGGCAGGCGGAAGTCAGCACGGGCAAGGCGTGCTTGCAGGTGGCCTGTCCTCGGAACCGCCGCACAAACTCTCGCTGGCTCTCCAGGAGACTGAAGTTCCTCGAGAAGGCGGTATCGAACACATAGTGCGCCCCTGGAAGGCGAGCGCCCCTCTGAGCCCCATGAAGGACAGCCAGGGCGCGAGGGGCTGCTGGCAGCAGGGGCTCTGCCTTGCACAGTGGCCACAGAAAGCATGCCGTTCTAGTGTCACAGGACACGCTGATGCTGTGCGCAGCCTGTGCTGCTGCCCGGGACACCCGCGTGTGACAACTGGCTTCATTTGCCTAGGACTTTGGTCTGCAGTGGGCTCACCCCCGTCCTCCCTGCTCCTGGCACACACATTCGACCTGAGCCACACCCGTCGCAGACCTGGGGAACTTGCCTTGATGACGGTAATTCAGAAACAATACAAAAAGTGGGTGAATCTGAGACCTGGGAGACCGCAAAGTCAGGATTCAGATGGCTTTTTCTTAACGGTACTGCTTCCAAACATCAAGCAAAAACTTCAGGCTGAAGTCAAACTCAAAATAGAGTTTCTGACATGTTTAAGTTCAGTGATTTGGAGGCGTGAAGAGCCCTCCTCACCCCACCCTGCCAGTGCCTCCGTGTTCCGCCCCGTAGCGCTCACCCAAAGTCCCTCACCTACCTAGTTTTTTAAAGAACGCAGTTAACTTCCTGGCAGTGTCTGTAGGGTTCAGCTGAAATCTCACAGCCAGTGATGCTCTGGACTGGGGCGAGACTGAAATGACAACCAGCCTCTGCTGACCGGGCGCCGCTGTCTGCAAAGCAAAGGACGCACTGCTCACTGTGAATTTTACACAGACTCCCCGCGGGCCAGAACCGGCGAGAGCAGCCTCAGCTCCATCAGGGGGTGTCATATTGACGTACACAGAACCCAAAGTTTAGGGGCCAACACTTCACTGTCGAAATACTGATGAGTAATTCTCCAAGAGCCCACGGACTAGACTTAAAAATGCGGGGGCGGGGGGGGGGTTCCTGGAGGTGCAGGACAAACAGCACCAGGGGAGGAGCCGCCCTTGAAAGCATGGATGAAGGTTGCTGGGGCTGATGTCACATTATAGCGGACTCTTGAAGACTGCCCACCGCTTACCTTGTTGGCATCTAGAATCTTCCGCAGCTCCTCATGGCTCTGCTGAGTGATGAGCACGGTCTCTGCCGAGGTGACACAGCCACTGCATGCCAGGCAGTCATCCAGTGAGATTCTAGCCTTCTCCAGCTTCCGTGTCCCTCCGTCCTGGAAGCACAGGAACCTGGTAAGCAAAGGGCCCCTCTGCACGAGGAAACAGGGCTTTCAAGATAACAGGACCTGCAGGTCCCATAGCCAGCACCCAGATTACACAGCACCCACAGCCAGCACGGCAGTTGGCTAGCTTTGTGTGCTACTGAATTGTTAGAAGTTACGTGTCCCAGAAGGACTCACACACGTTCTAGAATTAAACAGCACCATCGAGTTCTGACTTTGGTACAGACTCAGCTGGAGGCTTAGTTGGCCCTCCCCGGAGGTCTGGGGGAGTCGCCGGTCCCTAGGCCGCACTCCTGGGGCCATGAGGACAGAAAAATGCCAAAGGCCAGGCTCTGAAAGAGGAAGGGAAAGGCAAGGGAGAGGAGGGAGGGAGAAGGGCAGAGGGAGGAGGAGGTGGAACCTGTGTCCGTGGGCTTTGCCCGCCCGGCACCGGCACCGGCTCCGGGGTCAAGGAGGAACACAGGGGACAGCAGCAAGTCAGACTGTGCCAAGTAGACACAGAACTTCACGTTCGGGTCAAGCCTCCAGACTGAAACGCAGTGACTTTTCTTAGATGTAGATGATCCCGGCTGAACCCCTTCGCTCCTGCAAAGGCAGGAGTGGTTTGAACCCCGGCCAGGTGAGCCACAGGGGCTGACAATGTGATCAGAGGGCTGCGGAGACTGGAATTCCCAGCCAGGCTCACCGGGCCCGCGCTTTGCACAAAGCCACACAATTTGAGCCGAGGAGCTACCCGATTTCCCCCCAAATGAGGCACTGCTGCTCTGGACAGTGGGGCACACTGGCACCCCTGCCTCAGCTGGGTCCCTTCATTCATGGGACCCCTCCTGAGGTGTCTCTTCCCTAAAAAGGACCCAGTACCCGGTGCTGCGACAGGCGTGGGCGGGAGCCCTGATGCACTGCTGGCTCACCCTCCTGCACCAAGTGAATAGCCAGCTTTCTCCCTATAAAGCCTTGGTCCACATGTCTGTCCTCACCAGGAGTCGCCCTGGGGCTCCTCCCTCTGGTCGGAAGGGGTTTCTGGGCCAGGGGCAGTCCATGGGATGGCACAGATGTGCTTGAAAGTCCAAATGGCAGATAGGTGGGGTGAATCTTAACACCATTAGTTCAGGATTTTGTCATTGCTAATTATACCAGAAGTAGGTGGTCACCAAGAACAAGTGGTCTGAATTGGAAAATCTTCTGCAATTAGAACTCAGAAACAGAGACAGACAAAGACAGGAACCACCATTTCTGCAAAAAGGGCCTCCTGTGCAGGACAAATCAAGCTCCATGTTCAGCTTCTATGTGTCTGGTCCCCCCCGTACCCGATCTCCCAGGCTTCCTGAAAGTCAGTGATTTTGACCCGTGACAAAGGGCTGGCACATGTGGAAGGTCTCATGGCCACCGCACTCGTGACTGGACGGAACAGTGAAAGGACTTTCAGATCACCTGAGCTAGAACCTACCTGACTGACTTGGAAGTAACTCCCATCATCTTCGATGTGGATCTTCGCCACGCCACTTCCCAGCTTCTTATCTATCTTCACGGGCTTGATGCAGTCCTATACCGGGAAGAGACCCCAGACCAGGCCCGAGTGGGCAGAGTATGCTAAAGAAGAGGGGTGGCCTACTCTCACCCTGGGCACATATTCTAATACCCTGCGGGCGTTGAGGGTCACTGCAGGTCAGAGTCAGATGAGGACTGGTGCTGCCCTGGCTGGTGTGGCTCAGTTGGTTGGGCGTCCTCCCACAAACCAAAAGGTCCTAGGTTTAATTGCCAATCAGGGCACATGCCTAGGTTGTGGGTTCGGTTCCCAGTAGGGGTGCATATGAGAGGCAACCTGTCGATGTTTCTCTCTTACATCCACGTTTCTCTTCCTCTTTTCCTTCCCCTCTCTCTAAAATCAGTAAGCATGTCTTCAGGTGAGGATAAAAAAAATTTTTAAAAAGACTTGCTAACTGGGTCTGCATTCTAACCTGTCAGTAGACACCTGCCAACTTTGACCTTTACCCTTCTCAGTGTAAACAGGGGGCGTGGCCATCCCACCCCACCCCCGGGAGGCAGTGGCCAGTGTTACACTGGCCACTGAGAGGAATCCTAGGAGTTGGCAAGAATGCTTTGCTTGGACATCACCTCCCTACCTAGTACCCCGGAAAACAAGTTCATTTCTCTCCTCACTTTGCTGTCTGACTCATCATCACTAGGAGAATCTCACTGACGTTGGCCTTCCTAAACGACCAGCCCCAGAAAACGGGTCAGGAGGCCTGCCCGAGCTCATCCCTGTTCAGGGTTGTTCCCCTCCCCCTCCTCCTGGGACTCAACTATGGAGCTCGCAGCCCTGGGCCCGCACAACTGGAGGCAGTTGATAGGCAGTTGCCCGTCTCCTTTAGGAGCAAGCTCTGCCCTCCAGAAGGGCAGCAACGCCAGTGAACACACACCCTGACATTTACTGCGCAATCACGTGCGAGATTCCAGGGGACCAGCTCCCCTGCTGGGACAGCTGGTGGCGCCTGTTTACACATTAGAGATGGGCCCAGAGAAGCTAGGCAGGGCCTTCCCAACTCCAATCCAGAGCCCGCCACTACCCAGCTGATGACTCTGGCGGGAACTGCCTGGCACCCTCAGGCTTCCGTATACCCATCTGTGAAGGGGGACACCGCGCTCCCCTAACCCGGTGGTCCTGAGGGCAACATAACTGGCTCTTACTTGTCTCATTGGGCTGCGTAGGACCGCAAACCTCCGACCCCAAACCCGCGGGCTTGGCCTAGAGCACAGGAACCCGGGGGGGCGGGCACCACCCTCCCTAGCTTCTTTCCCACTTAGTAGGAACCTGGCCACAGTGCCGGAAGCCCTGGAGGCACGGGCCGGGGTTTCTGGGTCCCGATCCCACTTCTTAGGGGGAGAAACTGAGACAGGATGGGGCTACCACTTCCCCTAAGCCCCCCACGCACGTAAGCCGCCCACCTGGGCCGCCCCACCTGAGACGGCCCGATGAAGTCATCCAGGTCCGTCAGCTGTAGGGCCCCACTGAAGGGCGACGCCATGGCGGCCACACTACCGCCCTCCACTGCGCGCAGGGGTGGCCAAACGACGCAAAACGACGGGGTGGTTCCGCCACACTGCCGGAAAGCGCCCCCCCCCACGCAGCGCATGCGCGTCTGGCCCCGTGGGCGGGTGCCTGGAGGGCGCGCGCCCCCTGCTGGCGGACTCAATCCCGCTTCGGAGCCGACTTCCTACCCTGCACCTTGTCCACCTACGACTGAACGGGCCGCGTGGACACGAATGACATTACCCTCACCCACCCAGTGCTCACCCGCCGGCCAGGTGTGCGGCCACGGGGTCTCCTCCTAGGCTCCCCGGGAGCAAGTGGAGGCACGCTTCTGGTGTTCCTGCTCCACATACTCCTGCTGCCCAAGAACCCAGAAGGGCGCCTGTCACACAAGGGCGCCAGTTACTGAAGAAAATGGAAGTGGCAGCGATAGGGAGCGGTGCCTGACGACTCTGCAGCTCACGCACGGCTTCCACACCGTCTTCTGTTGTTTTCGGAGACTAGCCTGAGAAAACTCCATTTCCCTGTAAGATTTTAACACCCGAAACAGCCGCTGTCGGGCTCAATCTTAAACCACTTATTAAATGTGTTACGTACAGTTATACACTTAATTAACACTTTTTGATAGGCCTTTTCAGAAAATTCCAGTGGTCGAGTCTGGCCCGTCCGTGGGCCCCAGCTGGGCCCAGCTCTGTGGGTGCACTGACAGGCTCAGCCCCAGCGTATTGGCGGTAATCTGGAATTTCTGAGGGGCCCGCCTAGCTTGGGCGCCTGCTCTTGGGGTTCTTACCCTGAGGTGGGTACTACCCGGTGACTCCCACACCTGCCTACGGATTTACCGTATGGTCCAGGGGCCCGAGACCACCTGCTGGTGCGACCTCTTCAAGCCCCGCAGTCACTCCTCTTGGCTCCCAGGACAGAACTTTCCCCAGCAGCTGCCCCAGGTAGGCTGCTGGCCACACCCAGCCCCCTGTCTTGGCTATACTTGAGCAAGGTCTGAAATGTGATTTCTGAAATCTGAACAGTCCTACTAATTATTATAACCAGCGGAGCACAAGATAAACTTAGTTTCACTGGAATGCCCCAGAGTAGGTTTGCAAAAAGTTTGCAAAAAGTGCTGTTAGGATTGGGGACAGGATAAGGATCAGTTAGGCTGGTGTGGTGGAAAAGATTTACAGTGGAGGGGTCTTCGGCTTTGGCTAGGGGACAAAGGATGGTCTCCATTTGGGGATAGGGAGATAGTTCCCCCAGCACCGGAGGGGAGGAGTTTGCCATGCAGGTATGCAGGATAGATTTCAATATTTAAATAGGCAAATTGTTTAATAAGTGAACTGATATCTCGGTAAAACTTTTTAAAAATAAGGGGGCTAGTCCTGGCTGGTGTGGCTCAGTGGATTGAGCACGGGCTTGCAAACCAAAGGGTCTCTGGTTCGATTCCCAGTCAGGGCCCATGCCTGGGTTGCGGGGCCAGGTCTCCAGTAGGGGGCGCACAAGAGGCAATCACACTTTGATGTTTCTTTCCCTCTCCTGTTGTCTTTAAAAAATAAGTAAGTAAGTAAATAAATAAATGAGGGGGCTGGAGACTGCTGCTCAACTCGGCTGCCCCAAGGTGACCCCGAGAGGCCAGGGAATAAGTATATTCTGGTCTGCCCAGGCTTGAACCATTGGTCCCGTAGGAGTGCCTGGCTGAGGGTGAGGTGACTGTCCCTAGAGACCCTCAGGTTCCAGTGCCAACATCGTGCCTCACCTCTGTTGTGCCTGCTCTCATTTGCAAATTGTTTCATCATCATCATTAGCGAGTATTTGCTGTGCACGTCTTCCCATGTGCAATAAGTTTTGCACATGTGGTGGCGGGGGGGGGGGGGGCGGGAACTCAGGGGCCAGCTGAGGACGCGTGGAGAGGCCATGGCTCCTGTGGCCAGGCCGGCCGGCCGGCCTGTGCAGCTGCTGTGACGCAGTGACGGTGTGCGTGCCCATTTACCTGAGCTGGAACAAGGGCAGAGCTTGGCCTCTGCTCTGGGTGTGCCCACAGGTTTGCCCAAAGCCAACCCGCTGACTCCTGGTGGGAGCAGGTGTGGTTTCCACCAAGCGCATAGAGCTGTCTGTCCCCCAGCTGGGTTGGTGTCGGTTTCACCCCCCAAGGGGTTGGCCCTGTGTCAGTGTCCTGGAGCTGCTGCAGCAGAGGACAACGAACTGGGGGGTGGGGGGTGGGGGAGTGGTTAAAACAACAGAAATTTATTCTCTCAGTTGTGGGGGCCAGAAGTCTGAGATCAAGGTGCGGGCAGGTTTGTTCCCCCTCCAAAGGCTCCAGGGAGGGGTCCTTCTCCTGTGTCCAGCTGCTGTAGTCTCCAGGCGGCCCCGGGCTTGGGGACCATCACTGTGGCCTCTGCCTTCATGGTCACAAAGCTCCTGTGAGTCCTCCTGTCTCTCGTAAGGACACATGTCGTTGGGTTTAGGGCCCACCCTAACCCAGGATGACCTCATCTAGACATTCTTAATTACATCTACAAAGACAATTTTTTCCAATAAGTTCCCATTCCTAGGTTCTGGTTGGACATATCATTTGAGGGGCCACATTCAGCCCACCACAACCACATGTCTAGGTTTTTATGGGATCCGCAGAGGCTGGAGGACAGCTATGTAATGGGACACATCTCACCTCCCAAGGGCTGAGCCAGCCCTCAGGGGACTGGCGGACAGAGGGGGCACAGCTCAGGCCATCCAGCAGGCTGTGTTGCACAGCCGGGGCTGGGCTAGCAGGTGTCTTTCTGGGGCAGCTAACCTGTGTAAAACGACCCAGGGTGGGGACAAGTAAAAGGTATGTCGTCTTTTCCAAAATAACTTTAAATGTATCCTAAACATGGGATTTCACGACGTTTGTTGCATGCTCCAGTGCTACTGTGTTGTGGGACACGGCTCCCGAAGAAATTGGACAGAGGCGGGCTTGGCTCCTCTCCTGCTCTGCATGGAGCATGGGAGGAGGGACGTGCATCCAGGGTGAGGCCCACAGGTCCACCGAGACGCCCCTCCATCAGGCACAGCTTAGGAGGGGCAGCCAGGGACCATGGGGGAGAAGGCTTCCTTCCGCGGTCCCCGACACTGCAGGATAAGCTGCTGAACCTGCCCATGTTAAGTCTGGGGGCCCAGGAGCTGCCAGGTGGGAGGAGTGGAGGTGGGCTGGATCCATGAGCTCCCGCCTGTGGGGACACAGCTCCGTGGAACAGAGGACTGGTTTCCCAGAGGCCTGGCTCAGGCAACCCTCCGCATACAGGGCTGGCCTCCTACCCAGCTAAGGGGCTCTCGCCTTCCAAACCCACCCCCGTGCTTTTCATTCGCCAGGGACTATTTAGTTTGTTAGTGAGGGTGGCCATCTAGGGGTCTCTTTATGATAAGGGCATTTTCATGCTTAGGTGTTCTGGGTGGATCGGCACTGACTCCTGCCTGTCTGGGTGGGTGTGGTGGTCCAGCCTCTGGGCCTGTCTCTGCAAACCCTTCCACACGTCTCTCCAGGCCCTGAGTGCTGGGTGCAGGAAGGAGAGGTGAGAAAGCCACACACCGCACCCATGTGTCTGAGTCCCTGTGCCTGTCACTCTCAGAATCCGAGATAGAAAGCAGCCTGTCATAGGAAAACATGTAAGCACTGGTGATGTGGCCCAAGCCTGAGCCGCCACCACCCAGCCCCTCGCCCCCAGCTGTATAAGCAAGATTTGCATCCCAGACACAGTGTTTTGTCTGGGGAATTACTGGGGGCGATGAGCACACCATTAGCGCCATAATCAACACGCAGCACCTTCCCACTGGGGCCGCCACATCTTGTCAACAGGTGTGATTGGGGCAACAGCCCTGGGAGGCCCCGCACAGAGCGCAATTAGCAGCTAATGAGGAGGCTAGCCCCGGGCGGAGGTGGGAGGGAAGGAGGATCAGAGAGAGCTCCGTGGCCCTTCGGTGGTCCTTCGGTGGTCCTCCCTCTGCTCCCACCCCGGCAGGGCTACAGGAAGCAGCAGAAAGAGCAGGTGGTGGAGAGGGCCTCACCATGCAGTGGGGACGTTCAAGACCTTTGGGAGCACAGGGGCACTGCGCGCCTGTCCACGGGCATGTGAGGCTGGCCCCTCGAGGCCCAGCAGGGGACACAGACCACCGCTCTGTAGGTACAGTGGACTGAGCGGTACCAGTGAGCTGACTGAGGGCGGAAGCCTCCTTCTTTGCCTGACTATGTGCTGGAGGGAGAGTGCCGGGAGGGTCTGGGGGCAGAGCAGTTCTCCCCTCTGTTGCCGGGCCTCTGGGTTGCAGGCCTGGGCTGGCCAGGCTGCCTGGTCTGCTCTTGCAGGAGAGCGGCCACACAGCTGGTGAGGGCTGAGTCCCCGTCACACATCAGCAGGCCTGTGCATGGCAACTCTCTCCAGGGGGCTCACGTAACGTGCTTGTCTGGGGTGAGTGGCAGCAGGTTAACTGTTTGGGGCGTTTCCCTCAGCCCACAGCATTACAACATCATGGTGACGGCTGCTGTGTTGGAGCATCAAGGCTGGGCTCGCCAGTGGTCCCCCAGGTGCCTCTGCACTCACACTGTGGACTCAGCCCTTCAAGTCAAGGAGGGGACCATCTGGGCATCTGAGGAAGCGTGTACCTTGTGACAGAGTCGTGGGGTGGCTGGGTGGGGCCGGGGACCCCGTGGGAGCCCCCAGCTTCAGGGCCTCCACCCAGGCCCAGGAAACTGGAAGCCCCTCGGTCCCTGGCAGCCTGGCTGGTTTTCTCTGTGTGACATTTTTACTGGTTTGTGAAGGTCAGGCCTGGCCTGCTGCCAGTGAGAGGTCACCCTGGAAATTGTGCACTCAGGATGCCAACAGCCCAGCCCCAGGAGCTCCCAGCTTGTGAGACTATAGGCCCTCCCCAGTGGACCCGACCCAGGCTTCCTTCTCTCTACCCCTGACGGTCTCCTTTGTGGCTGCCTGCCAACTCATCCAGTTCAGCCGCAGAAGCTGGGAGTAGGCTAGGGGTCTCCCATAGCCTGTGGAAGAGGTCTTTCTCATGCTGGGGGCTCTGGAAATTCTAGGGAAGGAAGCCAGCTGCCTTGGTGTGTGTGTGGGGGGGGGGGTAGGGAGCCCCTCTCTGTGCCCAGCATGGTGTCTCCTACTGCTTCGCCCCAAATTCCACTGAGGTACTGGCTCGATATCTCTGTTCCCGGTCCGTGGCAGGTGCGGAGCTGGCGACCTGGGGCCGCCTCCAGGCTCAGCCACGCACTCCAGCCCTGACCTTCCCCGGAGAGCTCGGGGCCCCAGCCTGGCTCCTGCTCCTACAGGAGTCCTGACCGCACACAGTGGTCAAGGCGGCGAGGCAGGCATGTTTGTGAGTGTGCGTGGCATGCGTGCTCCTGGGGGGAGAGCATAGCAGGAGCCAGAGGACACTGGGGAGGCAAAGTCATCACCCTCCAGTAGCCACCAGGGCCAGCTCCAGCCAGCACCTGGTGAGGTGCTTTCTGAAGCTGTCCTGGGGCTAAACAAGGTTATCACAGGCATCAAGGGGGCTGAAGAAGGACCAGCCACGTGGGGTGGGCTGTGCTGGGTGGGGTACACCTGAGCCGGGGAGCAAGGTGGGAGGGACTGGGTGAACCCTTCCAAGTGCCCTGGCTGAAGTGACCTCAGACTGTCCCCAAGACACCTGCCACATCGAGGCCGGGAGCCAATCCTGAGGCCCACCGGGGAGCTCCTCTGAGAGCTAGGCCAGGACCTGGCCATGTACAAGTCCCAGTGATGGTGCCTGAGGCTACGGGGAAGGTGGCCGGCTGGGCTGGCACAAGCCTGTGCAGGGAGGGCCTGGGCCTGTGGCAGTACTGCCCCGCCAGTTCGGCTGACGCCAGCCCTGACACCCAGCGTCTGTCCCCCTGGCACTCGGTGGGCCACCTGTCCTACCCCTGGCCCCCACCCCCCGCCGAGCACCCTCCCTCACTCTTCCCCGAGCTGTCCCCTCCCTTGGCTCACATCACTGAGCCTCAGGTTCCAGTGCAGCAGGTGGCTGGTAGTTGAAGACACTGTTTCCCAGGTGCTTATACAGTCATATGCCATTGGGCATGGGGACATGTGTGAGCATGAGGGTCCTTGGGGGGCCCTTTGCAGCCCAGCGTGCATCAGATCTACAGCAGCAGGCAGCCCCCCAGCCCAGGCCCTGGAGCAGGACCGTCGGGGTCCAAGCCTGGCTTCCGATCCCAGCCAGGACTGCCCCTGAGAGCCCTGCCCATCTGCTGCCCCGAGCAACTGCCCCAGGTCCACACTGTGGTGGGGTGGGGGGTCAGAGGGTTAGGGTGGCCCTCCTCATCTGCCCTCACTCCTAGATGCCTTGTAGGTCAGGAAGTTTCTGTAGCCCCTCACTCTGGGGTCAGGGCACATGGGTGGGGTCATTACCCAGTCTCCCCCAGACCCAGTGCCAGGGTTACTCATCCCCCCATCCCTCTCGCTTCTACAGCTGCTGGAGGGTGTCACAAGAGATGTCCACTGGATCTGGGCCAGGACGGCACTGCCCATAGCCCGCAGGAAGGGCCGTATGCAAGCCTGGAACCAGAGCTCCATGTCCTGGCTGCGCTGCCTGGGAGGCAGGGCCCAGAGTGTGAAGGAGCGGTCCAGCAGGCTGCGGCTGGGGCAGCGACGGGAGCTGGGCCTGTGGAACAGGGGTCAGCTGGGCAAACGGCAGCCCTCCCTCCCTGTACCCAACAACTCAGGATAGCCACTCATGTGTGTCAGCCTGTCTGAGAAACTGGCCAGGGCACTGAGGAGTGTTGGGGGGGCGCCCCACCTGGCCCAGCACACTGGGCTCACAGCCAGTGCAGCCAGCTGGGTTGGGGTCAGCAGGACCCAGGCAGAGAACGGGGCCAACCCCAGGATTGTGTCGCCTTCCGGACACTGCCATGTCATCTTAGTGGTGGCCTGGGCCCTGGATCCAGCTGTGCATGAGCCTTCTCTGCTCCTTGGAGAAATCGTTGAAGGCTGCATCCAGGACAGTTATGGGGAGGGGGATGGTTGGGTGAGGGTCCAGGAGCTCATGGCCGTCTGCAGCAGCAGGGTTCAGCGGCAACTCTCATAGGCTCCACCGGGCCTCACAGCCCAGGTCTTGGGCAGCAGTGGCAGCAGGCAGGCAGGCGCTCAGATTAGATGGCTGCTTCTGCCCAGCCTGTGTCCACTTCAGGTCCTGGCAGTCCCAGAAGGGCCCAGGCAGGCAGTCCTGGGTGGGCCCACAACCCCCACCTGGGGACCTGGCCTGTGTCCCCCACCTTGGATGAGGCAGTCCCAGCTCTGCCTAAGCCCCACACCTATTGAGGGAATGCACATGGTCCCCAGATGGGAGCAAGGAAGTGACCGGGGCAGGGGTCATGGAAGCCAGGAAGTGGGTCAGCAGCCCTCAGAACCAGCTCCTGAGCTCAGTGGTGGCCATAGAGAGGTGGAACCTGACGTAAGGCAGAGGAGTGTGGCCTCCAGAACAATGGTGCAGCCCTCTGGGAGGAGGGGGAGAGGACTGACCTCCCAGAGTCGGGAAGACTTGGCCACCCATGGAAGGCTTCCTGGAAGAGGCAACCTGGGGCAGTGCTCTGACGACAGTTCTGTTTCAGGCTCCAGGCCCTGGACTCTGGTCTCCTTTTCTATTTTGCCCATGTTGGGGTACAGTTTTTATTTTTTATTGTTTTAGAAATCAGAGCAGGAGCCAATCTACTGAGCTCAGGGCACAGCTCCTGCCCTCTGAGGACATGGTCCGGCCTGGGGAGCTGGCTGGTCCCCCGTGGCCTCATGGGGGTGACCACATTAGAGCTAAATGTGTCCACACTGGCAATCAAGGCAGCAAAGCCAGACTTCTTAGACATGACTGGAGGTATCAGATTTAGCCAGGTGAAAATAAAAGAAAAAAAACCTTTAAAAAAATGTGCAGAATACACAACCCCCAAGTTTTGTTCACCCAGAGCGAAAAGGCCAACAGCGGCCTGGGGGCAGGTACTAGTAGCCTGCCCTGATGGAGAGCAAGGACAAATGGGGAAGTGATGACAGGTGTGCAAGAAGCCAGCTGTGAGCCCCAGTGCACCCTGAAAAGTGCAGACCAAGACCAGAAGGGAGCTCACTTCCAGGTTGCGAAGTTGCAGGGGTGAGGGTGGGCACCTGGGCAAACGACTTCTTTCCACAGTCCAAATTGTTACTACTTCTTCTTCTTTTTTTTAAGATTTTATTTACTTATTTTCAGAGATAATGGAAGCAAGAAAGAGAGGGAGACAAACATCAGTTGGTTGCTTCTCGCACACCCCTAACTGGGACTAGCCTGGAACCCAGGCATGTGCCCCGACTGGGAATAGAACTGGTGACCTTTTGGTTCACAGGCCAGCGGTCAATCCACTGAGCCACACCAGCCAGGGCAAATTTTTACTACTTCTTTAATGATCATCACTTCCTTTTGCTTATTAAAATAAATCTACTGTCGGGTCTGTCTCTCCAAATGGTCAACACCGTTATCATCTACCTTTCTGATTTTGCAAATATCCTTGTTTGCATCTGAGTTTCTGTGGTTACTGCAAAGGTTGAGCCTGCCTTCGTAAACCACTAGCCGTTCAGTCTTCCTCTCATGAGAATTCCTGCTTATCTCCTTGCCCGCTTTCTGTTGGTTTCCTGTTTTTCTCGTTGATTTGTGGTTTGTTTTCTCGCTTACCAAGCCATGGGTGCTGTTAGGTGATGGAAATCTCTCCTCTCTTTAGCTGCCAATCTGTTGAATAGGAATCTGAAATTCTGATGAAGTCAAGTGTACCCCCCCTTGCAGCGTAGTCGTCGTGCGGCATCTTTCTGCATTCTGCCACGTCGTTCTCTATCCACATCGTTTCCCCGCCATAAGCATGTCTTTGACGCATTTGGTGTCCGACCTATCCATGTTGTCAGCCACGGGTCTGCTTCATTTTCCTGACACAGTGAGTTATATATATATAAAATAACAAATATATGTACAATACAGCATACATATATAATAACTAATCCATCTTATTTCTATAAGTTGAAATCCTTGAGGGGCACAGGATTGCACAGATCATGTGTCCAGTGGCCTTGGCAGGAAGGCTGCTTTGGAGCGTAGCGCGAGCCAGGCCAGCACTTCCGTGGGCACGAGTCACCTCTCCGCAGACGACTCGTGCCGCCGGGAGTCACTGTGCTGTTCTCTGCTTTGCACACATCGGCACATCTCTTGCCTAGATAGAATTCAGTTTCATCTCAAGCCCCTCCAATTTTAAGATGACTGCGTGCTCCCTCTGATCCCCGAGGCCCCGCTTACAGGTGGCAAAGATGGCCACAGGCCGCAGCCTTCCAGACACGTCCTCACTAGCGGCCCTGCTCTCGGCTGGAAAGCTGAGTCAGGTTGCTCAACACCGTCTGTCCCGCAGGCCTGTCCCTCCCCGCACTCCCTGCCATTGTTTGTGGGACCGCCCTTCCCATGCGTGCAGTCCCCACACGCACGTGGCATTTTCTGCTTGAAGTCTCTGGTCTGTCTCTTCCTATCTTAATTACTGTGGCTTTGTCCTAATATCTGGGAGCTTGCTGCTTCTTTTGAGACCACAGATATTTATTTTCTTTATTTTTTGAATGAATTTGTTTTGTTGTGTTCCTGAAAAAAAAACTCCCCTGGAATTTTTATCGAGACGGAATTGGATTTATAGAGTAATTTTAGGGCACTGACCTCTGTATCGCGCGGGCCGCGCCATGTGCAGGTGGTCCGCGTTGCTCGTTAGGCTGATTCCTAGGGCTTTGTGGACTTTGTTGTTATTAGAAATGACACATTTTCTATTAAATTCGTTATCACTGCTGACATAAAGAAGCGCTATTGATGTTTTATTGTGGTAAAATATAATTCACCATTTTAATCATCTTTAAGTGTATATAATTCCGTTGCACAAGCACATTCCCAGCGTTGCACGATTCTCACCACCACCCGTCCGCAGAACTTTCACGTTTTCTCAAACAGAAACTCGGCACTCACTGAACACCGACCCCCTCCCTTCCCTTGCCTCCCCAGAGCCTGGCAACCCCTACCGTGTTTTCTGTCTGTATGGATTTCCCTCGTCTGCACCTTTCATATAAATGAAGCCACAGGGTATTTGTCCTGTCGTGTCTGACTTTTTCCACTGAGCATAATAGTTTCAAGGTTCACCCATGTAGTAGCACGTGTGAGAGCTCCATTCCTAGTTCACTGGTGTGGCTCCATTGGTTAGGTGTCCTTCCACAAAGCAAAGTCCCTGGCTCGATTCCTGGTCAGGGCACATGCTTGGGTTACAGGTTTGGCCCCTGCTATTGGGGTGTGTATGAGAGGCAACTGATCAATATTTCTCCCCCGCTCTTCCTCCCTCCCTTCCCCTCTCTCCATTCCTTTTTGTGGTTGAATAACACTCCATTGTATGCATAGGCCACATTTTGTTCATCCCTTCACCTGTCGGTGGACCCTGGGGTTTTCCCACCATTGGCTTTTGTGAATAAACACGGCTATGCACATGGCTGTACCAGTGTCTGTCTGCTGTCAGACCTTTCAAATATCTTAAGTCAGTGGGTCACGTAGTAATTCTGTTTACATTTTCGAGGGGGCGCCGTACTGCCTTCCAGCAGCGGCACCACTTTACATTCCCCCCAGCAATGCACAGGGTTAAACTTGCTGCAGACCCTCCCCGGGAGTTGTTATGCTACTGACTTTTAACTCAGTTTAATTGTGGTTTAGTTTATGTACAGGAAAGCCATCCATTTGCAGCAGACAATCCGGGGGCCTTTGAGGTCTTGCTCCTCAGCGTAGGTCATACGTTCGGCTCAAACACACTCATGGAAATTCTCTGCAGGTCTGGACATTTCTTATGTCAAAATTTGCTTGGCACAGTGTGGTGGGGTTTGGGAGAAGCCCACCCGGGACCCCCTGTGTGCTGAGACGGCTGCTACTTGTGCACCCCGTTGTGCTGCCCCGCTTTGTATCCAGTGACCCTGGCTGAATTTCTCTCGGAGTTTCAGGCCTCCGTGCTTCAAGTAGCAGGCCATGGGTTTATTTGAGCTGTTCTTAGAAAATCCTTGAGGTGGATAAGGGTTGAGATAACCCAGGGAAAGGGAAAAGAAAATGGGTTGCTTCTTTTAATTTTGGCTTTTTAATTGGACTGCTTACTGAGAGTTTGAGCAACATCTCTGGTCAAGTAAGAGGTAGAACTCTTTAGCTCAGAAGGAGAAAGGACTCGTGCCTTCCCGGCCTGAAGAGCCAACGGGGCGGAGACAATCGCCCGGACCCCCACTTCGGGAGCGGCGGAGGTGGGCACCAGGGGTTGTTCCGTGCAGTAGCACAGCTGATTCCCGAGGAGCCCGAGGCAGAAGGGCAGGGTGCCCTGGAGTGGGTTCACCCTGAGACAGGAACCTGAGACAGGGGCCCATGCCCTGCAAAGCATTGTGATTCGAGGGGCAGTTGGTAAGCTCTTGCCGGCCCTTGCTTGGGTATTCTTAGGTGACTAAGAATCTCTGTGGGCTGTCTGAGGAAAACTTCCCTCTAGGGTGTAAGGCAGTCCTGCGCGGATGGCCCAGCATTTGGCTCATCTGCAGACGTGCACGGGGAGGGCTGGATTTCCCTAGAAGTTTATTCAGACTCTGCAGACCCGGGAAATCGGGAAATCGTGCCTCTTAGGGCAACGAGGCCCATGGCACTCAGCCTCCCATTAACATGAAGCTGGCCGAGATAAGAATCCTTTGATACTTCTAAATTAATCTTCTGTGCACACAATTAGAAAAAAGCCAGCTATACAATTAGGCAGAATGACTGGAAAACAGATTTAATTGGTCTCTCAAAGCTTCAAAAAGCGGATTTAGATACAGGGACCAAGCCATGATGTCCTTTAGAGGTCAGCCCAGTTCTCTGAGGTCTTAAACGTGGCTGCCCTTATTTACAGGGGGAAAGTCAAGGGCAGATACGCGTGGTAAGTGCCGCCAAGACCAAATTTGGATCCAGCTGTTCTGTTTGTGTCTGCCCGTGCCTGCTAGTGTGCAGTGTAAATGCGGCCTAACTTTCTGCCTCTGGATGGCATTGTTAACGTTAATTTAAAGGCAAGCACTTGTAAGGGTTGAATATTCTAACATTCTCAGAAATATAGAAACTAACTCAAATGCTTTTCAAGGTCATGTGATCTAGGATTAATCCTTAGTAAATAAAAGCCAGTTTAAGTTTGTTGGCTTAAATAAAACAGACATGTCTTTATTTTGCCTGGCTTTTACGAAATAAGCCGATGTTAATAAAACTGACTTTCCTGACTATAGAACATGTTTTAGAGGTCATAACATGCCTCCATAAGTCTGCCAAGCTAAAGATTGCTGACTGATTATTTCTTAGTTTTCATTACACTGTGAGGCTTTAAGGGCTACAACCTCAGTATAGGTAGGGATAGCTGCAGTGTTTCAGAAGGGCCCCGGGAACACCTCGAGAGATTTGTTCTAGAAACGTTATAAAATAAGTAATGAAAAACTGGGGTATATGGTGTAGGTACAGAGTGGCTGAAAATTAAATAAATGAGCCAAGGCCGTAGGAAACTCGGACCTCTGCTTCATTCTTTCCGGCTCCCTGGCATCGTTACAGTGCATTAAGCTGGACTTAGATGAGAACCTATGAGCTTATATTGCTTATTTATTTATTGTTAATCCTCACCTGAGGATATGTTTATTGATTTTAGAGAGAGGAAGAGAGGAAGAAAAAGAGAGAGAAGCATCGATATGACAGAAATATTACTTGGTTGCCTTCCGTATGCACCCCAACATGGAGCAAATCTGCAACCTAGGAATGTGCCCTGACCGGGAACTGAACCCACAACCTTTGGGTGTATGGAACAATGTTCCAATCAACTAAACCACCCAGCCAGGGATAAGCTGACATTATTTAAAGGAGACATCTTACTCTATTGCCAAGGTTTGATAGAGTTGGTTGAAGAAAATGCCAAATTGGTAACCACTGCCTTTCACTACAAGCTCCCAGGAGAGAAAGACTTTAAAGATCATGGACTGACACCTGGAGATTTTATTTATTGGGAAGAACATCAAATAAAAAATACTCTCCAACCTCATTGGAAGGGACCTTATCAGGCACCTAATCTTGAATTGACAACTACCCTTGTCTACAGAAATCAGACTCCTGGAGGACAAGAAGCTGCTGACATCAGTGGTGGACAGCTGTCTCAAGACATCGACAAGGCTAGGACACCTATGGGTTGGTACGAAACTGAGAGTCCATTTTGTTTGCTTGTTTTGTCTACTGAAAAATAATATCAAGTAGGGGTTTTGTAACCAAAAAGGATTTATTTGGGAAAATGAAAAAGTTGTGGAACTTCTGGTCAAGATGGCGGCGAGGCAGACACGGCCTGCCTCCTCCCACAACCACATCAGATTACACTAAAATGTAGCACAGCCACCACAAACCAAGTTTCATGGAAGTCTGACGACTACAGAATTAAAGAAACCACATTCATCCACACTAGTAGGAGAGGTACAGTTGCAGAACAGGCTGATCCCTCACCCACGTGTGGTAAAAGTTTGGGAGGGATATCTCAGGAGTGAGGAGTCCCAGCCCCACATGAAACCCCCAGCCCAGAGTTCCAGTACCAGGAAGATAAGTCCTCACAACCTCTGGCTGCAAAAACCAGTGGGGATTGAGTCAGTGGAAGAAACTTCTGGGGCCCCAAGTAGTTCCTCTTAAAGAACCTACACACAGACTCACCTTCTCAGACTCACTCCCTCTGAGCTCCAGCACTGGAGTAGCAGCTTGAAAGGCACCAGTGGTATACAGGGAGAAACTGCAGTGTCTGCCATCAAGGTGAGCAGAGGTCACTGTCCCTTTTCTAAACCTTCCCCCCACAGAGCTGGAAAACGGGTGCCATATCTGAGACTCCATCAACCTGGCTCACACTGTTTGACCCACCTTGGAGATCCCCAGAGACTCTGCTCCACCCAACTTACAGGCCCACCCAAGCTGCTTTTCCATATAAATGGCTGGTCTTGGTTCACGCGTCACAACTTCTTAAATCCTATCAAATAGGCAATAGCTGGCCTCAGTGAGCCTCAGGCCCAGCACTAGCAGCAGCCCGCCTAGATTCACAGCTTGGCTTCACCTGGGAAACTACAAGCCCAGCCTAAGTAGCAGCCATCTCAGATTGATTTACAGCTCAGGCAGGGTGCCCTGGGAAAAACACAGGTGGGAGTGACCTTGGCCCGCATCACCTGGAAAACCCCAGGCCAGTGCACCCAGTGGACAGCTATAGACCCTGTCAGAGCACCACCACCCTGCCCCTGCACAGCTGATCCTCCACAGAGGGTGGAGGTTGGTAGTAAGTGGTCACAGCCAGTCCTTGCAGCTGACTGGCCTGGGTAAATCCCTTTCATTGGTCTGCCAACAGCAACCAAGGCTCAACTACAAGAGCAGGGCACCTGAAGGGCACACCTCGAGTACCCAGCTTGGGTGATAGGGGAGGCTATGCCACTGGACCCTACAGGACACCTACTACATTAGGCCATGATACCAAGACACGAAGTCAAACAGCTCTACCTAATACATAGGACAAACACAGGGAGGCTGCTAAAAGGAGGAGACAAAGAAACATGGCCCAAATGAAAGAACAGATCAATCAAAACTCCAGAAAAAGAGCTAAACGAAATGGAGATAAGCAATCTATCAGATGCAGAGTTCAAAACACTGGTTATAGTGAGGACCTCAGCAGCATAAAAAAGGTCCAGTCAGAAACAAAGGATACACTAATTGAAATAAAAAACAATTTACAGGGAAACAACAGTAGAGTGGATGAAAGTGAGAATCACATCAATGATTGGGAACATAAGGAATCAAAAAGCAACCAATCAGAACAACAAGAAGAAAAAAAAATCCATAAAAAAGAAAAACAAAGATAGTATAAGCAGCCTCTGCGACAACTTCAAGGGTCCAAGATTTGTGTCACAAGGGTGCCAGAAGGAGAAGAGAAAGAGCAAGAAATTGGAAATCTATTTGAAAAAAATAATGAAAGAAAACTTCCCCAATCTGGCAAAGGAAATAGACTTCCAGGAAGTCCAGGAAGCTCAGAGAGTCCCAAAGAAGCTGGACCCAAGGAGGAACACACCAAGACACATCATAATTACCCAAGATTAAAAATAAGGAGAGAATCTTAGAAGCAGTGAGAGAAAAGGACACAGTTACCTACAAAGGAGTTCCCAGAAGACTGTCAGCTGATTTCTCAAAAGGGACCTTACAGGCAAGAAGGGGCTGGAGAGAAGTATTCCAAGTCATGAAAGGCAAGGACCTACATCCATGATTACTGTATCCAGCAAAGCTATCATTTAGAATGGAAGGGCAGATAAAGTGCTTCCCAGATAAGGTCAAGTTATAGGAGTTCATCATCACCAAGCCCTTATTATATGAAATGTTAAAGGGACTTATCGAATAAAAAGAAGATCAAAACTATGAACAAACTCACAGCTATCACCAACTGAATCTAAAGCAAAAACAAAAACAACAAAAACAAACTAAGCAAACAACTAGAACAGGAACAGAATCACAGAAATGGAGATCACATGGAGGGTTATCAGTGGGGAGGGGGAGGGGGAAAAGGTACAGGAAACAAGAAGCATAAATGGTAGGTACAAAATAGACAGGGGGAGTTTAAGTATAGTATAGGAAATGAAGAAACCAAAGAACTTAAATGTATGACTCACCGACATGAATTAAGGGGCGGGGATGCTGGTGGGAGTGGGGGTGCAGGGCAGAAGGGAATAAAGGGGAGGAAAAAGCCCTGGCTGGTGTGGCTCAGGGGTTGATTGCCGGCCTGCGAATCAAAGGGTCGCTGGTTTGATTCCTAGTCAGGGCACATGCCTGGGTTGCAGGCCAGGTCCCCAGTAGGGGGCGTGTGAGAGGCAACCACACATTGATGTTTCTTCCCTCTCTTTCTCCCTTCCTTCCCCTCTCTAAAAAATAAATAAATAAAATCTTTTTTAAAAAAGGGGAGAAAAAATGGCACCACTGTGATAACATAATCAATAAAATATGCTTTACACGGAAAAAAAAAGAACGAAAGCTTATCATTTGTGACCGCATGGATGGACCTAGAGGCTATTATGCGAAGTGAAATAAGTCAGACAGAGAAAGATTAATACCGTGTGATTTCACTTATACGTGGAAACTTAAGCGCAAAATAAACAAGCACACAAAATAGAAACCGACTCAGGACAGAGAGCGGACTGGTGGCTGCCAGAGCGGAGGGGCGCAGAGGGCTGGGTGAAAGGCGAAGGGATTGAGACGTACAGATTGGGAGTCGCAAAACAGTCACGGGCTGTAAAGTACGGCGCAGGGAATGTAGTCAGTGATGTGGTAATAACTACGTGTGGCGCCAGGTGGGCCTTGAAATATTGGGGGGCCCACTTTGTACAGTGTGTGACCGTCTGACGGCTGTGCTGCACACCAGAAACTAATGCAAAGTAATACAGGGTGTCGACCGTAACTGAAAAAGGAAAAGACGCCGGAGTGATCACACTAATGTGCGCCCCCACCAGCGGTGTTTGAGGGTTCCAGTTGTTCCCCATTCCTGCCAGCGTTTGTCATTGTCAGCCCTTTTAAATTTAGTCATTCTGGTGGGTGTGCAGGGTTTCACCACGGTTTTGATTTGCGTTTCCCTAATGAGCGATGATGTTGGGCGTATTTCCATGTGCTGATTGGTCGTTCACACATCTTGTTTTGTGAAATGTCCGTTCAAATCAGCCTGTGTTTTAAAAACAGCTTACTGAGATATTCGCATGCCATACGGCTCGTCCACTGAAAGAGTACAAGTTGCTCTGGCTGGTGTATTTCAGTGGATTGAGTGCCAGCCTGTGAGCCAGAAGGTCACAGGTTCAATTCCTCATCTCAGGCACATGCCTGGGTTGTGGGTCAGGTCCCCAGTAGGGGGCGTGAAGAGGCAACTGACCCCTGTTTCTTTGCTGCTCTTTCCCTCTCTCTAAAAATAAATGAATTTTCTTTAGAAAAGTGTACAATTCAATGTTTGTCAGTATATTCACAAAGACCCTCCTTTAACCTGAATTACTGAACACTGAGTATCTTCGGAATTTAACATTTGCTTCAGATTTGATAATGTTTCTTAGTGACGACAACCTAAAATCCCATGGGAAAATAGCACGTGCACACAAAACGAGTGGTGGGCCACCATCGAGGTGACAACTGCTGCTGTGTGACTCACACGTAGCGCGCTTCACGCACTTCGCCAGTTGTCAGTTAAAACAAGAAGTGAACTCTTGGTTCCCACGCACGTCTGCGGTGGCTGTAACTGCTGAGCTCAAACTACTGTTCTCGATGCAAACACAATGGCAATTTCCACGTTTTAAAATCCATTTAACTGTGCAGCTGAGAAGCTCCCACTTAACCCTCAATTGGAAGTGGTTAGTCCTGTTATTAAGCCCATCCAGTGATTTTTTAAAATTCCAGAGTTTGAATTTTTCATTTCTAAAATTTCCTATTTTGTTCTCTTAAAAACCATTTTTCTACCTCTCATTCATGAGAGCCTATTTCCCACGACCTCGCTGGACGGGGTTGCTGTAGCCTGTTTAACATCCCTGCCTGACCCTTCTGATAGCCGACTGACTCCACCTGGCATTGGCTCAGCTGATCCTTTTCCCTTAAGGATGGGTCACAATTTCCTGGCTTTTCCTATGCTGAATATTTTTGGATTTTCTCACGAACATAGTGGCGATTACATTGTATAGACCCTGAATTGTCATATTCCTGTGAAGACTCTTTGGTTTTGGTGGGCCATGAACTTGGTTAGACTACAGCTGTGAACTCTGCCACTCCTGAGGGGGCAGAGGTCAGTTTCGGCCCCTTTCCATCTCTGGCCGAGCTGTTTCCCATCTGCCCTGCACACACGTGACTCAGGGCTCAGCTAGAGACTCAGGCCGAGACTGAGCACTCGCACCACCACCCTGGCCACGCCTCCAGCTGTCCGCAGGGCAAAGCCACCCGCACACACAGAAAACCACTCAGAGCTGGCATCTTCCCCCAGGTAGCAATTCCCCTCCAAGATCTGACTTTTGTTCACTCCCCAGGGCCCTTGGGGAGTGGCTTTTTCACATTCTGTGCAAAACTTGTAGTAGCTGTCTGTTGACAGGGCTTTTTAAAGGCATTTACTTCTCCATCGACTTCCGTAAGTTGACTCTCGTACCTGGCAGCCTCGCTGAGTTTCAGGCAGGCACACCTTGGAGATGTGGCGGGCTCAGTTCCAGGCTGCTGCAACAAAGCAGGTCATAATCTTTTTTGCGCGGTGAAGGGTCTTGCCTTCAATTTGTAAAAGAAAAAAGCAGCATCTGTGAAGCAAAAGAAAACAAGGCAGGCGTGTTTAATTAGCATGTGGTTTAACTGCATATAGCGAACTACGCTGCAGAGAGAAAGAAGGAACTCCTACCCTTCGTGACAGCGTGAATGGAACTGGAGAGCATTATGCTAAGTGAAATAAGCCAGGTGGTGAAAAACAAATACCACATGATCTCACCTATAAGTGGAACCTAATTAACAAAACAAACAAGCAAGCAAAATATAACCAGAGGCATGGAAATAAAGAACAAACTGATAGTAGCCAGAGGGGAGGGGGGAGGGAGATGACAGGAAAGAAGGGAAAGGTTCATCAAGGAACGCTTATAAAGGACCCATGGACAAAGCCAAGGGGGCGAAGGATTGAGGGTGGGAGGTGGGGGCGGGTGGGGTGGGGAAAATGCTGGGGGGAAAATGGAGACAACTGTATTCAAACAACAATAAAAAAAAAAGATTAAAAAAAAAGAGAAAACCCAGCCCACAGAAAAGGTCAGAGATGGGGCAGCTGCGCATACTCAGCTCAGCAAACAGAAACCTCTGCAGGTATGAAACTCACAGGAGCCCCCACAGGGAAATGGTGATGACTTCCTGTTCACGAAATCATCGGAGAGGTCGCAGGGGAAGCGAGGGAGCTTCCAGGTACTTTGGCTTCAAGGTCAACCACGAAGGCTGTGGTCTAAAGTCAGGAATCGGGGAGCAGGCGCACCGGGTTGTCCACACCCGGTGGCCAGCAGCCAGAGCATCGGGGACGTGGCCTCGTGCTCCTGTCTGGGACACAGCCAGTGCCAGGGCAGGGGCTCCCACTGGCCCCACCATCACGGAGGGCTGTGCTGTGTGCTCACTGAGGCTAGCTGGGTTGGCTTTGTCTCCCCAGCCCCTGGACTCTTGCAGTCCCCCACTCGGCCTCTTCACCCCCTGCTGACGTCCATGCTATACTACTATGAGCCCAGAACTCACTTGAACGAAACCACACCATGGCTGATACTCTGAGCGGCCACCAGAGAGAATGGCTTTGTGGGGTGGCCTGTGGAGACCCTGCCAGGGCACCACTGGGAGACCACACCCTGGCTGTGCTGTGTGGTTTTGGCCATTCACCGAGCCTCCCTTTCTCCACCTGAGAAACAGGAGAGTAAGAGCGCAGGAAGCAAGGACTTGGCTCCGACACATGCCTGGTACACGATGGTCAGCCCGGAGCGTCCACCCATGCCCACCAAGGGAAGGGCTGAGGCAGCTCTCCACCCTGCACCTCTCCTCCCTGGGCGGCCTCTCCGCGGGGCCCCCACCCTCACATTCCTGGAGCATGAGCAGCACAGCTCTTAGCTGCATCAGTAATTCCTCATTTCCTTCCCTGACAGACCTGAGAGGCTGCCGGCCCCTTGACCATCCACTTACCAACTGAGGAAACCAAGGCAGAGGAGGTTCAGGTTTGGTCCATCACCCCAGAACATCAGAGCCACCACAAGCAGGGCCTACCCAGACCCTGGGGAGGGACCTGGGGACACCAGGGTTTTTTCCAGGGGTCTCCTGGTACTCAGCTCAGTGTTCAGGCTCACGAGGGGCTGACCACAGCCTCATCCGTGGGGGTTGGGGGGTGGATAACGGCCCAGTCAGGGTCTGGGTCATGTGCATGGTCTTGCCTGGGGAGGTGAGGGCCAGGAAAACCCCATCAGCGTCTTCTGGAACTCTGAGCCAAGCAGCTCTGGGTGGGAGCAGGGAGTAGGCTGAAGCTGGTACTGGGAAACACCCAGGAGGGGCCCCTGACCATCCGCAAACAAGCAGGCTGGGGGAGGTGGGGCGGCTATTGCCTCCGCCTCCGTGGATGCCCCCTCCCGAGTCCTCATTGCACTTGGGGAGCAGTGAGGACCCCGCCCCACCTCTCTTGCTCTACTCAGAGGTTGGAACTTTGAGCACCAGCTCTGTCTGTCCCAGTACCAGCCGCTCCCGACGCGCTGTGAGCCCCTGGGCTTGCTGCGCAGCGTCTGTATGTGGGAGATCTGTCCTAAGCCCGTAATCTGCTCCCCTGCCCACCCTCTCCAGAGAGGCCTGCGGTTGGCAGGGAATGTGGTCTGACTTCATATTCCATCACTTGAGGGCCAGACCTTGGGGGCCGAGGTTGGGCTAGGGGGGAGATTCTGTAGGTGTGTGGAACAGGAGAGGGAGGGGACAGCCTCTGCCAGAGTCCCGCAGCCAAGCACCTGCCAGAGGCTGTGAGCTCCTGACTCTCAGCGTGGGGGAGGTGTCACAGGCAGTCGCCTTTATCTCGCACTCTCCTCTGAGGAGCTTAGGGTCCAGTCAGACCCCAGATGGCTGCAGCCAGGGACAGGAGGGCAAGGGCAGGGCCAGCCCGCTCTGTGCCCAGGCCCCACATCCAGGGTCCTGGCCAGAGCCTGAATGTCTTCTACTCCAGCCCCAGTGTCTGAGGAGGGCTTGGCATGCAGTAGGTGCCAGGTGAGTGTGCAGGTGGCTCATGAGTAACAGCTGACCAGGTGGATGCTGGTCTTGGAGGACTCAGGGTCAGAGAGGGGACCACTAGGTCCTATCCTGTCTTGCCCCCGCCGGGACCCACCACACTGCCTGGGAACTGTTTCCACATCACACATCAATACCCACGCCCTGAACTGGCTGAAACACCACGACTCGCTTGTGGCGCTCTGGCTGGTCCGAGAGCTGCAGCCTTAACACAGCCGAGGTGTCTCTGTGGCCCCAACCTGGCCTTGGGTGGGGAGGGAAGGATGCTGATTCCAGGGCCCATGGTGGCTTGCAGAGGCTCCCAGGGGGCCCCACCTGGGGTGCTGGGGGCCCCTGGTTACATGGTGCTGGGTGTGGGCTGAGGGGAGAAGCAGGGGGAGGTGCAGCTCTTGCCTGGTCCCACTCACTGCCTATTTTCTGGCCTGGGGCCTGGTTTTCTCCCACCTCCTCTGCGGCCTGGTAGGGAGGGGAGAGGGATTCTCTGGGGCCTTGCTGCTCCCCGGACTTTCCCTGTAGGCTGGCTATTTGCACAGCTGAAAGGGGTTGCTGAAACATGAATGTGCCCACCCCCCCCGTACTTCTGAGCCAGGGGTGCGGCTGACACAGGCCTGGGCAAAGGTTGGGGGGAGGGTTGTCTCTGCTCCACAGGGCCACCGGCAGCCTCTAGCTCTGGGTCTCCCTGGGAGGGGCAAGTGTACAAGGTGGCTTGGTCTCTTTCAGGCCCCACCCCGACCCTGGAACGACCTTCTCCACCCAGCTCCCCACTGTAGAAAGTGCAAGGGGCTCTCCCACCCCCCACAGGAATGCCTACCCACTCACTGCCTCACCTAGGGGGCTGACAAGTAGGAGGCAGCATTGCTCTCTGGCACCCACCCAGGCCTCTGTTTTGAGAGGGACTTCAGAAGGGAAAGCAGGAGGTGGGCCCCACCCAGCTTCGCCCACCTGTCAAGGCCCTGGGTTTGCACGAAGTCCTGCGCCTGTGGCCGTGGGTTTGGAGGGGCAGTTGGTCATGCCCCAAGTTGGGGGGCGGCATTCAGCAGGACTCCCAGCCCTGACCTGCTTAGTCCCCCTGGTGCAAATGGGGAAATTGAGGCCAGCCTGAGCCAGAGGCAGCCCTGCCTCCTTCTGCCTTCCCTGCCCTGCCCTACTGGGAGAGGGGGTGGGGCCAACTGACTGCCTGCCCACCCTCCTCTCAGCTGGGGACAGAGCGGACTCAACTCCACAGCCCCTGGCAGGAGGGCCCAGTTTCCCAGACGGGGTCAGCCAGGTGGGCTGTTCGGTCCTGAGAACAGGGCCGGAGGCACCACAGACGCTGCTGCAGGGGTCTGACAAGGTTTGATCTGGCGCCCCTCTGGGGCTCTGAGACCCCTTTACTGGCCTTGCGCAGGGCCGCGGGTGGGCGAGTGGTGGGAATGACAGAGTGGCTGTCCTCCACAGGCCACGGCCATGCAGACTTCTCGACCCACCCTGGGGTCCTTCAGAACCCCCACCCGAGGCAGCTTCCTGCTTCTGCTTCTCAGCCTCAGTGAGTAATGGGAGTAGCAAAGGATTGGACTGCCAGAGCGCTGGAGGGCAGCCAAGAGTTCTTTGGGGTTGGGGGCCTCAGGAGAGGCTCTACCTGCCCCATGCCTCCTCCCCAGTCTGTGAGCAGTGCCCCCATCCTTGGGAGGTGGATCAAGTACAGATCTCAGCAGATGCCCGAGTTTCGGGCAGGTTGTCAGCCAGGTCTCTTCCTGCCCTGCCCCATAGGGCTGCAGGCTGAACTAGGGCGGTGCTGTGATGGGGGCTCCGGCCAACCGAGGGTGTTTGTGGGATGGGTGTCTGACTGCCCTGAGCAGTGGGGTCCTAAGAAAAGGATATGGGAGCCCTGTGCTCCCTGGTGGGGAGCAGGCCCTGGCCTGGGGTGGGGCATGGGGGGCTGTGACATCATGGGGTACAGGGGCCTAACCCTCTGTTTCCACACCTGTGGGGTGTGCACAGGGCTGGGGGCCAGGGAGAGGCTGGCTTTGCCTCCTTCCTCCCTGTGGTAGGGCCTGCAGCAGGCACACCCAGGAGCCCCCAGCTCCTCCTGAACCCTGTGTCCCTGCCCTGCAGGGTGGGCACTACCTTCCACGGTGAAGACTGCAGACACAGGACAGGTAAGGACCCTCTGGGGAGACGGGGGAGGGTTTTCTGGCCCTTGGTGGGGGTGCTGGGATGCTGGGCCATGCGTGGCTCAGCCACAACCCTGTGCGTCCTCAGGGCACTGTGACCTCATGGCTGCAACGCACCTCCCAGGCTGAGCAGCCTGAGCCAACTGCCGTCCTCCTGAGGGCTCTGCAGGGCACAGACAGTGAGCACAGGGCCCAGCCCCGTCGAGTGGGAGACCTGAGGGTGGAGGCTGGCACTATGGGGTCTCACCTGCTAGTGCTGTAGCCCTTTCTGGCTGCTCAGCTCATTCAATTGTGAAAACCTTGGAGAGGGGACAGAATCTCCCCATTTTGCCAATGGGTAAACTGAGTCCTGGAGAGGGTCATGATTTGCCCAGGGTCTCAGCACGGGTGTGGAAGGATGAGGAGGTTGACTGGAAAAGCCCAGCCCCCTGACCCCCTGCCTGCCCCTGTAGAGAAGGCGTGCCCCCCAGAGAAGGAGGTCCACATGGTGGATGAAGAACTTTTCTTCTATGAGGACTGGGAGCTGGAGGCCTGCGTGAGCGGGGCCCTGCTGGCCGAGCAAATGGACCGGGTGAACGCCATTCCTTTCACCTATCAGCAGCTTGACATTTTAAAGCACAAACTGGACCAGGTAGTTCACGACTTGGGCTTCCGCCTGCTGAAGATGCCAAAGCCTTCCCCAGCTAACTGGGAAGGGGCTGTGGCCCTCACTGTCAATTTCCCCGGCAGTTCTACCCACAGGGGTACCCTGAGTCCCTGATCCGGAACCTGAGTTACTTCTTCCTCAAGGTCACCCCCGAGGACATCCACCGATGGAATGTGACATCCCTGGAGACAGTGAAGTCTCTGCTGAAAGTCAGCAAAGGGCAAAAAATGGGTCCTCAGGTGACCACCTGTTGGGAGGGGAGCGCAGGGTGTGCAGGCCTTGGGGGATACATCTCTCCCCGCCCCGAGGCACCTCACTGGGCTCCTCCCACAGGTGGCTGCCCTGATTGCCCGCTACGTGGTGGGAGGGGGCCAGCTGGACAAGGTCACCCTGGACATGCTGGCCAGCTTTCACCCCACCTACCTCTGCTCCCTCAGTCCTGAGCAGCTGGGCTTTGTGCAAGAAGATGTTCTTTGGTGAGTCCCGGGGTCTGCCCCGTTGGGGGTGTGTGTAAGCTCCCTTCCCAGCGCCATACCGCCTCTCCAGGGAGGTCAGGCCCCAGGACCTGGATGGGTGCCACCCACCGCAGATGGACGTTCTCTATCGCAAGGCCCACGTCGCTTTCCGGAACACGAGCAGGTCCACGTACTTTGAGAGAATCAAGCCCTTCCTGGGTGAGCCAGGAGAACGTGGGGTAGCGGGATGCTGGAGGTCCCCATACGTGCTGCCTTCCCCCTGGTATCATCACCAGGCATCGGGGTGCCCTCCATCCTTCCGAGTGTGTATGTAGGCTGAGGTCCTGTGAGTTCTGACCCCTGCTCAGGCGCTTGGCCACCTCCAGCCTCTCCGCTGACTGGGAGAGTCAGGTGGTCACCAGGCAAACCAGAGCCCAGGAATTCCTTAGGAAAAGGGAATCTCAGTAAAGGTAGCGCACTTCCCGCAGCTTGTGTTCAGCGGGTGAGAGTGGAGGTAGTGTTGTGAGTTCTCACGCTTAGGGCCCCTCTCCCTGGCCACAGGTGGGGCCTCCACGGAGGACTTGCGGGCTCTCGTTCCACAGAACATCAGCATGGACATAGCCACATTCAAGAAGTTAAGGAAAGAGGCCTTGCTGGTATGGCCACCAGAGGGGCGGGGCTATTGGAAGGTGCTGCCAAGTGGAGGAGCCAGGGAGAAGGGCTGGTCTGTGGATGGGTGGGGCCACTGAGTGGGCGGGGCCTTGGGGGGAGCAGCTACTGAGCCAGGGCCACTCCAAAGTCTGGAGCTGCTGAAGCAGGGTCTGTGGGCTAGGGAAGCATGGGGTGGTTTGGACAGGGCAGAGTCCAGCAGCCCTCTGGACAGAGGCAGGGACACTCTGACGGCCGCCTGGGGGCTTTGGCAGCCACTGACCATTGCCGAGGTGCAAAAACTTCTGGGTCCAAACCTGGAGGACCTGAAGGCAGAGGAGAGAAACAGCCCCGTGCGGGACTGGATCTTGCAACAACGTCAGGACGACCTGGACAGCCTGGGGCTGGGGCTTCATGGCGGCATCCCCAACGGCTATATCGTCCTAGACCTCAGCTTTCGAGGTGGGCTGTGGTGGCTGGCTGGGTGGGGCTGGGACAGAGTGAGGTGGAGGGTCTGAGTTACCCCCTCTCTGTGCAGAGGCCCTCTCAGGGGGGTCCCACCTCCTTGGACCTGGACCTGCATTCATTATGATCCCAGCTCTGCTCCTGGCTTCGCCCCTGAACTGAGCTGGATGCTCTGGATGCTGAACTGGGCCCTGCTGTGGAGACTCCCGCCTGGGGGAGTAGGCTTGGGTGGTCCCTGCCCCACCCTAGGGGACAGGAGCTCAATAAAAGAGAACATGTTCCTCCTCCAAAGAGTGACCTGTAGTGTTCTGGGGACAGGGTGGGAGGCCTTATGGCTACGGTGTTCTGAGGGGCGGGGTTGGGGTGGACAGCTCTGGTGTCCTGGGCCCTGATTGGCTGTGGTGTTCTGAGCGGTAGGGGCCTGAGGGCTGTAACCCTGTGGACAAGACTCCCTGACTTGCAGCCCTTCCAGTTTGTACTTGGAAGCAGGGCGGGTTGGGGGAAAGCAGGGCAGGGGGGAGGGCTACGGCCTTCTGATGCTCTTCCATTGCTCCCATCTCTCCTGAGGCAAGGCCAACGAACCCAGGGTGGCCTTGGTGACTCCCCAGGGTGAGAGTCCTGTTCCTGGCTAAGAGGGTTTCCGTGCCCTTCCTCGGGCCCAGAGCAAAGGGACACATGCAGGAAAACCACCTTGTCCTTTATTAAAATCAGCGAAGTGCCATAGCATCCCCGTCCCCAGCCCCACTTCTTTATCCTGAAGGAGACCAGAGGGCCCAGGTAACCCTGTAGTCCCAGCTCTGCCTAGGCCCTCAGTCCAGCTCCAGGTCCCAGGAGCTGGATGTGGGTAGGACCCTGCCCTGCAGGCTCCTAGGACATGGGACGTGGCCAGGTTCCCTGGGCCTGGGGCTTGCGCCCTGGCCTGGGCTGGCATCCAGCTCCACCTACCAGCCCCGATTTCCCTGCATGTGGTGCCAGCACAGTGCTGTCTTCGGGGGCTGCTGTGCAGGCACCCTGTGAGCAGCCCCCAAAGGGCTCCAGGCTGCCCCAGTACAGCAGCCACAGGAGACTGGAAGGCAGGGCCACAGCAAGTGGCAGACACCTCAGGTGGGCTGGTGGGCTGCCTGTGGGTGGATCATGGAGGATACGCCCATCAGTCCTGGCTGGGAGCCATGCCCGGGATTGTCCCGTCAGCTTTTGGGCAGCCACCCCTTCTGGGCTCCAGGGTCACACCAGCCCTGTGGGTGGGAAAGGCCGTGTGCGGCCACTCTTCTGTGCCCTAACAAAGATCTCAAAGCTTCCCCTTCCCTGGGGTCTGGCCCCTACTTTATGCAGTCAGTGGGTCTGGAGGAGGCAACTGTGTCCTTCAGTAAGTCAACAGACGATACAGGGTGAAGCATGTCACTCAAATGTCACCCAAGAGGCCAGTGGAAAAAGTTGGCCAATGGAGTATGACATTGGGTATAAGTAGCGGTTTGGGGTCCACAGAGGCCCTGGGCAGACAAGGCCGAGCAGAGGCAGGGGAAGGCCTGCCAAGGGGGAGGCCTGGGTGTGAGGCTGTACCTGAGGAGGGGGCATCACTCCCAGACCCGCCCGATGTGGCGGCTAGATGGGACGCCCAGAGAGTTGTGTCGTGAGTCCCAGTGGTCAAGGGGACCGGGCCGGTCGGGCTGGCGGGGCTGGCAGGGTCTGTGTCCAGGCCTAGCTTGTCCAGAGCCAACCTGTTCAGGCTGCGGAGCCAGGAGCTGACGGTCGGGTGGCTGCGTGCTTTCTGCAGGTCCCCCACATTCTGGCCGAGCAGCATCGTCACGTGGTCCACACTTAGGCCCTTTGAGGGAAGTGAGGGGGCCAGGTAGGAAGGGACAGAGAGTCGTGAAGGGGCCCAGCTTTGGGGCCAAGGGAGGACTCGGCAGTGCTTACCCAAGGAGTGAGCACAGGGGTGAGGCCTGGCAGAATCACCCTGGAGAAGTGACCTGAGGCCCACTTTGGGGTGCCTGCGGACCTGTGGCCTGGGGCTCCCCTGGCTTGGCCAGCCTACCCTACTCCCCCAAGGGGCAGCCCCCAGGGCTCACCTGCAGCACGTGGGGGTTCAGGTTGGTGAAGGTGTGGATGTCCATGGAGACGTTGGCCTGGGCCAGGTGCTGCAGATCCTCCAAGGGGGCACCACCTGAGGGGCGGAAGTGGTGAGGGGGGGCGGGGGGGTTCTAGAGGAAAGGTGTCTGCACACGGGGCAGGGTCTCACCAAGGTAGGGGCGTATGAAGTGGTAGTAGGCAGCCGAGGTCCTGGTGCTGCCGAAGGCTTCTCGGGCCTTGGAGTAGAGCACGTCCTTCTGGCTCTGAGGGCAGGAGGAGACATCCAGGGCCCCGGCCAGCCTGGGGAGGGGTGAGGCTGATGGGCAGGCTGGGAGCCCTGGTTCTCTGGTTGGCTGAGTCTGGCCCTCTCTCCTAAACCACGGCGGTCCTCTTATCCTCTGTACTGGGCTGATAGCATTTCCCCAAAATTTATATCCACCCAAAACCTCAGAATGTGACCTTATTTGGAAATGGGGTCTTTCCTATTTATAGAGGTAATCAAAGTAAGACGAGGTCCTACTGAATTAGGGTGGGTCTTAAAATCCAACGCCTGGTGTCACAGACACAGATACGGATTGGGTGGGGGACAGCCATGTGACGATGATGGAGGCAGAGATGGGGTGATGGGACCAGAAACCAAGAACCGCCAAGGATTGCCGGCAACACCAGAAGTTGGAAGAGGCGGGAAGAAACTTCTGCTACAAGTTTCAGGGGGAGCCTGTCCCCTCTGACACCTTAGTCCCAGACTTCCGGCCTCCAGACTGTGAGAGAATGCGTCTCTGTTCTTTTAAAACTCAGTACTTTGCTTTGGCAGCTGCAGGAAACTAACCCACCTGCAGTGGCCTGGCCCAGACCACTCCTGAGCCTCAGTCTCCCCTCTAATTCCCCTTGGTGAGCAGTGGGGCTGACACTAAGGTGCAGTGAACGTGCCGCTGGTGGGGCTCACCGGAACTCTGAGGGCCGGATGGCCTGGATCTGCTGGGGGCTCATCCAGCAGAGGCGGGAGCCCCCAATAGCCACAAGCAGCGCGCTGGTGATGTTGCCCTTGTGGTCCAGGAACTTCTGCAGGATGGCCTGGGGGCAGGACCGGGGTTGATGGGGCTGGGGTTGTTGGGCCGGGGTCAGTGGGCTCCCCTACCCCCCATCCTTGCCACCTACCCCACCTCTACTGCCCTCACCTCTGTCTGATTCTCCAGGGCCACGTCCGAGGCCAGCAGGGCCATGACCGTGTCCCTAGATGTGATGCTCCACTGGTTGATCTCTGCGTGAGAGTAGAGGTAGACCAGCGAGGTGATGAGCCGAAGCTGCTCTTCTGGGACGCTGCTCGGGTAGATCTGCGTGGACGAGAGGGTCAGGTCCCACCCCCAGTGCCCACCACCTGCCAGCCTCCACCCAGTCCTCAGCGCACCTGAGCCAGCTTGGCCTTGACGACACGCTGGCACTCGGCAGGTAGCGGGTGCTGCAGCAGGGGGTCCAGGTTGGCCTTGAGCACTTGGCTGCCCAAGCAGGACTCGAGCTGTGAGCAGTCGTAGCGCACCAGGAAGAGGTCGTCCTGCAGCGTGGCTGCCGTGATGTTGCCTTGGATGCAGGGTCTCACTGTGGCTGGGGGTGGGGTGGGGTGGGGTTGACCACCCGGCTGCTCAGCCACGGCCTGAGCTGGCCACTGCTGCTGACTTTAGGCTCTACCTCGCTCCTAGCCCTGACCCACCCTTGACTCTGTCCCTGAGCCTGACCTCTAGCCAAGAACCTGGCTCCGCATAGACTTAGTCAAGCTTGACCTTGACATCAACTCCTAGCCAGGCCCTGGCCCAGAAGTCCCGCCGAACAGCCTGTGACTGCCTGTGCTGGACACGGATGGCCGGGCCGAGCTCGGGAGGTATGGCAGCAGGTGGGCCATGTACTGGGTGCTCCCACCCCAGAATCAAGATTACAGACCGGTGTCCCCAGGCCACTGTGGCCACACTGACCTGTGTCCCTCTTGGGCCGTGAAGACATCAACTTGGCCTTGGCTTCAGCCTCAAGGAAGCTGGTGACAAAGCGCCTGGCGTCACGCTGGCTGAGCCGACCTGCCCGGCACGCGGCCACCATACTGCCGAAGAAGTCCAGGCCCACAGCCTGGCAGAGGGTGCTGGAGACTCCACACCCTGGAGCCCCCTGGTTTCTTCTCCTACCCCACAGATAAAAACCCTGTGACAGGAGCGACTGGGGACACCATGTGGGCATTGGAGTGGCGGTATGGTGAACAACCCTCAGGCCTGAACAGGCTGGTGAATGGTCGCTTGGACACTCCTCCCTACGTATGGGGCTAGTTTAGTCCCCCTACCTTACCCCAGGGCACTGTCCTACCTCCTGCACCTGCATCCACAGGCTGGGGCTGATGTAGGTGGCCAGTGGTCCCAGAGCCTGCAGCCCCTCCAGGTTCCAGGAGACAGGGGGCCTGGTGTGGGGAAAGAGGGAGCTGTGTCTGGGTCTGGAGCAGCACCCCAGGCCCTGGAGGCCACCTGCCCTTCCCTGAGTGCACAATTCCCAGGGCCTGGCCTGGTGGGACAGCTTCCCTACCCAGAACAGACTCAGGCTTTGGGGCAGGGGGATTAAGAGGTGCAGTGGATGTTGGTAGCACCCCCAGACCTGTGTGCCCCAAAGGCTGTAAGGTCTGAGAAAGGCTGTGAGTTGGGTCAGAAGTTGGAGGTCATCAGGGCTCTGGAATTCAGTGAACTCCTGCACCCGAACCCCACACCACCTCTTGTCTCATCTCCAGGAGTGGAGGCCTGGGCAGAGGGGGTGGGGCCCCCACTCACCCGAGCTCAGTCCTCCCACTGGCCAGTAGTGTGTTGACAGCAGCCTGCTGGGCAGGGGTCAGCCGGGGGCAGCGTTGCAGGTTCTGCAGCACGTGGGGGTCCGAGGCCACGATGCTGGACGCATCCATGTCGCACACCAGGACCCCAAGGAGCAGCAGGTCTGAGGCACTGAGCTGTCGGTGGGGCCTGCCCTGCAGAAATGGAAGGTTAGCGAGAGCCAGGCCCCCTGGCCCTCCCACCCTTCTGGTCCCACCCCAGGTCCTACCAGGCAGGCTAAGGCTGTGTGCTGCAGGGCAGCCCTCTGGTCAGGCAGGTTGGCCAGCAGCTCTGTGTCCCCTTGAGCGGCACGGCGAGTGAAGGCCCGACAGTCGGCTTCCCTGACCTGCCCCAGGCTGCAGGCAGGTGGGGAACTGTTGGGAGGGTGGGGCCAGCCAGGGGTCCTCTGGGGTGGCCCAGGTGCCCCTGAGGAGCTGGGGTTCCCGGGACCCAGAGAGGCATGCTTAGACTGCTGGGCGTTGGGTGGGACGGTTGGGGGGCACTCACTTGTAGAAGAGCAACAGGTCGGGTGGGTGGAGCAAAAAGTCACCCTGGAGGCCATGCAGGGCGGCCAGGTTGGCCAGGCAGCAGAGCTGGGCAGGTGTAGGGCGCATCACTCCCTTGCCCAGCCCCTCCTCTGTGGCACGGCCCCTCCCCCTACTCCCATACCCACATCCACCCAGTTTCCTCCTCCCAGCTGCTTGCTCTGTGTCACCTGGACTAGTTTTCATCCTCTGCCTGCCTCAATCTCCGCATCAGAATGGCCTCAGAACAGGTCAAACCCAGCCTGAACGTTACCAGCCCTCCCCCGCTCCCCCCACCGCAGGAGGCATTCAGGCCCTCTGCCTACCCCCCAGCCCCACTGCCCCGTGGAAGCCCATCCCAATGCCTCCTGCCCAGGCCTCTTGTCCTGCCTGGCTTGCTTTGGGGTTGTTTAAAGTTTATTACTAGTTCTGCCCTGGCCAAGTGGCTCAGTTGGTTGGAGCGTCACCCTATACACCAAAAGGTTATGGGTTCGATTCCCAGTCAGGGCACACACCTAGTTTGTGGATTCAACGGGGTGCATATGGGAGGCAACTGATTGATGTTTCTCTCTCCCTTCTCTCTCTGAAATCAATGAAAAATATATCTTTGGGTGAGGATTAATAAAATTATTACTAGTGTTTTTCCTTCTTTCTTATTTTCTATTCTTTTTTGTGTGTGTGTGTCTTCCTTTTGTTACTAGTTTTATACTAACTTTATAATGAGACAGAATGACTTCCTCCTTCCTTCCTTCCTTCCTTCCTTCCTTCCTTCCTTCCTTCCTTCTTTCCTTCCAACTCAGGGCAGGCTATGCTTGGGTCAGCTGTGAGTCGAGGTGAGCTCAGCTGGCCCTTCTCATGGCCCAAGTTGGGGAACGGCCAGCAGGCTGGAAGATCTACAGCCCGAGGACCTCAAGAGGGCACCATATGGCAGATGGAGGCAAGAAGGGGCCAGCACAGGCCAGGTGGCCTAGCCCTCATCCAACCGACCACAGGAGCCTGGGGTCTTTGGGCGACTGGCTAAGGAGTCCTAGAAATGATCCAAAGAGGAACATACAGGAAAACCACCCGAGGGGGTGGGCAGGCTCTGTCACCTCGGAGTCAGCCTAAGAGGCCTCTTAGGTGGCTGTGACGCCGGCGGGTGGGCTTAGAGACAACCGCGTGCAGAGTCTGCAGTACGGCCCTAGCACTGCTGTGAGCACAGCGTGTCCCGGCCCAATGGTCCTGGCCCTTGCTGGCCTGTGCCTTCTGCTGGGGACACTCTCCCTTCCTACCCGTCTCAGGTCCCCTTTTTTTGGAGCCTGTCCTTGCCCTCGACACCCAGCCCGCTCACGCCAACCAGGGCTTCTCACCTGCCAGGCTTGGAGGAGCACCCGCTGCAACTCCATCCTCCTGATCAGAGCCGAGAGCTCGTCCCGGGACAGCCGGCTGGCTGGCTGGCACCAGAAGCCTCGCAGGAGGGAGGCGTTAGCACTGAGCAGAAGGAAGCAGGTGGTGAGGGGAGGAGGTGGGGGCGGGAGGGGCAGTCCAGACTGCAGCATGCAGGGTGGAGGTCAGACTCCCAACACTGAAGGAACGAGGCACAGGAAGTTCTGCAGGCAGGGCAATTGACACAGGCAAGACCCCTGCTTCACCCCCTCCCCCTCCCTCCTCCCGTAAGCACCCCTGTTCGGGCTCTGGGCTCTGAGCAGGGGCGTCCCCTGCCCAGATGCTGGGTCTTTGCTCCTTCCCCAGCTGGTCCCAGCAATGGCTGAGCCTTTGAAGATGCGGCCCGGGCAACTGCTGGGCTGGGCCACTGCAGCCCGTTGCGTCTCCTCGCTGAGCCTTCCTCGTGGTGTGAGCCTAATGAAATTTGTGCAGGAGGAGGGGTCTCTTGGGACTTTAACTTGGGCCCGGCTGGTCCAACGTGGGTGCCCAACCTTGCTGGGTCAGTCAACTGATTGATCAATTGACTGATGGCTGATCAGTGACCTCCAACCCCTGGGAAGGAGGGGACAGCTGAGCCTAAGCATGAAAGCCCCGGAAAGTGTGTGGAAACGATGCAGTCTGTTCCGGGGCGTGAGAGGGCGGCAAAGTCTCGGGGTATAAGGAAGGATGAGGACTCAGGATGGGCAGTAATTGCCTGCCAGGCCAAGCGGGGCAGTGCGAGCGCTGCGGGGCTCAGGAGGGACCCTGGACCCGGCCAGCTGTGATGACCTGGGCACCCGCTCTCAGCCACGTGGACATGACCCTGATGCAGGACACCAGACTCCGGGCCGTGTCAGGGCAAGGTGGGTGAGCGGCCGGGGCAGGCCGGGCCAGGCTCCCCAGGCCAGAGCCGGGAGTTAGCGGTCCTGCCACAGCCGCACCTGGCCGGTGCGTGCAGACCCTGGAGGTGGTCCCTCCTTTCCACCGCCCCCACCCCAGGCCTGCCAGGGAATTGGCTGCAGGAGACACGGTTTGTGGATGCAGAGCCTGCAGGAGGGGCTGGCACTTACTTGGCCCACAGGTTGGCCCTGCTGGCTTCCAGCCCTTCCTGGGAGAAGCCCTCGGCCTGGGGACGAGAGCAGGAGACAGTGAGGCACACAGAGAGGGTAAGACCCAGGCTCACCAGGGCACCTGGAACAGAATAGGCCGTAAACAGCCACGAGCCCCTCGAGAGGCTGAGTCCTGCCTGAGTGGGAGCACGTGAATGGGATCCTCGTGTCCCAGGCGGGTCTGTGACTGCCTCCAAATGGAGACCTCGAAAGCCACGTGGCTCTGGTCTCCTGCGTGTAGCAGCCTGGCCTGAGTGGTGGTGTGTGTGTCTGCAGGTGAACATGTGTGTGGTGGTGTGTCTGGCTATATATGTGCCTGCCTGACACTGTACGTGTGTTCCTAATAGTGTGTGTGTGTGATGCGCACACGTGTGATGTGCATGTGCGTGGTGGCACGTACGTACCTGTCGTGGTGCTCTGGCCCAATACAGTACACCTGTGTGTCTGATGAATGGCAGTGTACATGTGTGATGACGTGTTCCCATGTGTAGCTGGTGGGGTGCGCCTTTGTGTGTGTGTGGAAGCATGTGCACACATATGTGGTAGGGCGTACATGTGCCCACCAGTGTCCACACGTGGGTGATGATGTACACATGTGGTGTACAGTGTGTGCCCACGTACACGTACCCGCCATCCTTGTAGCCCTGTCCGCACAGTCCAAGCCCCACGACTGCCAGGCAGAGGGACTGGGGGTCAACTCCCACCTCCTCCTGAGCCCCTTCTCGCTATGACCTCTCTTGTTCCTGCCTTGTCCCCTCCTGTCCAGGCCCAGGCCCAGTGCCCTGTCTGCCTGTCTCCTTCCTTTCCTGGACCCCCAGCGGGCCGCGGGGACACCCTGGGGCAGGGGCGCTGACTGCGGGCTCAGGAGGGCACGCTGGCTGGGGCGCGAGCACTCTCCACACCTGCCGCCAGGCTGCCCGGGGCCCTTCCGTGAGGGGAGTCATCACACCTGCTCTGGGGCCCATGGCTGCGTGACGCGCACAGGCTGTTCTGGTGGGAAGGCACCGGGGTCTCCAGCAGCGGGTCCAGAACAAGCTGGAGAGGAGACAGAAAGTGACGAGGCTGTCCCTACCATCTCCCCCAACCAGCCTTGGCCAAGGGGCACAGACTAGGAGGGTGCCTCCAGGGTCACGCAGGATGGGTGCCTTGCAGGGCAGGCAACCTGAGCCAGGCTACAGCTGCGTCTACCCGTCTTTGGGGAGGGGCGTAACCCCACAAATAACACATCTTTGGAACGAAAGGGAGCTGCCTGAGGGGCAGCCAGGCCAGGCCTTTCTTATCACAGGTTGGGGATCAGGGAACCACAGGCTGTGGCTTGGAGAGTGGCCTCTCTAATGAACAGATCTCTTGAATTACAGGGGAGGGGGCAGCGGTCCCAGGGACTCCCCACAGGCAGCTGCGGGAGACACCTGGTGGCTACCCAACCTGCCCTGGAGTGGCCACGGCTTCACCCCTACACCTGCGCGGCCCACGCAGCTCTCTGTCCCTCTCCGGGGCTGAGACCTGGCCCCAGACACAACCCACAGTGCAGTCCCCTGGGTAGCTCTGGCTGCGGTGGAGACCAAAGCAGTGAGGCTTGGGGATGCAGGTCCTGGGAGGTGAGGGGCATCGGGGAGCCTGGTCACACTGCCCACTCCTGGGCACAGCCTTGCACAGTGTTGCAGCTTGGGGTGACTGTGGGCCTCTGGATTCTACTTGGCCCAGGGGAAAGACAGGGAGCTTACTACCCCACGCAGGGGGGCAACATGGAGGCTCAGAGAGGCTCAGATCCTAGAAGCCTGACCTTGTGGGTCCAGCTAGGAATGGCCCCCACCCCGGCCCCTAGCCCTCACCTGAGTACAAAGACCTGTGGTAGAGGGCGGTGCTCCGGGACCAGGCAGCAGCTGTTGGGTGCAGAGGGCTGTAGCCAGGTGCCACACACTTCAGACACTGGCAGTCCCAGCCTAGTGAGCGTGTCCGTCCCTGCAGCCGAGCCCTGGGGCGCAGCGGTGGTGCGGGGCTGGGGCACCAGGATCCCCGCTCATCTCCCTTCCTCTGCAGCCGCCCACTCCCGGCTGATGTGCAGGGCAGGGGCTGAGGCTGTGCCAGGCAACGCTGCGATGTCAGCCCCTGGGGCCCGGCACAGCAGGCACCTGTTCCCAGCCCCAGGAGAGCGGGAGTTTGAGCACATGGTTGGCGGCCGCCCAGCGTAGCCCCCTCCCACTGAGGAGGTGTGCCTAGAGGGTTGTGTGTGCGTCCACACACATGCACCCCCGCCTTCATGTGTGTGCTGGGGCACGTGCACACGGGGGCCTATACACACATGCCTAGGAGCACACACGTGTGCACGTGTCCCCTGCAGGGGTACTAGGCGTACACAGACTCAAGATGGTACCTAGGTTTATTGACGTGTGTGGGTGTGTTTCTTTCCTGTGGGTGCTGGAGCAGAGCCAGGCACGTATGGCCACACACCTGTGTACCAAAGGCAGGGAGGGCATCCTTAATGGTGGAGAGTGTGCCACACGTACCCTGGGGCCGATCTACCAGGCAGGTCTCTGAAGCTCAGCAGGAGGGGTGCCTGCAGGAGCGACTTCCCATCCCACCCACGCCCAGGACCAGCTGCTGGATGACTGCCGTCTGTACCACATGGTCATATGCGCCCAACAAACCAGCCTTGTGGCCATGCAGAGGTGCTGACCCGAGCCTGCGGGCTGAGAGCTGGAGGGACCAATTGCAGGTCACTCCTGAGCCCCACACAAGCACCATGGAAATCCAGTTTTTGGCTGAGGGCTTGGTAGGGCTCTATACACCGAGGGATTTGGGGGCAGCAAAATCTCACGTGGTAATGGTGTCTCCACCCATTTCAGGGCTGGAGACTCCCACAGGTCAAAGGAGATAGGAGCAGGAAGCAGGCAGTGTGTACAGGAGGTCACACGCTGGCCTACCCGCTGCAGGGCAGCCCCTGCCCCAGACCAGACCAATGACCTCGGCCACAGAGCAACTGCTGGGCTGGAGAGTCGCATCCTGCCCTGGCTCTTCCACGCAATGCCTCACCAAGTCGGCCTTGGCCCATGGAACAGCTTCCACGCCCAGTTCAAAGATGAGGGAACTCAGGCTCAAAGAGGCTGAGCAACTCCCCTCGGCTGCATAGCAGTGAGTGGGGAGCACGGTCAGACCGAGGCCAGGCTGGCACCTGCGTGTGGGACGTGATGGGGGCGTGGGTGTGAGGATGGGGGCAGAGGGTGGATAGGGAGGTGGGTCAGGTCTCAGCAAGGAGGTGATGTCCTGATGTGAGAGTGAGAACTGGAGAAAGCAAGGTGTGCCAGGGTGGGGGTTGGTGATGCCATCCCATCACACCCCTCGCCAGTCACGCTGGGTACACCACAGGAACCACCTGGGCTACCAATACCGGCATCCCATGAAACCCTCCCAATACGGATGAGGAAACAGAGGCGCAGGGAGCAGGGACTGGGAGCTGGGTCTCTGCAGGGGCCCTATGGTGGCTGCTTCTGGCTCCATCCCGAGTTCCTGCTGTGACCCCAGGTAGGTCCAGCTCAGGAGCCTCAAAACCTATGTTACCTAGCAAAAGGGACCCAGCCCAGCCAGGTGCAGGGACACAGTATGTGACCCTAGACTGGCTGATGGCCCAGGTGACAGCCCTCCTGTGGCATTCTGACACGGTGGAGAGCCCTAAGCCAGTGTAACAGTGGTCGGGGCAGCGGCTCTATGAGGGGTGCCGGTGAGACTAAATGGATGCTGCAATGCTTTTGGCTGGGAGGGCCAGGGTTGCTCCAGCTTTTCCCCAACAGGGCAGGCAGATGCTGGCTGCATGGGGACACAGCCAGGAGGGCAGTTCTGGCTATTGCAGGGGAGTTTGGGGCAAATATCTGCCTGGTGCAGGAAAGGGGGCAGAAGTCGGGGCTCTCCCCAGATCTCCCACATTAGAATTATTCATGGTTGTTCACAAGGTTAGTCACTGAGCTTTTATTCTAAGTCCTGGAGCCCAGTTGTGGCTGCAGTGATATGGGCATGTCGTGGGGGACAGGAGGTGGAGGCTGGGCTGCCCTGGCTCCTAGGCTGCAGTATAACTGGTGGCTGTGTGGGAGGACCCCTGAGGCAGCACTATATCAGGCCAGAAGGGACAGATCAGACCCTCCCTCGTGTGCTGGTCAGGAAGTAGGTGGAGGCAGGAGGCCTGCAGGCAGAGTTTGGCAGAAGCTGAGGCACACAGTAGGACTGGCCAGGCAGGGATGAGTCAGGGTTTGCAGGTGGCGGCGGCTCAGCGGAACTGGGGTTCTATCACAGAAGGTCTGAACAGAATGGGGAGCGGGGTGCTATAAGGGTGGAGTAGGGGCCCAGGAAGAGCCTACCCAGGCAAGGGCTGGCCCAGGTTCTTTCCCAAGGTGACCCTTGGGCAATCTACAAAACAGGCCCTGGGGGTGGAGCTTTGGAACCAGAAAGCATTCTGGGAGGATAGACAGGCCTAGGTTTCCCCTGGGGGCTGGTACCACCGCCCTGAGCCCTTCCTCTCCCATAATCGTGGCTGCCTGGCTCCCCCTGCTGGCCATGTCCGTCCTCCTCCAGGTTTGGCTGCTGCAGTTGGGGTGGAGCCTCAGTCCTCAGTGGCCGGGACACCCGTCCCTTGGGATGGTCTTAGGGTTCTGACCCACAGCCCCCATCCACCTGGAAGTTCCAGTCTGCACCCCAACACCAGGCCCATGTTCTCAGTTGTCTGGCTCCAGTGTCCACTCTGACAGCCACTGAAGGCATGAGGCCCGCTGTGCCTCTGTCTCAGGGGGAGTGGCAGGGGGCGGTGGGGGCCGGCCCGGGCCTGGCAGGCACACGGAGGGGCTACAGGGCCCAGTGTCCCCTTCTGTGGGCTTAGGGTCGTGTGCAGCCCGCAGGACCTGGACAAGCTGGTCCAGTGGCTGTACCAGAGTGTGGGGGCTCCAGCAGGCGTCGAGGGTGGGCACAAAGGGGTCTGGTGTACGGGCTTCCACACACTCAGCCTGTGTGGGGATCCGCAGGTAGAAGGCATGCAACATCATACGAAACGGCTGCTCCTCCCGGCCCGAGGCCTGCCCGTAGGTCAGGTCCCCCACAATGGGGTGGCTGAGGGCACTGCAGTGCACGCGCAGCTGGTGTGTCCGGCCTGTGTGGGGAGAGAGGGCCAGTGAGACGGGGGTGCCACTCCCCGATCACCACCCACCACCGTTCACTGATCCCAGCTGCCAACTCACTGCCTCAGGCACCGCCTGGGGACAGCAACCCTCCCTGCTTCCTGCTAAGACAAGGATAAAAGCTCAGAGTGGAAGTCAACTTTTGGGGTCACCTCTGGTGAGGGCAGAGCCAGGGTGGCACTCAGTACACTGGAGAACTCAGGCCAGACTTCTCACTGCTCCACATCCAGACCAGCAGGGCCACTTGTAGGACAAGGGCTGCAGGTTGTGGGGTTAAGTGTGCGGGAGAGGATCAGCTTTGAGAGCAGTGGCTGGGGTGGGCCCGGTCAGGATACTCAGCCTCATGCCTCACTTTCCTTTCCTGTGTAACAGGGATGCTGCAGGGCACTGCTCGAGAAAATGCTGACACCAGGCACCCACCACGCCAGGGGCAGGACACTGTTGACGGTGAGCGGCCTGGGGAGCTTCCTGGCCCCTGCTCTTGAACATACCTGTGAGGGGCTGAAGCAGCACTTTGGAGACAGGGTCACCTGCATACAGGCCGTGTTCTAGGACCACCAGCTCTGTGAGGCTTGGTTTTGGGTTCTCACAGCCTGGGGAGGAGAAAGGGAGGCTGTGAGGGTTGGCTAGGCCAGCCTGGGGCCCCAGTCCATGCCAGCACAAGTCCGTTGCCTGGGGCAGGCCCTACTTGCCAAAGGTCCCCCTGGGTGAAACATGCCCCATGGCCCTGCCCTCTTGCCCACTGTACCCTGGGTGCCCTCGATGCACATGGTGTGGGCCCGACCCTCTGTGTTGTTCCTGCCGATGGCATAGCTGATGGTCATCCGGCTCTCCTGGATGTGCCCCCGAACCTGCAAGGCAGGGGAGGCTCCCTGACACTCAGGGCCTGCTGAAGTGGGCTGAGCACTGGAGTCCCCATGCCCCAGGACCGGCCAGCCCTTACCAGAGCCAGGTAAGCCTTCGTGACACGCCGCTCCTTGAAGCATTTGTAAGCACTGCCTGCAGCTGCCTTATTTAGGGCCACACAGAGTGCTCCGCTGGTAGAGAAGTCCAGCTGGTGGCAGAACCTGGCACAGAGCAAAGGAACAGAAGTGGCTGGGTTGGGGGCAGCCACTTCCCTCCAATGGAGGCTGCCCTGAGCTGCCTGTGTTGCACTCCTGCATACCTGAAGCCATAGTAGGTGTCTGGGTCGGCCAGCTCAGGGAAGTGGTGCCGCAGCTGCTTCTGGAGGGTCAACGTCTCCCTCCACGTCTTGCTATCGATGCGCATGTCCCAGTGCTTGTTCACCACCAGGAAGTCAGGGCTCTGGTACAGGATGGGCAGGTTCTCCATGCTGCCTGGCTCCATGGCAGGGGCCTGCAAAGCAGGGCAAGCGTATGAAGTGGTGGTTCATGGGGTGACCAGCCCATGTTAGGTTTCTGCCCAGCTGGGATGGACAATTCCTGCTTTCCACAGCCCTGGATCTGAAGCCACAGAGTCCGTGTCGGGCAAGCATGTGCATCTCCCGTGTGCCTGCGTCCACTGGGCCCCTTACTGCTCTCACCCCTGAACCAAGTAGGAGAGTCAGATACGCTGAGAGTGTGGCCGAGGGGAGGGGAGCCACTGCTGCTCTGACTACTGGTCAGTCCCGCAGTCCCGCCCAGACCCAGGCCTTGGGGGAAGCAGTCTTGCTCTCCAGCCCGCTCCCACCGACCCTTCCCAACAGATCAAGAGTGTGCGATTAGGACCTTTCTCTGAGTGGCGATAGGATCATAGAGAGAGGCTACTACGCCCCTTCCCCCGCCCACATCCGGGAGAAGCACAAGCCAGGAAGGTGCAAGGGTGGGGGGCGCTGGGTGCAATCTACCCTCGTCCACCTACATCCCATTACGCAGGCACTCATCCCCTACTTGCTCTCCGCAGAAGCCCCAACCTCCTGCGTGTGTGGGCAGAAGCCGAGGGCTTCTGGATGGACCCCCACTGCAAACTCCTCCCACGACTCCACCCACTCTGGAACCGACCTGCAGTCCGGCCGCGCCGTCGGGGCCCCGGATGCCGCTGACCTGCTCTAGATCCTGCCCCCGCGTCCCGGCACCTTGCGACCAAAGGCCCGCGGACCTAGGTTCAGGCCACAGAGCCGCGTTTCTCTGGGTCCAACCAGCCCCTGCAGCCCCGCCCACGCTTCCAGACTGGCGGCCGTGAGGGCCAATGGTGAGGTCCCGAGACCTGCCGCTGCGATTCTAAGCATTAACACAGCCCCACTCGACCTGCGCGCGCAGCCACGCCTACGCCCCGACCCGCCCACTGGCCGATGTGGAGCACAGCCCGGCACGCCGGCCGTTGATTGGTGGCGCCGGGACGCTGCAGGCGGGAGCGGCGCACGGCGCTGTCGCGGGAGGTTCGGAGCGGATGGTGAACCCAGTGGCATCTGCGGGTCGGCGTGGCCATGGAGGACTACGAGCAGGAGCTGCACGGCGTCGAGGATGACTTCCACAGCCAGTTCGCTGCCGAGCTCGAGGTGCTGGCCGAGCTGGAAGGTAGGCGCGGGTTCCGCCGCGGTCTCGTCGCCTGTAGCTCAGCACCGTCCTGGTCTGTCCCAGGAGTCGGGGACGGGTACTCGGGGGAGGGCAGGAGAACGAAGGCTGGAGGCAGCCGTGACCTGGGGCGGGGGGCGCATCGGAGAGAGAAGGGTCTTCCAGCGTCAGGGCAGCCCTCTGGCGATGTTGGCTGCCCTGAGGCGGTTGCTGTGAATCTTCTCTCCCAGCAGGGACGGCGGCCCTATCACCGTCCAGGGGCCGGCACCGGCGGACCTTTGAGGAGGCCATAGCTAGAGGGGACGCTGCAGCTCTTGGCTCTCCAGTTGGATCTTCAGGGAACCGCAAATGCGGTGCCAGCAAGAAGCAGCTGGCCACCGACGTACGGAGGGACAGATCCCTGCCCCTCAGTATGTCTGCAGTCCCCACAGGGTGGGGTGGGGTGCGGTGCAGGGGTGGGGTGCCTCTGTTCCATCTCAGAGTGTGTGTCTCCCCAGCTCCCAGGGTCAAGCGGCCCAGGCTGGAGGCGGTCAAGAGATTGAACTTCGGGCAGGATGAGATGGAAGAGCTGCTGCTTCCTGACTCCCCTCCTCAGGACATCACTCCCCCACCGAGTCCTGAGGTCCCAGCTGAGCTGTGGGGCGAGGGGTGTGTGGCTTGGGCACAGGTGTCCCAGGGTCATAGGAGGGTCTCATTCCTCAGACAAGTCCCAAGCCTGGGGCTGGAGGCCAGTGGGAGGGCTCGGTAGCAGAGGGTGGATCTGGGCCCCTGGCCTGACGGTAACAGGAGGCAAGAGTCCCAAGACAGCCGGTTTTTTTTCTCAGAATTGTGGATGCTGGTGCTGACATGGGTCTCATACCACCTTCGCCAGCCACTCGTAACCCGGTCCTGAGGCGACCCCCTGTCCTGGAGGACTACATCAATGTGACCTCCACGGGTGGTGACCGGGCCTTTCTGGTGCTACGGGCTGACCCAGTGGGCACTGGGGTGCAGGTGGGTGTCATTTGGCCATGGCGGTAGGCTAGGCTGGCCACAGCCTTCCTATGGGATTGGCAGGCTTGATGCTGCCGGAGAAAGGGTCCTGGGTATCATGTCCATGCTGGGACCCTGGGGACTGCTCAGGGAGTTCACTTGACTTAGGGGACGCTCTCTCTCCTTTTTCCCCTTTCTCCTCCACTTTTCTTCACCTCCCTCGAGCTGCCTCACCCTTAACAGCTTTTCCTTTTTGAGTCCCTGGTTACAGAGGGAGCTGTTCCATCTCTAGGCGTGAGGATGCTAGGGAATGCCACCTGGGTCCCTGAGTACTGTTGGGAGGGGCTCCTGGGTAGCCCTGTGACCCACCTAGGAGGGTGTCCAGAGGTGACTGCTACTTTCCCTCCCCCAGAGCCCTTTCTCGGACATCCAGTGGCGTGGACGTGGCCAGCTGGGTCTGCTGGGTGTGTCCTTCACCTCTCTGAAGGAACAGGTTGACAGCGAGGTGGGGTCTGCTGGGGTTTGCTGGGAGGGGCGGCGTCGCTCCGGGGTGACCGAGCTGTCTGAGCTGCCCTGATCGCAACCCCTCCTTGCACAGCGGCGGCAGCGATCACTCGAAGAGGCCCAGCGGCTCTCAGACACACTGCACAGGTGAGTCGGTGGGCTCTTTGGCTCCTGGGACCCTTGTCGGTTCTTGACCTGTTGACTGCCAGCCTGAATTCTGGGTGGGGGGTAATCCCTGGTGGAGTGGAGGCAGGGGGGCTCAGGGCACGGTGTTCTTCAGCCTCAGGACAGAGGACGTGGAGCAGGAGGCCCCTGAGGAGGTGCCGGCCGACAGCCGAGACGACTCCCAGCACTGCCTCTGGGTGGATGAGTTTGCGCCCAAGCACTACACTGAGCTGCTCAGTGATGATGTGAGGCCTTGTGCTTGCTTAAGTGTGACTGGCTTTCTTGTTGCCGTAACGGGGGAATTCAGGGTCCAGCCATATAGCATACTGCCAGCCCACAGGGAATGGAGGACAGGGCTCTGGTCCGCCTTGCTGAGTGGTAGGTGGGGAAACTGAGGCCAGCACTGGGCCAGCTTGCTACTAGTCACCTATGACACGGGTTGGGGATGCAGAGCACCCCATGCCTGGAGCTTTTGTTTTCTTTCCTCTCAGCAGCTGATGCCCCTGGTGGGGGGGGATGCCCCTGGGTATGGTGGGGGCTCCGGGAGGGGTCAGTACTAGGGGGATGGAGGCCCCTTGGTGATCCCCACTCTGCCACTCACAAGTAGGGTTAGTGGGTGTCAGTCATTTGCTGCTCAGCCTCAGCTTCTATGTGTGTGTCCTGGGGCTTATGTCAGCTAGGGAGACAGACAGATGCGGCGGGTCCTTGGCACTGGTGGTCCCCCAAGGCAACACCTCCTTTCCCACAGTTCACCAACCGCTGCCTTCTCAAGTGGCTGAAGCTGTGGGACCTGGTGGTGTTTGGCCAAGAGAGGCCAGCCCGGAAGCCCAGGCCCAGTGTGGAGCCAGCCCGGGTTGGCAAGGAGGCCACGACCACCAGCAAGTGGAAAAGCCAGGAGCAGGTGTTGGAGGAGATGCTGGAGGCTGAGCTGGACCAGAGCCGGCGGCCCCGGCAGAAAGTGAGCCCTTCCTGTCTGCGCTGTAGACACAGGCACTGTACTCACTGGCTGGTGCCTTTGTACCTCTGGGGGCCACAGCACATGCACATTTATTGCTCTCATGGCTGTGGGCATGATGACATGTCGGTGTGGGGTGTCAGCGACATGAGTGGGACTTGGGTTGTTTTTTTAACCACTTAGGTAAAGTCAGGGTCTCTTGAAGGGCCCTGTACCTCCCAGAGGGTGACTGTGACGGACGGTGGGTGGTTTCGGGGGTCAGTCGTGTCAGTAATAGATGTGTTCCTGTCAGGCCTCCCTGTCACTGGCTTGATTCAGGGCTTTCTCATTCTGAAGTGCTACTTCTGAGCCGTGAACATGCTGGGTCCTCACCTGGTGACAGGTGAGGTAGGGAGGACCTTACTCAGCACCAAACCTCACAGAACAGGATTATCAGTCTCGGTGGCGGGGCTGTGAGGACCTAAACATGGTTTAGGCGGCAGCATGTCTTCGTGTCTCGGCTGCAGGTGGCGCTACTGTGTGGACCCCCTGGGCTGGGCAAGACCACCCTGGCCCATGTGATAGCAAGGCACGCTGGGTACTGTGTGGTGGAAATGAACGCAAGGTGAGTGGTGCCAAGGCCCAGCCTCTGGGGCTCCTGTCTGTGCTCATGTGTCTTGTTGAATCTGGGAGGCTGGTGGGTTAGAGGTGGGGCTGGGGTCTCGGGCGTTGCCAGGGGACTGGGGTCCTCGGGTCACTGGGATTTGGGGCAGCCACGTTGCAGGGTCTCCTCTTGCAGTAGCTGTAAGGTGTAAGTGTGGCAGCTTGGCCCTGGGAGGTCATCCTGCCAGGTCCACTGGCTGCTGCCCTGGCCGAGCCCACAGCTGCCCTGATGGCCCTGCCCCTGCTTCATGGTTCCAGTGATGACCGCAGCCCTGAGGCCTTCCGCACCCACATCGAGGCAGCGACGCAGATGGAGTCGGTGCTGGGTGCTGGTGGGAAGCCCAACTGCCTGGTCATTGACGAGATCGATGGGGCCTCCACGGTGGGCCTGGGTGCCTGACCGGTGGGTGGGTGGGCGGGCGGGCAGTGGGGACTGTGGCTTATCGCATCCCCTCCACCTTCCCCCCAGGCTGCCATCAATGTACTCCTCAGCATCATCGATCGCAAGGGCCCGAGGGAAGCAAAGCCAGGGAGCCTGGCCGTGCTGGCCGGCGAGGGGCGGCGGCTGCGACCAGAGGGGGGTGTCTTGATGAGACCGGTCATCTGTATCTGTAATGACCTGTGAGTAGTTGGGGCAGGGTCTCGGGTGGGGGCCTGAGGGTGTTTCACTGGGTGGGGCTTCCGCAGGGGGGCGGAGGACTCCAGGGATGTGAGGCTGGTATTTGGCTGAGTGGTTCCCCCTACACTCTATGCCCATCCCGCAGGTTCGCGCCCTCTCTGCGACAGCTGAAGCAGCAGGCTTTGCTGCTCCACTTTCCGCCTACAGTACCCTCTAGGCTCGTGCAGCGGCTACAGGAGGTCCGTGGGGGTGGGGTGGGGTGGGGTACAGAGCCCAGGCTGCCTGGCTCATGCGGGGGTGGGGGGCCTTCCCCATCCTTCTCCTCTTGCATCCAGGGCCCCACCCCCAGTTGCCCCTGCTACTACCCATGCCTGCCCCCCCGCCCCCAGCTGTCCCAGGTCCTGAGGGTGAGGGGTGACTATCACTTTGGTGTCTGGTGGTGGGTGGTCCCAAGCAGGGAACACGATCAGTTCATAGGGTGTGCAGCCTTTGTCTCCTGTGGCATGAGAGCAACTACTCATCTGTTTCCAGGGAGGATGTGGCCATAAGGTGGGGCTCTGGGGGGCATGTGGACACCCGTGCTCTTGCCTCCTGCAGATCTCCGTACGGCAGGGCCTGCAGGCCGACCCGGGTGCCTTGGCAGCCCTCTGTGAGAAGACGGACAATGACATTCGCGCCTGCATCAACACCCTGCAGGTGAGCTGGGGGCCACCGGCTGTGGTGGGGTGGGGCGGGGCAGGGGGCCGCTGCCTCTCACCTCCCACACCCTCTGTCCAGTTCCTGCATGGGCGGGGCCAGCGGGAGCTGAGTGTCCGGGCTGTGCAGGCCACACGAGTCGGCCTCAAGGACCAGCGCAAGGGGCTGTTCTCTGTGTGGCAGGAGGTCTTCCAGCTTCCCCGGGCCCAGAGGTAGACGAGGGGGACAGAATGAGCGGGTGGGCCTGCCTCCACCTGGACATCTGTGGGGCCCCAGCCCTGGACACCAGACCCTGCATGTGCAGTCGGGCCCCCCTTTGCCAACAGAGGCCCAGGCTTGCCTGGGCCCTGCTTTCAAGGCTGGGCTTCAGCCTCCCCCACTGCCCCTTTCTTGGGACATCTTGGGTTGGGAGGGTGCTGCCAAGAGGAATAAGGTGGGTGGGGGTTCCACTCCAGCCTCAGTGCCCCCTCTGCAGGAGACGTGTGGGCCAGGACCCCACTCTGCCTCCCCACACACTCCTGCTGGGTGACGGGCCCACGGGCCCAGGGCACCAGGCTGCCAAGGCACCCCTGACCATGGCCGCACAGCGGTTCTACCACATCCTGCATGTGGCCACCTCCGCGGGCGAGCACGAGAAGGTAGTCCAGGTAACCACGTTCTACCCGAACTCTCTTTTCAGGGTGAGGGGTTGGGGGAGTGTTCCTTTGTTTCCACTGAATAGGAAACATTTCAGGTAATGCCAAGCTCGAGAAGACGCAGGTGGGGTGGGGTGAGGCAGGGCAGAAACAGCATCAGGGAGACCTCGGTGGGGACTGTGAGCAGGGCAGAGGGCTGGAGGAGGGGCTGGTTAGTGCTGGTGGGGGAGTGGCCACCAGCATGGGCTAGGAGGGACAGGCAGTGGGCTGGGGGGTGAGGGTGTTGGGGGGTTGATTGATGGGATCACTGGCTGCCAGTTGGGAACCAACAGGAGAGGCGGCGGCAGCAGCTGGCCAGCCTGACCCGGTGACTGGGAGGGGGCTTGATTCTGCACGTGAACTGCGGGGATGGGGACATGTGGGTTAGAGGGCAGGCAGGGGTTTTGGCCTACCTGAGCAGGTGGCAGACGTGCCCCTCTACCCCAAAAGCCCGACGTAAGCTGTCTCCCTAAGCTGCTTTGGGTTAGTGGTCAGGGACCCGTGCAAGTCCAGAAATCCACGGTGAGGGCAGAACAGTAGTGGGAGGGAACAGGACTTCCTCATGGAAGGAGAGTGGGGGCTCATCCCTCAGTTCTGGTGGACAGAACTTCCTGTATGTAGGGGTGAGGGTGGGGGTTCTTTTCTGAACATCCCAGGTCTTGGTGAAACCAGAGTGGGGCAGCAGGTGGGCCCTCCTGCTCGGGGATCTGGCCACTCACTGGCGTTTGCTGCTGTCCCGAGCCCCCAGACTCGGCAGGGCAGACGGGCACAGTGAGAAGCACTGGTGCTGTGGGGGAGCCCTGGTGCCGAAGGGGCTCAGGGACGTACCGCCCACAGGGCCTGTTTGACAACTTCCTGCGCCTGCGGCTGCGGGACTCCAGCCTGGGCACCGTGTGTGTGGCCCTCGACTGGCTGGCCTTCGAGGACCTGCTGGGCCAGGCTGCCTACCACAGCCAGAGCTTCCAGTTGCTGCGCTACCAGCCCTTCCTGCCCGTGGCCTTCCACCTGCTGTTCGCCTCCAGCCACGTGCCGAGGATTGCCTTCCCCAGCAGCCAGCAGGAGGTGTGCCCTGCACCCTGCCCCTGTCGGGGTGGGGCCCGTAATCTGGGGGTGTCCTGGCTGACCTGGCTCTGGTTTATCCTCCGCCCCAGGCCCAGAACCGGATAAGTCAGATGCAGAACCTGATCCGGACGCTGGTGTCAGGTACCGCACCAGCCACCCGAAGCCGGATGGCACCCCAGACGCTTGTCCTGGACACCTTCTGCCTGCTCCTGGACATCCTCAGGCCTAAGCTTCGCCCTGTGAGTGCCTCACCCACAAGGGGAGGGTGTGGCTTCCAGCAGAACTGGACTGTTGGGTGTGCTTAGCATTCCTACCTGTTGCCCACTTGCCCACAGGTGAGCACACAGCTATACAGCGCCCGTGAGAAGCTGCAGCTGGCCAGCCTCGTGGGCACCATGCTCGCCTACAGCCTAACTTACCGCCAGGAGCGCACGCCTGATGGGCAGTATATCTACAGGCTGGAGCCGTGAGTCCGTGTACCACCTGGGGTGGGGGTGCCGGGGGCTGGGCTGGGAGTCTTAAAGTGTGGCCTTGGTGAGGTATGTGAGTCTGTCCCCATTTGTCAGAGGGTGGGGGCGTGGTGTCTGGCCCAGCCCAGCTCCTGCTATTCACGTTAATTGTGCAGTGGGCCCTTGGGCTGGGCAGAGCCCCAGGACCTGAGGTTTACTGCAGGACCTCTCCCTGCCCGAGTGTACCCCGGGAGCTTGCCTAGGACCCTCGTGCTCCCAAGGACGTTGTTTCCCTGTCCTGAGATGGTTGTGGGAATGGAGCGCTGCCTGGGGCCCTGCTGCTGGGCAGGGGCTGCGGTGCGTCTGGGATGCAGATGTCCCTCCATGTCGAGGGCGAGGAGGCAGTGATGGTGGTGGTTCCTGAGCCCAGCCTTGCCACGTTGTCTCGCTCCCTCCCCAGGGAGGTGGGAGGTCCCTTCTCATGTCCACACACAGTTGAGAAAACAGGTTCAGGGATAATCCCCCTGCTGGCCTGGGGCTGGGGCATGGTAAAGCCCCGTCCTGCAGCTTTTGAATTCTGGCATTTGGTGGTGGTGTGAGTTGCCCCTGCCCCTGTCACCACTGAGTGGGTGCCTGGGTGTCCTGCCCTGCCCACCCTGAGTAGGAACTTGGAGGAGGTCTGCCACTTTCCTGAGCTGCCTGCCCGGAAGCCCCTCACCTACCAGGCGAAGCAGCTCATCGCCCGTGAGATCGAAATGGAAAAGATGCGGCGGGCGGAGGCCTTGGTTGGAGATGCAGACAGCCCCCAGGTGAGCCCACCCCTGGTTTGGGGCAGAGCAGGGCCCAGTAGGGCAGTGCCCTCTGAGTGGACACTGCCCTTGGACTGGCCCTGCCCGTCAGCTCTCATTGTATCCACTTTTGCAGGCAGAAGAGAATCCCCCCAGGGCCAGAGGCCCACAGGGGGGTGCCGGGGGAAAAGGAGCACAGTTACCCACTCCACACAGCCACGAGCAGCGGCTGGAGCGCATCCTGAAGAGAGCTGCCCTGGAGGACCAGGTTGGGGGCCAGAGGGTGGCCAAGCGGGTGGGGCTGTACAACTGAGGGACCCACATGGAGGTGTAGCTCCGTGCAGCTCGGCGGGACTGGGTTTCACCTGGGCAGGAGGGTGGGTTCTGCTGGCACCTGCTGCCCTGGCCCTGACGGAGCTGGCAGCTCTGAGGGTGGTGAGGGGCAGAGGAGACACTTGCTGAGCAGGTCAGCACAGAATGAGGGGAAGGTGCTGGGAGAGGTGTCTACTCCCCAGCCCTGCGCCACTGTTCAGAGGTGCCGTGAGACCCATTCTCCCTGGGAGAGCTCTCCCCTTGCGGCAGGGGGTGTCCTCTGTCTGTCCCCGTGAGCCTGACCTCCCCTTCTGTAGCCCGAGAGGGACTTCTTCGGCCGTGTGGTCATCAGGAGAGCAGCAGTGCTGAGCGCAGGTGTGTGTGGGGCGGGAGCTGGGGAGGTAGGGGCTGGGGTCAGGCAGAAGGTCAACCCTGTGGCCCCATAGAGGATGCAGCCCGGGAGACGGACGCGGTGGAGCGGCGCATGGGCACTGCTGTGGGCAGGAGCGACGTCTGGTTCCGCTTCAAAGAGGGCGTCTCCAACGCCGTGCGACGCAGCCTGCATATCAGGGACCTGCTGTAGCTGAGTCACACCAGACACCCCGGGGCCACACGCTACTCCCCAGGGTCACGCCTGGTGCTGTGGTCCACGTGGACACCCAGACCCATGCTGATGCCCCGATTTACACCGGACGCCCAAGTGTCCTCCCAGATGATGTGACGTCTGTGACCGACCCCAGCTCCACACCAGACGCCCGGCATCGCTTTCTCCGTTAGAAAATGTACAAAAGCACAGATAGCCCCAAAAGTCTTTATAAAAGTCGCACCTTTACGGAGTTGTCCTTTTCACAAAGAGGCTCGAGCCCGGGAGTGGGGGGGTCTCACAGGATGGCACACTTGCCCTTCTCTACCCACGGGTTGTTCTTCATGAGGTCAGGGTTCAGGAAGGGGTCCTTGGGGATCCCGTCCTCAATCCACTTGAGAAGCCTGTGGGTGGGGAGATGGGGTTGAGCAGGCGGGCAGCGGGCCCCAGAGGAGCGGCCCAGTGGCTGTGTGAGTGTTAGATCTCCGCTTATGCAGATGAGTGCAGGGCAGGGAAGTGAGATGCAAATCCGCAGCCACCGGGGTGGGGTGAGGCTGGGGCTCGGGTCCTGGGCACTCACTCAGGGATGGTCTTGGATGACGTCTCCCTTTTGAAGGCCAGCTGATACTTGAGGCTCTCAACCTCCTTCTTCATCTGGGGCACATCCCACTCCTCCATGGCGTCGGGGGCTTCGGAAGCAGCCAGCCTGGGGTGGGAGGACACAGGAAGAACCCTGGGGCTGTCAGCTTTTAATCACCTCCAGATGTTCCCTCCCCACTGGTGAGACCCCCACAAAAAAGGAGAGAGGGGCCCCACCCTTGCACACTAACACCCAAACCACTGCCTGGGGGTGTCCCTGGGGGCCACACCACCAGCCCTGGTGCTTCCCAGCTCCACACAGTACGGGCTGCAGGGCCTGGGCGTGAGGCCCTACTAATGAGGCCCCGTGTGTGGGCAGCCCTGCCCCAAAGGGCTAATTAACTGCAGAGAGAACTTTCTACCCTTAGAGCTGCGTCCCCACCGGATCAAAGCCTTACCAAGGCTGAGCCTTTGGGTTGCAGAGGTTTGGGGCACTGTCCCTGCTGAGGAGGTGGCGGGATTGGCACACAGCACAAACAGGTTCCCAGGACTCTGTGCCAGTAGTCCGTCCGCCCCCCCGCCCCCCCACTGCCTTCCAACTGTGAGTCTGTGAGGCCCTACTGGTGGCAGAGGTGGGGCGCAGACTATCATGTAAGGGGCGGGACCCTGCCCGGCCCCTCCACAAGCCTCCCCTGCTTTGCATGAGCAAAGCCCCCCACTGAATGCAAGTTAATCCCTGGGCTAGGAGATTTGACTGCACTTTGCATCTCTGACTGGTGGTTGGGGGTGCTGGGGATCTTGAGGGGGTCAGTAGATCTGCATTCGGAATAGCTACGTCCTCTGTTGCCCAGCGTCTCCCCTGGAACTCCACAAACTGCACGGGCTACTTTGTGAACCAGCTTGTAAAGCCACAAGTTGAGTCCTCAGAGGAGACTGGCCAGTTTGGGACACGTGAGGGCAAGTCCTGGTTGCCTCCCTACCCCAACCCACTCCACGGGCCCAGGGAGTCTCACTACCCCCATCCCTGAGGCTGGGAGCCAGGGGACTGGCTTTCTTGGCTTTGGGAGGGTGGGCAGGGAGGCCACAGGCTGACAGGAGTGCGACCCTGCCTGCTGCAGATGGTGTACAGTCATCCTGGGAGCGGGGGGATGGGCCCTGGTCTTTGTGGTGTTTGGGGAAAGTGACCAGACTGGGAGAGGCTGTGGGACAGCCAGGAGCGAGGGTGAGAGCCCAGGGAGGCAGGGCAGCTCTGACAGACATGTAAGAGGGGTGTGCAGTGGCTTCTCTCCCAGAGACCCCAAGTTCCAACCCCAGAGCAGGCTCTCACATGGACAGCTATGTGTGTTTGGCGGGGGGTGGGGAGTTGGCGGGCATCACAGTCTGGCTGTCCATAACCCCCTTCGCTGCCGCCTGGCCCTACCTGTGTGCAGCTGAGCCCAGCCCTCCAGCTCCATGCACCCTGCCTGCCCCTCAGCCTGCACCACCTCCCAGATGGTACTTGGCAGGCACTGCAGGGATAACGCAGCTCCCCTTCCTGTGGGCTGCCCCACCCTACTCCACCCGCAGACAGAGGGGGTCTTCCTCAGCACCTGGCTTGGTCCCTTGGGATACCCAGGGCGGCTGCCCTGGGCTGAAAGACACACAGGCAGAGGTGTCTTGTCTTGGGTTAGGTCTGTCCAGGTCAGCCCAGTGAGACCCAGGCAAGTCTCAGAACCCCGGGCCTCAGTTTCCCGCTCAGCCTGAGGGACCGCCAGTTCATCAGACCTACCTTGGGCAGTGATGGTGAGGGAGATTGCAAAGTGACGGCAAGTGCTGAGTGATGGGTGAGTGAAGCTGGCACGCAGGCAGGCAGAGCCCAGCAGGGGCCGCCCACTCCCGCCACCTGGGGCCCGGCCCTGGCCCCGCCCCCACCCTCCACCCCCCTCCTCAGGGCTGAGCTGAACCCGGGGACTTGGCGGGGCCCTGCTAGTCTCCAAGAGTGGGAGATGCAGTGTGAGGTCAGCTCTGGCCCTGAGAGGTGGGCCAGCCCTCCAGTTCTCACAACAGATTCCACCTGGACCAGAACTGTTCCCCCTTCTTGGATGGTGCCCTGGGCACACCCAGTGGGCCCGCTCCTGTGCCTCACTCTAAGGGAAGCTGTGCCCCCAGGGCCATTGGGGTGACGCAGGTGCCAGGCTGTATCCTGAGCAGGCTCCCAGGTGGCAGGGTCCAGCTCTCCAACCAAGGCCCCTAAGGGGGCCGGACCCAAGGCTGCCTGGTTGGGGTGGGGGAGGCCTGGACAGGTGCTCCTGTGATCTCCCCTGGGCTCAGGGTCTATGACCAGCCACTCTGCCCCACCTGGAATGCAGGAGGGGTGCCCCCTGCCCCTTCAGACACCTAGGTCCTTCCCGTTGTGATTCTGTAAAAGGGGTCGGTGACGCCTCCCGGCCCCTCGAGTGTGTACACGCTGGCAGATCAGGAGGCGCTCGGGAACTGGGGCATAGCAGGGAAAGTAGGGATTATTTTATGGATTTGGCGGGGGTGAGGGCTTAGACCCGAGGGCGTCCTCGTTCTCAGGGCAGATGGCCACAGTGCTGGCTTCCCTCTACTCCGTCCCGCCCCATCCCCCACCCCTGGGGCCTGCGCTCACCTGCCTGCCTGGCCTCTCTGGTGCTGTGCTTGGGCTGCCTGGGGTCTCCTGGGACTGGGGGCCCTGCTCACACTGGTAGGAAGCTGAGGGCAGGGGTTCTTGTCAGTCCCCAAGACTAGCTCAAGGTATGGATTGAGACCCAGGCTGGGTAGATTCCACTACCTTGTCACGCCTTCCCCTTGGGAGGCGTGGTAGATGGGCATCCGGGACCAGGCTGTGGCCTGACAGTGTTCCCCGAAAGCCCCTGAAAGAGGAGCCCTGGCGCGACCTCGCCAGGGGTGGACCTCCATGCTCGGCTCTAGGGGGTGCTCTGCAGGTGCTGTTTGCACTCTTCACTGTGGAATCAGAAAGTTCTAGGTGGTCACAGCACTCGAGTTCTCCGGGGTGTCCTCAGCTCAGCATAGCCGGGCCTGCAGTGGGGAGTCGTGGGGCACAGACCCTGCCCTTCCCCCACTGGGCTCTGGGACCTGGGGTTCAGAAGTGCGCATTGTGCTGACTCAGGTGGCCCCGTATGATGAAGGCCACAGCTGTTCGGTGGCCAAGCTGGAGAATGCCTGCTTGTGTGAGCTCAGGCAGCCGCCCCCTAGGGGAGAGTTGGGGAGCCCAGCTCTCCTATTTCTCGCCTTCCTGGGAGGCAGACTTGTGGGCCCCAAACACGTCTGGGTCCAGGGCCCCCTCACTGGAGCCGCCTGTGGGGACTGGGCGGGCGCAGAGGGCTCAGAGGCCCTAGGACTCATGGTGGGGCAGGCGGGGGCGGGGCTCAAAGAAGCAGGGGCAGCTTGTCCTCCAGCTGAGCGCCAGCACGCGGACTCCCAGAGTGGGCCCAGGGAGACAGCCGCCTTTCTGAAATTAGCTCCAGTAACTGGGCTGCTGGTGAGAGCTGGCGGAGCTCCTCACTGGCCTAGAAACGGAGGCCCCAAGCCCCAGGCCTGCAGAGGCCCCTCACGGGGAAGGTGATTCAGGCCAGGCCTCCCAGGGGACGTGGCAAGCGTAGGGGCAGGGGCAGCGAGGCCCTGTGGCAGTGATGCTCTTGGTGTTCAAGAAGAATCAAACATGTGCAGGGGTTGCTTTGACGCCTTCTGAGCAGGGACCCGGGGAGGGCTCAGAGAGGAAGGGGAGGAAACGCCCCAACCAGACAGGGCCCACATATGGGCACTGTCCCTGCCTGTTCCCAAGGTGGCTCTGACCTTTGGCCTGTCTCTCACCAGGTCACCTCTGAGCTGCCCAGTGCCACGCCCAGCTGCTGTCAGCTGCAGCTCCACGTGGGGGCACAGTGCCACTTGGGTTCTCCAGAGACCGGGGCTTGTCCTCTGCATGGTTCCCCGGGGAGAGAGGGCAGGCAGCCCTGGGCAGAGGTGTGGGGCCCTCGGTAAGATTGCCGCTGTCGGTGTCCGCGGTTGTGCTGCAGAGACCGCTGGGCGGGGGAGGTATTTAGGCTTACACACAGCCCTCCCAGGGTCACAGACCTGGCCTCAGGTGGGAAGCCAAAGGCAAGCGGGCTGTGTTGCAGGGCCCTGATGGGGCACAGTGGGCGCCCTGCCTGCCAGGGAGGGCACAGGAGCCTTGGGGTTACGACAGGCCAGCCACCCTCCCGAGGCATAGTGATGAGTTCTGGTGGCTTCAGGGGGACATGCTGACTTCATTTCCACCCCTGGAAACCAAACCGGGACAGGTGAACGTGGGGATTAGAGAAACACCAAAGAAACCTGTTGTTTTGCCTGGTTAAACGGAGCTCATATAAAACTGCAGACAGTTTTTATGTAATCTTTGATGGTCTAAAAATGATTTGCAAAAGTAATTTAAGCTCTTAGACCCACGAGTGCAAATGTACAACAAATAATTCCATGGAAATCGAGGGTGGGCAGCTGGCTCTGGCTGGCACGTCCTCGTGTGTGACAAAGCCTCAGGGAAGCGACTGTGGTTAGCGCGGAGCGTCCCGACAGTTCTGGGCCCAGGCCGGAGGCGCGGCCGCAGCTCTGACGGGCTGGCTCTCCTCCACGGGAGTTCCGGAAGTGGCCGAGCTCTCAGCACCTCTGGGTCATACACAGTAAAGCAGCTTCTCTCTCTGACAGCGTTGACTGAAGAAAGCCACAAATTTTCTAATAACAAAAATCTGCTCAGCAGCAGGTGGCTCATGGTCTTGAGGTATAACCTTTAGAAAGTTTGCGGAGGGAGCGGGGAGCCCGGGACATCCTGTGGGAGCAGGTGAGGTCCAAGGCATCACTGGCTCGCTCCAAGCGGTAGCGTTCACAGACCCTGCTAACCACTCCACACATCGCACCGGCCCCAACAGGACCCTCTGGCTGCAGGACCTGCCTCCCCTCCCACGTGGGCAGACACTGACTTCGAAATGACAAAAGCTGAGCCGCTGCCCAGGGACAGCTAAGGAGTAAAGACAGGACGTCAGGGCACCGGCCCACGCTGTGTGCCAGGGCTGGCAGCCTGCCTGTGGGTGGGAGGGCCCCGGGTGGGAGGGCCCCGGGTGGGAGGGCCCCAACCCGGGGTTGGGGGTAGGAGGGATGATGACAGAACTATCATCCGGGTGAGTCCTACTGTGTCAAAAGTGTCACCACGAGTGATTCATCCCTGCTGGTAGAGAGGACCCCAAGGTGGGTGCCACTTACTGGCTCAGATTTTAGGCCACCACGTGGGACAGGAAGACGGTGACGGGCCGATTTCTGGACTCTGGGAGCTGGGGACAGGAACAGCTCCTCATGCACATAGTCGGGGCCCAGGGTGTACCGCACAGCACATTCTGGCACGTGGCTGGCACTGGTCTTGCTATGTGTGCCCGCACACTGCGTGGGGCTCCCTTGCGGACCCAGTGTCTACCTATCTGCCCTTAAAGGCACACAGGCCACGCAGGATGAGTAAGCAGAGCAGACACGCACTGGGCCACCGGGCTGGGGCGGGTCCCTGGGGGTCGGGCTGGCAGGTGCAGAAGCAGGTCTTTGCCCGAACTCTTGGCCTCCTCTGAGGGGCCACCATCCACTCTCAACATGAAGTGGCCCCCCAGTTCTACGCAGTGCTCGGAACCCTGCCCAGGCACGGGGCGGCAGCTCCATGCAGGCACGCGAGCAGGGCTGGGATGTGCAGAGGGCTGTAGTGGCCTTCATGGCTGACCGCACCTGCGCAGTGCTCTGCGAGGTGGAGCAAGGCAGCTGGCAGGAGCACGGCCAGCTGTCTGACGTTCTGGGGGCAGCCCACCCTCTGCTGCTTTACAAAGGACACAGGCACAGACATGCCTGATGAGCCCCCCAGGACTGTCAGCGCGGAAGCCAGGCCCTTGCTGTGACCGTGCGCTTACGTGTGCCGCAGGGCTTGTTTCTGGCAACTCAGGTCCAGCGTGATCACCCCCACCATGCAGAGGAGGACAGAGGCTCCATGTGTGGGCCCTTCTAGAAGCAGCCTCAGCGCCTAGACACTTTCCTACAAGAGCAAACGAAGGGGAGGCCTTTCAGGAGGTGACGCTGCACCCTGTACCCCGCCACCAGCCTCACCCCGAAGGCCAGGACAGTGTCCAGCCGTGACGTAGGCCAGGGCAGCTCCGTGAGCAGCCTGTGGAGGGCAAACTGGACATGGAGCAGTGGGCAGGCCTCGAGGCCCAGCTGTGGGTGGACAGGAGTCTTTTGGGGGCCCAGGCATGAGCCTCCCCACGAGCCCTGAGCCACGCCTGTGTAAAGAGAAAGGGGGGAGTGAGGGTGGATCGCACACTGCGGGGAGACTGGACAATGGAGCAGGAGGAGGTGGGAGAGGTGCCCTGCGCAGACTCACCGCGCCATAGAAGGGGCTCGAGGGCAGGGAGGGCCCTGCACGCGCTCTCAGCTACTGCAGGGTGCCATCGGCCACGGGCAGCACGGTCTGCACTGAGGCACACCAGGCGTGAGCTGTGCAGAGACGAGCCGGGCCCACACCATAGGGCTGCAGCCTGGACAGGTGTCCACTACTGTGGGGCTGTGCCGAGGGGGGGTGGTCACAGGCCGGGGCAGGGGCCAGTCACATCTGAGGCTGTGTGGCTGGGAGTCTGGGAGAGGTGGGGGTGCTCCGCCAGGCTCCAGGGTGTGTGGATGTGCACCGCTCACAGGCAAGTCCCCACTGACTGCAGCAGGGTGCAGGGTGGGTGCTGAGCCAGGTTCTGGAGGTGGGGGAGGGCCAGCACAGGCACCTCATGCCCTTGTTGGGAGGGGCTTAGGGATGGAGGAGCGACTCAGGAGGCCAACTGCCACAGCCAAGGCCTGATGCCAAATGGTCCACCAACTCCAGGGGTGCAGGGCCTGGGTGCCTCCAAGTGCAGACACCACGTTTGCTGTAACTGGACAATGTTCCCCAGGCTGGAGGAGAAGCTTACCATCTGGAAGTAGGGCCGGGGTACCCGCAGGGCCAGTGAGGTCAGGGGCCCACGCTGTTCCTGGCCCAGATGGAAAGCAGGAAGCCCTGCAACACAGGTGCTCAGTGGGTGCAGCCCACAGGGGCCCCGCTAAGCTTCTGAGGGGACGTGTGAGCCGCATCTGCCTGGTGATGCAGGAGGGTGTGTAGGGCAAACACTCAGTCTCTGTACAGGGACAGGTTCCTGTGGCGTACCCTTGGGGCCTGCTTAATGACGGCCCAGCGCTTTACTGGGGTCCTTGGGACAGGGAGCCTGAGCCGGGCTCGGCAGGAAGGGCTGGGGGCTCCCCTCCTCTGGGCACCAATTAGAAAGCAGCACAGACACAGTCAGAAACGGGGTGCTGTTACGGGCAGCTTGTCACCCATGCAGACCACCTGCTTGTTGTGGCCGTAGAAGTTGTTTCCCATGGGGATGCTGCTTGGCCAGAGCATCTTCCGGTAGTTCTGGACATAGGCGGGCGTGAGCCGGCAGGTGGAGCAGCAGCCCAGGCTGCTAGGGGACGCCAGGGGCCTGCAGCCAGCCCTGGCGGAGTCCCTGCACCGCACAAGTAGAAGGGGATCTTACCACGGAGCTCCTGCAGCCTCTGGGTGGAGGGAGGAAGGGCCTCTGAGGAGGGCGCACACCTCCCTGCACAAGCCACTTGGGATTTGTTGTGACAGCTATCATTTGGACTCAAAGGCCAGGTAGACTTGAGAAGAAAGGAGACGCATGTAGAGAGGAATCAGCTCCTTTCTCGCCCAATGGCATCTTCACGCCGCACAGCTTTCAAGCAGCAGAGGAGCTCTTTGTATCTACACTGAGGCAGGAAGAGGAAGCCCTGTCACCAAGACGCCCCTGAGGCCCCTCCCGGCTACTGAGTGGGCCTGTGGGCTTTGACGGCTGTCGTCCCCAGCGCATAGGAGTGAGTGGGAGGAGACCCTCTGGGAGACACCGGCCTCCCGCCCTGAGCGGGTGCAGGCTGGAGTTCCAGACTTCAAATAAAATTGGGGCCATGCAGGCTTTAAATTACATGGGAAAGCTTTGGATGAAAACACAGGTTGTTCTTGATAATGTCACAGCAGGGAAGGCCTGTCTAAGGAGGGCCCAGAACTGGGCGCAGGAAGAGAAGACACACTAGAGAGTTCTGTGGAGAAACGAGAAGAGTGTGCACCGGGAAAAATGGCGGACAGTAAAGGTACAGCTGTGTGCTTCCTTCACAAGGCAGCGCGACGGGGCCGAAGCCAGGGGAAAACTGGCAGAACTCCCGGACGCCACCCTCCCCGTGTCTGAAAGCCTGAGAGCACCCCAGGGTGCATGTGGGAGCTCAGGCACACCATATGCACTAGGTCACTTGTGGGGAGGGCCCAGGGAGGGGAGAGAGGAGCTTCCTGGGAACTTGGTGCCGACTTCGGGGCTCTGAGCAGCAGAGCGGGTAGGGGAGAAGAGTTGGCCCACCCGAGCCTTGCCCAGGGCCATGAATGTTCATGAGGGCTAGTTCTATAACTGGCAATGTGCAGAGCTCCTGGCACTGCATGAACCCCAGCTTGGGAGATGGGTAACCACCCTGAACATGAGGGGTCCAGCCTGCCCAGAACAGCGCCCGGGCCAAGGTCCCCCGGCAGGGGACTCCAGGACACCATGGCCACAGACCGCAGAGACTGCTGCTGCCTGGTGCTGGCAGGCCCTGGTCAGGGGCCGGCAGGCGGCAGGTCAGGCAGAGCTGCCCCCATGCTGCCCCCACCGAGCCTCACCTTGGAGTGAATTTGAGAACTTACTGCCCGTGCTTTCCACCTGATCCTGCTTGGCTCTGCTGACAGTGAAAACTTTCCAGAGAAACTCCTGGTTTCCATTCTTTTTCAGATGTCTAGTAATGATTTGGCCTTTTAAAATGGTGGTCAGCAGCCTGTGGTCCACAGGCAATGTTCGACCTGAAAGAAAGGTGGATAGATGCAGGAGGTCAAGGGAACCAGTCCCCATCTTCTTGCTCAGGGATGGTGAGCGCCCAGGTGAGCAGCGCCCAGGTGAGCAGCGCCCAGGTGAGCAGCGCCCAGGCCCCTGCCTTCAGCTCCACTGCTGGCTGCTCCACAGGCTCAGAGAATGCAGGTAGTGGGTCCACCAGAGCATCAGCACAGAGGCAGTGGGGAAGCCCACCTGCCCACCCACCTGGGAAATGGGCTCAAAGAGTGAGCAGAGGCTACAGCAGGGCCCACTTACCCAGAGAGCTGGGTGCACAGTGAGCCAAGCGCCCTGCCAGTCAGGGCCAGCGTGCATGTGGAGCAGACAGACAGAGCCGCTGGGACAGCCCACCGCGGCCCCCAGAGTTTTAAGAAGGCCCCCCCCACACACACACCAGTTTGTGAAGCTGAAGCAGCGCGGGGGACAGTGAGGGGATTGGGGAAGAGAAGTCAAGGAGGGAGACTGATGAGAAGCAGATGAGCTTCTCACTCAGAATTTGGGGGACGTTGCTGAGCACCACTGTCTGCTGAACGTGTTGTGTAACCCTGTGCAAGTGAGGAGGGCCGGCGCTGGGCTTCAAGTGGCCACAGTGACCATCTCCTGTGCCAGCCGCAAGCAAGGGGGAGACAAGGCCCTGGTGAAGAGGGGCCCGGGGACCTGCCACTTGAACAGTCAAGAGGTGCCCCCTCTGCTAGTGAAGGCCAGGGCCCTCCTCCTGCTGCCTCCTTGGACCACTCACCTCCAGAGGGTGGGGAAGTGAGCATGCGAGCCTGTAATGGCTGTTCCACCTCCTGTGAGTCACACACATGCACACACATGGCTCACACACATCTCACACTCGCATTCACACATGCGTTGCATGTGCACACTCACATGCATACTGAACACACATGGCCTGCACATGTGTGCACACACTCACATGCATGCCCCGTGTGCGTGCCCACGTGCATCCCGCAGCACAGAGAGATTCTAGCCCAGAATGAACGTGTGAAACTGAAGTGTGGGCTCTGGCTGTCCTGTGGAACTCTTGGACGCATCTCAAGGCCGGAAGGGAAGTCCGGAAAGGTCCCCTAGCTCAAGACTGCAGAGGGCCACCTGCCTGGGAGTCTGTAGTTGGCCCCTGAGGCGTGGCCTGTGGCCACAGTGCCCGCGGGAGCTGCCCGGGCGCCATCCGCCGTCCAGACGGAGAGCAGGCGTGGCGGCAAAGTCACCTCAGGCCCTCGGACTCACTTGGCCTTGAGCACAGGCACTGCCAACTCGACACTTGGGACCTCTAGCGTCCTGCTGAGGCCCTGTGAGAGGACACAGTGGGTACCACTTGCGGGCATAAGCGTCCTCGGCACCGGGCCGGGGCCAGGGCTTGCAGGGGGAGCGGCACAGGGACTGCTTACGGGGAAGGGTCCTTGTGCAGGGCAGTTTCCTTAAGGGCGCCCAACAGCATGGTGGCAGACGCTTGTGCTGCTCCTGCTGTGCCTGGCTCACAGCGAAGATAACACCACAAACAAACAAACAAAAAAAACCCCCAACCCAACCCCAGAGCACCGAGAGTTAAAAAGGGCCCAGTCCCTTTCTACTGGGTGTAACTGAAAAGCGTAAGTTTACACCCACATGGTTTCCGACTTTAGGAGGCATTACTGATAGACAAGCCGGAGCACCACTCAGCACCCCAATTTCTGGACGCTACATGTCAGACTGACCCCCGAAGTTGGGAGCAGCTGTCAGGACTGCTCACAGCCTGTCCTCGATCCCCACCCATGAGGCCACAGTCAGTACCTGCAGAGGAGTGCTCCCCACCAGCCACGGAGGGAGCACTGCTTTCTGCTCTGGAGCTCGGGGGCACGGTCCGTTTCCATGTACCTACTGGTCCTGACACTTGGACACTTGGCAGCCGCCCCCCGGGCGCACAGGTACCTGGAGCTGCTGGCGGAGAGGGCACCCTCTTGAGTGTGGCCATGACCGACACATGCAGGCCTGTGAGTCCCTCAGTGTCGCTCCGTGGAGGTGACGTGGGTACAGCATGGCGAGCTCCTGCCTGAGCTGCAGCAGACTCCTTCCTGGAAGGGGCAAGGTGGGGCCGGCTGCCAGCACCCTGAGGCACCCTGCAGACACCGGGGCCCACACTCAGTTGCTCACCCCCACACCACAGGGCTCTGTGCACCTCCAAGAACTCTCAGTGGAAGGCGACGAGGATGCTGCCTGTGAGAGGCCGCGCTGCTCCGGGCGGCCCCCGCTCTTGCTGTGGGCACTGCGGCATCACAGGGCTGACGGCGCCCAAAAGCGGCACTGGGGGGTGGGGGAGAGAACCCTGGACAGATCCCCGTCACAGGCACTGGGCTCAGACAGGGCTTTGAATCTGAACCCATGCTGCCCAGGAACTTCCCCACGATACACAGGAGCCACTTTAGTCTTCGTGCAGAATGCCTCTCGCTGGGAAAGATAACATACTTAGAAAACACCATTGCCTGAGGCCTCTGAGGAGATGGGGGGACGGAAGTCAAGTCAGGCCTCCAGGGAGGTGTGTGTGTGCGACCCCTTGACACCTTGGTCTTGACTCTGGGCCACGCTGCAGTCTTAGGCCGCACTCCTGTCCCTGCCTGGGGTAGATCAGCCCAGGAGACTAAGGCAGCAGTCTGTCCCGTTGCTCCTCCGCGACATCTGCACGTCCTTGCTTCTTGGACGCCAACTCTGATCCTCTCTGAGGACGCCCCCAAGGCCTTTTCTTTTGCTTTTGTGTCTTTCACATTAGTGGCTTTCCTCACACACCTGGACACCTGGCCGTCTATTTTCTTTTCGTCAGAAGCCGATGGGACGCTCCAGGACCGCACAGCCCAAGTGGTTGAATGGGGACCCTCAACTATCACAACAGTCTCTTTTCCCGGACAGGACTCCTGGGTGACGGGGGTCCCTTTGGGGACTGTGGACTTCACCCCTCAGCCTAGCCTGGGCTCAGTGTGGGGTTCCCTCCGCTTGCCCGGGTCCTGTCTGCCGCTTCCCGGATGCAGCCTGTACGGAGCACGGCCCCTTTGCTGGCCGGGGTGGGGAACTTGGTCTCAGAGGCAGACACCGGATTTACAGGAATCTGGACATCCCCCGTTTCCGATTAAATCTCCCAGGGAGGGTCTCTGACACGGGAGAGAACGAAGTAGACCGGAGCAAAGGAGCAAACTCAGGCCTGTGGCCTCCTTCAGACCAAGCCCCAGACGGCAGGGCCTGCCTGGGCAGCGAGACAGGCTGCATGGGAAGTTCTGGCCAATGGGAAGGGCCGTCACGCTCTCCGTCTGCCTGAGACACGTGGGGCTGGAGAGCTCGTGGGCCACACACAAGGCCCGGCCAGCACCCTGGGCTATTCTTACAAATTTTCCTTCAGGCAGGAATTTTGACAGAAGATCCCAATGCAATAAATGCCTTCTTTCATTTTTTAAAATTATATATTTATCTCATAAAATTTCTGCACATTCACTAATTATGTGTTTATTTATTGATTTCATTGGGGTGACATTGATTAATACAATTATGTAGGTTTCAGGGGTACAATTCTGCAATAGATCACCTATAACAAATGCCATCGTTAAAAGATGTCTGTTAGACAAAGGGTTTCTAGGACACAGGCTGCCAGTCCATTTGCTTGGGGAACTTAGAGCCAAATAAAGGTTTCTCGCATTCTTTGTAATGACGTTTTATGTCATGGTGCTTATCATAAAGTATTTTTAGTTTAGAAAAGTCGAAACACAGGCAGCCCCGGTGGAAACCACGCTGAGAAGTCACAAAGGGAGCTGGCGCGACGACCTACAAGATTTACAAATGAAGGGGTGGCTCGGTGAGAAACGGCCCCTACCAGGTTCCAGGCCCCTCGGTCCAGCCACGGCAGATGCCCTCACATCCAGTGGGGTATCACATGCCTTCTCCTGCGGGAAGTCGCTGTGAGCTCACATTCCTTGCCCATAGGCTCCTCGGGGGACCACATCAGCTGGAAAGGAGCCGGGGAACATGCCGTGGCCACAGGTGTCTAACTGCCAAACGTGCCAGGGCCCTTGGAGGACGCCAGGCCACGGGAAAGCCCCGACTCCGCGCTGGGCCCTTCCTCGCCCTGCCGGGCTGTGCGGCTGAGGTGAGTGTCAAGTGCGCCCCCAGTGTCCTGAGTGAGTCCCTTGCAGCACTGCTTTATGAACACGCACTGGGTGTTTCTGGGAGGTCCCTGAAGGCCCGTTTGGCCCCTCGGATGTACCCAGCTCACCAGCCAGCAGAGGGGCCTGGCAGAGGCAGCTACCTGGTTACCCACAGCACCACGTCCAGGGGGAAACCGCCCTGGTCTGCACCACATACCAGAGGGCTCCACCAGAAGGGTGGGGTCTCCAAAGCTGTGTCCGCACTCTCATCAGCACTGATCCAAATCACAGACTTGTCGAGGATGGTGTCTGCTGGCCCCATGCGCCTGCAATCGGAGCCCCAGCACCTATCGGTGTCCAGCGGATGGCAAATGCCTTCTGTTGGATAACCAGGCTGACTCGCCCTTATACAGACACCGGGACAGTCACCAAGGACAGCCCAAATCAGCAGGGGCGGAGAGGCCACCTACCCCAGAGAGCACTTGTTAGGGCACTGTGTCCTCAGGCCCTTTCCAACCTCAAATCCACCAGGCACAAACCTTGAGGACAAACGGCTGTGCTCTGCACACCTTTCCCAAGCTCTAGGATAGGAAATAGCCCCACTCAGCCAGGGCACGGGCAGAAGCTGCTCCGTAGCAGCTGCAGAACAGACTGGTCGTTGGCACTAATTCAACGCCAATAGGAACCCCCAATTTGAGGTGTGGTGAAGGAAACTTTATTCGGTGCAAAACAGCTCACTTGTGATAAAGCACAGCTGTGAGGAGGCCCTGGGGCCAGGCTCCTCCCTGGCCAGACAGCTCTGCTGTCCATCTTGCTGGGGTCCTCTGCTCCGTGCTGGTCTGCTTTGCCCTGCAGCGGTCTGCTCCACTCTGCTCCGGTGAACTCCATTCTGTGCCGGTCTGCTTTGGCGACACATCTTCAGCTCCAGCAAGAGAAACCATGCCCCTCCACTTTGGGAGGAAAAAGGTGCTTCTAGAATGGAGCTTACTTATATAGACGGAAGTCCTCAACCCTGGTCCCTGATTGGCCCATCCTCATGTGAATGAGACCTCCACATATTTGCAGTTTGATTGGTCTAAAAGGCACTATCCTGACTGGTCAGAATGAAGCAGCTCTGATTGGTTGGTGAAGAAGGTGATGGGGAGAGAGCCCAGAAGGGAGAAGTAGCTCGCAGCTCCCCACTGGATGCGGAAGGCCTCAGCCCTACTGGCTGAAATAGGAATCCAGGAACTCCTTTATGAGGGCAGGCGCAGATGGCAAAACTACATGCAGGCAGGCAGTTCAGTGCCCTGACCTGCAGTTTGCATGAGAGGCTCCTGTGTAGAAATGGCTGCCAGGCTCTGTTTTTGTTGTTGCTTTAAAAAAACTCATTGTTAGCTCAAAGGTCTTACTAAAACAGGCCCAGTCCCCGCTCCAGCTGGAGAATATTCAGAGAAGAAGGGACAAAAGCTGGAGAAGAGGGAGGTAAAGGGTCTGTGTGGCTCTGCCCATACTACAGGGAGGCTGGACCGAGCACCGGCTGCCTAACTGTGTCTCTGTCCTGTCCTTAAAAAAGCCTGGCAGCTCAAATGAGAGACAAACCACGGGACCTCCGCCTCCTCAGGATCCGCCCACAAAGGCTAATCAGCCCCAGCTTCACCTGTCACCCCTCCATGCCACTTTGTCCAGTCAGCGTCACCAAGTACATGTCCCACCTGTGGACACACCCTCCAGGTAGTTGTGGCATCCCCCCAACCACCGCCCAGCTCTCCTGCAGCTTCCCCTCTAAGGACACTGGCCCGGCTCTGCCCCGACCAGGCAGAGCCCTAGGGTCCACTGCAGCCTCCACCCGTGCTATCCTGCTATTTCAATTGCCCTCTGAGCCTTGCATGCTCCCTCTGCCTTGGGAGATCACTTCCGGGTCAAAGCCAAAAGGGGCACATTTGAGATGAGGCAGCCATCTTGGGGCCTGGCAGCGGTGTCAGTGGGGGCGGAAGTGTGGAGTGGGGGGAAGTCCACGTTGACTTGTATGTATGTGGAATTCGTTGGACACAGCGATTTTCCAGACCTGTGTTAAATTTTGACAAAGGCCTGGGAGGGAGCCAGGCACTTCCGCCAGTGGCCCTGGTGAGCGAGTCGGGGGAGACTCCCTGTCAAGTGGCGCAGTATTGGAGAAAGATGACAGAGCCTGGCAAGGCCACACTCAGGTCTCCCACGCAGGTCTCCCCACCCCACGTCTTCTCACCCAGGTCTCACTGCCCAAGTCTTCCTGACCAGTCCTCCCACCCTAGGTTCCCACTCAAGTCCCCTCACCCTAGGTCCCCTCCTCAGGTCTCCCCACCCACATGTTCCCACCGAGGTCTCTTCACTCAGGTTTCCCACCCACGTGCCAAAACCTGATCTCCTCACCCAGATCTACCCACCCCAGGTCTCCCCAGACTAGGTCTCCTCACCTATGTCTCCCCACACAGGTCTCCACCCCAGGTTCTCACCCCAAGTCTCCTCACCGAGGTCTCCTAACTCATGTTCCCCACCCAGGTCTCCTCACTCACGTCTTCCCGCCCAGGTCCCCACACCAGGTCCCTCCATCCCAGGGCGCCCCACTTAGGTCTCTTCACTCAGGCTTCTTCACCCACAGTGTCTCTTTGGTGGCAAAGCAGTGGACACCCTTCTTTTCCCCTAAAGGGCTGTTCTAGAAACCTGAGCAAGCTATGTAATTATTGCTCACAACTAATTTTTGGAAGGTCTTCCTCAGAGACATTGGGCACTCGAGTGTGCAAAACTTACATGCTGGACAGGTGGGGGACAGTAGGCAAAGCCTGTCTTCCAACGTGACTCGATCCAAGGACTTCAGGTGATGTCCCTGGGGGTCTGGTGGCTCTGGACACTGAGGAGGCGGGTTGTGAAGGCAAGTTTGCTGGCAAGTGGGAGGTGGGGCTTGGAGAAAGAACAGCCTAGTCAGACACAAGAAAGGAGCTGTGGCATCTGCACCCTGCGAAGCCTGGTCCCTCTGTGACCCACACCCCATCCTGCCCCAGCACCATCAGTGCTAGGGTGCGGACGGTGATCTGGTCTGTCTGGTCTGCTGGAGATCCTGGGCCGGGTCTGCGTATGTTTCTGCTCCTCACCACTGGAGCGCTACTGGCATCTAGTGGCTGGAGGCCAGCGTGCAACTCCACGCCCATGTACCCCAGGTGGCTTCGCCACTGTCCTATCCTGATCCATCCCGAGTCCCCCTCTGTCCCTGCCTGTCAGTGTGTACTCACACATGCCTTTCTTCCCTCCTTGAGCCTCTGGCCAGCCTGTGGGCGAGGTCAGGGATGTGCACACGGCGAAGTCCCACCTCCTGGGGTTCCGTATCTAACAACAGCGCACTGTGAAAAATGCTCTCACAGCACGTGTAGGGCCCTGAGCAAGGCCTCAGGCCAAGGCACGTGGGGCTGGGTCTTGGAGGAGGGTCCCAGCAGCCCTGTCCAGTAGAGTTTGAAAACAGAAGCCTCCTGAGGTGGTGTGACGGATGGTGTCTGTGATCAACTGGAGTCCCCAGCTGCCTGGCTCTCGCCTCTAGGTGGAGCCACAGGCCCATGTCGTCACCACTCTGGATTCGAATGGCTGTCAGCCCACCAGCAGTCAAACTCAGGACCCCGAAACAGTCTTACGCATTTCAGGCTTCTGTTCTGTGGTGACCTCTAGAGGTGTTTACTATGTGAGAAGTGAAAATGGAGAAATATGTTATATTTCTACTTTACACTTAAAACCAACAATAAGAAATCCACTGTTTGTGAACATTACATTTTAATGACAAACAGCTATATTTTCCCTTAACAAATGTAGAGGCATTGTTTTACATTTATGCAGATCTCTTAAAGGAAGAGCTGCGTTCTCGCTCAGTTCCGCCCTCAGTCTGTTGGGACGTGGTGGCCTGGGCAGCACCGGGCACTCCTGGGAGAATGGCAGCGCGGTCCCCTGAAAAGCATCCTACATCCACCCTGAGCACCAGGTATGGCCATCTCATTCCCTTTTTTGACGTTCTGTCCACATTGATTTTATGCTTTTTGATTCCTTTTGTTGAAGACAAGGAGGGTCAGACATAAAATATTTCACATAATTTTATGGGGAGAAATGAGCTTTCAGAAGTTGGATTTGTAATCGGGATTACTCTGGGCATTAAGAAACTGACCCCTTCAGTCTTGCTGAGATGGGGCCAGATACCCTCAAGCCCCTGGTGGGAGCCCCTGGTGGGAGCCCCTAGGGGGAGCACCTAGTGAATGAATCTGGCCGGAAGCACCTGGTGGGAGCACCTTGCAGAAACTCCTGGCGGGGACCACCTGGGGGGGGGGACCCTGCAGCCCCTCCCGGCATGAGGCCTCATTTCAGGGGGAGCAGAGGCTCTGCTTTGGCAAGGGGCTGTCCAGTCCCTGGTGGCCAGGCTCAGCCCAGGGAGCACAGTCCATCAGGCCTCAGCCCCTCAGTCCCCCAGGATCCAATGGGCATTCCTGCCCAGCCAGCCTGGCTTTTCTAGAGGCTTCACTCTGGCTGTGGGGGTTTCTCAGGGCCTTGAGGTGCTGCTTCGTCTCTCAGGACTCAGGCGAGGGTTGAGGACCCTGAGGACGTGGTGAGTTCCCCTGCACCCATGAGCCTGCTGGTGCAGGGGACTGGCAGAGGGCAGCTGTTCTCCTAGTCCACTGCTGGTCGTGGGTGACTGGCTCCTGCCGAGGCGGGCTCTGCAGCAGCAGGCAGGAGGGCAGAGGGGAGACTGTGTGTGTGGGGACGAGGTGACACTCAGGGCTGGGACTTGGAGGTGGGGAAGGTGCTGGGAGACCTGAAACTTTTGGAACCCACCTCCAGGCTGACCTCTTCCCTGCTCAGCACTTGGGTGGGAGCAGCCTGGAACCCCATGGCCATCTGGGCCTCATAACTCGCTGTTCCTGGTGCAACCGGTTTGTGGAAAAGCTGTTTCCTTCCAGAAAAAGTGCATTGGGTTCCCCTCTCTTCTGACACAACCTTAGCTGAGTGGTGGTGGAGGTTTCTGGCTTTTAACAGACGTTCTCACTGAGCCCGTATTTCCCGTTGTCCCTCAGACGTGGGCTGATGGACGCTTTTACACCCCCATTCCCAGGACCTGCAGCTGCAGCGCCTTCGTGTGCCTGGCGGGATGTGACCACAGCGGTTCCCGCTGCGTGTCATGAGAGCGTGTCTCGACCCTTCGTTTCTGTCAAGTCACAGCTGGTTCCGGACTCTCTGCCTTTCTGGGCCCCATGGCCTCCCCCGCCGGGGTTTCCTCCAGCATTTAAAGCAGAAACAGAGCCCGGCTCCCCAGCAATTGAACTTCTGTGGTCTGTCTTCAGGAAAGCAAACCAAGTGTTGAGTGGGGCTCCTGTGGATGCTTCATCTACGGATGAAGAGGCGGATCTTCCCATTTCGAAGTGCACACACCTCCTTTCTTCCTTCCTGTGGGGGCGGGGACACAGGAGAGTAAGGGACAGGAAAACGGGAGGGCCCCGCTCGCCAAGCACCCACGCACCTCCTGTGCCTGGGAGCTGGGCTCACAGATGGCCCGGTGTTTCAGGGATAGGCCTGTGTTTTCGAAAGGGGCGGGGAATTTACTCACCTTATGCCGAGTGGAGGAAACTCCAGGCTGTCAGGACAGAAATCTTGGCTTTTGTAACGGTCACGATCATTTATCAGGTGCCCTAAACACAGCCACGGTTTCACTGAAAGAGGGAACCAAGGGGAGACAGGGTGCTGGGGAGGGGGGCGGGGGGCGATGGCAAGGCAGCTGACGTGGGCACGGTGTTCAGCATACTGGTGTGACTGGGGCTCCAGGAAGCCGTCAGCTGAACAGTTTCAGTCAGGGGACGTTCTCGCGACTGTCACTGACCTTCGCTTGGCTCTGCTAGGGCCTGCTCTTAGAGGACGGGGCCGGGCGAGCCCACCCGACAGTGACTCCTGCTGGCCCAGGAGGACTTGGTCACAGCGCTGGGTGATGGGGCATCAGGATTTGCCATGCTAAAGTCGATCACTTTGGCATGAGGGTTATTTTGAGGCGAAGACAATTGAGAATCAACAGATGCAGAAAGAAACCTTTCAGGAGCTTCCCTTGTCAGATTCAAAGCAGCGACTTCTGGGAAATAAGGCTGCTGTAAATTTCTTCTTCAGAGCAGTTACTCCCCGTGGAGAGACCCTGAGAAAGCCTGTCGCAAACCCCTTCTCTGGGGGAGCTGTACGACCCGAAGGAGACAGGGGACCACTTATCGCTGTATTGGCAAACAGTAGCTGAAGTTCCTTACTGTCCCTATTGTTCTCCTGAAACGGAGTTTGTCTTTCCTAAGGAAACCTATTTGTTCTTTTCATAAGAGCCCTTTCCTCCCCCGTCCTTATCCCCACTAATGTATATGAGCATTTAATTGAAACCATTTACACAGCCAGCTACTTTTGTTAGCGGCCATGTGCATACGAATAAACTTTTTTCTTCCGTTAATCTGTTGTTTGTCTGTTTAATCCCCAGTCCTGGCGGGAAATGGGGGTGGGGTGATGGGGTGAGGAGGCGAGGGAGTGAGGGTAGGTGCTGCCACTGAGAACCTCCACACCCCAACCTGTCCCTCCTCCCCTTACGTGTGACATCATGCTCATCAAACTTTGAAAGGTCAAGATCGCTCCTGATCCCCTTGGCAGACAAACGACACCTTTTTGTCAGGAAAAAAGCAGTATCACGTGGTGGAGGGGAGAGAAGTCCCCAGTGAAGGAGAGGGGGCCATCAGAGAAGGCACAGGACACGTACTTCCGCAGGGCAGGGGACTCATGGTGGTTTTGAGTAGCTACAGACATTGGAAATTTTTAAATTTTTTTCTTCATTTTTGGTATTAATTGAATTGAAAATGTCCTGCGTAGGAAATAAAAGGGGGATTCGCTGTGTGCCACCACTGTATCCGAACTTGTCAAGTCCTTGTCACTCAGAGAGAACCACGAGTCCGTGGGCTCCGGCGCCCGGGCCCTCAGGAAGTGCCAGGGTCTTGGTTCGGAGGGCCTGGGCGTGACCCTTGCACAGCAGCCCTGTCGCACTAGCACTGGATGGAGACACGCTGACACGACTTACGTACTGCGCTTATCACCAGAGACTTTACTTTCAGGTCGCTAGCGTGAGGGACCGTGCCCATATTTTCATTTAGATACCGAAAAACGGGCTTTCTGAATTTCGGCTAGCTCCTTTTAAATCAGGCTGGCTTTTCAGGGAGAGACACCGCAGACTTAAAATGCGAAGTGTTCAGCGTGGCTCTCACATCTCATGTGCTTAGAGCACATCTGTTGAGAATTACGTGGGCCCTGCTTTTGTGGAAAGGAGTCCAAATTGCCTGTTTATCGTGGGCAGAAGAATTAAAGAAACAGTGAGCCTGCCGTGCAGGGAACAGACTCGGTGTCTCAGCTCTGGAATGGTAGAAGGCATCTTTTGCGTTTGACATTTGCCACTCCTTTAAGTTTACTGGTGGCCTCTCCTATCGCTCCGTATTGTTAGGCGTAAGTGTGACATTTTCTCCCCCCGCCCGAGGGCCCATCTTGGTTCTTGCAACGCTTCCAGGGTGTAAGGTTGTGGTGAGCTTGCATTTCGATGGTTTGGAAGCACTGGTGGCTGTTTTATTGGTTAGAGGTGTCAACCTGGCCTCTGGGTCATTCCTTATGCTCTGTGATGATTGGGACCCTTTTCTTCCCGGGACAAAATATCATGTACGGGACAATCATACCCTGTATGGGACAATAACATCCTATGATCAAACATGCTCCGCATGGGAATACCCAGGAGAAAAGACTGAGGTCGCCCCTCCCACCTGTTTTCAAACATCGGCCATGGGTGGCTGCCCCTCAGCCAGCCTGCAATACTCCAGGGGGCGGGCTGCAGTTGGGGGCCCTGCAAGCCTCTCACTGAACCCGGGGGGTCCCACTCATATCCGGACCCTGGGAGGGGTCTCGCCCAGAGCGTCTACATTACAGGGGCTTAAGACAGAGGAGTGGAAACAACGAGAAGACAAACACCCCCAATCGGAAAATGCACCATGGCCTTGAACAGACCTCGCCCCAGGGGAGACAGGCAGATGGCCGACAGGCCCCTGGAAAGGCACTCAGCAAATGCGAATCAAAACCACCACGAGAGACTGCTTCACACCCACTACGGTGGTTACAACACAAAATGCAAAGTCGCGAATGCTGGTGAGGACGTGGAGAAACGAACGTTCGTTCACTGCTGGTGGGAGTGTAAAACCGAGCGAGCAGCCGCTGTGGAAAACAGCCAGGCAGCTCCTCAGAAGTTAAACATGGAATTACCTTGTGACCCAGCAATTCCGCTGTTAGGTATACCCACGAGAGAATTGAGAACAGGGGCTGGAGCTGCTCGTTTCAGCGTTATTGACGGTGATCAACCCAGATGTCGCAGACGGGTGGATGGTTCAGCAAAATGGGGCCGACCCATGCAGTGGAATATTATTCAGCCACGAAAAGAATGAAGCGCTGGCATGCTATGCGGATGGGCCTTAGTGAAATAATCCAGACACGAAGGGCCACCTATTAGTGTGACTGCACTTACATGAAACGTCCAAACAGGAAAATCCATAGAGATAAAAGGGTGTTAGTGGTTTCCAGAGGCTGGGGAGGGGAATGGTAAGGGGGACGGGGTTTCATTCTGGGGTGGTGGAAATGTCTGGAACTAGATCGAAATGGTGGTTAGACAGAAGGGGTATTTATACACATCAGAGAAGAGCAAACCTCCTTCCCCATTTTTGAGTGAGTGAGGATGGTGATGGGGGTGGTGTCATGGGTGACAGTGTATGGCTTTGACGGGGGAGCCAAGAATTTGCCTCTCTCTGCGCCCCCTCCCCCCGGTTTCACAGATCAAGAGTTGTAAGCTGAGGTCTTGGAGGAGACACCCCATCCTCCCCAGGCCAGAAGGAGGCTGGGAGATGTAAAATGTATTCATCTTGGCCTGCTCTTTGGGGATGTTTCTTGCGACACCCAGGGACACGGAGGTCCGGGGCCACATTGCAGCCCCGTGGCTCTGCGTGCAGCCCCCTCTCCGCAGGTTCGGCTGCAGTGAGTTTTGCGAGGCTGCTAGACGTCTTCCCAGCAGAATCCCCAGAGAGTTCTAAATTTCAGTCACACTCTCTAAATTTTCATTAAGAGCCTTCACCCGGAGAAAATGATGGATTAGATTTTATTGTTGGAAAGGAGCCAGATAAAATTAGATGCCTCTTAGTCCCCACCGCCCACCCCTCACTCTTCTGCTCTGTTCTAAAGCCTTCACTTCTTCCCCGTTCCCGGCAAGCAGGCACCCGAGGGTGTTTATTCACTAAAGTCGGTGATGTGCCGGTGTCTCTCTGCTTTTATTGCACGTGCGATTTTGCTTTTTTCCAACATTCAAGTTAGGGCAGCTTTGGGCCTGGGCTCTGCATCGGGGGTGTGTGTGTGGTTTTTGTTTTCTTTCTGAAGCTTGTTAGAATCTCACAGTTGTGAGCTGGTAGAACACTGTGTTGCACAAAAGAAATTAATCTGACTCCTTGTCTGTCTCTCCTCGTCTCTCCCAAGTTCTCGCTCTTCTTGGCACAGCTAACTGGCTGTCCCTTCCATCTACATCAGAATTAAGAGTTTACCCCAACCAGCCACTTTTTAGCAAAGCCGCGTGCTGATAGGTGGCTATCTCCTGTCAGTGTGCGTGGATGGTGAATTTTAAAAACAGCTGTTATTTCTTATTGCACTGGGACAAGAAAGGAAGGATTACTCTGCGTGAAAGCTGGGGCTTACATCCGTCGGAGGAGACCGCGAAGGCGGTCTCTGGCTGCGGAGGGTGTGAGGGCCGCTGCTGTCTGCGCTGTTCACGTGCGGGCCGGCAGTGTCTTTAAATTAAATTCCACGTGGAATTCAGCAGAGACCTTGAGCCAATTTCAGACAGCCTCACCCCGATGGGTCCCAGCATCATAAATTCACCGTGTTTGAAGAGAGGCAGGAGGAGCCCGCTTGCAGCAAAGGAGACTTTTGTACCGAGTTCGGACAGCGGGCAGGCTTCTTCTCCAGGCAGATCTGAAGGGCTTGTTCCCCTCGGGTGGAGAGGAATGTGCGGTCAGGGGCGCATTGTGGCCAGATGACCTGGTCATAAACGAGCTGACTTTCCCAGGGACCGAAAGCGTCTTGGTTTTCTCTGAGCTGTTTGCTTCCCGCAGCCTGTCTTGGCAGTCACTGTCGACACAGACACCCACTGAGAAGGCGTTCCTTCCGCCCCCTCCCCGAATTTTAATGTTGTCCCACAGGGTGTCCCTTGGCAGCTGAAGGAGAGTTTAATGGGCAGTTTCATTGGTTTCTTGGTGCTGTTGCCCAAATACCTTGGACATTTTGGGGAGCAGGGGACACTAGCGAAGCCCCAGAGGCAGAGGCGCTGGACTGAGGAGCTCGGCAAGTGATGTGTGGTCTGCCTGGCTACCCCGCGGGCTCAGGATGAGACACTGGAGCCCGTCTGGTCATGACGGACATTCTTCTTCTTCTTTTTCTTTTGACCTTAAAGAGAAGTAAGTTTTTGTTTCCTTGTTTCACAATAAAGCTGGCTGAGCTGGTTTGCTTTTTGGTGATTAGTCAAAGAGACTAAATCTCATATCCTGTCTGACTCTTCCTTTGCTTCAACTTTGGCTGGGGCTGTGGCAGCAGGAGCAGCAGCCACAAGTGCAGAAGAATCAGCCAAGAAGGCCTTGACCTTTTCCGCAGTGGGAAGGTGTGATCGGTCTCTGCAGACAAAGTCGGGACCCGCTTGTATCCAATGATGATAGAACGGGGTGCTGATGCAGCAGCTGGGTATCCGAGCAATCTGCAGACAAGCGCCGGCAACACCGCGGGCCCCCTCCCGGAAGCAGGAATGCAGTTTCCTCCGTGATGTCAAGCACTTCCAGGCTGTAGATGCTGCCATTGTCCAACGCCTGCTGCATGATCAGCCCAAAGGAGAGTGGAGAGGTGCTCAGCAGCGTGGCTTCGCTGCCTCCCGCTTTGTCTCCCGTCTTACTCAGCTGCACATCACTCAGGATTTCAGTGGTGCCCTGGAGGTCTTAGTGGCGATGCCTAAAACCTAGGAGAAGGAGGTCTTCTTGGGCCCCAGGCCAGTGTTCTGGGCTGGCACAGTGGCCTCACATGGGGCAGTTGCACCAGCATGGGTGGCAGCTGGCACCTTATTGGCCAGCAGCATGTCCCTGATCTCAGTGTGGTCCCCACTGGTGAACACAAAGCCCACATTCCCCCAGATACGAGGCAACAGTTTCTCCAGAGGTTGGAGAAAGTGCTGCGCTGTTCTCCAGATGCCCAGGATGGCTTTGCGCATCGTGGCGTTCCTGCCCATCAGCCCCACGGCCTTCCCGGGAGGGACATGCAGGTCTGCTGCCTCTGCTTGGAGCCCACGGCGTCTGTGCCCACAATGAAGCATTTTGGATAGTCATCTAGAAGTTGGATGATCTTAAAGAAGTAGTTGGGCTCCCAGGTTGCCCTGTCTTTCCTGGAAGACATCAGGGATTGCCTCGCAGGGTTTAAAGACAAGTCACATGCTTGAGGATGCCTGGTGAGAGCCACGGTGGCCATTCTGATAGTTACTCTCGTCCACCTCGTCATCACCTGGGGGCCAATGGTGGCCATGCGCTGTCTTGTTTGGTTGTTGGTCGATCTGTTATCCATTCACTGTCCCCCATGCCAGACATGTTAGGAGGAGCCTGGCACAAAGCAGTGAGCAGAGATGACCTGCCTCCCGGAGTCACGCTGCCCACGTGGTGCCACTGGTCACACATGGCCACTGAGCCCGGAAACGCAGCTGATCCGGACCGAGGCACTGTGAGTGTGAGACACACACCTGGTGAGAAGACTTAGCACAAAAAAATGATAACAAATTAATAAACTCTTATTCACGTGGTAGAATGGTAACGTTTTAGACATCAGTTGACATAAAATATATTATTAAGGTTAATTCATCTGTTTCCTTTTACTTTTAGAATGTGTGTGGCTAGTAGGAAACTTAAAATGAGATCTGTGGCTCACAGGGTCACACATAAACACACACACGGGCATATGTGCACGCACAGACATGCACACACGTGAGCACATGCTCACACAGCCACACGTGTGCAGCCTTGCGCTGACCCTGGGCCCAGGGCCCCCCACGCCCTAGCCTTCATTCTGCTTCACATGCCTTTCAGGGGCCTTGCTTGGCCCGCAGTCAGGACAGGCTGGCTTCCAGCTGATGCCTGGGTGGCGGAGGCCTCGGAGCTCCAGGAAGGGCAGGGAAGTGACAGGCTGATTGTCTGAGTCAGTCACGTGTCCTGAGAATCCGGCCCACAGAGTGGTAAACCTGTGTGGGAACCAGCGCACACCTTCCCCTGCAGGAGCCTCCTCCTTCGGGTGGTGACCGCAGAAAGGATGCGAGACACACCAGCCTCTTTCCACCTCCAACTCCCTCCGCCGCCGCCTTTCCACGAATCGAAACAAATGGGTTTTTACCAGGTTCTTTTCCTTTTTAAAATTGAGGTGAAGTGCACATACCATAAAATTAACCATTTTAAATTCAGCAATTCAGTGGCATTTGGCACATTTACAACGTTATGCAACCACCTCCAGCATCTGATTCCAAAAAGAAACTGCATATCCATTAGCATCGATCCCCACTCCCCCCGCCCCCCCCCCCCCCCCCCCCCCGCACTGTTCTCTTTCTGTCTCCGTGGATTTGCCTGTTCCGGGCATTCCACATAACCGGAGCCGGCCGCACGCTGCGTGGTCTCGTGCGTCTGGCTTCTCTCACTCAGCAGCCTGCGTTGGGAGTTTGTCCATGTTGTAGCGTGTGCTGGTGCTTCTCTTCTTTTTTAAAAAAGTTCTCGCCCCCCCCTTCCCCTTTGGCAAACATCAGCTTGTTCTCTGTATCTATGTGTCTGTTTCCATTTTATTTTGTTTTTTGAGATTCCACATATAAGTGAAAGCAAATGGTGTTTGTCTTTCTCTGCCTTCCGTCACTCAGCACGATGCTCTTCAGGTCCATCCGCGTTGTCGCAAACGTGAGATCGCATTCTTTTTTGTCGCCGAATAACGTTCCGGTGTGTGGTGTGCGCACGCCGCATGTTCTTCACCCACCCACCCGCCCACCCGCTGACGGAGGTCGAGCTCGCTTCTGCGCCTTGGCTGTAGTCGCTTATGCTGTGATGAGCATGGGGGTGCGTGTATTGAATTAGTGTTTTTGTTTTCTCTGGATAAATACTCAGAAGTGGGGTTGCTGGGTCATCTGGTAGTTCGAGTTTTAATTTTTTGAGGAACCTCCGTACTGTTTTCCACAGTGGCTGCACCAGTTTACAATCACCCACAGAGTAAGGGGCCCCCTCTCCCCACATCCTTCCAGCGCTTGTTTGTTGATTTCTTGACAGCCATTCTGACAGGAGTGAGACAATATCTCATTGCGGTCTTTTTTTTTTTCATACAAGGAATTTTATCTGTTGTGCAAAGAGAGGGTTATCTGGCTTCCCAGAAGTTTCTGGGCTTCATTAAGACTGTCCATTTTACAACTCCAGTTCCAGTTCTTCTTTTTCTTTTTTATAATCTTTATTGATTTAGAGAGAGGCAGGGAGGGAGGGAGGAAAGGAGAGAAAGAGAGAGAGAGACATTGATTTTTGCTGTTCCATTTACTTACACATTCACTGGTTACTTCTTGTATGTGCCCTGATTGGGGATCGAACCCTCAACCTTGGCATAGTGAGACAACATTCTAACCAACTGAGCTACCTGGCCAGGGATCCAGTTCTTTTTAGAGATTAACAGGTCCAAAGGCCCACGACCATGGGCACTGAAAGGGCTACACACCCTTTGGCTCCAGTTAGATCCCTGGTGCCTGAGGTGTTGGGACTGCGGCTGTTTGCTTCCTGGCCCTGCCGCAGCCGGGACATAACTGGCTTAGGAGCGTAAGGTGGCTGTCTCTGTGAGTCAGGGGCAGCGGGAGACAGCTCCCTTCCCGGTGGTCTTAATTTGCATTTCCCTGATGATGAGTGATGTTGAGCATCTTTTCATATGTTATTTATATGTCCTTTTTGGAAAAATGTCTATTCAGGTGTTCTGCCTATTTTCAAATTGAATAGTTTGTTTTTTAAAAATGTTATCCATTCCCTTTTATGGCTTAATAATTCTCCAGTGTGCGGATGAGCACATTTTATTCATCTGTTCACCTGCTGAGGGACACTGGTCGCCTCTGCCTTTTATGGGTCCTGCTGCTGTGACCGGGGGGATGAAGCATTGTCGAAACACCCGCCTTCACTTCTTTAAGGTCTGCACCCAGGAGTGGGAGACCAGCTTCTTTTTCCTTCCAGGTGGACGCTCTTCTACAATTCCCCTGTAGTCCTGTACAGGAAGCCTTGCTGTTTGCCTCCAGACCTGACCACAGAGCCACACCCCGGGCCACCAAAGTCCTGGTGAAGCCTTTCAGAGCTGTCCCCAGGCCAGGTGCATTAATGTGATAAGAGTGACATGCCTGGGGCTCAGGGGACAGAAGCCAAATCTTTGTTCCAGTGCAGAATTAGGCCTCTGCCCACAAGAGGACTTTATGAGGGTAGATTTACGTGTCTAAGACTTTTGTGATCGGATGGATTCAGAATGCATTTTTCAGGCCACAGGCTGAGAGCAGGTGGAGGACCTGTGTGGGGCCTGCTGTGTGAGACCTAATCTTCCACCTGAAAGAGGCTGGTGCTCCGTATCCCGGGGGTGGGGCCAGGCCCATCCTTATTCGGTGTCAACTGGGGTGTGCAGTGTGGGAGGTGGGGAGGCTAAGAAAACAAGCAGAGAAATAGAAGGGCTTGCACGTGTCACAGTGGGAGGTGGGGAAGGTCTGCGAGGGGTCCGACGCGGGAGGCGGTGCAGGGACGCGCAGGTTGAGGGGGGCCCGCCTGAGTGCTGAGCAGGCCCTCTGTCTTCCTTTGGGCTGGGGCTGCCCGGCGTCCAGTCACAGCAGCACTTAGTACATTCACGATGGCTTTTTTGGCTTATTCATTTATTTTTGCATTTTCATTGAATGGACTGGGGTGACATTGGCTAATACAATGATACAGGTTTCAGACGTACACTTCTCTAACACATCACCTGTACAGTACATTCACGGTGTTGTGCAGCCACCACCTACATCCACTTCCAGAACATTTCGTCCTCCAAACGAAACCCCACATTCCTTAGCACTCACTCCCCATTCCCCCTCCCCCGTCGCTGGTCGCCCCCAATCCTCTTCCTATCACTCTGGAGGTGCCTGCTGGAGGGACCTCACGTCGGAGGAACAACCATCTAGGGTTTGTTCTTGTGTGTCCGGCTTATTTTTCTGAGCACGATGTCCTCGAGGTTCATGCGCGTGGCAGCCTGTGCTGGAGCCCTTCCTTTTCACAGCTGAGTAATATTCCCCCGTTTGGATGGGCCGCGCTGTGTTTATCTTCTGCTGTCCGTGGACGCTTGGGGTGTCTCCACCTCTGGCAACTGTGACGTGCTTCCTGCTGCAGCGGACATTGTGTACAAACTCTTACGTGGACGTGAGTTTGCGTGTTACCCGGGTGTCCCCAGGAGCCCAGGTGCTGGGCCATGTGGCGATTCTATGTTTAACTCTCCAAGGGGCCCCTTCTGTGAATGTGGGTGACCTGCCCTTGGGATACAGAGAGGCCGCACCACTTGGTGCCTGCCTCCTGCTGCCCGTGACACCGCTGGGGGGGGGTGCTGGATGGGGGGCGGGCTCACACTGCAATTCCCGGCAGAGCGCCTGCAGGAAGGACCGCAGGCAGAGTTGCGCATTCGTGTGCAGTCTCTGTGGGGGTCCCGTTATCCATCTGTAGATTAAGACAGTGTTCATGGACCTTGTCAGAAGATGACTGTGGAATAATGAAATATATCTATTTGGCGTTTGTCCCAGTTCCTGGCACCCACTCCTAACACCCTGGGCATGGCTGGTGATGACAGCCTCTTGTGAGCCAATGAGATGGAGGGGGCGGGGCTCTTAGGCTTTGGGAAGGTGGGGTTTCCTGCCACCCAGGGCCAGAAAGACTAAGGTGGGATTGGAGGGTTGGGATTTTCAGCCTCACCCCTGACCCCCCAAATCCCAAGAGGGACTAGAGATGGAGTTCATCACCAAAGACTTAATCAGCCTGTGTAATGGAACCTCCAAGAAAACCCTAAGTGAGGGGCTGGGGAGCCTTCGGACTGGTGAACACGTGAGGGGCTGGAAGAATACGCTCCCGGAGAGGACACAGCCGCTCCGCACCCTTCCCGGTGCAGCTGCTTACTGCAGTTCCCGGGCATGGCCTTTATGACAGATCAGTAAACGGGAGTGAAGTGTTTCCCTGAGTTCTGGGAGCCCTTCTAGCACATTATGGAACCCGAGGAAGGGTCATGGGAACCCTGTTTTATGCTGGTCATTCAGAAGCACAGGCGGCAACTGGGACTTGTGACTGGGGCCTGAAGTGGGGGCGGCCTTGACTCAGCCCTCAGCTTGTGGGGTCTGGTGAATGCCGGGCAATTAGTGTCAGACCTGAGTTCAATACCAGGACACCCAGCTGGTGTCTAGAGCGTTGGGAATTGGTTGGTGTCCAGAGAAAACCCACACGTTTGAGATCAGGAGGGCTGTGAGTAAACCCAGCTCACCACCTTCCCTTTCCTGACTCAGTGAGGTTCTAGGTGGGGAGGCGACGAAGGCTCAGAGCCCCGAATGTAAGTCAGGTGGAGGAGTGTGAGCCGGTGTGGAGTCACACGCAGAGCCTGGCCTTGTACAGGCCCCTCAGAGTGTCCCCTGCGGGGGTGTTTCCCTTGGCTGAGGCGGGACAACGCAAGGACGTTTTATTAGGAAGAATTTTTCGCGGGAAGGAGAATTCTGTCTTGCTGCCTGTGGTCCGGCTTGTGCTAGGTCTGTGGCCTTCAGGCCTGGCCGCATCTGGAGGCTGGGGCCCGGGCACCACCGCCTGGGCTCTGGGCTGCTGCTGACTCAGAGCATTTCAGATACGCAGGAAGTTCCCGAGAGGAAAGCCACAAGCTTTATTTTTATTTAATTCCAGCCATTCTGTGGTTTTTGGAGATGGCCTTTAAAGATTTGTTTTTGATTTTTATCTCAAAGAAAATGCAGAAAAGCCTATGGGTCGGGTTCCAGAGAAAATACAGACAAAGAAGAGAAGTAAGTTTGTATCACACCAGGCAGCTGCGTGGGGCCAGGCAACAGGATGAGCCTGGGGAGCGGGGGCCTCATTCCCTCAGGAGGAGCTGAGCTTGGCCTGCCGGCGCCTGCCGGAGAGCCCAGCACCTTGCTTCCAGAATCCCAACCCTGGCCGCTGCAGGGACAGTCCCCAGGGGCAGTCAGGCTGTGCTGGTGGTCAGGTGTTAGGGGTGGATACTTTTGTTGGCACCGTGGGCGGGGAAAGCACCAAGTCCTTGTCCCTGCTCTGGCCACAGGGAGGTGTCTCAGGGGTGCTGTTCAATACCACGGAGAGTCTGCTAGAGTACGGGGAGGCGGCTTCCTAGAAAACACTGTGAGCAGTGCCCGTGTTGGCCAAGCTGGTGGCTGGGGAGGCAGGGAGGCAGTCTGGGCAGGAGCCTGACAGTCCCAGCCCCTGGTTCTCTGTCCTCTGGGAGAGGGTTACTTGCCCTCACTGCAGCCCAGCATTGACCTTGCTGTGACCGACTTTCTGTGCACAGACTGTCACTGGGGTCTTTCCTCTGGGTCAGGACACCTGACTGGATTCTGAGATGAGTCTCCATGCCAAGGGGAGGCGTCACTAAATTCTTGGGAGAAACCAGAGTAAAGCCAATATGGAAGTTAACCTGTGCTGCAGGTCCTTTGGCGAAGGAGTGAAGCCGTGGCAAGTCAGCACTCCCCACGCCCACCACGTGGGCACTTGGGCAAGTCTGCGACGTGTCGTGGGCCCTGGAGGAACAGGCCGAGGGTGTGGGCCTCTCCCCCTCCCTCTGGGCCGGCTCCCTGGGTGTCAACTTGCGGACAGTCAGCTTTGGAAGAGTGGGCGCCCCATCGGGTCTGTATGGCAGACTTGCGTCAGGGTGGGCGGTTTGTCTCAGCGCACCCGAGCAGGGTCCTGCCTGGCACAACCCGCTGGGAGGGTGTGGTTTGCACAGGGCTTGTGTCTGGCCGCGTTCACTTTGTTGCTCCGTCAGCAGGGCGTGTGTGTGTCCCCCCCCCCCCCCCCCCCCGCAACCTTGGAACTCTGCAAACGCCCTGTCCCTCATCAAAATAGCCGTTCACTTAATCTCCCATTTTGTCTTAATGCTCCTGCCGTCAGGGCCCCGGCTGGAGGGGGCCTCTCATTCCTGGGGCTGCCCTTACTCTCTGGGACTGAAGGCTGTCAGGCTGTGCTCCTTGGCCTCTGCCCAGCCCTGGGACCACCTGTTCTTCAGAGAGCCCTGCGCTTTCAGTGAGTGAAACTTTTGGGGTGTCACTGCTTTTAGACCCAATTGATGGACAGAGCTAAAGAATGTGTGACCATGGGCACCCTCATTTGTATGTGTTCTTGTGTTGATGGCCATTTATATTAAAAACGGGGACTTCACATCGATGCCACTGGCTCCACGTGACTACAGGCCATATTTGAGCTTTCTGCCTCTATGTCTGTGATGGGCGACTCCAGCAGTGAGAACCCTGTTCCCATTGGGCTCAGAGCGCCTGCGTTCTCAGCCCTCCATTCGTGACCGACTCCCAGCTCCCCCGTCATGACGCCTCCCCCACTAGTGTGGGTGCCTGTCTTGTTTGCTCCTCCACCGGCTTTAGGGCTGTGCATTCAGAAAGGGGCAGAGCTGGTCTGTCCCCCTGGCTTCTGCTGAGAGTGATTCAGCAGGCAGAAGGGACCCAGGAAGATGAGGGTGTGGCCTCCCAATGGGGGCCTTTTCTCTACCACCAACTGCTGTGCAAAGTCACATTCCCGGGCCTCAGTTTCCTCCTTTGGGAATTGGGGAGAATAACATTGCTTCTCTCACTGGAGTAAAGTCATGTATTTAAAGGCCTAACGTGGTGCCTGGTAAGCCCTCGGAGTTGGGGTGTGAGTGTGTCTGTGTCCCTGTGTGCATGTGCATGGGTGTGAAGGATGCGCGTGTTTCTGGAAGCAGGTGGAGAGCGTTTGCCACGGTTGTCTTGCTCTGCACCTGCCACTGAAGCAGGGCCCTGCCTGTTTCTTGTACACGCGCCGGGAGGTCACTCAATTCTTCTCTGTTCTTCATCCAACCACATGTGGTGGGGACTTGATATCAGCACATCTGGACCTGCCCAGGTTTTATTGTGGCTACATCTTAAGAAGCCACTGCATGGAAGTAGGTAACTTAGCTGTCAGTCCACCTTTAGAAGGACTGGAATAGCACAGGCTGGAAACAGCGTGTCTCTGCGGCGGCCACACCCACCGGCACCAGGAGAGTCTGAGTTCCTGGGTGGGAGGAGAGCGCCAGCTCGCAGTACAGAGGCACGTGTTTGTCTGGCTTTTAAAAAGATTTAATCTTCATTGTATTTTTTCCCCTACTACCATATCGGTCCTTGTAATTCAATTCTTTAAACTTTTATTTTGAAATAATCTCATATTTAGAGAAAAGTTGCAAGAATAGTGCGACAAATACCTGTATTCCTTCCCCCGGATCGCCCGGATGTTAACATTCCAGCACGTTTGCTCCGCCCCTTCAAAGGGCAGCTGCGGAAAGGCGCTGCCCCCCTACATATTCCAGGGCATGTTTCCTAAACACAGGGGGCTCTCCCACAGCCAGCGCCCACTGGTCAAAACCGGACGTTAACATCGATTCAGTTCTACACAGGCTCTAGTCTGCAATTCCTCATCTTTCAGTTTCCGTCTTTGTCCCAATTATGACTTTGGACACTTCCTGTCAGCTTCATTCCTGAGTATTTTATCTTCTGATTTCCATTGTTGATGGTGGATTCCCTACCATTCCACCCTCCCACTACTTAATTTGTGTCGATATCAAGGCTCTTGATTCCTATGTGTTAACTCTTGTTCCCTGTGTGAATAAACTGTGTGAGTTTGTTCACTTGTGTGCGCCTCTGTCCCTCCGTCGGTCCTCTCGGGCTGTACTTGCTGCCGAACGCAGCAGTCCCGTGTGGCTGCTTACGTTTGTGTCCGCATGAAGGAAGAGGAAATGAATCCAAACACTTGATTCCTCAGCCACATTAGCCCCATTTTTGTTTTTTTTTAAATTTATTTTGTTTCTTCATGTCTTTTATTTACCCAAATACAACGACTTGTCTTCTGGTTTGTTGAAGCAACAGGTCAGACAGCATTTGCCGCAGTAATGTCTGTCAAGGGCCTGATCTCCAAAATACATAAAGAACTCACATGACTCCACTCCAGGAAGACAAACAATCCAATTTAAAAGTGGGCAAAAGTCTTGAGCAGACACTTCTCCAAGGAGAACATACTGAGAGTCCAGAGACATATGAAAAGATGCTCAGCATCACTAGCCATCAGAGAGATGAAAATTAAAACCACAATGAGATACCACTTCACATCTGTCAGAATGGCCAACATAAAGAAATCAACAAACAACAAATGTTGGAGAGGATGAGGAGAAAAGGGAACCCTAGTGCACTGTTGGTGGGAGTGCAGACTGGTGCAGCCACTGGAAAACAGTATGGAATTTCCTCAGAAAAATAAAAATGGAACTGCCTTTTGACCTGGCAATTCCACTGCTGGGATTATACCCTAAAAATCCTGATACATCAATCTAAAAGAACCTATGAACCCCAATGTTCATAGCAGCACAATTTACAATAGTCAAGTGCTGGAAACAGCCTAAGTGCCCCTCAGCAAATGAGTGGATCAAAAAACTGTGGTGCATTTATGCAATGGAATTCTATGCAGCAGAGAGAAAGAAGGAGCTTATACCCTTTGCAACAGCATGGATGGAACTGGAGAGCATTATGCTAAGTGAAATAAGCCAGGCGGTGAGGGACAAATACCATATGATCTCACCTTTAACTGGAACCTAATCAACAAAGGAATAAAGCAAACAAAATATAACCAGAGACATTGAAATTAAGAACAATCTGACAGTAACCAGGGGGTGGGTGGGAAGGGATAATGGGGGGACAGGGGGAAGGGTTTTCAAGAACAACTATAAAGGACACATGGACAGAATCAAGGGGAGGCTGAAGCAGGGGAGGGATGTGGGGATGGCTGAGGTTGGGGAGAGTAGTGGGGGGTCCGTGTGGACAACTGTAATTGAACAACAATAAAATCATTTAAAAAATAATGTCTGTCAAAGTGGCCATACAGTCTCCGGCACCACATTCATCTGTGGGGCACTCCCGACCAAGGCGACGGGTTTTGCCCTTCGCATCCACTTCGTGGTATTTCAGGACAGCCAGCTTCACCTTCCTTCACTTAGGCTTCTTTTTCACTTACGCTTACGCTGCCCTGGCGAGCGGTGTAAGGCTTCCTTCTTTCCTTAGCGTCACTGTGAAGTCTCGACACTGGAAGGAGAGCTGGCTCCTTCCGATGCTGCCGTCAGAAACAGTGCCCGCCGCCAGCGGCTGGCCGGCCAGGGTCAGTCTTAGCTGATCAGGAGGGGTTCCTTCCTCATCTAGGGTCTCGGCCTTTACAGTTTCTGTTGTACCTGAGGGTTCAACCTTGAGAGTGATGGTCTTCCCATAAGGGTTGTCACGAAAATCTGCATCTTGGCGGCGATTCCACCACAGATGGCCGCTCGGAAATGCACATAAGCCCCATTTTTAACGCTCAGCAGCTGCACGTGACTGGCAGGGACATGGAGGATACGGGATGCTTCCGTGGTCAGGAGTTTAACGGGACGGCATGTTTGTGGAGGTCCCAGGTACGGCATGTAGCCCCTGCTGATAGACAGTCTCACCTCTTTTCCAGCCTCGCAGCCCTAACCGGCTCCTCCGGTCTGGCTCCGTGGCTGGTGACTCCGGACAGCAAGGCGTGGCAGTGGGGACCGCAGGTGGGCTTACCTTGCCCTTGATCCGTGGGGAGACGGCACCCGCATTTCCTCGTTCGGTGAGGTGATGGGGTTAGGAAAAGGCATATATATTTTATTATGTTGAGACAATACTATCAATTCCTATTTTCCTTCCTTTTAATATTTCTGTCAGAAATGGACATCAGACTTTTGTCAAAGGCTTTTTCTGCAACAATGGAGAGAAATCATATGATTTTTCTCCTTTGATTTGTTCATATACTGAATTTTATTAATGGATTTCTTAATAGCAAAGGACCTTGGAATCGTGTTTACGTGTCTTGTTTTCCTTCTACAGGGAGAGGCTTTGGTAGGAGCCGGGAGGGCTGGGGCAGGGGACTGCGGTCAAGTGTATGTGTGTGTTGGGGGGATAGAGGATGTGTGTGGGTTAGATGTGAGGGGCGGGAGGGTACAGGTGGGGGGCTTGCAGATGAGCCTCCCCAGCTCTTGAGAGGGTTGGTGCTGCTCCTGGGCGCCAAGAGCGACCAGGGCTTGGGAGTGCCCCTGAGCTGGGCGGGCACCAGAGGGCGCTGCAGCCCACAGGTTGGGTGGGGCCTGGGCTGCAACTAGTAGGGGCATATCCTCCCTCTTCTGGAACCCCATCCTGTACCCTTTCCCAGCCTGTCCTCCCACCACCCCAACCAACACCTGCACCAGGTGCTGCCCAGGTAGGGTCAGCACAGCCCTGGCCGCAGCATCCCCCAGTTGTTGGAGGTGAGAGGTTCACCCAGGGAACCCCTGCGCAGTGTTGTGAGGTTGCTGGCTTGTCATACCTGGTTCTGCACTCCCATGGGTTTCTGCAGCCATTTATTTGCAAGCAGCAGACACTGAGGCTTTCTGACCTGCTTCAGTGTCTCCTGATCGAGGAGAAACTGAGTGAACACAGGTGTGAATTCAAGGAACTCCATGCTAACAGGTGTATGGAAGGTCTCACCCGAAAGATGACATGCTGAGTAAGGGGTCCTTGGGCAAGGTCAGCGTGAGCAGGGAGCTTCAGGCAGAGGCCTGACAGGGAATGAGGCAAGTGTTGTTGGGGTGCCACAAGGAGGTGGGGGAACAAGGTGAGGCAAGCCTGCTGTCCCTCTAAATGGCCCTGAGGACCTTGGGGGCTGTCAGGGCAGCAGAAGCTGAGCTTGGGGATGTGCTTTGTGGTGGGGTCAGTGGCAACTGCTGGGGATGGTTGTGGGGTGAGGGAGGAGCTGGGGAAACAGAGGTGTCAGGCATTTGGATATGAGGTGGAGGGGTCACTGAGCAGTTGGATGTGCCCAGCAGGACAGGAGCTGCCTGGGGGGGGCGCTTTGGCTGGCCATTCCCCCAGCGCTACATGGGCCCAGTCTGGCTTGGGCCGTCTGGGAGGCTGGTTCAGAACCCAGCTGTGCGTGGGCTCCCCTATTGTGACACTCTTTGAGGGGGGGCTGTGTTCTTCTGCCCAGAAAGTTGCTGCTGCCGACTCCAGGCATCTGCAGGAGCTGAGTGGGGGCCCTGACTTGGTTGTCAGAGGTCCGCCAAGTGAAGCATGGATTCACCCCCTGGGGGGCATGTGGGGCCCCAACCTTCATCAGTCTGTACCCCCAGGGAGCCATCAACTGCTTCTTCCCAGTGGTGACCACATACCAGCCATTGGACCGGCACCAGCCACCCTCCTGTTTTGGAGGAGTCCTGGTGGGACAGAGACCACAGACAGGCATCCCTGAGCAGAAAACCAGCTCAGAGAAGGCTCAGCAAAGTCCTTGCTGCAGAGTCTTCCTCCCACATCCGTTCATCCAGGAGAGAGGATGTTTGAGAACCAATCAGAAAACAGCCAGGAAGGAGGCAGCTCCCTTTTCTGCATGTGTAAGCCAGACCAGGAGACACTGAAGGAAGACTTGCATCTGTGTGGTTTTTGTTATTTTTATCTTTGTCTTTTCTCGCTGTCAAAAGCTCCCTTTACCTTGAAGATGCCGTGAGTGGTCCCACCTGTGCAGGTTTGCCGGGGCAACAGCACCTGTACCCTCCTTCCCCTGAGCTCTCTCCACCCAGAACCCCGTGGTTCCTGCTTCCTGCGCTCCCTCTATCCCGAGGACCAGGCGGATCTGGTCCTCCAGAAGATGCTGTGTGCTGCCCCTCTAAACTTGAAACTTACGTCTGCCACTTTCTTTCTGATCTCATCTGTTGCTTCAGTGCCAGGCTCAGACGTAATTCCTCTCCATTTCCTGGGCTTTCCAACTTCTCCGTGCTAGCAATACTGCCTTGATAATAAAAAAAATCAGAAAACAATAGAAATAAGGAAATGAATAAATATATTCACAGCAATGCCTAGGGCAAGGTGGCTCAGTCGGTAGGTGCAAAGCAAGTTGCGAGACGGGTAGGAGGGGCAGCCTGGAAGGGGAGCCTGTGCTGCCTGCAGTGCCTTAGAAATCTGCCAAGGTGGTACAGCGGGGACTACTGGCTCAGGTGCCTGTCCTGCCCACTGTGGCAGGTTACCACTGGGGACAAGGTGAGATGGACAGCAGAGTGGAAATATCCTTGGGAACTTGAACACGTCCCCCTAAGAAGCTGAGAGAACAGGCAGAGCAAAGTAAGCAAAGATATAGGAAATCAGAATGCCGTTCTTAATAAACTGAATTTTATTTATATTTATAAATATTTATAATTTAGAAAGGTGAGTTTATAATCGTGCATATCATTATTTAATAAGTTGTTATTCCAGAGATTCACCAATACAGTTTCATATCAAAAATTGATCAATACAGACTTCTGGTCAAGATGGCAGCGCAGGTAAACATGGTACTCACCTCCTCCCACATCCACATCAAAATTACAACCATAGAACAACCATCATTCAGAAATACTTGAAATTGGGCGGAATGGAAGTCCTACAACTAGGGAAGAAGTCACATCGAGACTGGTAGGAGGGGCAGAGATCCAGAATGGTCTCTGGATCTCTGGCTGGTCCGAAACCCATGTGTGGCAGATAAAAATCGGGAGGGATACCTTGGCTGCTGAGATACCCTGAGAAGTGAGGAGCAAGGGGCCTCAGCCCTATACCAGGCCCCACAGCCCCGGGATCTAATGTCAGGAAGAGAAGTCCTCATAACTTCTGGCCATAAAAACCAGTGGGGATTGAGGCTGAGGGAGACAGAGGGTTTCTCTAGTCCCAGGCAGCTCCTCTTCCAGGGCTCATGCACAAGACTTACTCAGACTCATTCCCTGTGAGCTCCAGCCCAGGGATAGCAGCTTGAAAGGCAACAGGGACATATGGGGAGGAACTGAATTGTTTGGCATCAAGGTGAGAGCTGGCAGGCAGCTCCCAGACAGAAGTGCTGGCAGAGGTCATTGTTCCTTTGATGAGTCCTCTCCCCACAGAGCTGGCAGGTGGGCGCCATATCTGAGACTTCGTCAATCTGGCTAACATTGTTTGCCTCGCCCTGGTGATTCCCTAAGGCTCTGCCCCACCCAACTTTCAGACCACCCAAATTGTTTGCAGTGGCTTTTCCATACAAATGGCCTGTTTTGGCCCATGCTTCAGATTTTTCTAAAATGTCTCAAACAAGCAGCATCTGGCCTCCACATGCTCTGTACCCCTCACTAAGTGGTCCCAGGCTGGGCACTAGCAGCAGCTGGCCATAGTTCATAGCTTGGCCTCACCTGGGCATCTCCAAGCCCAGCACAAGTAGCAGCCATCTGAAGATTGCTTTGTAGCTCATGCCAGGTGGCCCTGTGCGAAACACAGGCAGTGGCTGACCTTGGCCTGCACCTTCCGGAAGGCCCCAGAGCCAGCACACCCACTGAACAGCTTCAGAACACATTAAAGCACCTCCGCCCAGCCACCTCCATAAGTGACACGCTCAAGGGGCAGACTTAGTGAGCACCAGAGCCCGGATGAATTGAGTCCTGCTCTGTGGACTGGATCCCACACAGCTGACCCTCCACAGTGGGCAGAGGTTGGTGGTTGGTAGTTGCAACCAGTCCTTGCAGCTGATTGCTCTGGGGGCAAATCCCTCCCACTGACATGCCAACAGCAATCAAGGCTCAAGTAGAAGAGGAGGGTAAACACCGCCCGCATGGGGTGGGAGTGGTGCATCTTAAAGCCCAGCTTGGGTGACTGGGGAGGCTGTGCTACTGGACTCTGCAGAGCACCTACTATAATACATTAGGCCGCTCCACCAAGCCTGGGAGATAGCAGCTCTACCTAATACATAGAAACAAGAACAGAGGGGCTGCCCAGATGAGGTGACAAAGAAACATGGCCCAAATTAAAGAACAGAGCAAAATTCCAGAAGAAGAACTAAACAAATTGGAGACAAGGAATCTAATAGATGCAGAGTTCAAATCCCTGGTTATAAGGATACTCGATGAACTTAATGGGAACTTCAACAGCATAAAAAAGGGCCAGTCAGAAATGAAGGACACACCAACAGAAATGGAGAATAATTTACAGGGAATCAACAGTAGAGTAAATTAAGCCTAGAATCAAGCCAGTGATTTGGGATACAAGGAAGCAGAAAAACACTGAATCAGAATAGCAAAAAGAAAGAAGAATAAAAAAAAATAATGTAAGCAGCCTCTGGGACAACTGCAAGTGTAACAACACTCACATCATGGTGTCGCTGGAAAGTGAAGAGAGAGAGCAAGAGACTAAAAACCTATTTGAAAAAATAATATCAGAAAACTTCCCTACCTTGGTGAAGAAAATAGTCATCCAAATCCGGAAGCGGAAACAGTCCCAAACAAGATGAACCCAAAGAGACCCGCACCAAGACACCTCATAATTAAAGTACCAAATGTTAAAGACAATCTTTTTTTATTATTATTTCTAAATATATTCTATTGATTATGCTATTACAATTGTTCCTTTTTTCTCCTTTTGTTCCCCTCCACCCTGCACCCCCCCTCCCACCAGCATTCTTCCCACCTTATTTCATGTCCGTGGGTTGTACATACAAGTTCTTTGGCTTCTACATTTCCTATACGATTCTTAACCTCCTCCTGTCTATTTGCTACCTACCATTCATGCTTCTTATTCCCTGTACTTTTCCCCCCATTCTCCCCCCGACCCCTCCCCACTGATAACCCTCCATGTGATCTCCATTCCTGTGATTCTGTTCCTATTCTAGTTGTTTGCTTAGTTTGCTTTTGTTTTTGTTTTAGGTGTGGTTGTTAATAACTGAGTTTGTTGTCATTTTACTGTTCATATTTTTGACCATCTTCTTTTTCTTAGATAAGTCCCTTTAACATTTCATATAATAAGGCCTTGGTGATGATAAACTCCTTTAACTTGACCTTATCTGGGAAGCACTTTATCTGCCCTTCCATTCTAAATGATAGCTTTGCTGGATAGAGCAATCTTGGATGTAGGTCCTTGCCTTTCATGACTTGGAATATTTCTTTCCACCCCCTTCTTGCCTGCAAGGTTTCTTGAGAAATCAGCTGACAGTCTTCTGGGAACTCCTTTGTAGGTAACTGTGTCCTTTTCTCTTGCTGCTTTTAAGATTCTCTCCTTATCTTTAACCTTGGGTAATGTAATTATGATGTGCCTTGGTGTGTGCTTCCTCGGGTCCCACTTTTTTGGACTCTCTGAGCTTCCTGAACTTCCTGGAAGTCTATTTACTTTGCCAAATTGGGGAAGTTCTCCTTCATTAATTTTTCAAATAAGTTTTCAATTTCTTGCTCTTCCTCTTCTCCTTCTGACACCCCTATGATTTGGATGTTAGAATGTTTAAAGTTGTCCCTGAGGTTCCTAAGCCTCTCCTCATTTTTTTGAATTCTCGTTTCTTCATTCTGTTCTGGTTGAATGTTTACTTCTTCTTCTTCAATGTTTACCATTGATTTGAGTCCTGGTTTCCTTCCCATCACTGTTGGTTCCCTGTACATTTTCCTTTATTTCACTTTTCATAGCCTTCATTTCTTCCTCTATTTTGCAACCATACTCAACCATTTCTGTGAGCATCCTCATTACCAGTGTTTTGAACTTGGCATCTGATAGATTTGCCATCTCTTCATCAATTAGTTCTATTTTTGGAGCTTTGATCTGTTCTTTCATTTGGGCCATATGTTTTGTCTCAGCACACCTGTTATGTAGTAAGGGGCAGAGCCTTAGGTGTTCACCAGGGCGGGGCAACTCACATTGCTGGGTTGTGGCACTGTATGTGGGGGAGGGGCCCAAGAGGGAACAATGCCACTTACTCGGCTTTCACCAGCTTTTAGTCACTTCCTCCTCTACCCACAAGCAAATTGGGCTCTTCCGGGGCTGATTCCTGCGTGGGTGGGTTTGTGTATGTTCTAGGACCCTATGGTTCTCTCCAATGAACTCTCTCCTATGAGGCTGGGAGTTTCTCCCTCTACCACAACCCGCACAGGTTTTTTCAGTCAGAGGTTATGAGGCTTTATTTCCCCATGCTGGAACCTTGGGTTGCATGGCCTGTCTTGCTCCCCAGTTATTCCTCCTGGTTTATCTGCACACAGATGTGGGACCACCCGGTCCACCAGCTGCTGCCTCGCCCACTGTGGTCCTCCAACTGCCACCTTGCTGTGCTTCCTCTTGGCTTGGCTGCTCGTCTCCGCCCCTCCTACAAGTCCGGATGAATGTTTCTTCTTTAACTGCTTGGTTGTCAGACTTCCATACAGTTCAATTTTCTGTCAATTCTGGTTATTTTTTGTTTTTAAATTTGTTGTTGCCCTTCTTTTGGTCGTGTGAGGAAGCAAAGTATATCTATGTATGCCTCCATCTTGGCTGGAAGTCACACAGAGAGAATCTTAAAAGCAGCAAGACAAAAGCAGTTAGTTACCTGCAGGGTAGTTCCCATAGGACTGTCAGCTAATTTCTCAAAAGAAACATTGCAGGTTAGAAGGGATTGGCAAGAAATATTCAAAGTGATGAAAAGCAAGAACCTAAAACCAAGATTACTCTACCCAGCAAAACTATCATTTAGATTGAAGGACAGAAAAAGAGCCTCAGACAACAAAAAGTTAAAGGAGTTCATCATCACCAAACCAGTATTATATGAAATGTTAAAGGGTCTTCTTTAAGAAGAAAAAGAAAAAAAAGACCAAAAATATGAACAATAAAATGGCAACAAATACATATACATCAACAATTGAATCTAAAAAACAAAATTAATGAACAAGCAGAACAGAAACGGACTCATGGATACAGAGACCATTTTGACTGCTGCCAGATGGGAGGGGATGGGAGGGGTGGGTGGGAAAGGTGAGGGATTAAGAAGTACACATTTGTTGTTACAGAACAGTCCTGGCGATGTAATGTAGAGCGTAGGGAATATAGTCAGTATTATTCTAACAACTGGGTATGGTGTCAGATGGGTGCCAGATTTATTGGGATGGCAAATTAGTAAGTTACATAACGTCTAATCACTGGGGTATACACCTGAAACTAACATAATTATGTATGTTAACTCTCATTGAAAAATAAAGAAAGGATTAAAAAAAGAAAAAAATTGGTCAGTGCAGTTTATTTATGAGCTAATGCTGAAAAAGTATTTGATAACTGTCAAAACCAATTTATAGCCCTGGCTGGTGTAGCTCAGGGGATTGAGCATGGTCTTTGAGCCAAAGGGTCGCTGGTTCGATTCCCAGTCAGGGCAGATGCCTGGGCGGTGGGCCAGGTGCCCAGTCAGGGGTGTGAGAGAGGCAACCACACACTGGTGTTTCTCTCCTTCTCTTTTTCCTTCCCTTCCCTGTCGCTAAAAATAATTAAATAAAATCTTTAAAAAGCGATGCCTAAATTAAAAAACAAAAACAGTTTATGATAAAAATGCTTAGAGAATTGGGAATGGCATGTCACTAACTTGAAGTGGGTGTGTCAAAAAAATCGGCCCCCTCACGTCACAGGTGATGGTGGAAATGGAGCTTCCTTTGCCGTAAGACTAAGAACAGGCCAGGTGCCGACTCCCATGGTTTCTGCGAATGTCATCTGGGAGGCTGTCAGCCCTACATCACTGCCACTTTCATAAATCAACAGGACTTACAAGGGACACAGTGAAACCCGCAGGCCAACAAATGAGATAACAGATAAAATGTGTAATTTCCACAGAGACAAATGACCAAAACTGACTTGAGAAGAAACAGACGATGTGAATAGACCTGTAAGGGATAAAGAGATTAAGTTAGTTATTCAGAAACTTAACACAGAGGAAAGCCCAGGCCCAGACAGCTTCACTGTGATTCTGTTAAAGGTGTAAGGAATGTCAGGCCATGAGCTGGGACAGCGGCTCCTTTGGGCAGGGGAGACGGTGCTCTCGGAAAAGCTCTGTCCCTGAGTGCTGCCCTTGGGGTGGGGGGCATAGTCCCTGGTGAGGCCATGGCCTGATGCTGGTCACGGCCCTTTGGCGGAGGCTCCAGGGGACGTCCTGCGTGAAGCACAGGCTTTGTCAAGGTCTTGCTTTCACAAGGGCTAAAGTCTTTGAAAAAGTGTCAAAATGTCAGAATGATGAGGAGGAGGCAGCCTGACCAGATCCCTTCAGCCTAAACCAGCCAGTCAAGTGGGGCCTTGGGATCTGGCGCCAGCCTCTCACCTCTAGCTGTCATGGATGATGGTCCCCTTGAATCATGCCAATGCAGTGATGCCCCTCTGAGGGTCTCCCAAGCTAAGAGCTCTTACTCGGAATGAGGCTGGATCTGGGAGACCACTCTGGGCACTGCAGCCTCTTCCCACCTGGCCTCTGGACCCAGGGGGTGGGGAGTCTCGTCTGCAGGCCCTACTCAGTAGTAGACCAAGGACTGCAGGGGGCTGTTCCTGGGCCATGGGCCACCATGCCCCAGGGGGTGGTGGCCCTCATGTGACGCTCTGGGACATGGTGCCATCTGCCATTCTCTTCCACCTGGGGTGATGGCCACCCTGCTTTTCCTAGACTGTCCCCTCCTGCCTCTACCCCAGCTCCTCAGAACCAAGGGGCCAGTTCCCAGCCCACCGCTGTGTGGCCAAATGGTACCATTGTCCTTCTAGTCACCTGGAAGTGTACCTATGAACTTGAAAGGCCACCCATGTATGTGGTCACATGCACCTCAGACCTGTGGGTGGGAAACCACGGCTGGGCATGCCTAGCAGGGTGACCTTGTGAATACAAGGAAAGAGGGTGGGTGGGGAACGTTTGGAGTCCGAGGCCCCTTCCCCGTGCACGCTGTGTGGGAGGCCCCAAAATGGACATAACGGGGGAAGCAGGGTTTGGGGGGTTGGCAGGGGGGGTGTGCCTGTGTGCTCACAGGCTGTGTGTGACTACGCAGGGTTGGGCGCTGCCTCTGCGTGGGCAGCTGGGGTACACCAGGAGCCAGGGGCCCACAGGTTGCGCTGGCTGCATGGTGCCCCCCGAAAGATGTGTCCCTCAGAGCCTGGGAACTTGACCTTGTTTGGAAATATGTTCTTTGCAGATGAAATTAAGTTAAGGGTGAGGGATCAGGCAGGGACTGGGACCCTCAAGGCCTGAGCACTCAGCTGGCTGTGCCCTCTTGTCCTGATGGGGAAACACCCACAGATGACCAGAGACGTGCGGAGGCTCCTGCTCTACTTGCTCCTCAAAATAATCAAGGCGTCTCGCTCACCATGAAGCACAGGTGTCTTGCGCTGAGTTTGGCGGGGTTTGACAAATGACCCATCGGTAATGATCCTGTGCATCTGTCCCGTCACCCTGAAAATTCCGCCTGTGCCACCAGCGGGCCCTGAGGAGCCACCATGGGTCACACCTGCCTGTTCTAAAACCGCGTGTAAAGGGGGCTGGGCAGTCTGTTTCTTTCACTCAGTGCAGTGCCTTTGAACCTCACCCCTGCTGCTCGGATTCTCATCTCACCCGATTGCTCCGGCAAGGACCCCGCCTCTTGTCGAACAGCAGCGGCGAGGGCGGAGGGCCTCGGCCTGCGCCTGGTCTCCTGGGGAAGCAGTCGGCCGTTCCCCCTTGGGTGCGACGACAGCTGTGGGGTTTGGCGGGCGCCCTTTGTCAGGTTAGGGAAGTTCCCTCTATTCCTAGTCTACAGAGAGGGCTCTTTAAAAAATTATAAATTGGTGTTGAATTTTGTCTGTTTTTTCTGTATCTACTGATAGGATCCTATGGCTTTTCTTATTTAGTCTTAATTGGTTTGGAAATTTGGAACTAGCCTTGCATTCCTGGGTGAAGCTCACTTGGTTGTGATGTATAATTATTTGTATATGTTGCCGATTCATTTACTAGGGTTCTGTTGAGGTTTTTTTCTGTCTGCGTTCCTGAGAGATGCAGTTTTCTTGTGCTGTTTTTCCTGGCTTTGGCCTTAGGCTAATGCTGGCTTCATACAATGGATTTGGAAGTGTTCCCTCCTTCTCTCCTCTCTGAAAGAATTTGGGTGGGATCGGTGCTGTTTCTTCTTCAAATGTTCGCCAGGCAGCGCCAGTAAAACCACCCGGCCCTGGGCCTGTCTCCCACGTCTTTAACGGCGGAGTCAGTATCGTTAGTAGCGCTGGGACTACTCAGTATCGACCACATTTTAGGGGAGTGTGGTTGTTTGTGGTTTTTGAGGAATTGCTCCACTTCCTCTAAGTTATCAAAGGGGAGATGTCTCTGCGTCTGACTTTGGGGGTACCTGGTGCAGCCAGAGGCCAGGAGTGAGGCTTGATGGGGCTGCGAGGAGCAGCTGCACCTCCAGAGCTGGGGAGAGGAGTCACAGGAGGCCTGGGGGGTGGAGGCGCTCCCACTACACCCACACCACGGTGGGGCGTGGGGGCATTGTGTCCTGTGACCACCATCGCAAACTGGCACAGACCGGGTAGCCTAAACAACGGGGACTAGTTTTCTCCCATTTTGGAGCCAGAAGTCTGGGGTCAACAAGCCCAGGGCTGTGCTCCCTCCGGAGGCTCTCAGGGAGGCCCTGTCTGGCCTCTCCCAGCTTCTAGTAGCTTCGGGCGTCCTTGGGTTGTAGCCGCGTCACTCCAAACTCTGCCTCCGTCTTCCCGTGGCTTCTTCTCTGGGTCTGTATCGCTCCTCTCTGGTCTCCTATAAGGACACATGTCTTTGGATTTAGGACATGTCCTGGTAAGTCAGGATGATCTTGTCTCGAGATCCGTAATTTAATAAAAATGCAAAGACCCCTTTTCCAAATAAGGTCACGTCCCCAGATTTCGGGAGTCAGGACATGGACACATCTTTTGGGGTACACTACTGAGCCCACCTTGATGGGTCTCTGGCAGCGCCTCAATGGCTGCTCTTTGGTGCAGCCCCAGCTGTGGGGTGCCCACGGCTAACATTGGAATGGGGGTGCCTCCCCTTCCTGGCTCCAGTTTGGACCCACAGGCCCTGAAAAGGCAGAGCTGGCAGCTCCCTGAGTCCACGGGGCAACTCACTGGTTCTGGCCGCAAGATCATCAGACAGGCAAGTCATTCCGGAATGTTCCTAGGCTTCCGGTGCCATCTGGGAGCGGGGCTCAGGCTTCCACCTCGCAGGCCGGTGCGGACCAGCTCAGTGCTGACCTGGGCGCATCAGTCCGGCTCCCATCATCATGCTCCTCTCCCTGTTTTCCCTGGAGTGGCAGACGCTGCACTTGGCTTGGTGGGGGGTCTCCAGGAGCCTCTCAGGAAGGGGCAGGCCTGCGCACCACCTGCTGCCCACAGGGACCCGGGCTCCGAGTCCCCACCTTGTGCGGGGGCCCATCGGTGCTCCTGGTGTCTGCCCTGGCCCGGAGTGGGCGCCGCCAGTCCACACAGCCCTGGACGCCTGCCTTCGGCTCTCGCCAGCTGCGTGTGGCACCGATTGGAATTCCGAGCACAGCGTGGGCACTTTGTTTTCCTGGATCGGAGTCTGGGCTCTTGCTGTCAGCACAGCTGTGGTGCCTGAGCCCTGACAGGTGATGGGCCAGCTGTCCCCGGCCCTGGGTGGGGCGTTGTCCCTCTTGCTGCTGCGATTAACACTTGCCTCTGGGCTTGCCCTGGACAGAGGGGTGGCTTTGTGCGAGGTGTCCCTGCTCTCCCACCCCCTCGCCAACCTGCTGGGGAAGACAAGTTCTATTTACATCTTACTCCCTCAGACTGAGGCGGATACCCCCCAGAAAGGCGCATTCCACCGAGTCCAGGGACCCTGGCATCTTCCGTTTGTCCAGGCGGAGGAGGCGCTCCGTGGTCCGAGTGGCGGACACCTGCTCTCCTGGCAGCTCCGCCCTCTGGGCCCAGAGGGCATGGCAGGGCTGGGGCCAGCTGACCCAGGAAGGCTCACAGTCCCTCCAAGGCACCGTCTGCCAGCTCTGGGGGCGTGAGAAGGGGGATACTAAAGTGATATGTCTCAGTAGGGGAGCTATCTCGAGGTCTCCAGAACTGCTGCCTCCACTTGGAGGTCTTCCAGGCTTTGCCACCATTCCTGCCCCAGCTCTCCAGGACAATAGAGGGGGGCCCTGCCTTGGTAACTGTAACCCACCAGCCAAGACCCTGTGACACCAGCAAATGTGGAATGAGCCAGGGGGCTGTGTGCCGTGGGGGGCCTGGGCTCATTACTGCCACAGCTGCCCTGGCCGGGCCGGTCATCGAAGGCCCGGACGGGTCGGGGCTCTTGCAGGACCTGCCACAGCTGTGAGCAGGGGACTTAGGACCCTGAAGCCTGATGGTGTCCTCTGGGTGCCATCTTGGCTCCTGAGAAGGGCTGGTGGACAAAGTGCTGCCAGGTGTCCTTGGGGAGGACGTGGGGACAGGTCAGCGAGACTGTGGGGGTAGGTGCCAGATGGCTGAGGGCACCCTTACCTCTGGAATGCCCACCTACCCTTGGGAGGTGCGTTTGAATCTGGCGAGTGAATTTTGTCCCCAGGTGCTCTGCAGTCATGCCGTCTGGTGGGGGAGGGGTCACGAAGTCCTCTCTCTAGACCTGCCCTTTGTTGGTGGTTCCGGGAGCACAGTCCTGTGGGCTCTGCGTACAGGACCTGGGCAGGGAGGTGCTGGGGGCCTGAAACCCTCCCCTCCCCACATAGAAGATGGTCCCTGGCGTCTCCACAGTGTCCACCCTCCTCTAGGGACTCATTATGGCAGGAATCCGTGTGTATTGAGGACAATGTGCCCCTGGGCAGGCACCAGACCCAGAGGCTCTGGCTGGGTGTAAGGGGCTGGGAGGGGTGCTGGGATCCCCCAGGTCTCGTGTCCTGGGAGGGCCAAGGGTCCAGACACGCTTGGGGGTTCCAGCTGGGCTGACGGGGGTCCTGCTGCCTTGCACTCCTGATCCTCTCAGGAGGCCCCAGCCACCCGCCTCTCCGGTCAGTGAGGAGGGCGGCGGCAGGCCGCACACTCTTGCACCCAGACACTTGAGGCTCTCCCAAGCCCAGGGCCGTGGCCCCACTGCTATGCGGTGAGCGAGTGAAGGAGCCGCAGTAGCGCAGGGCCGCAGCCCGGCGCTGAGAGCGACAGCACCGCTGGGCTTGGAGAGGTCTGGAGGCTGGAGGTCTGGAGGCTAGAGGTCTGAGGTCAAGGTGTCTCAAGGTCGCGCTCCGTTGGAGGCCTCAAGAGGAGGGTCCTTTCTGTCTCTTCCTGCTCCTGGAGGCTCTGTATCTCCTGGGCTGTGGCTCTATCACCCCAGCCTCTCCTGCTGTCCCACGACTTGCCCCGGTGCCTGTGTCTGCTGCTGTAGTAAGGACACCAGACACTGACTTGAGGGCCCACCCTGTCCAGCTGACCTCCTCTCAGCTAATCACAGCTGCAAAGACCCTATCTCCAGTCACGTGCTGAGGTTCTGGGAGGGTGTGAATTTGGGGGGACACTATTCAACCCACTACAGCTGACCACAGGCCCTCCTGGTGGAGCTGGCGCTGCCCCGAGGGGACTGAGGCAGCCAGAAGCAGCAGGCCGCAGTAGCACAGCCCACAGACGCCCTGGGGTGGCTGGGGCAGGCCTCTCAGGAAGCTGAGCCCCCGCGGTGAGAGGAGCCACCCTGCCAGGGGTTGTGGTCAGTGAGGGGAGGGCTGTCTGCATGGGTGGCCTGACTTGATTGACAAGAACCACTCATCCTTCTTAATGGCCAGCCTGGGACAGGTTGGGGGAAGATTGGGACCCATGGGGGGCTGTGTAGCCATCAAGGAAGGACAACAGTGATGGGGCCTGTGACTCCCTGAGTGGGGTGGGGTGGGGGTGTTGGCTGCGGCACGTCCCCTCAGGCCTATGCATGAGCTCCGACCCTGGTGAACACTTTCGTTTGACAGCGCGGTGAAAGGGCACGGGGCACGCGGCGCCCGACGACGGTGGGCGGACGGAGGGATGGAGCCCAGCCCGGCGGCTTGCTCAGCGCCAGCCCTGCAGCTGCGCGGCGGCCACAATGGACTGAGGGGCATTGATGGGGACACACAGTTGGTCCCTGATAACTTGCTAATAGCGCTTCATATTTTTTTCATCTAGAAGAATTGTGTGAGTGTGAGAGCTGAGTGAGGAGATGAGGCCACTTGATGAAGAGCCTGGAGCCCACCCCTTAAAGGAACAAGGCGTGTTTTTTCCCCATTTTTTTCCATGTGGCTGAGACAGCTGGCTCCTTAAATATTAATCAGGGGTTATTGAGATGCAAATGCACACCCACCACTGAAAGGCCTGCAGCTGCAGGGCTGGCACTTTTGCCCTGGAGGCCCAGGTGCAGCTCACCCCGCCCCCCGAGCCCCCCAGACAGCGCAAGGAGGTGGCTTGTGGATGACCCTCCCTGAGGACCAATGGAGTCGGTTTACCCCTTGACAGGAGAGGAGAGATGAGAGGCATCATCTTGTCTTGTTGATTCTGTCCGGCACCGCGTTCGTGGTGTTTAGCCTTCGAACGGGAGGTGTGGGCGGTCCAGCTCTTCTCCATGGAGTGGGGCTTTGCCAGGCTCGCTCACGTTGCTGGGTTTGAACGACTTCAGAAAGTTACATTCACAGGAGAAACACATGCCAGCCTGACAAGATGCCCCGGGAAAGGGGCATCTGGCGTTTCCAAGCCTCCGCCTGAGTCCCCACCTGGGCCACAGCAGGTTGGATTGTGGCTTAAAAACTTAGGGAACGGAAAATATTTCTAAAGAGTGAAAAGGGAGGGTGGGGAGAGGTGGCCAAAAGCAAAGAAAAAAATGCAGCCAGTCAGAACACAAGATACGTTGGGTGAGATTTGGGTCACATCGAGGTCACAGTGGACGCAGGCCTGTTTGCTGGCACGTTCTTACACGCGCCTGCGAAGAGACGAACACCCAGCTCAATGCTCCTTCTAAGAAACACGCAGGAACGAGGCGGATCTACCGCTCCACGGTGAGAACACACAGAAAAGTCCGCAACGCCTGTGAGCTCAGAAAACGTTCACAAACTGAACGCCAGGGTGACCACCACCGGGTCAAGCATTTGAACCTCCCGGCCCTTGTGTGTTCCCAGCAGGACAAGGACCCTGGTCTGTAGCACCTCGGTCTGGCCCCGCACGTCGGGGTTAGCTGACACAGGGTGGTGTCCTGTAGCGCGCACTTCCGTACGTCTCGCCTTTTGCTCAGCTGCGCGTGTGGGACCCTCGCCCCATTTTCCACATGGTTGTAGGTCGGCGATTCTCTTGGCTCTAAGGTATTCCATCAAATAAGCACACGAACGTCGTTTGTCATCCTACTGTTTATTTTTTACATTTTCCCATTGTTTTTTAGAGAGTGAGGGAGAAAGGAAGTGAAGAGAGACATCGATTCAAGGAAGAAGCATCGATTGGTTGCCTCCCGTATGCTCCTGACTGGGGATTGAACCTGCAACCAAGATATGTGCCCTGATCGAGAGTTGAATCTGCAACCTTTCAGCTATGGGAGGGCGCTCCAACCAACCGAGCCACACTGGCCAGGGCTGTCTGTTCTACTCTTGATGAACTTGTGTGCTGTTTTTTGTCTCTTAGGAACAGGCTGCTGTGCACTTCAGCGCACGCCTCCTGGGGACATCTGTCGTGCTTGCATTGTGCACACAGCCAGGGGTGAGCCAGGTCCCCGCCACTCACAGCTGCAGTAGATGCTGCCACCTTAGACTTTGGCCCGCACCTCCACGGCCCCCTGCGTGGTCAACACTGGCGTTGCCAGCCTTACTTATTTCACCTGGAGTAGGGATACTTCAGCGTTTTTCTTCTGTTTTCAAATTCCACTTGATTACACTGTAGGTGGAGGGGGGCTGGTGCTGGCTTGTGCCCTGCACAGGGCCCGGTCATGCACACCCTGTCCAGCTCTGTGCTGAGTGACGGCGCTCTGGCAGCCCGAATCTGACTCAGCGGGAGTACTTCCGTCACAGCAGCTGCAAAAGCACACTACAGATCGGGGCTTCCTCCAGAGCCGGCTGAATTTACATAAAATAAAAGGTACCTGTGTTAAGTGTACCGCCTGGTGGTTTCTGACAAATGTGTACACCAAGGTACCTGCCGTGTGCAATAGACATACAGAACGTTTCCACCCCCCAACGACTTCCTTGTTCTAAGTCCCAGTCAATTCCTCCCAGCCTGGCCCCAGGTAACCACTGACTCGTTTTCTGTCACCGCAGTGGAGATGTCTCCCTCCCTAGAGTCCTGTCTAAATGCAGCCACATGGTGTGTAGTCCTTTGTCTCTGGATTCATCAGCGAAGCGTGTTTTCCAGGTCCGAGCGTGGTGGTGAGTGTCAGTCATTTGGTCTCTTTATGGTTAAGGCTTGGCAACACGGTGGAACCACCCACTCTCCTGCTGACGGACTCCGGGACTGCTCTGCTTCCCAGCTCTTACGAGGGAATCCACTACTAACATTACTCACAGGCCTCTGTGCTTTCGCCTCCCTTGAGGAGGTGGCGAGGGGAGAAATGGCTGGGCCAGGCGGTAGGTAGTACATGCTTAATGCTTTCAAAATGCCAAACCGTTTGCTCGTGTTGTGCCTTTTTCCATTCTGAGCAGTAGTGTGTGATGTTTCCTCCTCCGTTTTCTGAAAGTTCGTATACTTTTCTCCATTAAATTATGATGTCTCCATTAAATTTCACTTAGAACTCAAGCTGTGTTGGCCCGAAAACTTCTTTGTGAAGTTTGAAAGAACTCAATTTATTTAATTGTTATGGAACTATTTGGATTTTCTCTCTCTTCATGAGTCAGTTTTGATAACTCGTGTCTTTCATGAATTTTTTTTTTCCATGTCAAGTAGGATGTCAAATCTATTAGAGTAGTTGTTTACAATAGTCTTTCAGTACTGATAGGGTCTGTAGCGATGTTCCCTTTTCCCTTCTCGATCCTGGTAATTCGTGTTTCCTCTCCTTTTTGCTTGATCGTTGTAGCCAGAGGTTTACCCATTTTATCGATATATTCACAGAACCAGATTGAGTCTTGTTGACTTTGTTCTGTAATGTCTTGGCCTGGAAAGGCTCTGGTTTTATGCAAAGGCCTCATTGGGAGGTCCCGTGTCATCGGGACAAGGGGCCTCTTCCCTGCAGCCTGGGGTGTGCCACTCTGGCCTTCAGCTTCTTTTTTTGCACCAGCTTATTCCTTTTTTGTGCTACTATCCCCTTTCTTTTTCAGAAATTGACCTTACAATAAATTAACCATTGAAAAGTGAATAATCACGGGCATTTAGTACATCACAGTGTTGTATAAGCATCGCCTCTCTCCAGTTTCAAAATGCTTCATCGCCTCCAAAGCAGACCCTGTGCCCGTCAGCAGTCGCTCCCCTCTCTCCCCTCCCTCCAGCCTCTGGCGACCACTGATGGACTTACCTATCCTAGATACGTCATGCAAATGGAATCATATAACTGGCGACCTTTCATGTCTGGGGACATCTTTCAAGGTTTACCCACGTAGCATGTGCCAATACTTTATTCCTTCTTGTGGCTGAGTAATATTCCATTGCAAGGATAGATCACACTTTGCTTATCCATTCGTCTGTTGGTGGACATATGGGTTGTTTCCAACTTTCGGTTATTTATGAATAATGTCGCTGTGAAGAGTGTCTGCTCGTGTACACTTCCCATTTTTTAAACATACACCCTGCAGTGGAATTGCTGGATCAGGCGGTGATTTTGTTTAACTTTCTGAGGAACTGCCAGGCTGTTTTCCACCGCGGCCGCACCGTGTTGCATTTCCACCTGCAGTGCGCAAAGGTTCTAATTTCTCCGTTTTCCTGTCGGCACTTGTCATTCTCTATTAAAAACGTGATAGCTGTCCTGCTGCTCGAGCAGTGGTGTCTCACTGGGGTCTTCATATGCATCTCCCTAAGGGTGTTGAGCATCTTTTCATGTGCTTTTGGCCATTTGTATGTCTTCCTTGGAGAAATGACTATTCAAGTCCTTTCGAATTGGGGCGTTTGTCTTTTTGTTGCTTGGTTGTAAGAGTTCCTCGTATGTTGTGAACACTAGACTCTTCTCAGACACACGATGTGCAAATATTTTTTTCCATTCTTTTGGCTGTCTTTTCACCTTCTTTACAATGTTCTTAGATGCACAAAGGTTTTTAATTTTGATGAAATCCAATTTTTCTTTCGTTGTTCCTGCCCTTGGTGTTATATCTAAGAATCTGTTGCTAAACCCAAGGCCACAAAGATTACCTGTGCTTTCTCCGGAGTGTTTTAATAGCATTAGCTCTTATGTTTAGGTCTTTCATATCCATTCCAAACTAATTTGTTTTCTTTTTCTTTTACTGATTCAAGAGAGGGAGGGAGAAAGAGAGGGGGAGAAACATCGGCGTGCGAGAGGCAGACATCAGTCTGTCATCTCTCGCGCTCGCCCTGACTGCGCTCGACTGGGGACCGAGGCTGCAGCCCAGGCACGTGCCCTGACGGGGCATCGAACCCCGGACCTTTCAGTTTGGCGGGATGATGTCCAACTGAGCCACACTGACCGGGGCTTGAACTAATTTTTTAATACGGTGTGAGGTAAGGGTCCACCTTCATTCTTTAGTGTTTAGATCCATTTCCCCAGCACCATTCCATGAAAAGACTCCGTTCCCCATTGAAGTGTCTTGGGGCCCTTGTCAAAAGTCATCTGACCCTATGTGTGAGGGTTATTTCTAGGCTCCATTCTGTCCCATCGGTCTGTGTGTCTATGCTTATGCCAGTACCATGCTGCTCTGGCCATCGTAGCTTTTGCTGTTTTTACGTCAGGAAGCGTGAGTCCTTCAACTCTCTTTTTTTTTGAGATTGTTTTCATTACTTGAGGCCCTTGCAATTCCATATGAATTTTCAGATTGGCTTTCTGTTTCTACACAAAAGGCCGCTGGAATTTCGACAGAGGTTTTATTGACTTTGTAGGTCACTTTGAGTAGTGCTGTCAGCTTCCTATTATTAAGTCATCCAATCCGTGAACACAGGCGCCTCCCACCCATTTCGGTCTTTAACTTCTTTCTGCAGTGTTTGTAGTTTTTAGTGTACAAGTCTTGCTCTTTCACCTCTTGGGTTAGATTTATTCCTAGATGTTCTATTCTTTTGGATGTCATTGTGAATGCAATTGTTTCGTTAGTGTCTTTCCGATTGTTCACTGTTAGTGTGTAGAAACACACCTGGCTGTTGTGTGTTGCCCTTGCACCCTGCAGTTTTGCTGAGTTAGTGTATTGATACAGCAGTGGATTTGCAGACCGCTGGTTTCCTGCGCAGCCACGCACGGCTTGGTGTTTTGGTCAACGACGGACCGCATACACAACAGTGGCCTTGGAACCTCGCAGTGGGGCTGAAAAGTTCCCGTCAGCTGGTGATGTCACAGCACAATGCAGTACTCGGGGTCAGTGGTGACGCCGGTGTGAACAAACCTGTGATGACAGGCATGCAGAGTATGGCGGATCCAGTGATATCAAGCACATAATTCTTCCCAGTAATGACTCTGTTACTGGCTTATGTGTTTGTTATGCTATATATTTTATCATTATTTTAGAGTTCTTTTTCAACTTTGAAAATAAAAAGTTGGCTGGAACACAGTACATTGTGTCACGCCGGTGGCAGCGGCCTCTCACATCTGGGTTTGCCGGTCTCTTGACTGCACCATTTTCTCTTGAGCTCGATTCCACCCCCGGTTGTCTCGTGTAGCAACATGTTACATGTCTGTAGCCTAGAGCAGCGGGTCCTGCCGCAGGGCCCGGATGTGTAGCCAGCTAAGCCACGTGCGTTTGTCCACGTAACAACACACAAAATCGCCCAGCACTCGTTTCTCAGAAAGCATCCCCGTTGTGAAGCGGTACATCCCTGTGCACAGCGTCGCGTCCTCTGAGAATGGAGACAGTTTTACTTCGGGTGAATAGCAGCGGTGAAAGAAGGTCCCCTTGCCTTGGTCCTGAGTGTGTGAGCCATGGACTCCTCATGAGCGCCTTTTATTGTGTGACGGGGCGTTGGGTTTTGTCGAGGGCTTTTCCGTGTCAGGCGCGGTGGCATGTCCCGCGTTGTTAATGCAGTGCGGGAACCTTCTGGCAGGCTGTTAGACTGCTTCGCCAGCCCTTCTGTTGAGGACTTTTCGCATTTATCGTCATAAAGCATGCTGGTGTCTCTGTCTGGATAAACAGGGCACACGAGCCTCATAGGATGAGTTAGGAAGTGTTTCTGAAAGAGCTGGAGAAGGATTGGTGTTAATTCTGTAAACTCTTGGTAAAATTCAGTAATGAAGCCTTCTGGTCCAGTATTTTTCTCTGCCGGGAGGTTTTTGATTACTGATTCAATCTCTTTGTTATAGACCCTTTCAATTTTTTTACTTTTCCCCAAGTCACCTTCAGCAGTTCGCCTGTCTCTAGGAATTTGCCCATTTCACTAGGTTATCTCACCTGTTTGCATGTCATTGACCGTAGTGCTCTGTAATATTTTTATTTCTGTGAGGTTGAGAGTAATGCCCTACTTTTTAAAATTTCAGTTGTTTGCTCTGACCAGTGTGGCTCAGTTGGTTGGGCATTGTAACACAAAGCGAAAGGTTACTAGTTCGATTCCCGGTCAGGGCACATGCCTGGGTTGCAGGCCTGGTCCCTGGTTGGCATGCGTGTGAGAGGCAACTGATCGATGTTTCTCCCACACATCTGTTTTTTCATTTCTCTCCCTTCCTTCCCCTTTCTCTAAAAATAAAATCTTAAAAAATTTTAGTTATTTGCATCTCTGTCAGTCAAGCCAAAGGTTTGCCAATTTCATTGATTAGGAGTTTTGAAGGTTGATTTGCTGATGCACTGAGTTCCACTGTACCTAGTGGCTTTGGAACTGGACCCCTGAGGACGACTGTCTCGTCTGAGCGGGGCTGAGGGGAGCATGTGCATGGCCCCAGCAGGCGCCAAAATGCACCTAATCGTCTTTGAGTGAGTGAAAACCATCGCAGCAGCTAAGACGCTGAAAGCCCCTTTGGCGTGATGAAGGCTCGCAGACACCCCGCCTCTTGTGCAACGGGAGTCCCACCTGGACTGGGCCCCGGGCTAAGCCACTGCTCTGGACGGGGCCCACGGCCAAGCCCAGCAGGTCATGCAGCATAGCCACTGTCCGGTGGAGGGTGCCTCGGGGTCTAGGGTCCCAAGTCTCATGTTCCCGGGACAAAGCAGCGGCACAGGCGGTCCAACACAGGCATGTTCACCTGAGTTTGGTGCGCATCCACTTCCCAACAGACGCTGTGCTTCCTGTCAGGTAGGGCAGAGGGATCTTACCCACAGGCGCCTGCATTCCAGGAGGGTGATTTTGGGAGGAGAAAGGGAGGGGGGAAGAATGCACCCCCATTCTCCCAGACTCGGCTGTTTGGAGGAAAGGTGAGCTAATGCCCCCTGCCTCATGTCCCAGAACACCCCCTCTGCTCTAGAAGTTTCCCTAGGGCTAAGAAACAGCATTCTCATGGGGCTGGAGCGAGTACAACGTCAGGAGGACCAGATGAACAGTGTTCGGGCCTTCTTCCGTCATCAGGTGGACGGGTTACCCAGCAAACCTGTATTGGGTGCCACTTGGCACTGGGGTGCCAGGCGAAGATCCCCACCAGCCTAGAGCATGACTAGCAGCAGCCTGGGGTCCAGCGAGGGTAGGGTGAGGCAGCCCTGAGGGGTGCAGGCCCCCAAGGCTTGGCTGCTGGTGGGTGTGAGGAATGGAGAGGGTGCAGGGTGTGGATGAGGTAGGGGCAGTGACCCCAGGTTTGTGCTGAGGGAGGCTCCTGAGGGAGGGTTCAGGCTGACATGCTTCGATGGGAGGGCGTGGCCTCAGGAGAGAGTCCAAAGACTGCTAACAGATTAGGGGGTGTGGGGGGACACCTAAGCCTCTGGGAGGAGAGGCTGTGGGAGAAACAGGCCTGCTGGGTCCTCCTGTGTTGGAAGGTGGAGCCTCACTCTGGCCACTGCGCCCTCACAACCTGGCCCTGGAGTGGCCTGTGATGCCCAGGTGAGTAGATGCTTGTCTTGTCCCAAGACGGGGACGGGTCTGTTTGGTTCCCGAGGGCTCCTGAGCCAAGGGGCCGCCTGTGATGCTGCTGCTGGCTCTGGCCCTGACCGCTGGCCTAACCATCCCCTCCTGTGAGTGTCGTAGGGGGCCCTGGAGGCTTTGGGGACAAGGATGGATGGAGACACAGAGTTTAGTCAATGATGCTGGGTCATAGTGGCCTCCCCTGTCCAGCCCCGGGTGGCAGTGAGCCCAGGGCAGAGTGAGAGGATGGCGGGGCCATCATAGCTCCTGGCAGGGAGGCACCTGAGGTTCTGGGCAGGGGTGTGGAGCCCCACTGGAGCCAAGGTACAGGGTGTCTTCAGGCCCTCTGGCGCCCCCACCCATTGGCAGAGCCCCCAGCAGGGGCTGCCCAGGTGGTGGCTGGCGGTTGGCGGCCACAGGCAGCCCCGCTGGCCCCAGGCTCTGTGTCTGCGGCCCGGCCTGCCCTGCCACAGACACAGGGCGCCTGTTCCCTGCAAGCAGGGGCACGGCCTCTCTGTTGGTGCCTGGGCTGGACCCCCCGCCCCCCCCGCCGGGCAGGAGGGGGTCTGCTCCACACAGACTTGCATTTGTACCCACCTCTCTGGAGCCCTCTGCTGTATGGCCAGGTTCCCTGGACCGTCAGGGCTGGGGCAGCAGGAAGGGGTGGGTGGCCATCCGCACTGGCACTTGCCAGGCCAGGGGAGAAGGGAGGGCTGCCTGACACCCCTGGCCTGCTGTGCCCTGGGCGGGGCTGGATCCAACCCCCTCAGGACCTCTCAGCCCGGCTGACCAGCGTTAGAGTGGTGCCGTGGGTGCTTGGCTGGTCTGGTGGGACACCACCCCGTCACTCACAACTCCCGTCAGGCAGTGAGGATTCGGGGCTGCACCCCAGATCTCATTGGGGCCCCTGGCTCGCCAAGCAAAAAGTAATTAATGCAGCTTAATTTCTGACAAGTGGGCCTCAGAACTGGCACCCCAGCATCCAGGCTGAGGCTGAGCACTCTGCTGTCCCCTCACCCAGCAGGCCAGGGAGCAGGAGGCTCCATAGTGTGTGACTGGGGGACCTGGCCACATAGAAGCATGGGGGGGCACTTTGCTCAGGGTCTGGTGGGGGCGGCCCACCCAAGGGGGGCACAAGTAGCATCTGGACGCTGGTCACTGGGGAGGAAAGCAGGGCCCAGGCCAGCCTGCAGGGGTGTGTGCGGGGTTTGTGGGGGTCCTGAGGAGGGAGTGGGCACAGGGGAGACTGGGAGCCTTGGCTTCTCCCAGTCTCAGTCCCTCTCGTGGATGTGTGGAGGAGAGGCAGGGACTGAGGTATTCCTCATGGCCACACCAGGCACATAGCAGGGGTGTGCTGTTGAGGAGTAAGGGCCTGGCTGTGGACCCCGTGGGCACCCCCCATTCCCAGCCAGGCCAAGGCCAATGGGAGGAACCGAGGCTCTGTGTAATGGGTGCTGAGGGTCCCAGATCAACCAGAGCTCTCTTGGGACACCCTGGTCCCACCTAGGGGGGCCTGGTGACATGGGAGATGACTAGGGGTGTGGTGGGAAAGGGGGCTTTCTGAGTTGCTTGGGATCAATTGTGGGAGATGAGAAAAACAAGCCCTGGCTGGTGTGGCTCAGTGGATTGAGTGCTGGCCTGCGAACCAAAGGGTCACCAGTTCCATTCCCAGTCAGGGCACATGCCCGGGTTGCTGGCCGGGTCCCCAGTAGGGGGGGCGTGTGAGAGGCAACCACACATTGATGTTTCTCTCCCTTTCTCCCTCCCTTCCCCTCTCTAACAAATAAATAAATAAAATCTTTAAAAAAATAAAGCAGATGGCCACTCAGGATGCCAGCAGACCCCTCTTCCTGGTTTGCTCTCCTGGACGTCAGAGTGCAGGCAGTGGTGCTGGGTGCCGACGTCTTCCCACTTTATTGCTCAGGGCACAGGGCCCGGGCCCCTCTGTTCCAGTTCTGGGTACGGCCACTCCCGCGATCTAAAGTAGTCCTTCAGGTCCCGGAGGCTGAGCGGAGGGAAGTAGGGGCCGATCCTCTTCCGGATCCACCACTTGCCATCTGCAGCGTGCAGGCCCCCGGGGCGGCTGAACTTGTACCTGTAATGCTCTCCCCTGACCCACCTGCAGGGAGGGTGGGTGTCAGTCTGCAGCCCCTGCCCAGAGCAGCAGCCTCTGCCTGCTGAGGCCTGGCTTCTCAGGGGGCCCCAGGCTCAGGGTCCCAGGTTTGCACTCCAGGAGGGGCTGTGTGTCTGTCCAGGCACTTCTAGGGGCGGGGTGGAGAGAGGCTGCTCAGGGGGGCCCATGAGGAGCCCCCACCACAACCAGGCCCTGGACCCGGTGACACGGGGCAGCAGGACTCCAGAAAAGGAGGCCCCGTGGTGTCTACCTCAAGGAAGGGTGAGTGCTCAGCGGCAGGCTCCCAGAGCCCAGCCGGCCTGGAGGCCAGGCCTTGCTGTAGGCGGCCCGCCCCTCCCCCAGAAGCCCGTGTCCTTTCAGCAGGTGGGCGGTGCTTGCGAAAGGGGGTCAACTGAGGGCCTGTGGACCTTTGCACCCCAGCACGTTTCCTGGAGATGGGGGCCTGGCCCCCGGAGCACGTTCTGCATCTGGGGAAGCAGCCCTGAGAGGCAGCTGAGGCCAGTGTTGGTGGGGTCCCATGTGGGAGAAGAATCTTACCTGGGGGGGGCCCTGTCCGCAAAGGGGTTAAGGGCCATTAGGGACAGAGCCTCAGCATCATTGGCCAGGAGCTTGCCTGCCAGGTGGATGATCCACTCTTGGTGCTCGTAGGTCTGGGGGCAAGAAGAAGAGGGGTGCTTGGGCCACCGCCCCTGGGTTGGCGCTGGGCGCCCTCAGGATGAAGCCACAAGCCTGAGCCCTGCTGTGGGCAGGAGCTGTCAGGGTGTGGCCCCCCAGGGCCGGTAGGAGAGGGTGTGCTCTCTGCTTGCTCCCTCCAGAGGGCGCTGCCGCGTCACTCCCTACCGCAGTCTGTAGTCTGTGTGTGTGGGACCAAAGTGTGGTCAGTGGGCTGCCCCATTACTGTGGTTTGGATTCCCCTCCGGAGGGGCTGCCAGCTTCCATTCTCATCTGTCGGCCAGATATCCACGTGAACCGTTCACTGGCCCCATAGTCCTGTCCTTGGGTAGCTAGGAAGCAGCAGGCACAGGGCCCAGCCATGCCAGCTCACCTCTTGGCTTTGTCACCTAGCAGCCCCGGGCTCTCAGGCAAGCGACGGAGCCTTCCTGAGGCTGTCACAATGGGTGAGATGGGTCGGGGGAGACGCAGCACCTCCAGGCTCTCTGTGGCCCAAGCTACCGCTCTGTGAGTGCCAGCTGCCCTAGCATCGGTCCGCCTGGTCTTGTCATTTCTGGTAGAGGCCTTTGAGAGGCTGACTGTGGTGCCTGGTCCTCTGCAAGGGTACCTGAGGGTGGCCCCTGGGGACATGTGCCCGCGGAGAGCCACTGCTGTCCAGAGGTAGAGCCTGTGTGTGTGGCAGAGCACAGGGCAAGACCTGGAAGAGAGCCCGGCCTTGGAGCCCCCCGCCCTAGCCAGGTGTTTGCCCGGGTCTAGGCTGCTCCAGGAGTGAGACCAGCCCTTGGGGCGGTGGGGCCCTGGGGGACTGCTGTCACAGGCTGCTGCCTGGCCCTGGATCGCAGGCTGCATGTCCTAGTTTGTTCCTCAGTGGCTGGGCAGCGAAGTGAGTTCTGCCTCGAGGGCTGGGGCCAGGAGCTGCCTTGCAACTGATGCCCCGTTAGCCCGACCTTCTGTCCTCTGGGCCCAGGTGTGTTGCGTGAGGCTGGTCACAGTGGGGGCTGAACCAGCACCCATGGCCGAGTGCTGTGTACGCTGCAATGTTGTGTCCAGGGGGGTCTGATCTCACCCCCACCTGCCTCTCCCACCGGCCCTGTGGGAGGTGTTTCCGGGGCCCCAGGTGTCCCTCCTGCGGTGCCACAGCCTTGGGGATGCTGGAGTGACTAGAGCCTGAGTCCACCGTGAGCACCCAGATGTGCGGGCTTGTGGGGGACGGTGGGGCAGGAGGAGGAGAGGGCCCTTACCTGGAAGGCTGCGAACCACATGAGCCAGTCGAGGCGGTGGTGGTAGGGGGAGATGAGGCATGGCCGTCTCCTCAGGTCGCCTGGCTTGCACTTGAACTCGTAGTCCTCCCACACGGTGTCCGGTGCGCTGGCGTTGGGGCTGGCCGTGCCCTGCAGGATGACCTCTGTCCGCTCCCTGGTGATGCTGCCGAGGAGACAGTCAGTGTGGGCCGGGCCCTGGGTGATCACGGAGGGGCGGCGGCACATTTCCACCCCGCTCCCCACCCTGGTCAGATCGGGGTGAGGCTGCAGCTGTGGCTATGGGTGGAGCAGGAGCAGGGTGGGGCTGGCCCTGGGGGTGGACCAACACTGCCCACCCAGCTGGTCAGGGCCGGGTCTCCCACGTGGTGAACAAGGAAAGACCACACCCAGGCTGGAGTCAGCCGAGATGGGAACCCCTGGGTGATGTGGAGTACCTTCCAAAGGCTCCGTAAGTGTTGACGATTCTGAGGGGGTTGAAGGAGCTGTTCATGACCTGCTTGGGGCTCAGCAAGTTGAGGACCACGGGGATGCTGAGCCAGGCGACCAGGATGCCCAGTGCCAGGTTGGCCGCCTGTCGCACCATCCAGCCTGGGCCCGGAGACAGAGAGCAGGTTGGTGAGCTTCTGCACCCGGGCCCAGACCCCAACCACAGGGAGGGGCTGAAGCCTCAGCTGGCCCCCCAGACCTTGGTCTCTGTCTGGGCCCTCTGGGCTCACAGAGGCTGAGGGCAGTACACGGCCCCCCGCTTGGGATTCTGGAAAGGGGCCTCCACACACAACCTCCATTTCCCCCCAGCGAAGGACACCTCCTGAGGCTGATGTGGAAACTGAGTCATGACACCTGCCCCCATGGGGAGGGCCTGGTTATCACTAGATAAGAATGGACCAGCACCTCCAGGGACCAGCTGTCTTGGGTCCGGGAATAATGGCCTGTGCTCACGTCCCCGGGTATGCACCTACCGAGTGTCAGCCTAGGCCGGGCCTCCCGGGCTTCCTCCTTCTGCATCTTCAGGACTTGGTCCTTGAGGCCGCCAGGCCCAGAGGGAAATAAGAACCCTATGGATGCGTCATCGAAGCAGGCGACACTGGGGACAATGGTCAGCCAGTTGAGGAAGCTCAGGTTCCCGCTAACAATGAGGACCACCTGAGGGACAGAGCAGAGGATAGCTGCCCCACCCAAAACTCGGGGCTTGGGGTGCTCCTGCGGTGGCAGCCTGGCTGTCCCCTCCAGCTGCCTGTGCTCCGCCCACTCCACCACCACACAGCAACTCAGCCGTGGCTCACACACCCCGCACTCAGGGCTGCTGGGGCTGAGGGTTTCCAGTTTCTCCCCAGAGGCACACCGGGGGTGTGTGTGCCGTTGCCTGAGGGACGGGGCAGCAGGAGGCCATGGCCCAGGCTGCACACCTGTCCTTCCTAGACGTCTGCCCCAAGGATGTGCCCTGCATGATCTTGAAGGCAGATTCTTCCCAGAGCCTCCAGTGAGGCTCCACCTGCTGACACCTCGATTCCAGCCTCTGAAACTCTGAGACCGCAGCCAAGGCCGCCCCGGTTTCTGACCTGAAGAACTGTGGGGTAGCAAGTGTGTGCTGTTTGACGCTGAGGTGTGTGTTGTGGCAGTTGTTACGGTGGTTAGTGATCGATACAGGCCCAGGTAGGACCCTGTGGCATGTGCCCCTCCCCTGGGAAGGGGCTCTCCCACCATAGGTGGGAGGTGGGCGGGCTTCCGCTGCTCCCCCTAACAATGGCGGTGCACTTGCCTGTCTGTCTGCTGCCCTGTCCCCCACACCCTAGTGCCCACGTATGAGGCTGCCCCAGGTCTGGCATCCACTGGGTGGGCGCGGCAGGTTTCTGGCAACCTATGCGTGTGGAGCTACGCTCGGATGTGGCTCAGATGGAGCCCACCTCCTTGTACTTCCTCCGGGGCCACAGGGACGGGCCAGTCCAGGGCTGTCTGTGGGCAGCTCTCTGGGAGGCCAGTTACTGCCGGTAGAGCCGCCCCAGCTGCTTCTGGGGCGGGGTCCGGGGTGTGGCTAGATGACACAAGGCCCAAGACGCCCAAACGTGCCTGGTGAGAAACTGGCATGTCCCCCAATTCCCACTGAAAATGGTGACCAGGGAGGTGAAGCTGCCGTGTCTGGACCCACCGGGTCATTGCTGTGGCACCGGTGCTAACGTGGTCATCCAGAGAGGTTTCCAATGAGGATCGTCCCCAAAGGGACGCGGCTCCTGGCCATCACTGAGGCTGTGGACGGGAGCGAGGCGGACAGCTCTGGGTTCCCCACATGCCCAGCCTGTCTCAGAGGACTGCGTGCTGCAGCGGCCTCCAGCCAGAAGTCTGGGAAGTTCCTTCTGGCCGGGCACAGTTTGTAAATTGCCTTAGAGACTCAAGAATGGCGCCTTTGGCCTGATTATGCCCTGTTGCCGGGTGAGGGAAACAGGGAGTGAATGGTCCTCCCCTGAGGGGAGGGGAGGCCTCTGGGTTCACAGCCTATCCTCGTGCCCCAGACAGAGGCCTCTGCTCTCCAAGCCCCCAGGGACCCACAGGGCCTGCCGAGCATAGAGCTTCCTCGGTGAGGAGGACTCCAAATGACCACAGCGATGACAGGCTGGGAGGTGGGGAGGCCTCAGGCCCCCCTGGCCTGTGAGTTCGGGTGCAGCCTGGGACACAAACCCACACCTCTGGAAAGCCCAGCCTGCAAGGGTGGCAGCTCGGTAAGAGCAGGTCTGACTGTGGTGGCAGGAGGTCCCGGACCACCAGGGACGCCCGCAGGCCCGGCCAATGCCCCTGGAATGCAAGCTCCCTGGGGACCATGCGTGTCCTGGAATGCAGGGTAGCGGGGCAGGCGGTGGGGGCTGGAGGCGGGGGAGGAGGGACCTGACCGCAGCACACACTCTCACGGTGCAAACGGGACCCGCAGACACCACAGGGATGGGAGCCAGAGTGACCAACGTGGCATGGGCATGGGCGTCTCCCCTCTTCCTTTTTAGGTCAATTTTATTGACGTGAGTGATACATTGCACCCATTTTTAGCACACACAGTTCAATGGCTTTTGACACCTTCACTTCTGTGTGAATCACCACAGAAGCCAGGACCTCCACCCCCGGGAAAGCTTCCTGGGGCCTGTGTGTGCCAACCCCCTCCCCCCACCCTGAAGTCTCCGAACTGACTGCTGTCGCATCCCGTTACTCTGCCTGTTCCAGAGCTTGGTCCCCGGGCTCAGCTCCAGGCCGAGACCTGCACTCCCCGGCCTCAGGGCCTCCCACCCCCCGCAGGGCGACACAGGCCAGTGTCCGCCTGTCCTGTGGTGAGTGTCGGGTACCCGCAGGACTTGACTACCATGAGTCAAGTTTACTTGAATATTTACGCGGAGGCGCTGACTAGCAGCCTGGACGCCTTCCGCCCTCTGTCCGGGACTGTGAGCAGAGCTTGCTGGTTTTACCTGGGGCTCCCTGTCAGCAGCGGCCTTGGGGGTCTCTTCCTGTGCTGCTGAGCTCCACGTGTTTTCTGAGAAGCGCTTGTTCAATCTTCTTCCCGTTAAAAAAAGCCGAACAACTGGCTGATTCCCTGGGTCGTGAGAGTTCTTTGTCCGACGTGTGTACTGTGATTATGTTCTGCCTGCCGGTGGACCGCTCTTTCGTTTTTGTTACAGTATCTTTGGAAAAGATGAACTTTTAGTTTTTTGTGAAGTCCAAGTTACCAATTCTTTCAAATCTAAGAAACCTTTGCCCACCCCAAGGTCATAAAGACCTTCTTCTGAAAGGCTGTAGGTGGAGCTCTGATCCATCTGGGTGACTGTTCCACGCGCAGCATGAGGTGAGGCTGAGAACTCCTCTCTCCTTGTGGACTCGGTATGGAGTCCATCAGGACGGCTCCCTCGCAGGCCAGGAGCCAGCTCAGGAGGAGAGAAAGGTGTGAGGGCGAACGGGACCAGGCCTGCAGGAGTACCAAGTGCAGGGAAGAGCAGAAAGGTGGCCACGCCTTCCAGGAGCAGCGGAGGAGCTGGAGCAAGCGGGAAGGGTCAGGAGTCTGGGATGACTGGGCTACTGAGGGCATGGGGAGGGCCCATGGGGGCCGCGGTTGAAGTGTTTGCAGGGAAATGAGTGCCTTGGGCCAGGGCCTCTGAAAAGAGAAAACAGGAGCCTGGAGCTGGAGGAGGAGCCGTGTAGGCCAGGGACCCACACACCAAACGAGGGGAAGACAGGCGCGGAAGCGGAGAAGCAGAACGTGCGCATCTGTCACGTGAGGAGAACGGCCAGATGGACACTCTCCAGAAGGAGAAAAAGATGAAACAAGGGCAAGTAAACAGAACCCACGATGAAAATGGTGACGTCACCACAGAAACAGGACGAGTAAAAGGGATCGTCATGAAGTTCGACATGTAAATACATCTGCCCGCCTAACCAAGTGCGCACATTTCTGAAAGAAACGAGACCGTAACTAGCCAGCAGCCACTGCGCAGGCAGAGCCTCGAGTCCCCACCAGGCAACTTCACAGGTGTGTCTACGGAGCCCGGACAGCGGGCGGCCCAGGTGGCACTGTCATTGCAGAAACACGCAGAGAGGGGAGCAGCCCGGGAAGGCGGTGAGGTGACAGGTGCAGGGGGAGGGGCTGCCCTACCTTCCCCAGGGGTGTGTCCTCTTTTTTTTTTTTTTTAAATTTTTTTTTATTGTTATTCAATTACAGTTGTATGCCTTTTCTCCCCGTCCCTCCACCCCACCCCAGCTGAACCCATCTCCCTCCCCCATCTCCACCCTCCCCCTTGGTTTTGTCCATGTGTCCTTTATAGTAGTTCCTGTAATCCCCTCTACCCACGGGGTGTGTCCTCTTGACGGGCAGGGATCCGCCATCTCCGTGTGGCCCAGCCCCTGGCCCAGCCCCTGTCACCTCAGCTCTTCTCCAAGGCTGAGCAAAACTCAGCCGATGCCCTAGACCCGTAATTGCTGGATTTTAATTAAAGCTGGTCTTGATCCCAGCAGTCGGCAGTTGGGAGGAATGCGAGGTCACAGATGCCAGCCTAATGAGGGTGTGCGGGAGGAGCCAGCCTTTCGGGGGGTCAGGCCAGCTTTGCGGATCCTGACGGAGTTTTATGATGTATGACATGAGAGGCTGTGGGTTCACGGCTCTCACCGGATTAACTTGGGAAACTAGTTTTCTTGGCTATGAGCCCAAAATAATTATTTCTTACTCTTCTCTGTCTACGATGTTAACAGACACATGCCGAGCACAGCCCAGCCGGTACAGCTCGGGCCGGCAGTCTCTCCCACCAGCCCCTCCTGGCCCGTCAGGGTCCCCACACCTCAGGTCTGTGCTAACAGGGCTGCGGTGGGCAGACGGGCTTCTTCCTGAAGGCTCTGGACCGCCACTGGCCCCCGATGGCCTGGGCGAGGGGGCCTGGGCTGTGTGGCCCTTGCAGGAGCTGGGGTGCTGACAGGTGGGGCGGGTCAGAGCCCCACTCCCCAGCCCCCTCTTCCATGACGGGGAGGGTGTGGGGCTGGCGACCCAGCCCTTTGGGGCGCGATGGCGGGATGCACGGAGTCCTGCGGCCCCTCCAGTTCCAGCCTCTTTCACGTTCCCTTCCTGGTTGGTCTGGGCCAAACCTGACGGGACGGGAGCATCCCTCTTCCTGCTCCCCATCCTGTGGGTCTGACCTCTGGTTTTCATCTCCCTAGACCTCTGTGCCCGCTTGGCTCCTCAGTCTTTCAGCTGTGACAGTGACTTGCAGGGATGATATCACAGAAGCTCAGCTGCTCTGCTGCGCTCCTGCCTCTGGAATCTTGGCTGCTGACATTCTGGCTCTCAGTGGCTCTGCACCTTCTGGTACATGCTTCGCACCGTGCCTGGCGTGGCTCAGTGGACAGCTGGGCTGCCGCATCCACAGCCCCTCTCTGTGTGGCTCCACCAGGTAGCTAAGGCCCGCTGTGCAGTGGAGGTCAGAACAAGCACCGGCCATGACCCCGAGGGGCTGCTGTCTGGGGCCACGAGGTGAGGAAGCACTGCTGCTCCTTCGCTCCCAGTTCACGGCTGATACGGCTGCCAAAGCTGAGGAGACCCAGAGCGTGGCGGCCCTTCCACTAAAAACGTGACACAGCTGCCCCTGAGGGCTCCAGTGAAGACAGAGCAAGAGTAGGACGGAGGGAGGACAGCCAGCTCCTTCCCACAGTCCCGAGGACCTCAGAGAGGCATGGTTCTGGACGTGCCCCTCTGGCTGTGCCAGGACACCCTCCTCGTGTGCTGGGAGGGTGAATGGGGTGCAGGGGGTGTGAGGAACAGTCCACCTTGCTCAACTTCACACCTGCCCCTCAGAGCGGACCCTGGAGGAAGTTGGTGGTACTGGGCAGCTGCCCTCTCCTCACTGTTCTCCATGTGAAGAGCCTTTTTGCCCTGTGACACCCTGTCCTTTGTAGCTGCCAGCCTCTGGAGGAAGCACCAGCACCCACCTGTACCCCTGAGAGATCTGTCTGGGCCACAGTCTCTCCATTAACGCTCGTACCACCAGAAGACATGGCGACCATGACCAGCGAGGCTGTGCAGGGTGGCCTGATGGCTCACTGGGGACGCCGACCTGCCCAGGGAGTCCGCCTGCGACGGGCCTGCCTGCCTGAGCGAGCCCTCCCGGCCAGTCCGACCTGCACGCACACAGAGGCCAGTCTCACCTTCTGGCCACTCACGGCTCTTCTGAGACCCCAGAGGCCTGGTGCAGGGAGAGGCGTCCAGAGAAACCCAGGCCACACCACCACTGATTTGAAAGAAGCCTGACCAATAAACAGCATTTATTCATCTACACCCTCACGTACACGTGAGAAGCAGAACGGAGACTGCTGAAATCCGAGTGAGTGGTTCAGAAACTGACTTGGGAAATCCTGCCTGAACGTGGTGCAGAAATGGAAGCGCGGATGACAGCAGTGATGCAGGTTCAGCAAAGTCAACGGCTTCGCGGTCAGCTTCCCAGGAAAAGAATGATGTAAAAAGTTGGAGCTGAAACCCCCAAGCGCAAGCAGCCGTGGGCCTCAGGGCTGACGGACAGGTCCCAGGGGCGAGAGGCAGCCCACACGTGCTCTGGCAGTTTCTCGTTTCCAGGGATGAATTGGAAGAAAGAACAACATGAACATTTAGGCTGAAAATGTAGAAAGTGAGTGAAAAAGCAAAGACGGAAACAGGGAAGAGGTAGTCCAAGGGGTGTCACGTGTCTGGTCTGAACTCCAGAGTACGAGGCGTGGGGAGTGGTCGGGGCCGGTGGAGGGCCCCACCCTGTGCTCGGTCTGCGGGCGCGGGTTCTGGGTGAGGGCAGAGGAAGGGTGTTCACACATAAGGGCCCCGCTCACCTCTCGAGACACGCAGGCTGGGCATGGCGGGGGCAGGGCAGGGCCCACAGTCTATGCAGCCACAGGGTTTCTTGGCAGTGGGGGGGATGTTTAAAAGGATAATCAGGACAGAGCCACCGAGTCTGGCTCCCAGCTGAGAGCTGACCTGGACGGTGAGGCACAGCGTCGGCCCGTTCCATCTTTAAACGCCCACGACTGGAACAAGGGCTGAGAGGAGAGTCCCAGAGACCCGCTGCCCCCAGCATCCTCTCCTGCACCCCCATCCTGCCTGCTTCCCTGAACCCACTGGGATTACGCTCCCAGGTGTGCACTTCCTTCCACCGTGTGGTGCAGAGCTGACTGGAAACGGACTCGGGGTGTCCCAGAACTGCCCCCAGAGGAGCGGCAGCTGCGCATACCGCCTCCACCCTCCCTGACACCCCAGAAGCAGGGCCCATGTCTGTGCCATCCCCTTCTGCCTCCTCACTCTGACTTCACACTCCAGGCATGCCAGTTCTCAAGGTTAAAACTCCACCAGAGATCTCTGCTTCAGGCCGAGAGGAAGGAAGTAGCGCTGGAGCCGCCGTTGCCAACACAAACAGCTGGACGCTGAACAAAACAGACGAAGCGACTGTGTGTGACACGCGGCTGTGGGCCCCGCAGGACTCCTGACTCAAGAAAGAAGGGAAACAAACAGATCTGCCCGGCCTTTGGTGGGCGCACAGGGAGGAGCCCTCGGGGGGCCGAGCCTGAAGTTGGGCAGGTCAAGGGACTGATGCCCGCCACACAGGAGGCAGCTGCAGACACCCTGCGGGCCCCCCTGAGGCTCTGCCCACCCCTGCGCTCACAGGCACACCGGAGCCCCCACAAGCCAGGGAGAAGGCACTACCAGGAGGCCTGGCAGTGAGCCCCACTCACTGGTTCGGGCGACTTTCAAGCCCTGACGAACCCGCGTGTGGACCCCTCCTGGAAGCCAGGTGGGCAGCAGAGGTCCCCGGCCGTCCTACGGGCCGGCCTGAAGGAGAGCCGAGAGCCTCAGCGGGGGCTGTTTTAGATGCACTCGGAGGATTTGAGACAAATCCAAGACGATCAAATTGATTTGCAAGTAAATCCACTGCTTGTCAGGAGAGAATCCAGCACTACCACACTGGCCAGTGCCCAGTCCGCAGTTACGGGCAAGTCCGCAGCAGCACGAACCACGGCTGGGAGGAAAGGACGGGCTCGTAGAAACGAGCCAGAGGCGGTGCTGACTGGGAGCAGGTCGATGGGAATGGTGAAACAGAAGCCGTCAGTAAATGAAAGGATTTAAAAGAACACATGGTCATAACTAAGAGAAACAGAAAAATGACAAAGAAGAACCAAGAGGTAATGCAAGATTTTAAAAGGTGATACAGGAAATGGAGAATTTACTGCAGAGGCTTTGGACAAAACCGACACAGAGGAGAAAAGTTAGCGGCTGAGTGAGAACTTTCTCAGCTGAAGCGCAGAGCGGCCAGAGCTGAGCGGGACTCGGGCCGGGGCCAACAGATCGGTTCTAAAGCCCGAGTGGGTGTGTCCCAGAAAGGGAAGGTTGGCAGAAACAATAGTTAGGAAATCGTGTCCGAACACCCTCCTATTTTGATGAAAACTATAAATGCACAGATCAAATAAGCCTAAGGAATCATAAGCAGGACAAACGCAAAGAAGTTCACACCACAGCACATCAAGTCAAACTGCTGACAACCAGTGGCAAAGATACAGAAGCAGCCAGAGGGGAAGAAAAGAAATGAAAACGATACAAATAAATTAAAGCATCTACTGTGCTCATGGGTAGGAAAAACTAATGTCGGGAAACTTCCCATAGCGCCTGAAGCGGTCTGCAGACCCAGTGCAGCCCCCATCAAACTGCCGACGGCGGGTTTCACAGAACTGGAACAAGCAAACCAAGAATGTACATGGAGCCGTGAAAGACCGCAAATAGCCACCATAATCTTGAGAAGGGAGAACAAAGTCGGAAGCATTATGTTACGCGATACCGAAGTGCACTCCAAGGCTACAGTAATCAAAGCAGTACGGTACTGAGGCAGAACAGACACAGAGATCAACGGAACAGAACAGAGCCCAGAAATAAGCCCCGCCCATGTGGGTAATATGACAAAGGGGACAAGGACATACAGTGGGGGCAGAGGTGGTCTCTTCAATAAATGTTGTCGGGAAAACTGGACACATACGTGCAAAAAATAATAAAACTATACCTTTCTCTTATATCATATACAAAAATGAATTCAAAATGCATTAAAGACTTAAATGTAAGCCATAAAACTCCTAGAGGAAAACTTAAGCAGTAAACTCTTAGACATTACTCTTAGTATTAATTTTTTTTTGGGGGGGGCTGTCTCCTCGGGCAAGGGAAATAAAAGAAAAGAATAAGCAGGACTACGTCAAATTGAAAAGTTTTTGCAAAGCAAAGGAAACCATCAACAAAATGAAAAGACAACCCACTGAATGGGAGAAGATACTGGCCAATGATACATCTGACAAGGGGTTAATATCCAAAAACATACACCTTAACACCAAAAAACCAAATAGCCCTATTTAAAAAATGGACCCGAATAGATATTTCTCTCAAGAGGGCACACTGACGCCAACAGACGTATGAAAAGATGCTCAATGTCGCTAAGCATCAGAGAGATGCAGACTAAGACAATGAGATACCACCTCACACCTGCCGGAATGGCCACCAGCAACAGATCAGCAAACAGCAGCGGGGCGAAGGTTCGGAGGAAAGGAGCCCTCACGCACTGTCGGCGGGGTGCAAGTGGCTGCAGCCGCTGTGGAAAACGGTGTGGAGATTCCTCAAGAAATTAGAAATGAAGTTGCCTTATGCCCCAGTGATTCCACTTCTGGGTATTTATACAAAGAAGTCTGAACCACTAATCCGGAAAGACACACGGATCCATGTGCTCACTGCAGCATTGTTTGCAACAGCCAAGATACGGGAGCCCCTACACGTCCACTGATGGGTGAATGACTAGAGATGTCACACAATCTCACACACACACAAACACACACACACACTGGGATGTCCCTCGTCACAGGAAAGCACACAGTCATACCGTCTGCATCAGCACGGACGGACTAGAGGGCACTGTGTTAAGTGACACGAGTTGCACAGAGAAAGACAAACACTGTACGGTTGCACCACACGGGGAATCTAAAAAAAACAAAGCAGACGAAGAACCCAAAGAGAGAAACAGACTCTCAGATACGGAAAACGAACGGAGGGTGGTGGGACGGGGTGGAAAGGCGGACGGACGGAGGAGTACAGGTCGGCAGTTACAGTCAGCCGTGTCCAGCACAAGGAATATAGTCAGTGACACTGTGGTCACTATGTACGGAACCAAGTGGGCACCAGACTCATCGGGGAGCCCTTCACAAATCACAGAAACGCTAACCTCTGCGCTGCACACCTGAAACCAGTATAATACCGAACGCCGACTGTAACGGGAAAAACGGAACCAAGCGCAGGACTATCAGTGGGCGCACAACGGATCTTCTTGCCTCTTACTTTTCCAAACCAGTTACTTTCCATTTACAACAAGAAAAAGTGCCATCAGGGGGATTCTCGGTGCCTCTGGGGGTCCCCTGGCCACCCCACACCCGTGGGGCCACACCCCAGTGGCATGAGCCGTGGGCCCCGAGCTGTCACCGGCTCCTGCAGGTGTGTGCTGCAGAGGCTCCGGGGGCCTCCCCGCTCTGATCTGGGGCTTTGTCATCTTGCTAGCTGCAACCTGAGCCTTCCTGGGGGACAGACGGCTCAAGCTATCCCTGGTGACCCACAGTGCCACCCCCCACGGTGAATGGGGGGTTTGGTGGTGGCCGATACTTGGCAGACCTGAGCAGCGTCTTTTGAGCGACAGGCCCCAGAGAAAGAGGTCCAGCTGCTCAGCACAGGCAGGAACGGGACACACGCAGGGTCTTCTTCAGCCTTTGGAAAGAGAACTGGAAAAAACAAAGAGCCACGCCAGTGCCCCACAAAAGCACCAGAGAGAGGTCTGTATCCCTGCAGCCCAGGCGCTTGCAAGCCCGGCCCGGCCCGATTCTGTGGCAGACACAAGCCTGGGCCACATGAGCAAGGACACAGCGCAGGCAGGTGGGAGTTAAGCCTTCTCCCTGACGTTCTAGGTGGCATCGCTGTCCATTTGGCACCATTATCTTGATGGACCGTAGCTTTGAATCAATGCCTGGTGACACCTGCCCTGCTTCCTGAAGAGGTCACGTGAGCCCAGCCTCTGCAACCTCAGCTGCAGACATGGGTGCAGGAGCCGAGGGCCAGCCCCAGGAAGGTCATTTCTCTGTGCAGCTGCAAGAGCATCAGCCACACCTGATGCCTGAGCCGCGTGACCGTGACCCAGAACGCCCTGGCGCCAACACGATTCCCAAAGCCTGAGTTTTATCTGGGTGAGACCTCGGGAGCGCACGTCAAAAGGCATGGCCACGTGGCCCTGAGTGACCTCTGAGCATCGCCTGTCGCCTGGCCCTCCCAGGGCTCTTGCCGTAGAGGGCCTGGGCGGGGCAGCCCTGGCACCAGTGCGTTTTCTAACAACCCCTTGGGTCATTCCTATGTGAGCCCTGCTGGGTGGCTCTGACTCCCTGGAGGACTAGGTTCAACAGGGCACAGTTTGGGGATGAAAGTCTGTTTCTAATAGAAGAGCAGAAACCACGGGAACATCACTTGGCCGTGAACAGAGCCCTTGTCAGGCACATGTGTGTCCCCACCCGGCCTACTCCCCTTTACCTGCCCCGTCCATCTGGATGGCCACGTTTTTAGTAAAAATGGGGTGTGGTGTCCCGTGCATAGCCCCTGTGTGCCGAGGGGTCTGTGATCTTTCTCGGCGTTGCTGCAGCATCTCCACTGAGGGAAATGAATCGATCACACTGCGCATCTGCATTTACACCGGCCGGCGGAGGCTTAATTACATCCTCAGTGCACGACGCAGCCTGCTGGAGACCCGAATGGGGCAGCGGCCCAAGACCTGCGCTGGGGCAGCTGGAGCTGGACGACGTGCAGGAAGATGAGTGGTGAGCGCTGGCCTCTCGGGCCCAGGAGACACTGCAGCAGATGTTCTAAGATGAAGCAACAGGACTCCAAAGAGGGAGGGACGGGCTTCTGGAACTCACTGCTGGGCTCTCAGCTTGCATGGCCTTGCCAAGGACACATGCTTATTCGCAGGAGACTTTCTGCAGCCCGGAATCCAGGGGCAGGTACCCAGAATTCGGGGCTGGTGGAGGCAGCTCTCTGTGCCCACAGCCATGGGGATGGCCCCACTATACCATGTCCTTAGGACTTTGGCCAAAGTCACAGAGATTAGAAAGAGCAGGAAGTGGTGGGAGGTGCAGGAGAATCTGGTCTGGGACCCGAGATGAGTCTGCACTGACCAGGAGCCTGCAGCCCGGCGAATGCCCGTCATGTGCTAGGATGGGCTGTCTGCCCAGTTCCACGGTGGAAGCCAACGACTGCCCCTCCAGGGTCTCTCCCTCAGGCTTGGTATCAGAGCGGGGGTCTGAGGCTGGGGTGGTGCGCTTCTTCACAGAGACAATGGCCTTGCAGAATCCTCTGGAGCAGCTGTATAAACTCAGCGTGGGAGGAGGTAAGGTGCTCACATCCTCAATCCTTTCCCAAGGGGATGAACGGAAACAAACAGAACCAGAGCTGCCTCTTGGGGTCTCAGGCACAGGGACAGGTGCTCGGCCCCTATCACGGCACCTCGCAAACCCACGGGGCACACCTAACATGAGCCACTCCCCAGAGCGACTGACGCGCCCAGCCCAGGGCAGCAGCCCTGAGGAGAGCTGAACACTTGTCATGAGTCTGCACCCTGGGGCCCCCCAACCCTGAGACCCCACACTGCCTGCCATGGGGCTGGACCTGTCGCAGTGGGGCCAGCTGGCCATTTGTCTTCTCTGCTCTGGACAGCTGAGGCCTGACCCCTGAGGGGGCAACACACCAGGCCTTGGAGAAAAGCCACAGCTCTGAGGTTCTCTTGCTTTGTCCTGGCATGGCATGGGGCTGGAGCGGACAACGCTGGGGACATGCCTGGACTAGGGGCTCCCAGGGCCTTCAGGGAATGGAAGGCAAATATGTGGGCTGGTCTTCTGGAATAATGTTCAGAGCCACAGGCTAGCAGTAAGGCCCTTTGAGGTGCAGCCCTGTAAACAAACAAAACAGCTAAAATACCGGGCCGTGAAAGCAGGTGAGTAGGCAGGGGCAGGGGCAGGGACGGTTAGAGCACCCTAGGGCTTCAGGGCCGTCTCGGTGGCAAAGACGGGAGTTAGACTTAGACTTCCTGTTAGTTAACGAAGCATGTACTCGCTTGAAAGAAATGGAGTGTATAACTTACTAGTTGGGAGAGGAAAATAATGGCATGAGAAAAACCTCGAAAGAAAGCGAAAAGGGACAGAAAGAAAATAACACGTGTGGAAATAAAGACACGGGTTGAGATGTACGGACTTGTCCCGCGGAAGAGAATGCATGTTGCCGGCCTCAGTCTGGAGAGAACCCTGCTCCTTGCCGTTAAAGAGCCACACCGGACAAAAGGACACAGGCTGAAAAGCGGAGGGAACAGATCCAGACTCCGCAAATATATGAGAATATTACGACTTTTTTTGGCCAATAAATTTGAAAACATATGAAAGGGACAAATGTCCAGGAAAATGTTTGTCCTACAGCTGCCTTCAGAAAAACATGGAATCCCTGCATGTCTGACAGCCCCCAAAGGCACTAACTAGTCAGCGTCACGGACACCTGAGAGGCCAGGTGGCTTGTGCAGGAGCACTGTCTCTGTCCTCGTGAACGCATGCCGAGAAGGGGGCCAGCCCTCCCCGAGCTCGGTGAGAGTGACCGGACGGCCTGAGCAGAACCGGTAGGGCCCGTGCAAGATGGAAAATCACAGACAAATCTCATTCACCGACAGCCATGCAAAATCCAAGATACAGTGCTAGCAAAGCACACCCAGTAACGTATGAACATACGCAGCGTGTTAATCTGTTGAGTTTATCTTAGGAAGGTAAAATTGGTTCAACATTAGCGGTATTAATGCAATTCACCACATTAACAGATTGAAGGGGGAGAAAAGTGATCTCACAACTGGTGGGAAAAAAAATTTGTTAAAATTAAACATCCATTCATGACTAAAAAATACCCAAAACAAAAATCACAAAACAAAACTTCCTACTAAAGCAGAAACAGGAGAGAACTTGATAAAGGCAGCCACAAAAACCAACCAACCAGACAAACCACCTCCAGTCGCATCTTGCTGGGCCAGGGAGCCTGTCCTTTGGAACCGAAGGGGGGTGGGCGCCCGGCTGCCTATTGCACCTGCGACCCGACACAGCACACTGGCCCCAGACACCAGGAGCAGGACCAGCGAAGTCACGAGGGCACTGCCGTTACAGCATGCAGGTTACCCGTGATGAAAACAAACAATAAGCAGGACACAGCAACTTTAGATCCCGACAGTGTTTTCCTGGAAACCGACAAGCCATGCTCGTACTCACAGGGTCTGCAGTGACTCACCTGGAACAGGATCTGCAAGGTGCCATGAAGGATGCACATCCGCCGTCCCAGGAAGATGAAGAAGGGCACCACAAGCTCCAGGAAGTGGTTGCTAAGTGTCTCGAAGCGATGGACCCACCACGGGGACTGGTGCAGGAAGTAGGCCATGGGGTTGGGCACCGGCTGCGTCTGTGGAATAGGAGGACACCTGTGAGCTGTACCCTAAGCCCCACCTCACAGGGGACCCCAGCCGGTCTGTACTGGCCACGTGGTGTCCACTGGCCGGTTTAGGACGGAGAGGGGGCTTTTGGGAGAAGACGGATCTGGGACTGTCCTGGCTGGAAAAGGCACAGGGGAGGCTGGTGCCATGGCCCTTCCTCCAGAAGCTCACCTGCTGCCAAGATACAAATCTCCAGGACAGGGGTGATGGGAGCACATGTCTAGGTCTTTTTGGGGTGCACATCAGAGGCACCTGCCCCTGCACGGTTTCCTGTAATTCTGACACAGATCCATTCAGGGACCTCGAAGGTCCTGGTTACGTGGGAGCTCAGATGCTGGGGAACAGCCTGTGGTTAGAGCCCCGAGCAGCACAGGGCACTGGAGAGCCCCATTCGGAGGACAGGGTACCGGGGGTTAGGGGACTGTGGGAGCCTGTCTCAGGCGAATGCTTACATGAGAGTGATGTCTGCCTGAAGGACGAGAAGGCTGGGGAACAGGTCCCGGCCCTGAGTGTGTGTCCCTGGGAGCACACGTGTGTGAAGTGGGGGGGGTTCAGTGTGTCCCAGGAGGCCTGAGTGTTGACTCCGCTGTGGTGCTGGCCAGCCCAGGGCCCAGCTGACAGGCCCTGCACCTTTGAGCACAAGGCCCTGTGGTCTCCCAGGCTCCCCATTCTGTAGCTGAGGCCAGGAGCAGGCCACGCAGGTCACGTGGCCGGCCACCAATGCTCGGATGGGCTGACTGTGCCGACGCCATGTGGGGCTTGGGATGTGCCTTGAACCGGGCTCACTGCCCCTTCGAGGAGGCCCCAGTGTGACACTCAGCTGTTGGTGAAGGGCATGGGTCTCACGGTGCACAGGGACCCCTCCACGCCGACAGGACACCAGGCACTGGTGGCTCCAGGCCCAGGTGGACCTGCTGTGCTGCCTCTAACACGAGCTGGCTCCCTTTCCCGTTTGCAGAGAGGACGGCGATTCCCGGCCGGGGTGGCGGTGTACTGTGCCCACGCACCACCCCTCCCCTGGGCCTGGCCCTGGAGCCCCCTCATGCTCCCGGGCACTCACAGGCACCCTCCTCCCTCTGGGGGACTTACATTCTCTGTGCGCGCACACACACGCACATGCCGCAGACACAAAGGTGGCCGTGCAGGCAACAACGGCCACTGTCAGGCAAGGCCGGGCCAGAGACACAGGCGGGTAGTCGCCGGTGTGCCAGCATGGCTCCAATAATATCAAACACACTTGACCTTGTCACACATGGTTTAGATGCCAGAGGAAGAAAGTGCCTCTTGCAACAGCAACGGCAGTGCTGGCCCCAGCCCCTTGTGACCTGCTCCCCAGCCACAGTGTCCCTCACCTGCTCCTTTGCCCCGTGGCCTCCCGGCCCCAGCACTGGCCTGGCTGTAGCCTGGCTCTTACCTCTGCCCTGGGCACGCTTCCTCTCAGATTTGCTGCAGGCACAAGGAGGCGCCTGTCCTGCTGGTGGCCTACCGTATGATGGGCACAGAGAGGTGACTGCTGACTACAAGGAGACACTGGTCGAAGTGCAATGGCCCAGGCGCCCTGAATAGTGTAGGCCTTCTCCCTGACACTCAGGGAGGCGGGAACGAGTGAGTGGCCATGGTGAGAAGCCCCGAAAATGGCAGAGCTCCTGGCCGCCTGGCCACCCATCGGCTCAGAGGTAGGACGGCGGCTGCGGAAGGGTAGCTGACCCACCTGGGAAGGTGTTTTCCTGTTAACTCTTCACTTCATTTGGACACAATTCCTGACTTAGAGAAAAGTTGCAAGAATAGTAAGGAAAACCCCTGAACTCCCAAATGTTTCCATGTTACCCCTCCTCCTTCTCCCACCACAGGCGTGTCTCCTGTGCCACCTGGGAGCCAGCCGGCACACGGCAAGCAGCACCCGCAGCACTTCAGGGCGAATGTTCCAGACGGGTGCTCTCCCGTGTGCACAGTAGCTGTCACAACTCGGGACTTAGGCCAGTTGGCCGATTACTGTCCTAGACGAGAGGAAATCCCAGGTCACACGCTGCCTCTTGCTCCCCAGTCCCTCCGGCCCAAGCACGGGGCATGGACACTCTGGAGCGCATGCTCACTTGCAGGACACGCCTCAGTGGGGTGTGTCTGACGTTCCTCACAGTAGGCTGGGGCACCCACTTGTGGCAGGAAGACCCCAGGAGTGACAGGTGCTCTTTCTTGGGGCCCAGGGTGTCAATGTGTCTTAGTACAGGTAGTTCCCACCTGGATCTCCTGGTTAAGGGATGTCGGCCAGGGTCCTCCCCTGCAAAGCTACTGTTCTCCCCTTTGCAGTGTGAGGCCCTGAAAACAACCTGTTACACCCAAATGCCCCATCTTCGGCACCTTTGATGATCTCGCTGAAGTCAGTCGTCCCAGTGGCATTTGAACAGTGAGTTCTGGGCCCAATATTCCTTCTGCGTGGCGTTCCACTGTAAGGAGAGGCTGTCCCGCCTCTCCGTGTATGTACTGGGGCCGGTGTGGACGTGCGGGTTATTTTATTCAGTGGACCATTAAACACGGACCATGTGTTTTGATGGTATATACCACTTTCTGAACATTTTCCTAATTTCTGGCACTAAACATGCTCTAGGGTCACCTGAACCCCTGCTTGCCCAGCCCTGGGCACAGCTGTCTCTCCCAGAAGCTGGGTCCTTCTGGCTGAGGCCAGACTCACCCTGGCCTGGGCATCACTGTCTCCGGGCTGCTCAGCAGGCAGGGCTGGGACCTGGACACGTGACTACGTCTCACCTGACCCTGCATCCATACCAATCTAGCTCATCAGTCTCTGCGCTGAACTGAATTCCGAGTGGGTTTCTGCAGCTTTGGGGAGCATGCGGCAGGCCTCTCCCAGTCTGCCCCCAGGGGCTCCCGGCAACTATGCCTATTTCCCCTTGTGAATGCGGAGGGAGGGCAAGGTGGGGAGGCAGGCCCTTCTCTGGAAGGGGGCACAGGGCTGTGGGGGCAGGGAGGCGCAGGAGCGGTGGGCAAGCAGGCCTGTCTGGGGTGTTTCTGTTCACAGGCCTGCGCCAGGTAATGCCTGAGGACAGTAATCCCCACGGTCCTCAAGTTGCAGGGATTCTGGTGGTTAACAGCAACTTAATTCAACAACAGAAAAAGGCAGCAAATCAGTTCCAAATGTTTCAGCTTTTTAAAAAAGCTGGCAGAGTTGCCCTGGCCAGTGGGGCTCAGTTGGTTGGAGCGTCATCCTGTAACTGCAGGGTTGCGGGTTCGATTCCCAGTCGGGGCATATGCCTGGGCTGTGAGCTTGGTCCCCGTCTGGACATGTGCGGTCCGTGGTCCAGGCATGGGGGCCCCCAGTTGGGGGCGTCCGGGAGGCACCCAATTGCACACCCACATCAGCGTTTCTCCCCCTTCCTTCCTCTCTCTCTAAAAAGCAATGAAAAAATGTCCTCAGATGAGGATTTAAAAAATTGAGAAAAACAGCAGAGCTCTCTGGAGGCAGTATGTGTGCATGTGTGTACACAAGCGTGTGTACACGTGTGTGGGTGTGCAAGCCCATCCCCACGGGGCCTGTGGCCCCGGACAGGAATGGGCGCCAGGCACCCAGCAGCAGGCTGAGCCGTGTCGACGAGGCCAGAGCAACCGCGAAGCGTGTCTGCTTGCTCCGCGGGCTGGTGGCAGGCCTCTGGGACGGGAGGCCCTCTCCTGGCACACAAACTTGCTTTCTGCTGGTAGCACCAGGGAGAATGCCCAGACGGACAGATGGCGACGGGACAACTTGTTTCCCCCAAGTCAGGATGAGCCCGCAGCACATTTTAGGGCCCACTTTCAGAAAGGGGCCCGACCACAGACCGATTCTCGGCGGTACATGCAGGCAGAGCGGCAGGCTGCTCGGGCCTGTTTGTGGCCGAGGGATAGCAGGCCCTGCATACTTCTTTATTGGTAAAAGGCCCTGCTTTTTACCAACAGTCCCAGCCAGCCAAAGAAAGCAAGTTTTGACAAGATGGCCGTGTCCTCTCCATGGTGAGGGGAGGCTGAAACGGGAGCCCACGCCCGCTCTGGCTGCCTTGTGGGGTCCTGGCACCAACACAGCCTCTTCCGCCCACAGCCACCAGACATATTGAGAAGGGGGAGGCCTAGGGCCCTCTGCACTCTCCACCCCACCCCATAAGCAAAGGAAGGCACTGTTAAAGCAGGTGGTATGGCATGACAATGCATTCATGGCTACGTTAGCATCACTGCTGGCTCCAGGCTGTGCTGGCCCTGACTAGCTCATCTGGGTGGAGTGGACACCCCAAGTCCCATCATGGGGATGTGGCCAGCCCAGGTCTCAGGAAGCACAGATTTGGGTCCGAGGACCTTCTCTTCTCGACCCCCAGGCCCCTTGTTGAAAAGAGCACCATGTTCCTAGGCTAGAGAGACTGAATTTTATAAATCCAGCTCAGGACTGGCCTGAGAGTAGGCATCCCCCACCCGAGGGCAGGGAGCTGTGCTGGCTTGGGGATGGGGGCCACACAACAAGGATGTGGGGGGCCTGGGGCTGAGTGGCCCCAGCTGCCAGCCAGCAGGGAAACACAGACCTTGTGCAGAGATGTCCCTGCCAGTCCTGCTGGCCTCCCCAGTCCTGGAGACACCTGTGGCCAGCCTGGGGCCTACGTGCCGTCCAACTCAGTACTTGGTCCAGGGGTGGTGGCCGGCTGTGCACAGGGCCTGAGGTTTTTGCTCTGTCCAGCTCCTCAACCCAGTACCAGGTGCGGCTGATACTCAGGTGAGCTGGAAGGCGAAGGCCCTCTCCTAGAGGTAGCAGGCACACAGGCAGAGCTCCCTGGCCGGCACCTGCTTGGGGACAAGTGAGCACAGTGCATGTCCCCTGGACCCCTGGACACAGCCTCCCCGTTCACTGTTACCTGGCTCTGACTGCCCTTGGGATCCCCTGGAAGAGATGGCCCGTGTCCCTTGCCCTTTGGAGCAAGCGGACCGAGTTGGACTGATGAGCACAAAGTCTCTGTGCCAGTTGCGCAGAGAGGTCCGCGGGGCTCATCTGGAAAGCCCCAAGGAGAGGAGGGCCCGGGTCAGGGCCTCCTCACTCCAGGGTGCTGCCTTGAGAACAAATGAGAGAAGCATCTGCGAGGAAAATGAGCCAACAACACAGGGAGAGAACGTGTTTCTACGCGACCTCCAGAGCAGCCACGTCTGAGCATACTGAAGCACTGCCCCCCTTCAGGAGGCAGGGGCCTCTGTGTCCTGCGGTGGTCCTCAAGGAGCCCGTGCGGCAGGCCCATGTGCGCCTCCCTGCTGGGCAGCCCTGCTACTTGTAGGGCGTATATGAAAAGGAGAAAGATTGTAAACAGAGTTTGTTTCTGCTCGCTCGGAGCTGGGGAAGGAAGCCAGACCCTTTACTGGGTGATGCTGGGGGGAGGTGCCTGCATGTTCCTTGTTTTTGGAGGGAATAGTAGCAGAGAAGTGGGGCGCCGGCTGCAGAGATCAGGCTAACGACATCCTCTAAGTGTTTCCAAAAGAAATAAACAGACTGAGTCCAAGGAGAGCAAATCACTGAGCGGTGCCCACAAATAGAACCTGACGCAGGCTGAGCAGCCGCTGCCTGCTCCCGCAGCCACCTTGGCCACCTCCTGACAGCGCTTCTTACTTTCCATTAAGGCTCAAGGGCCCACCCTGTCCCTCAGGAGCAGGGCGCCTGGAGCAGGGCCTCCCGGGTCGGGTTTTGGCGTTTTTCGTTTCCGGAGCATAAATGTGTGTTTCCGTGCTTGGTGCCGGCTTCTAGGAACCACGTCACAGGGCTGCCCCAGGCTGTATGAGTCATTTTGCATCCTCATGGAAGCCCCAACAAGATGCGGCTTCTCAGGACGGGCAGGGCCAGGGCCAGGGCCAGGGGGCTGCAGACAGTGGGTGACTCCCCAGCCGCAGCGCAGCCCCATGCAGCCTCTGGGTCCATGCCTCATCGGCAGGAGCCCGGGCAGAGGACGTGGATGCTGGCTAAAGGGGCACATCAGGTAGGAAAAGGGAGAAGCCGTGACCCACATTTGAGGAGCTGAGCCAGCTGCTGCACGTTCGTGTTACTTCAGATTTGTGTGACGCTTCTTGACTCCCCCAGGTGAGGTGCTGTGAAGGACAGGACTCGTGCAATGGGCGCACCGAGCCAGTGACGCGTGGGTGCAGCGGGGTAGCTGGGAGACCAGGCACTCCCCACTCCCAGGGAGGTACGGAGCCGACTCTGCAGGTGGGAACCCCACGGTAGGTCCTGTGCCCTCAGCCCACGCGGGGCTTCACTGTACCATGTAAACGAGAACAAATATGGTGACTGTGACATGAACAGTCCCTGATGACACGGAATTCCCTGAAAGGAAGGCTCTGTGTTGTGAGGGCCCTGTTCCCCGGGGCGCACCCATTTCAGCTTCTCCTGTGGATTTACGGCCTGCCAGGAGAGGGTGTGTGCCGGCGGGGCCTGCTCCGCGTGTGGATCCCTAAAGACCCCGAGCCCGCCAGGAGGGGGTCAAGGCCTCCCTTCTCCTGCAAAGCAGGACAGTTTTATTTCTGTTTGCACTGAGCTGGAAAAAACCACCATGTTGTAAAATCTGGTTGTAAACCGTGGAAGTGGCGACTAGCGCATCGCACCCCATAAAGCACAGCGAGGAGTGGCCGGGCTGCCTGTGACGGCTGCAGGGCCCTGCGCGCCACGTGGCCACGTGCCCAGACACAACAGCCCAGACGCGCGGCGCTTCACAAGAGGCTCCCCTAAGAAGAGACAGTTTTAAGTAAGGACAGCACGACGAACACATGGAGAGCGATGAAAACTGCCTAGGGGTTTAGAAGGTAACAACTCTTCGGGGCGCAGTGTCACTTCCTGTTGGGGGACAAGCACTCTCCTCGGACGCCCCCTCCTGCCCCACAGCGAAAAGAAGAACAGAGGCGGTTTCCCAGCTAGTTTCTCAGGAACTACGGGTTTTGCGTTGGACTTTGGTGAGAAAGGGAGCACATGTGACTCCTGTCCGAAGAGTCTCTCACACTCTCGGGCCCCACTCGCCCCACTCTAACAGAAAACCCTGCGGTTGGAACACCCTGGCCCCGCTGATCCAGGACCCATGTCCTTTGTAGAGCTGGGAGAGGAGGTTTCGGGGTGGGGCACCTCCCTCCTTCGCCAGAGGAACTGATGTGTGTCCTGAGGACGCAGAGGTGCCCGCGGGTCGGCGGCTCCCAGGGGGTGGGCAGGGGAAATACCACATACCTGTCAAGTGAGAGGGCAGAACGGTAAGGCCGGCTATGGGTTCTCACGGGCAGCTGGGGGCCCCCGACGGGCAGGGCCCGATGTTGGGGCTGAAGGCCCCTCCCACGAGACCACAGCCGACATGGGGGTGTCCTCGTGGTGCTCACTTTGTGAACATGCACTGCCCCATGGCTACTTCCCACCCCCCACCAGGTGACTGGGAATGGAAAAAGGAAAGCGAGTTACAAATGTGGGGACAACCCACAGCACACACAGGCCCAGGAGAAGTGCAACACCACGAGGGACGGCAGCCACGTGCCGCGGTGCACACGGCCCTCCTCGCTCGGGCGGGCCAGGTCCCAGCCGGGTGGCAGTGGAGCAGCGCCCGTCACGCACTCAGACAAACCTGTTCGCCTAGCATTCTGTACCTGCCAGAAACCTCTTTCAAAACCAAAGGGGAAAGAGAGACCGTTTCAGACGGAAAAGCTGGAAGGACTCCTTTACCTGGAGGAAGCTGTCAGGTGAGAAAAACCCAGGCCCACGCCCAGGGCAAAGCCTGGGAGCAGTGAGCGTGCGGGTGGATGAGTAAGGCTGTCTTTCCAGCTTAATGGGGTGTCTTTAAAGGGCGATTTGACTGCTCAAACAGAAATGATGAAGTGGCGCACGGTCGTGTCCACGTAAATGCAGGCCAGCGCCAGCACAGGGCCCGGCGGCAGCAGTGGGGGAGCCCTGCCATCGAGTCCTTCACCGTTTATGAAGTAGGCGCGTCACTTGAAGGCAAGCTGTGATGAATTAAAGATTTGTCCTGTAGACCCTGAAACAACCACAAAAGTAACACAACTAAGAGTTCTGGCTAATAAGCCACGAACAGACATAAAAAGGAATCGTAAAAAACATTCAACTAATTCAAAAGCAGAAAAAGATGAAAAATAAAGACTGAAACTCATCATACCAAAGATTGCATTCAATGCCAATGATCTAAATACACAATTAAAAGGCAGAACTTGTCAGACTGAATAAAAAACAAGACCCACCTAAGTGCTGCCCGTAAGAGCCACACTTCAAATACGAAGACAGATGTAGGTTCAAAGTTAAAGCTTGGAAAAATGCATACCAGGGAAACGCGAGTCAAAAGAAAACTACCGTCATTACATTAACATCAGACAAAGAAACTTCAGAGCAAATGCTATCCGGAATAAAAGGTCACTTCATGTCGCTGAAGGGGGCCGTTTCATCAGGAGGCCCCCCCTCCAACACCTATGCACCTGTGACAGAGCTTCGAAACGCAAAGCGAAAGCCAGTGCAGCCGCACGGAGACGCGCACAAACCCGCAACTCCAGCCAGAGATTTTAACCCCCTTTCGGTACCTGAGAGCGCAGACGTACAGAAAAAATAAGGAGGACACAGAAGACTTGAAACACACCCTCAGCCAACTTGAATTAACGAACTTTATGGAACACAGAACACACATACCTTTTTAGGCTCCAATGGAACATTCACTAAGACAGACCGTATTCTGGGCCACAAAACAAGTCTGCATAAATTTTAAAAGATTCCCATCACACACTGCGTATTGCCTGACAATGAAGGAATTAAATTAGACACCAGTAACAGAAAGACGGCTGGAAAACCCTCACATGCGGAAGCTCTTCACGGAGTGGACACTCCAGTGTGCGGTGTGCCAGCTAATCCCCACGACACCCCCGGGGCTGCTATCAGCGTAAAGTCGGGAAACAGAACTCTAAGGCAACTTTCTCAGGATTGCACCAGCTTGAAGTGGTCGCCCTGCGAGGGCAGGCAGCACAGGTCTGCGTAAAGACATTCGGACCCGGGTTCACGCTCGGATGCTACCATTCCGGAGCTCTCTGCTGTAACAGAGGGACGCCGCTGACCCTGAGGCTGCACCCTCACCTGTCGTGGTCTTGGCCTTGGTCTGGTGCAGCTGGTCCTTCTGGGTGACCCCAGGGCATGGGCCCCACTAAAACCACGCTGTGGTCAGCCGCCCTGCTGGTCCCGACATTCCCTAGGCCCAGCACCAACCCCCCCTCCAGTCCCCGGTACACCCATAAAACACCCTGTTCTTACAAAATCAATAAAACTGCCAGTGGACAGAGCAAATATGCCGCGATTCCCAACCTACTGGAGGTAACTCAGTCACAGCTTCTACCAAGTTAACATTTACAGCTTTCACGGGAATGTCAACCTGTAATACAATTATTTCCAGACTGGCGGACCCCTGTATCTAAAGAGTGCTTAGTGACCCCCATCCAATTATGGTACAAAACAGCTGGTAGCCCAGGTCCCTGGGTGGCCATTACAAGTAGGATCTGCTGGCCCGAGACACAAAGAGAAGCCACCCGCGCTGGGAGTGGGTCTGGAATGCGGGACGAAGGAGGCGCTGCTGCGCTTGTGCACGGGGTTGGCAAGGCAGCCCGACTGTGCCTGCGCACAGCTGCGCCCAGGGCCCAGGGCCCATGAAACGTGCTGGCTACAGGTGGCCGGGCTGGACCAGTGTTCGCAGGTGGATTGCTGCAGCTCACCCAGAGGCTAGCCAGCATCTAGGGAGCAGACTTCCCTGACAACTCCCATTACCAGGAGGGAAACTGGCTGTCGGGGAGGTGGGGAGGGCCCTGGAAAGAGGCTGAAGGCTTCCATTGGCACTGCTGTCCTGGGCAGCAGGGCATGTCCATGGGGCTCAGCCCAACTTGGTCACCCCCGGGAGCTCCTTGGCGCAGCTGCCAAGGTCCCTGGCACCTGGGAAGGAGCGCTGGCCTGGGTCCTTGCGTCCGTGAGCTGACAGTGACCACAGCTTGCAAAGGGGTGAACAGTGTCCAGGAATAGGTGGCCACAGCACCCTTGTTGTGAGTTGAGAGACACTGGAACAAGGGACCATTTTGCACCCTGACATGTGAAGATGTGTCCTAGACAGGCAGCGGCCTTCCTGATCTCAAGAGAAAGAGAAAAGGCTTCTCCTAGGAATGCCAGCAGGAGCTGCCTTCATGCTCACGCCATGAGAGAGCACAGTGACGGGAAGCGTGTCCCGAGCACCTTGCACATACATGCTCAGCTGACCCTGAGGGGAGCACGTACGTGGTAGCGCCTCGCATGGACCGCCTCATGTGCAACTGGAGGGGTGGCAGACAGGGAGCACACCTAGTGACGACCTTCCTGTCGAGTTGCACAGGAAGGTTCTGCTCCGACAGCAAGGCCCTGGGGTGAATCCTGGAGGTGCCCTGTGAGTCAGCCGTTCCTACTGTGGGCTTGAAACTCCAGCTTAAAAACTCCACTGACACAACACAAAGGCCTCTTTTATGTGCTGTGAGGCTGTGGGGCTTTACAAATAATAGGAGTGGAAAGTGATTTATATCCAGGATTAAAGGTCAGCTCTGCATGCCGGACTCTGGAGTAAGACAACAGGGTAAACTTGTTTGAACTCATTCATGCACCCCTGGGGGTGGGGGAGAAACGGAGAAAAAGCCATGCAGGCAGAGCGGCTCCAGAGCGGCTGCAGGCAGGACCCACTGTGGGCAGAGGGACCCAGCGAGGCTAGGACACCTCTGACAGCTTAGCGACCAGAACACACAGTCTTCGTAACAGTGAGTCACCGAGTTGTGAAGTGATGGCTGTTTTATGTGAGTGATAGGCCCGATGCAAAGGAATTTAAGGAATAAACTTGTGTAATCAAAGTATACCAAAGTTAAAAAGTTCAAATTCGATTAATCTGTATTGTGGACACTGAGAGAGAAGATACCTACTAAAAAGGGCTCCTGGTGACTCTCTGGGCTCAAATAAAAACAAAAGAAACAAAACAAAACCAAACAACAGAGCCCAGCAGCCATTTCTGCACAGGGCCCTCTCAGGCACACTGCACTTCAGGGAGCTGCCTGCACCGAACTGCCTGCCTGCCCCGGGTTCTGCCCTCTGAGCCAGCCCTCCTAAAGGAGCCCCTGGAATCCTATTTCATCCAACAGAACGGAGCCTTTCCCAATCCAACTGGAGATGCACAGCTCTGACCAACCAGAGCAGCTCTATTCTGACCAATCAAAACAGTGCCTTATGGACCAATGAAACTTTGAAGATTTGGAGTCCTCATTTGCATGAGGACAGACCAATTAAGGATCAGGGGCGGGGACTTCCATCCATATAAGCCAGCTCCCCTGTGGGTCTAGGAGCACACTTTCCCTTTCCACCCAAGACTAAAGATTGCATTTCCTGGCTGAGCTGAAATCAAAGATGTCTCAGTAGAGCAGAGTAGACCAGCACGGGCCAGAGCAGAGGGGAGCAGTGAGGAGCGTAGCTACCTGGTTGAAGGAAGAGCAGCCGGGCCCCGGGGCTGCCTGACAGCCATGCTGTGTTCACAGCTATGATGTATCACACTGAACCAAGCTTCCGTCTTCAGCACATCCCAAACTGCAGATTCCTGTTGGTGCTGAACGGCACCAATGACCGCAGGTTGACAGTGTAGAGTGGTCCACAAAGAAACGCCAGTTTGCCGTTAAGAGCATTTTCTTAGTGTTCCAAGTGGAATGTTGCATATTTTAAGGGTAATTGGACAAAACATGAAACTGCTACGAGGTAAGCTATATTTATTTATCTTCCTTTCCTGTAGTGTCTGACAGTTGAGGTGCGCCTGTGGGCATTTCTTGTGGATGGTTTCACTAAGCGTGGGAGCAGAGCCTGTCGGTTTGCGGGTGGAGGCTTGCAGGGCGTTTTCCTGCCTTGGATGTGTCAGCAACACCGGTTTTGTGCGGCTGCAGGTCCCACCATCACCAAATCCACAGGAACTGCGCTCGCTGGTGGAGCATCGCGCAGAGGCGCCTGCCTTTTCTCTCGCTGTGCCTGACGATTTGCGTGTGAAAGACATTTGCCCAGTGTTGCCTCTGATTTGACCCACTGAACTCACCGACAACCACCTCTTAGTTGCGAGTAGATGGAAAGGCAAGGGGCTGCATGGGCACAAGGGCCCCTCAGGCCTAGGCCGACCGGCAGAGAGGGCCTCCTACCCAACAGTGTGTGGGCTCTCGGACCTGTGCAGTGAACCGTGACGGCAGTGCTGCTCCCCTCACTCTCTGTGCTGCGGAAGACCTTGTGCGGGAGTATCATCGGGCTCCTGCCACATGCTCTGGGTCTCTGAACACAATGGGTAGAGACAGTATATCTCTGACCCTGACGCCTTGTCCCGATGGTGAGGATGTAGAAAGACAGGCAAGGGCCTCAGGCCTCACACAGCAATCACGTCACGAGGACATGAGCTGCGTCCGAGAGGCGGGAGGGCGAGAGGTGGGAGAGGACATGAGCTGCATGCCGCTCCCACCAGCCCTCCACCCACTGGCTGGGTGTGGGTGAGTGGGGCTCAGCCGCCATTCCCTCACAGGGTCAGGACGCTTGGGAGAACTCACACAACCCTAAGCACCAGACGTGCCAGGGCTCAGCTCTGTGAGCTTCGATGTCCTAGGCCTTCACCAGGCTTCGCTGTGGTACCACCACGCAAAAGGGCATCCCCAGTAATAGCCAAGCTCGAGGTGAAACAGAGGCAATGACGAGAGGGGAGAGGAGCCTGAGCTCTTGTCTCGTTGGGAGCCTCTCCCTGCTGCTCAGGCTGCTCCCGACACCCCCACCAGCTTGGCTGCCTCCCATAGTGGGTCCCTCTCCTGAGGCCCCCACCCGCGGAGCCATGCCAGTGAATGAGGCACCCTCTATTGTCACACAGGCCCCGCCATTACCTGGAGCCCCCACTGCCACTGGCCATGGACTGGAGGAGTCCAGGTCACAGAGGACAGGCCATGTGGCCCACCCATCCTTGCCCCAGGGGCACAGACAACTTCAAAGGGATGAACTGAATGGTTTGCAGTCAGCAAACAGCATGGTCTGGCTGCGAAGGAGACATCAGTCAGTGCCCCCACTCCAAACCAGCTTACAAAGCGGGTATTGAAACAAGATTCTGCTGAGGAAAGGCTTCTGTGGCTACAGCGAGTTAGGAAGTGTGGTCCCTCCAAGGGCCTGACCCGGGAGCTGTGGCCTGCACTCTTTGTGACCGTGGCACTGGCAAGCAGGGCCTCAGAGTGCCACTTCGCTCGGCCCCGGGTCCAACATGGGCATCGGCCATCACATTCCTGGTGCTCAGCGAGCCACGACTTGGCCTGTCCTAGAACCTCGATTCCAAGTGGTCTGAGCTCACACACACCGATGTCCCAGCCTGCTGGCTGTCCCCAGGACTTGGTTCACAAGCCAGAGCTATGGTAGCCACGTTTCTGCTGCCTGCCCAAATCCCAGGCAGGCCTGTGGGGAAGAAAAGCTCTGCCCTGGAGAGTGCCAACTCCATGCCCTCCAGGGGACACTCACCCAGCCCTGCCCTCCACTCCCCAGGGCTCCTTCCATTGTCCTAACACAGAAGTCCTGAAGCTGCCTCCACCTTGGCCAGAGGCCACGTGCACAGGGAGCACGGGGATTTGCACCCAGAGGACTGACAGGCACAGCCTGTTCACCAGGCTCTAATGCCCTTCAAGGGGTCAAGGGGACACACGTGGTCTTCACACATCGGGTCAGTGTTGACAGGGTGGCTGAGGGGGCTGGCAGGCAGGCCCAGGACAGAGCAAGGGCCCTTGGCCCAGACCATGGGGACCCACACTCCCTCCTGCCAAGCCAGAAACATTTCCTCTCAGGCAATTTTTGAAAGGTCAGCTCTAGACCAGGGGTGGGCCACATGTAGGAGGGGAGGCCACTCTGAGGCACAGTAGGCGAGACGTGGGGTGATCTCCACACCCTGAAATAAAGCCTGATCTCCTAAGTGCAGCACACAGAGGACGCCTCCCTCCCGGGCTGCTGAACAGATGACACGGCCAGGAATAACGCAGTCACAGCAGGAAGTGGGCGTGACCCAGGACTCGGCAACATCCTGGCCTGAACCCACCTGGGACTAAAAGCTGCAGAAGGCACAAGATAGCCTGCAAGCCGCCATTCAGAGAAGAGCAGATAAGAACCCCGTTCCTGTGTTTGGGCTGTAAGCGACGAGCAGGGAACACGGGAGAGAACACCCTGCCTGGTGGGTAGTGCTCTCCACACACCAAGGCTTCCGCTGCCAACAGGAGCGGCATGAGTCCGATGTGAGAACTGACGCCCGATAGGCATGTACTCAGTACGCGATGAGCCCACGTGGTTGAGAAGACGAGTGACATTTTGATGCCCAGTGCCGTCAAATTAATTCCTAAGGAAAAATGATCCCAGCCCTCCATGCAGAGGCCAACAGTCAGGAGAGACAGGAGTGTCTACAGGGGCTGCACCAAGGCCTGGGTCCTGGCGTTGGTGGGGCATGTCCAAAACCCCGGGCCCAGGTAGGGGGGGCTGGGGGGCCCGAACACAGTATGACTAGGACCTGCCCTCCAGGAAGCTGAGACGTGCTTATACCCACATCCACAGAGGCTAGGGGCTGGGCACAGGGTGGAAAGGGCCAGCTCAGACTCTAGCATAGAGGGGCCTGCCTGGCGTCCAGGGCCTGGGCGGGACTGCGGACAGCAGCAGAGGGACATGGTACCTGTAACCAGATGACCCAGACCCATGACTATGGTGGCCAGATGCCCCATTCTGCCAGCCTCAGCAAGCGGGACCCTGCCTCTCAGACAAAGGAAGCAGGAAGGGGTGTCCAATGGGCTGAAGTCTGAGTTAACACGTCACCGCTCCTCACCTCATAGTGGAAGTCCATGCAGGTGAGGTCTCGCCAGCACCGGTCCCCCCGGACCTTGATCAGGCCCTGCAAGGCAAGGAGAGGAAGCAACATGAATCAATTCCCCAGAATAGCAAGGATCCCTGGGGACAGGGGAACCCTGCAGGGGGGAGAAACAAGCTAAAGTTCCTAAGCTAAAAGGAACTTTAAGCGAGCGACAAATTTTACCTTATACCTGAAGTGATATAAAGGGTAAGATGTAAAGAAAGCTTCACAAGGGCTTCAATGACGACGAGTCAGCAAACGCTACGGGGGGGTGGGGGGGGGGTGGGGGGGGTGGAAGGACACCGGTGCCGTCATAGCCAGTTCCTTCCGTGCTTTCTCTGTAACTCGGTTTTTGCTGTGAGCATCAGCACAGTGATGTGACTGGAAGGCTTTAAAAACGGACAAGTTTGCAAAGCTACACACACACAACCTCAGTCACACTTCTACAGACGCCAAGCAGAATGTGAAAGGGACAATGCTGCGACTGCTGTGACACACTATTCAGCAGCTCAGGTGGGCTGGAAGACTACGTCCACCCATATCCCCAAAGGGTCACTACTGTTTCATGGCACCCAGGAAACCCCCGGTGCTCAGGCCCCCGAGTGCCTCCAGGGAGCTGCTTTGCTGCCTGGTCCACCGGGAAAGTGGCTGCAGGGAGAGGGGACTCTGTAACAGCCCTTGGGCAAGCGTCTGGGAGCTGGCTAGCCACCCCAGCACCGTCGGCTCCCCTGCACCCTGCGCAGCTTCCAGGGCGCCATGCAACGTCCACATCATGGCTGGTCTGTGTTGCAGGGAGGACAGTCAGCTCACATGCCTTCCCCTTCCCTGCAACAACCCTCTATCTCTCCACACGAATGCTTCCTAAGTCAGAGACCAACTGTTCTCCTACCAGGAATAAAAACACTGCTTGACATGCAGAGATTCAGTTCCAATTCTGGTCTCTTATGTAATAGCTGGATTAGAAAGCGAGAAACTGCACCGATAAAGACACGACCCTGGAATGCAACTCAGCTTTCTCTTGTGATGGTGGATTCTGCAGCTACGACCACCTCTGTTTCACCCTCCCTCCATCCCTCCATCCACGCGCCACCCAGGCCGCCCAGGACAGTGTTCCGCATCACAGACGACTGACCCTAAACTTAATCACGTCTGTGAAACGCCCTCGCTGCGGCACTGAGATCAGTGTGTGACTGCATAGCTGAGGGCAGTGGACGAGACCGGCTGGGGCATTAAAATGACCTTTACACGTGGAAAGACTCTGGGGCAGCTGAGGGCTCTGAGCCAGAGACCAGAGTGTGAGCTGATGGGTCCTCTGGTGGCCATGCGGCCAGCAAGGCAGAATGACGGTTTGGGAGGTGGGACGTGTCCGATTCTGGATACGTCTGAAACATGGAGGACACAGGACAGGCAGAGGGACTGGAGCTGGTGTGGGGGGAGAGCAGCCAAGACCTCTGACCTGCACCCCTGGTGGGTGGTACGGACCCAGGGACCCCTGAAGGATCAGGGAGGAGAAACGTGGAGGGGCTTGTGGGGGCCACATGGGCCTCACCCACCTGGCCTTCAGCTGCACCTGCTGCCTCCAATGTCACGGAGCTGTGCCGCCAATGTGACGCTGTGCTCCGAGGATAAAGATGAATGAACCACTTTGCAAAGTGGAGAGTGACATCTTTCTGGAAACTGGGTTTGCTTACGTCATAAAGTGCCAGACACAACTTCCAGTCCGAATTTGGCCATATACAGTCATGTTTGCGTGAAAACAGAGCTTCAGAGAGTCAAAAGCGCCTGCCGACCCAGACCTCAGGGAGCCCGTCCTGCCTGTGGAAGAGCCGCTGGTTTGCAATGGAAACGTGCCCCCGTTCTGCACAGACCTCAGGCGTGAGGTCACACGAGGCTCCCTCGTGAGCACAGCTCCACTCCCTGCATCCCCTCAGAGTCTGAGAATGGTGCTCTTTGGAGATTCAAACCAGGCGAAGAAGAAAAAAAACAAAATAATTAAAATGTCATTCAAACTCTAAGCTGATATAAGACACTTAAAAATCTGAGACATTCTTTCAGGAGCGGAGGATAATTATATTCCTCCCCATCTACTGATTTCTCCCTACAATGCAGATGTCAGATTTTCCACAGATTTTTTTTTCTTCCAGAGTAAGTGTCAAAGGAACAAAGCCTTCTTTGAGACTTTTTTCAGCCCAAAATTAATTCTGAAAGAAAAAAAAAAACAGCACAGATAAGCCACTAACACGCAGACCCAGAGAGAGCTGAGTGACCCACAGCTGTCCATACAACCCCTGCTCTCCGCCTGGGACCAGGAACGCCAGCATGCGGGAACTTTCCAGGGCGGCTGAGGCCTTACAGGCCGTGGGTGGGAGGCAGGAGCATAAAGGCAGGAGGCTGACGGCTGCAGATGGGCTCCTCTCTGAAGCTCCAGGGTGTGAGAACACTCATCTTAAAAACTCCCATTTAGAAATGGGAAATTCCAGGGCCTCACACCACAGAACATCCATTTCTGTGAGGCTGCAAGGGTCCCTTCACACCTGATGGGGGCGAGGGGGCACGACCAGGCCTGCAGTGAGGCCAGGGGCGACAGCACATGGATGCCAGGGGGGCGACCCCTTTCCTCACGAGCACCTGCACACCACGGACAGCTCTGCCTGCAGTGCCTCATTTTGAACAAACACCTGTTCTACCACCCTCGGGGTCCCTGCCTGCTCCTTTTCCACAGAGGAGACGCCTCGTGGACCCTGGAGCCCTGAGCACTAATGGGTGGCTCACAAGTGTACAGGGACAGGCCATTGCTCCCACGAGCAGGCGTGGTGTCTGGTGTGCCTCTCGAGGTGATGGGGAGGTTGGGCCAGTGGGGGCCAAGACACCCTGGATTCTGCCCTGACCTGAGTAGCATGCTGCTTCTCTCTGTGGGAGCTGAGCAGGGCCCACACGGCCCCATGTGCATCTTTAACAGGTGAGGGGGACCCCACGTCTCAAAGTGTGCGGTGACTGCTGCATTTGAGCGGCACTTTTAGCACCCCGCGTGTTATGTTAGCAATCACAATGACTGACCTGTCTCCATATTTGAAGGCCCCAGCTAGCTCAGTGTCACCACCTGGCCCCACTTCTTACTCTCCAGCATCAGTTCGGTGGTGTAGGTGCTTTCTGACCCCAAGGTGCAATAAAATAAAAACGGACCATCTACACCCACGACGGCAAGCGTGTGTCCACACAGTTAAGTACCAGCCAGTCACAGGACAGCGCTTGGACTGTACCGTGTGGTTGGGGAGATAAACAGATCACTGCAGCCACGTTTTGTGGGGTTTCACTCTGCCTCCTCTCAAATCCTGGAGATGCTCCGAAAACTGCCATCGTGACACCTGCCTGTGACAGGCAGGCTGTGAGGCGGGGCTGCACAGCGTGGGTGGAAGGAATTGTCACAGGTCCTCGGAAGCATTTAGGACTCCGCGACCTTCTAGGCCACCAGCAGCGGCTGTCTTCCTCCTGAAGGCGGTTCTGAGACACGCGGCTGGAAATGGAGACACAAAGGCGGTGCTGAGGAGCCGAGCCCGGAGCCTGTGCGAGCGGGGGTGGGGGCGCTGCAGCTGGGGGCCATAGGTCAGCACATTGCGGACGTCGTTTCCCAGAAATTCCCATGCTGCCCCCAGGCAGGAGTCCGAGGTCTGGTCTCCCGAGCGCTCCCGCAGGAAGGAAGAAAGCCCCTTTCTTCAGCTCTGCCCACACTAATGCAATAAAACAAATTGGGATAATTGCTCTCCTTGGGGAGTGGGGATCCCAGGACGGGTCAGGCTGGCCGAGGAAATGACAAGGACATCCGCTTGATTTGGGTCTTCACGGGACATGCTGCATTCTGACACTTATTTCATTACATGTAATACGGTTTTACTGGAGGTAATACGATTCCAAGAGCGAGCTCCTGATTTCAAACTCATTTTTCCTTTAGTGACTTGGCTCCTTATTTTCTTTGCTAAACTTTCAGTGCCTCCTGGGGCTGGAGCCTCTCTGGGACATGCACAAGTGGGGCACGCTAACAAGCAAAGAGCTCTTATGGTCACTCTGGGTCACCTGTTCCAGTCGGTCCCTGGGCCTCCATGGGGAAGAGCAGAAATACAAGTGCAGACTCGTTGAACTTCTGGGTCAAAGCGTCATCTCAGCTGGAAAAGTTCCTTCCCATCAGATGGATGCTTGGACCTCAGGGTGGGAGCTGTGAGGTCCATGTGTGGCTTGGACACTGAAGCAGCAAGCAGCTATGGCCCCAAGCAGACACAGGTGAGCATGTACTCACTGCCACTCTGCCAGCAAGTATCAGAGCCTCCCCAAGTCCCAGCAAAAACCTGCACAGGGCTGGCTCCTGACTGCGTCCCAAACATGACCCGTCGAAGAGAATGTCAGCGGTCTGTGCAACTGCCCTTCTCTCCAGTGCTGGGGTGCCCAAAGGCTGGGGTGCCCACAAAGCTCTCCCAACATCAGTACGACCAAGCCCCTCACTGTCCCCAAGGTGTGCGGAGTTTGTGGGGCTGCACCTCCGTGATCGTTCCATGTGAAAAGCAAACTCACGCTACTCTCTGAAGTCTGAAGGGTGAGCTTCAATTTACACAAAAAAGAAAACACCAATCTTTAAGTACTCAGTGCAGTGTGTTCTGGCAACTGTATACAATCAGATACCTAGTACCTTAAGCAAGTTACAGATTTCAGTCCCATAGAATGTTCTCTGGAACCCCTTCCAGGCAATCCCACGCCCTACTGGTCAGAAAGCTGTGCAACCAGGCCCAGCTCTGCCTGCTCTGGGGTCCCACCCAGACCGACTCGGGCCAAGGTGCTCTTGCCCTGGGTTCCGACAGGTCATGCTGGGCATGCTTCCTGGCTCACCTGTGTTGTTGCTACATCAGAAGCTGGTTCCTTTCCTTCTACAGTGGCCTGTAGTGTGAGTGCATCACAATGGACCCTTCCTGCTGATGGACATTTGGCTGTTTCCCAGGTCTGGCGTTTATGAATAGGGCCGCCACGGATGTGTGTGACCTGTGTGGACACAGATTTTCATTTCTCGGGGGCAAATTCCCAGGAGGGGAAGGCTAGCTCACAGAGCAGGCACAAGTGTCGCCTTGTAGGAGGCCGCCAGCTGTTCTTTAATGCGATTGAACCATCTTACAGCCCACCGGTGACGAACCCCACTAGGAACTCCAGCCCCTGCACACTCACCAGCACCGGGTGCTGACAGGGTTTTAAATTTGACCCGTCTTGTGGGTTAAAAGCTGTCTCAGAGTTTTCATGCACTGTCTCCATTCTTGTATCTTCACTTGTAAAGTACATTCAGGTCCCACGTTATTATTCATGATTTGTATGTTCAGGATGTTAATTTTGGGTTGGACTATGCATTGCTAATATTTTCCCCAGTTTTTGACTTACCTACTCATTTTCTTAATTGTGTCTTTTGATGATAGAAAACTTTAATATCACTGAAGTACAATTTATCAATTTTTTCTTAAATGATAAGAAAACATTTTTCCTTTTTTTGTGTGTCCTGTCCAAGAAATTTTTGTCTGCCTCAAAATAACGACATATGTTATTTTGAAAAGTATTATGATTCTGGCTTCTATGTTTGTAAAAAAAATACTTTCCTTGCCCTACTGATTTGACGTAGTGCCTTTGTTGGACATCTACTGAGTGCATGCATGTGAATGCATTTCCGGGAGATACTCTCTCATGTTTTCTCCTGAGAACGCCATGGCTTTGCTTTTACATTCGGGCCCGTGATGTATCCCAGACCAGAGTCCGGTATAGACGGGGCCGCAGTCAAAGCTCGCTTTGTTTTTCTGTAGATACCCAATGATTTCAGCGCTGTTTGCAAAAAGTGCCTTTCCCTCACCCACCGCTCCGATCCCTCAGTTTAATATCCATCCGCAGTGGGGCTGGGGCTGTTTCTGGACTCTGTTCTCTCCTGCTGATCTGGTTTTCCAGCTCTGATCAATACTATACTTCAGTTTTAAATTAAGCTGTAAAATCAGGAAGTGTAAGTCCTCCAACTTTGTTCAAGATTCTCTGTATTTCCATGTAAATTTTAGAATTGACATGTCAATTTCTCTAAAAAAGCCCCTTGGGAGTTTGATAGGAATTGCCTTTTTTAAAAAAAAATTAAATACTTTTGAACTTTATTGTTGTTCGAGCACAGTTTTCTGCCTCTTCCCCCCACCTGTTCCAGACATCGCAATCGCCTTGAGTCTGTGTGTAAATTTGGGTGAAATAGACACATCTTAACAACACTGAGTCTTCTGACCCCCGAATGCGGTATAGCCCTCCATGTGTGTAGGCCTGTTAAATCCCTCTCGGCGATGTTCTGCTGTTTCAATGTACACGCCTTAGATCTCCTTATTCGGCTTTATTATGAGGTGTTTGGGGGCTTTTCATACAACTGTAGACTGTCTTTTCATTTTACTTTCTAATGATTTCTTAATAGTATATGAAGCGCAATTATTTTTCCATTGACCTTGTGAAATGCATGTATCCATTTGCTTTCTTTATTCCCCTGCATTTTTCAAACACAATCACGTCTATGAGTAACAGTTTCATTTCTTTTTCTTGCCTTATTGCACTGAGACTTCCAGTACAGTGTTGAAGAGCAGAATGAGGAACAGACATCCGGGCCTGGTTTCTCACCACATGCCAAAGCTTCACCCTCACCCCGAGGGCCCAGCGTGAGCTGAGGTTTCACAGATGCCTTTGTCAGGCTGAGGATTCTGTCCAAGACGGTCAGGAGTGGGTGCTGAATAGTCTCATGTGCTTTTGGGTTTGTTTTTTTTTTGCATTTGAGATGATAAAATGGTTCTTCATCTATATTCTGTTAGTATAGTGAATTGCATTAATTGATTTTCAAATGTTAAAACCACCTCGCATTCCTGAGACAAACCACACCCTTTTTTATTGCCAGATTCGATTTGCCGGTATTTTGCAGAGGGCTTCTGTGCCTTTGCTCATGAGGGGTATTAGTCCCTATTCTTCTTTTTCTGATGTCCTCATCAGGTTTTGGTATCGCTGTTATACTGGTCACATAAAACAATTCGGAAAGTGTTCCCTCCTCTGCTATTTTCCACAAGAGTTTGTGTAGGTTTGCTATTACTTCCTCCTTAAACATTTGCTGGATTTCACTGGTGAAGCCATCTGGCCCTACGCTTTTCTTTCTGGAATGGTTTTTGATTACAAATTCAATTTATTTAACAGGTATGGAGCCACTTAGATTTCCTGTTGCCTTTTGTCTCAGTCTCGGTAAGCTGCATTTGTCCATTTCATCTAAATTGTTGAATTTATTGGCCCAAAGCTTTCATAATGTCCCAGGCGACTCTTTATGGCAGGATCTCGGATGCAATTACCAGTCGTTCGAGGGAAGTGTTTTCTCACAGTGCCCTTCAATCACAGCCTGGCTGCAGCTCCCAGCTCTGCTGAGTTCTGACCTGAAAACTATAGTTCCTCTGGGCCTGTATTCTCTGCGTTTCAGATGCGGCTTTGTGTCTTGTGTTAACAAGACAGTAGGACAGTGTGCACGCAGGGAGCGTCGCAAGGCCCCAGTGAGGGCGCTGAGCCCGGTGTGAGCACGGAGCCGTGGGCGGCACAGGTGTTTAGCAGTCAAGCCTCTGCCGATTAATGCTGGGGACTTGAAGCTGCCCGCGTGGAAAATGCACCGGCATCTTGTCACTGCTTTCTGCAGCCTGTAGGTCACTCGGGGGCCACTGAAATGCGTGGACAGAAACGCTAATCCTCACGTCAGCTTTTGAGAGGCGTCAGAGGCTCTTGCTCATGCCCCAATTTGCCATGTCTTGATTCTTTGTTCCTCCTCTTATGTTGTGTGGAAAAAACCCCCGAAACAAAACAAAAAACCCAGCTTCTATGGAAAGCAGCCTCACAGGACGATCTGATCATGAAATCTTAATTGGGCAGGTCATGATGCGCAGTCGAGTCCCAGGCACATAACTTTTTCCAGTGAAAGGCCTATCTTCACCCTAAGCAAGCCCTGCCGTCATTTCTGTGCATCGAAGTCCACATAACCACCCTCGGAAGGGCGCGCACCTTCCTCCCTGACCTGCAATCTATCCCGCCTTGCCTTCCCCCAGCCTCATGCGGTCTCCCTGATTTCAAATGCACACATGAGGCTGTGACACTGTCACTCTCTGGAGCCCTTGAGATCTTGCTCCCTGGCACAGGTCGTCAGCTTGGCTCAAATAAACTCCTATAGAAATTCTCTACAGGTTTGAACTTTTCTTGTGTCAACAGTCATATCCCTCCACTTAGTTCACATAAAAACGACCTGCTCCCACATAGCAAATATGCAACTTGAATGAAAACTGCTAATTTTAGCTGTGGTTTTGCTCAATAAGAATTGAGGGCACTAGGTCTTTAACTCTTAAAATATAAAGCAATAATAAAAATAATTTACTATCAGCAAGACTGCAGTACGAGATGTTGGAAGGACCGCAGACAGAACATGCAGGAAAACGAAAGCCACGTTAACATGCAGTGCAAGCAGAAGTAGCTGCGTCGAGGAGCCGTGTCCCCCACAAGGGCAACGTGTCAGCGGTCAGGTGCCCGGCGTGGGCTCTCCTTACTACCGACTCTGAGGAGCGTCTGGGCATCAGTTTTTCACTTGCCGTTGTTCGGGTTTGCATGTTCTCTGCAAGGTGATGCTTATGCCAAAGCAGGTTCCTATGGGAAGAGGGAGATGGCAGCAAAGAGCTCTGCATATGTGTTGCTGCCAAACCTGACAGCCCCTTGCACACGCCCCCAGACGGAAGCCAGGCAGAGGGGGCGGAGAGCTGGAGAGAGGGAGGTGCAGAAGAACTAGGCTTTGCTTTCTCCTTTCTTGGGGTGGGGCAAAGTGAAACCGCGTGGCCTCCCTTTGGTACTGTCCAGGTCTGAGAATTCCCAGCAACAAGGGCACTGGCTCAATTCCCAGAATCTTAGCAATTGAGAGCTCTAAACCCTCAGAGCACACAGTTCATCAGCCTACCACAGCATGACATAATCAAGCGCAGCTTCAGCTCCAAAAGCACCGCGTGGAAAATCCATTGTCTGCTCCTGCCCGAGAAGCCCAGGGGGTCAGAAGCAAAGGGCTCTGGGCTTTGGCAACAGGTTTCTGACGTGCTCTGGGGTAAAAACTTTGGCTGGTATGAACGCAGTCACACACACACACATATCCTGTCTTTACAAAAATTGAGATTAAGAAAAAAGTGAAAAAATTTTTAAAAGCATAAAGACAACCTATTTTTTGGACCATAAGACACCCCCAGGTTTTAGAGGAGGAAGATAGGAAAAAAAGTTTTGAAGCAAAAAAACGTGGTAAAATATTTAATAACATCCTTTAAAGCAGAAATCCTGTAGTGTGCCAGGTAAGCTACATTCAAACTGTAAGATGCACCCCCATTTCCCTCCCAAATTTTGGGGGGATGCGTCTTATAGTCTGAAAAATACGGTACTTTAAATATGGTGATTCAGACACCCATGTGTCTGCAAGTGAAAGAGATTCTGCATTCTAATATAACTGAAATCTATGCATTTAAAGCAGAAAATTGAGCCTAAAATCGGAGAAACACTCCAGAGCTCCCCCCTGAAAACACCTAGTGTGTGTTTGCCCCATCCCAGTGGAAAGGCACAGGTGTGTGCCCTGAGCGGACCTGTGTCTTTGTTCTGAGGAAGGAGGCTGGACGGGGTCAGCTGGGCCCACAAAGCCGCTCTGTGCCGCCATCCCAGCAGCTTGAGGTAGGAGGACAGGGACACAGGAGCTTCTCCACCTTCTCACGCGAGGAATGCGGTGACTCCATGCTGCTTACAGCTGGCTTCAGGGTGCAAATTCACGAGGCCCGGAGCTGCACAGAGGGAGCCGAGGGGACACTCTGGTGCTGCGTGAACTCCAGCTCCAATCCAATCGTGTCAACGGGGTGACCACCTTGCCTCCACCAGCACCATGCGGTGAGAGTTTGGAGCCGTCACAGCACCTATGCATTAGTGGGCACCAAAAACTAGAGCAGCGGAAACAGGACATCCCACCTCACACAGCCCAGGCCCACAGCTGGCACAGGGAGCCGGGTAGGAAGTCGCATCCCGTGGGCCTGTCTCAAGCTGCAGCCTCTGGCCAGGCAGATGGTCCTTCCAGGCCGTGAGGGCACATGGTTTTTATCTGGCATTCAAGGGAAGGACTCGGGGGGAAATCTGGCTCTGGGTGGGTCTGCTGGGTGGGGTCTGTTGCTCTCCAATTCTGCCCACAAAGAGATGTCTCTGCTCCCCTGAAGCCCCCTGCTGCTGACCTCTGGCTAGATTTCAAAAACAATTCGTCCTGCCCTGAAGCGTGTGGCCAAGGAGCTTTGAGGATGTGCATGCTTGCGGGACCCTCACCCCATCAGCACACAGGACTTTTTCATCGCCCCGCCAGTTCTAACATGCCCCCTGTGCCCCAGTCAGCCCCCACCCTAAATCCCAGAGGCAAGCACTGCCCTGCCTCTCCCGGCTCGAGAACCTCCTGCACAGGCTCGTGTGGCGCACAATCCGTCTGTCTTCTCTCATTCGGCAGGATGCCTGTGAGGTCATCCAGGTCTGTCACAGAGCGAGGAGTATTTGCTCCTCTTCATGACTGAGTGGTTGCCACTTGGGGGGGCGTTTTGCATGGGGTGTCCGCTTTTCCTCCTGTTGAGGGCCTGTGGTTGGCTTCCCGGGCTCGGTGCACGTGGATGCTGCTGCTGAGAGCGTGTGCGTAAACGGTCTTGTGAGCACATGCTTTCATTTCCCTCGGGTGATTGTTGACAGTAGAAATACTGGGTGGTTGAGCGAGAGTAAGGCTACTTTTGTAAGTAACTGCCAAGCTGTTTCCCCCAAATGCTGGTGCCATATTACATACCCACAGGAGGACAATGCAGCAGAACTCTTCTCGTTCACATCCTTGCTGTGATGGACTTAGTATTTGTGACCTCCCCCAAATCATGTGGAAGCCCTGACCCCCCCGGTGTGGCTTTATTTGGACTAATTAAGGTTAGATGAAGTCATAAGGGTGGGGACCTGATCCGACAGGATTTATACCCGTACTAGAAGAGCCACCAGAGCTTCTCTCTGCGTCAGCTGAGGACACAGTGAGAGGGTGGCCACCAGCCGTTCAGGAAGAGTCCTCACGGGGCACAGAATTAGCCGGAACACTGATCTTATACTTCCAGCCCCCAAACTATGAGAAAATGAATGTCAAGCTGCCCAGTCTGTGGAATTTTGTTAGAGCAGCCCCAGCAAACTAAGACACGCTCCAATACTTGCTTTTGCCAGCCTTTAATTTTAGCTAAGTCTTGTGGGCACGCAATGGTACTCAGTGTGGACTTACTAGCATCTCCCTAACAGCCCACGAAGCTGAGCGATTTTTCAAGTGCTTGTAACAGCCATTTGTGCGTCTTCCTTTGTGAAGTGTTGAATTGTTTTTACTATTGAATTTTTTGGGGTTCTTTATGCATCCCGCATAGAGGTTTTTAGTCAAATATAATGGTATTGTGAATATTTTTCCCCAATCTGTGACTTGCCATTATCAATGGTGTCTTTTGAAGAACAGATTTTAATTTTGATGAACTCCAATTTATTCATTTTTTAATTTTATGGTTCATGTTCTCACACTGTGCTGTAAGAAATCTTTGCCTATCCCAAGACTGTAAAAACATTCCTTTATGTTACCTTCCGGAAGTGTTCCATGAAGCAGTTCTGTGTTTGCAGTCCATCTCAAACTAATCGTCTGGTCTGATGGAAGGGTCGGGGGTTGTTCACCCCTATGCAGATAACTAGGCAATTTGTTGAAAAGACTTTTCTTTCTCGGTTAAATTGATTTTGTGCCTTGTCCAAAAATAACGTGACGGCGAGTTCAAGGTGGGACTGTTTCCAGAATATCTGATACCTCACTGGTCAGCTACCACCCTGTGCCTACACCGCGCTGTCTGGACGACGCGTCTCCTGGGAAGTCTTGGACAAGTAGTGCTACTCCTACAGTTTGACTCTTACTCAAAAATTGTTCTGGCTATTCTAGGTCCTTGGCTGTTCATCGATCTCTAAGAAGAAAATCCTTCTAGGATTAAGTTTGGGGTTGCACAAACTCTCTAGATCAATTTGGGGACAACTGACAGTTGAGCAGCATTGAGACTTGTGACTCACAAACATGGTCTATGTGTCTAAGTCTCTAATTTCTCTCAGCCATGTTTGGTAGCCTTCGGGGTACAAGTGTTATACGTCTGTTAAAATTTCCTAAGTGGCCCTGATGCTGTGATTCAGTGGGTTGGGCGTAGTCCCACAAACCAAAAGGTTGCTGGTTCCTGGGCTGCAGGCCAGGTGTCCGGTTGGAGGTGTGCAAGAGGTAACCAATCGATGTTTCTCTTGCACACTAATGTTTCTCTCCTTTCCTTTTTCCCTCCCTTCCCCTCTCTCTAAAAATGAATAAATTAAAAAAAATTCCTAAGTAGTTTATTGTTTGGGATATTATTATTTTTGCTATATTTTAAACTTTCCAAAATTTTGCTAGCATAGAGAAATAGTATTTTGCATACCGACCATGAATCTTGCACTTTGGTTAAATTCATTCACTAGTTATAAGGACCCTTTGATCCACATACACGACCTTTTCGTCTGTGAATACAGATTATTTTCTCTCTTCCATTCCAATCTTCAGGGTTTCCATTATTTTTTCTTGCTTTGTTGCACAAGCTGAGATCTTCAATACACTGTCGAATAGGTGTGATGAGAGTGGACAGCCTCGCCTGGTTCCCAGTCTTATGGGGAAAACATTCAGTCTTGCACCATTAAGTGCAGTGTTAGCTGTAGGTAGCGTATATACTTATCTTTTATCAGGTTGAGGATGTTTCCTTCCATTCCCAGTTTGCCAAGATTTTTAAAAATTGTTTAATTGTGTTTAATACCTTCCCTACCTTGGGATGATCATATCACTTTATCTTTTTCTCCCTTACTCTTGTATTCTGTGAATTATACTAATTCGTTTGTGTCCAGCCAATCTTGGGCTCTGGGGAAAAGCCCGTGTGGCCTTGATGCATTATGCTTCTCACGCACTGCTGGGCTCATTTGCTGGTAATTCCTTAAGAATTTCATGTCTGTGCTCTTGAAGAGTTGGCTCTGTAACTTCCTTTTCTTTGCCAGCCTCGGAAAGTGAGTTAGGAAGGGTTCCCCTCCTTTACTTTCTGAATGAAGTGTATAGGATTCCTACAGTTTCTTCCTTAAATATTTTATAGAACTCATCAGGAAAGGCTTTTGGGCCCGGAGTTTTCTCAGTGGGTAGGTGTTTTTGCTTTGTCTATGTTAATGATTTCAATTTATAGAACTACTCAGATTCCTGTCTCTTCCTCTGCTGGGTAAACTATGTCTTTTAAGGAACATAACCATTTCCTTGAATTACCTGCTCTATGTGCATAAAGTTGTCATATTATTTCTCTTTAACTTTTTATTTTGAAAAATTCTTAGACTTTAGAAACCTTGGAAAAACAGTCTGGAGTTCCTGTGTACCTGTTGCTATTAATTCAATACTATTAAACTATCAACCTTACTTGGATTTCACCGGTTTGTCCATTAATGTCCTTTTTGTAACAGAGGCAATCCGGGTGCCTCATTAACTGTCACGTCCCCTGAGTCTGACAGTTCCTCAGTCTTTAATTGCATCGCGTGACTTTGATAGTTAAAAATTTTGGTCAGTGAGACTTCATGGCTCCCCTCCTCACACAACCACATCAAGATTACAACTAAAATATAAAACAACCATCACTCAGAACTGTCAGAAGTCAAATGGAATGGGAGTCTGACAACTACGGATTTAAGAAACCAGACAGGTAGGAGGGGCAGATATGTGGAATAGGCAGGTCTCACATCCTTGTGTGGTGAATAAAAATTTGGGAGGGATATCTCAGGAGCAAGGAGTCACAACCACACACCAGGCCCCCCAGCCCAGGGTTCCAGTGCCAGGAAGATAAGTCCCCACAACTTCTAAAAACCAGCAGGGATTGAGTCAGTGGAAGAAATTTCTAGAGTCTCAAACAGTTCCTCTTAAAGAACTCACATGCACACTTACTCAGACTCACTCCCTCTGGGCTCCAGCACCAGGGTAGCAGCTTGAAAGGCACCAGGGGCACACAGGGAGGACCAGAAGTATTTGGCATCAAGGTGAGAGCTGGAGGACAGCTTTCTTCCAGACAGAAAAGTGGGCAGAGGCCATTGTCCCTTTTCTGAGCCCTCCCCCACAGACCACAGGGCCACAGAGAAAGCAGGTGGGTGGGTGCCATACCCATTGACCTGGCTAACACTGCTTGCCCTGCTCTGGAGATCCCCTCAGACTCCATCCCACCCAAACTGTTAACTGTGACTTTTCCATATGAATGGCTGGTCTTGGCTGATGCTTCACAACTTCCTAAATCCTATCAAACAAGCAACAGCTGGCCTCAGTGAGCCCCCAGCCCCTGCTCCTCTTGCCAAGTGGCCCAGGCCCAGCACTAGCAGCAGTCAGCCTAGATTCACAGCTTGGCTTCCCCTGGGAATCTCCAGCCCAGCACAGGTAGCAGCATCTCAGATTGCTTTATAGCTCAGGCAGGGTGGCCCCAGGCAGAACACAGGTAGGGGCTGACCTTGCCCTTCACCACTTGGAAAGCCCTAGTGCTTGAGCTCACAGTGGAAACTGCAGACCACATAGGAGAACCACCACCCTGCCTCTGCACAGCTGATCCTCCATGGAGGGTGGAGGTGGGTGGTCAGTGGTCACAGCCAGTCCTTGCAGCTGACTGGCCTGGGTAAATCCCTCCCATTGACATGCCAACGGCAACCAAGGCTCAACTACAAGAGGAGGGTGTACTCAGCCCACATGAAGAGTGCACCTCGAGTACCCAGCTTGGGTGAAAGGGTGGGCTGTGCCATGGGACCCTAGAGGAAACCTACTACATTAGGCCACACTACCAAGACAGGAAGTCATAGCAGCTCTACCTAATAAACAGAAATAAACACACGGAAGCTACCAAAATGAGGAGACAAACATGGCTTAAATGACAGAACAGATCAAAGCTCCAGAAAAAGAGCTAAACAAAATGGAGATAAGCAATCTATCAGATGCAGAGTTCAGAACACTGGTTGTAAGGATGCTCAGGGAACTTAGTGAGGACTTCAAGAGTATAAAAAAAGATCTAGTCAGAAATGAAGGACACGCTAACTGAAATAAAAAACTATTTACAGGGAAACAACAGTAGAATAGATGAAGCTGAGAATCAAATCAATGATTTTGAACACAAGGAAACAAACAAACAAAAAACCCAACAACCATGCAGAACAGTGAGAAGAAAAAAGAATTTAAAAAAATGAGGATATTGTAAGGAGTCTCTGGGACAACTTCAAGAGGTCCATCATTCCCATCATGGGGCTGCCAGTAGGAGAAGAGAAAGAGCAAGACATTGGAAATCTATCTGAAAAAACAGTGAAAGAAAACTTCTCTAATTTGGTGAAGGAAATAGACATGCAAGTCCAGGAAGCAAGAGAATCCCAAACAAGATGGATGCAAAGAGGCCACTCCAAGACACATCATAATTAAAACGCCAAAGGTTAAAGATAAAGAGAGAATCATAAAAGCAGTAAGAGAAAAGCAGTTAGTTACCTGCAGGGTAGTTCCCATAGGACTGTCAGCTGATTTCTCAAAAGAAACTTTGCAGGTTAGAAGGGACTGGCAATGAATATTCAAAGTCATGAAAAGCAGGGACCTACAGCCAAGATTGCTCGACTCAGCAAAGATATCATTTAGAATCGAAGGGTGATAAAGAGCTTCCTAGACAAGGAAAAAATTAAGGAGCTCATCATCACCAAGCCATTGTTATATGAAATATTAAAGGGACTAATTTAAGAAAAAGAAGATCAAAACTATGAACAATAAAATGGCAATAAATACATATCTATCAACAATTGAATCTAAAAAACAAAGCAAACAAGAAGACAGAGACAGAATCAGGGATATGGAGAGTGTTTCAATGGTTGCCAGATGGAACAAGGGTGTGGGGGAATGGGAGAAGAGGTGAGGGGATTAAGAAGTACAAGCAGGTAGTTAGGGAATAGCCAGGGGGGATGTAAAGTACAGTACAGGAAATGGAGAAGCCAAAGGACTTACACACATGACCCATGGACATGAACAATGGTGTGGGGATTGCGTGAGAGAGTTGGGGGTGCTGGGTGGAGGGGGGAAGGGGGGAAAATTGAGACAACTGTAATAGCTTAATCAATAAAAAATCTGCAAAAAAAACTGTGGTCAGTAATTTTGAACAATATTCCTCTGTTGGGTTTTGGCTGATGTTTTCTCATGATTAACTTAGCACAATGCATTTTTATGAGACCGCCATGTAAGTGATGTTGTGTCCTTGGAGCTCCTTCTGTGCACAGAGTCTCCTTCCCCGTACCCTGCTCCGGAATTCTAGCAGGATTACGAGGTGAGAAAAGCCCCACCGCCTTCCATCACCCTCCACTCCCAACAGTCGCAAGGTCTCCCTGCTCTTCCTGCTCCCCTGCCTGTGTCTCCCCATTACCTACCCCCTGCCTTCCCCCTCTGCCTGCCCCCACCTCCCCACAGAGAGCCAGGTAGCGGAGAGGCTCACCTCATGTGTTTCCCTCTGGACCCCCATCCCACACTGTGTGTTGTGCAACATGAAAACAGCTGTGCCATGCACTGTGTCCGGTGTCCAGCTGTTTCCAGAGAGCAGAGTGGCCTGGGCCACCTCTCCACACATGCTCCCCTACCCCTGCTCACATCCCCCCACAACACTGCAGGGGGGCATAAGGGCTGAGTACACAGAAGCCTTAAGGACAGGAGCTGTGCGAAGCCATCGCAGGCTCCCTGGAAGAGCGAGCGAGCAGCCCTTCCGTAGGCACGGAGGCCGTGTGCTGTCCTTTCACTCTGCTCGGCACCTTCACCTGCACAGCCTCGGGGTTCCCTCTGAGACTGAGCTCTGAAAGAGCCCGTCTGCCTTTTGAACCACTGCAAGCTGATAAAAACCACAGCAATCTGTGAATGTTCAGGACTGTTATGCTCTAAGCTGATTCTGTGGCACCAGTTTCGGCCCAGCAGCAGAAGCACAGGGCGCTCCATCCACAGTCACTTTAATATCGCCCGGTCTACTGTGGTTCCTCTCCTCCCAGAGGAATGAACACTTTGCTGCTGGCGCTTTTTTTTGTCAAGTCAACTCTACTTTCTGCTTTCCACCAAAGGAAGATTAATAATATCCAACATACAGACTAAATCAAGTAATTATACCTTTTAGTGCACCTGATAATTTCTTACCCAGCTGGTGCTAACAGTCAATCAAAATGCCATAAAAGGTGTTTTAGAATGTGCTAATGATCCGCTGCACTCTGGCAGGCGTGGGGGGGTTTGTTCAACTCTTGCCATGGCAAACCTTGCACAGAACAGCCTGACAGACCCGCCGCCCAGAGCCCCACACCGCGGCTGCCCGCCACTGGGAGCCCTCACTTCACGTGCCCCACGTAACGGAGCTGCCGTATTCCACTGGGTCCCCAATAAAGGCCTTTGAAACATGTCATCCATCTTTATGCCTTTGAAAGCCAGCTAAGGAGAGAATCCAAAATCAAGTCCTAGATGGATAAGAAACCACAGACAACTAATATTTCAATATTTCATTAAAAGGAACCGTTAGATGGGAAAATAAACTTGGAGGAAGCATCACATCTGGACTGTGTGCAACCTGGACACACAATCACCCCAACGTGGCGTTTTCCAGTATCCGGAGCTACTCACGACTGCCCCTGTCGAGAGCCTGACCAACCAGGCCTGCTCCAAACAGGGTGCTCTCCAGGCTTCTGCTCACCCATCTGCCCCGCTGGCTGGCGCTGCCACAGCCCCTGGGGGCCTGCTCACCATCCCGCAAGTGGACACGATCAGCCACACCGGGCCCTGGCCCTAGGCCTGCTGCCCAGGTGGAGCTGTCCCTCTGCGTCCAGCTGTGCCCTGAGGCCCCGATGCAGTTACCCAAACCACACAGCCATCATGCCGTGATGACAGCTACCTAAGAGGGGGCCTGAAGCGTGCGTGAGTAGGCTCCTGACGGTGCCGGAAAGGACTGGGAGGTGCGTGCCTTTAGGGCTCCAGCTCCGTGCGAAGAGCAGCGTGCCACGCCTCCAAAGAGCGGATGTCCGTCAGTGCTAGCTCGGAGCTCGTGCCACTCAGTTCCTACACAGGGACGTGAACGTCCGAGTGTGAAGAAGGCTGACAGGAAAAGACTCACTCAGGTGAGCTACGGTGCTGGGGGAGAGCGTTACCGATAGCCTGGGCCAGCAGAAAGAGGAACGGGTGGCTCCTGGAGCAAACCAAGCCTGAAACCTCGCTGGAGGCAGAAACGGCACAGCTAAAGCTGCCCTGCGTCAGGCAGGGCTCTTTGGGAAAGACAACAATATCAGGGAAAAGCGAAGGCAGCAGGGGAAGAGGAAAACCAGATACGAGTAGACTGGCCCCACAGAGGAGCCCATGGGCATGAGTGTACAGGAGCTGAGCAGGGCCGCTGAGGACGGGGCAGTGTGGACATCACTCAGAGAGTCGCCAGGAGTCCGAGCCGACCGGAGGGCACGTGACAACCGCTGGCCAGCAGGCCAGGGTGATGAGCACAAACCAGACGCAGGGCATGAGGGCATCACATCAACGACAGCCGCGGAGAGCTGGGAAAGTGCCGCGCTGGGCAGAGGGCACAAGGGAGCACACGCACACAGACGCAAATGCACGAGTCAGAGGGACATTCGATGAGAAATGGGAGAGCCTCGCTGTTCCGTGAGACCTCACCACAAGACACTTACTGCTTACACTGTGAAGAAAGTGACTCTGTGAGAGGACCAGCTGAGCCCGCCCGAGTCAGGGAGGGGCAGGGGGGACTCTGCCCCCAGGAGGGGAGTGCCGGGCCTCCTGCCGGGGATGCAGGGCCTCAGGCTGGGCTGGGGCGTGACATACAGCCGCAGTGCCGGGTCACCGAGCAGGGGAGGCGGAGGACCACCTGGACTGGAAGGGACACAGCCAGCTGTCCCTGTGGGTGGAGAAGCTTACTCTCAGGCAGGTCAGGAGCAAGTTCTCTGCCCCACCTCCCAACAATTCTACAATTTCCTGGGGTTGTGACTGTCCCCCCAGGAAAAACTTAAAGCAAACAGACACTTAGCATAGGTGTAAGACGAGGTTTCCAATGTAAAAGAATTCAGGATTTCATAATATTTTAATTAACAATCGAGATCTTATTTACAAAGGGTAAGAAACAGAAGAGAGTGAAAAAGAAAACAGACAAATTCTCTGTCTGTAGTTGGAAGTCAGAAGAAACTGCGTCGCTCCTGATTTTAAGGCTCAGAAATGTTTCTGAAAAACTTTAAGGCAACTGCTAGTGAGAGTAAAAGCAGGACATGCACTTTCAAAAGCTCTACAGACGACAGAAGCTAAGGAGCCGTAGTTTCCAGGGCTGAGCAAGAGAGTGTAAGGGAAGGAGAACACTTCCCTTACTGCGCTGAGCATGGCACGGACCACTCAGCGGCCACCGCCGGGCCCCAGCGGAGGAAAGGGAACAGCTGAACACACCCCCAAACCCAGTGAGCAGGCATCTGAAAGCAAAGACTAACAGGCAGAGAGAGAGAAGGAAGCCAGCGTGGCTTTCTGTGGTTGCGAATTACAGGTGACACGGTGTCCCTCTTTACTGACTGAAATTGATAGAAATGCTTCAGACATTCCAGAGACCACCAGGAAGGACGGTGAGAAAGGAGGACTGAGAGGCCCCACCCACCCCTCCAGTCTCTGTGTGAAACAGGCAGGTCGTGGTTGTTCCACACAGAAACCGGCCCTGCAAAGGGTCAGGGAAGCCAAGTTTCCAGGGCTCAAAAATAGGCCACTGGACATCACAGAAGGGGGCAGAACAGGCCCAGCTGGCCCGGCCCAGCCTATGTGAGGACAGTGAGGTGAGTGACTCGTTTTTAGCACATTTCCCCCAAAATATTACAAGTAAAAGTTCCACTTACCGCTCCGAGCATGATTCTGAAAATCAGCCACCGAAAGCCCCACAGAACAATCCGGGATGTGGGGGTCCCCCTGGGCAGTCGAGACAGAGTCCAAAGAGGGCACAGGAAAATCCCCAGGAACCCTGTTTCCAGAAGCTGAGACTCCCATCCTAAATGGTGACAGTGAGACAACAAAAGGTCATGTTAACCACAGCGCGACACCGTCTACAGAAACAGCCTCACCAAACTCAGGACAGATGGTGCGGCCGTGGGACTGTGCCGCCCCAGCCACGCCCTCTGTATTCAGACCACTGCCCGTCCTTCTCAGGGCGCTAAGATGTGACACGGCCTCCTGCTGAGCACTCACTGCCCACGGGTATCGGGGTGGCCCCTTCCATTCAACAGGCTCGCGTCTGAGGTCATGGCGTCATGCGCTCTTCCCTGAGGGGCATTCACCGGGACGGGCACTGTGCATCGAGGAGGCCAGAGACCTGCTCGTGAGGCTCTACATGCAAAGCTGACCCTGGTGCCTGTCTGCCCCAGCCGAGGGGGTAAGTCACAGAGAGGCATGGGACAGGTACAGGTGAAACAGCCCTATATGCCCCAGGTAAGGAAGAAAGCCAGGGGGAGTTACAGGTACAGGTGACACAGTCCCTGTCTTCCCCAGGAGAAGGAGGAAGCCATGGAGAGTCACAGGTACAGGGAACATGGCCCATGTCTGCCCCAGGTGAGGGACTATATCTGCAGAAGGAACAGGAACGGGTGATGGTGGCTCCAGGTGAAACCGCCTCCTCTCAGCCCCACACGGGCTCAGTCTGCCATGGCAGGCAGCTCTGCGGTTAGGTGTGAGGAGTGCTAGCCCATTCTTCCTGCCCCACGTGAGAAATGCAGCCGAGTGCAGTGCGCCTGAGTTCTTGTTCTCACAAAGCAGATGGCACTCCAAGTTCTCCTAAAAGCTCTGAGTTGGCCCCCACTGTGCAAACCGCTGCTCCCACTGTGTCCCTGGGATACCAGACACCAAGAACAGGTTTCAGGTGCTTGCAAACCAGGCTCTTCAAAAGGAACCTGCCCTTGACTGTGCGTGTCGCACAAGTTCCCGTTAATAAAATGCCGCGTGAAAGATGCGTCAGACAAGGGTGCTCTCAGTTCCATTTACGTAAAGTTCTAGAATAAGGAAAACCGCTGCAGGTGAAAGAAATCAGAACAAAGCCAGCTGCGCGGGGAGGCGGGGCTGGGGGACGCTGGGAAGACCAGGAGTCTGCGCCTGGTCAGAGAGTGGGTCGCGGGGTGCGCTTGCCAACTCAGCAGAGGCACCTCAGGGTCTGTGCATTTCGTTGTTTAGTTCCTTCCTTGAACACATACAAACCTACGGAAATTCTGAACCCCAGTTGTAAGGCTGATGACAGGTCTTCAGGCCTGTAACTTATTTTGGGGTACATCAAACATTAAATCGAGAAATGAACAGATGTGTGATGAAGCCAGCAGAGCAAAAGACAAACGGTAGTCCAGGCAGGGGGAGCTCACGGGTGTCACTGTGCAGTTGTTTGAAACTCTCTGTGGTTTAGAACTTTTTGTAAGATTGCGGGGTGGGATCCCATTTACTCTGACATGTTCTATGGATTTCTGAAACCCCAGTTCCAAATCAGTAGTTCTTTTGGAGAGAACAGGTCGTTTGCAGCAAAGTGGTGCCAGAGAATGGCATGCCTGACGTGAGGGTGACAGTGACCTGTAACCGCCCAGAAGGGCAGGAAGTCTCAGCCTGAATGGGTGGCTGGCATCAGTGGAGCCACACGCCCTGAGCACGCACTCTGACCTGGGACCATCAGCACGCACTCTGCCCTTGTCAACGGGTAATTCCAGCCCTGGCTGGGGTGGCTCAGTTGGTTAGAGCGTCGTCCCGTAACCAAAGGGTTGCGGGTTCGATTGGTGGTCAGGGCGCATACCTAGGTTGTGGGTTTGAGCCCCAGTTCAGGTGCCTACGGTCCCTGGTCCAGGTGTGGACAGAAGGCAACTAATTGTTGCTTCCCTCTCTCATCCATGTTTCTCTCTCTCCCTTCCTCTCTCTCTAAAAGCAATGGAGAAAATGTCCTCAGGTGGGGATAAAACAAAAAAAGAGAGATACTTCTAGAAGGAGAAAGAAGCCTGGACGTGCTGGGGGGCAAGGCAAGGCAGGCCGCTGGAGCCACATTACCACCGGGCTGCGCTGGGTCCTGTATCACAGCTGTCAGCTGGCGGGAGAGGAAAGCACTAAGCTGCAGGGGGCTCTGGCCAAGGCCGGGGAGGAGGGACTGGATGCACAGGATGCCTCTCCGGTGCCCACCTGCACCCCACCCAGCACTGGACACTTACCCCGACTTCCTTCAGAGACTCAAGAGGGAAAAATGCAGAAAGCATCTACACTACTTTTATGAGATTTCAGACATAGCGCAATGGCTTACTTTGGGTCAAGGACTCCCCGCTTCTTGTTCATAGTTCAGAAGACCTTTGCTTTACAACTTGCTTCAAACCTCTCTTCTTTCGGCCTGGAAAAAGCAAACTTATTTCCGTATGACAATTTATTTAGTTTTTCTCGAGGTGATTTTCATTAACTGTGGACTCATTTCACTTAGGGTGCATTTTACAAATATATGAATTGATGAGCAAGGCTATGCTGAATGTGGAAGTGGCCGAGGTCCTGGCTCTGAGCGTGCTTGTCTGTAGACATGTCCACTCTTTGAGAAAGTACCTCAGAGCCACCTGTTCTGATCCTTCCTCCACTTGGTGGTGAGAAAACCCAGGAACCGAGAGGCCTGTGCCTCACGCAGCCCTGCAAGCGGAGCAGGTGGAGCTGGGGCTCTGGGCAGAGAGCGCCAGGCTGGAACGCCGCCCAGAATGCCTAGAGGAGCTGATGTGCCCCTGCAAGTGTGGGGCCCTCACTCGGCCCTGCAGTGCACACCTGCCTTGCTCACACTCCTGCAAACCCCTTGTAAACTCTAAGACCCCACGTGGGTGAGCGCTTCCCTGGGCGCCAGGCCTGCCTTCTCTAATTGTCACCTCACTTTGCACAGATGTGATGAACGGAATTTTAATATACAGTTTGAGTGACACCGATCAAAGTGATATGCAAATGGCAGAGCCCAGAGACCGTGTAAGTGCCAGGAAGCAGGTGACAGGGTGGATAGGCAAGGGATGGGACGTGCTGTCACCTTAGGGATGTGCTTGTACTGGCAGAGGGTCACCTGGCCCTCCTTCCTCCTGAACCTACTGAAACACTCCTTACCCTGCTGGGCTGCATGGGAGAGCGGACGCCTGAAAGCCAAGGTGCACAGCCTTCCTACTTGGAACCCCTCTGCTCCCACCTGCCCCCTCCTTCCCTGGAGCTGCCGCCTTGCTGGCCACCGGCCCCCCAGCCATCAGCACTCCCTGACACCACTGGGGAGGAAAAAGGGTCGCCTGCAGACCCACCTGCTTCTGCTTTCTTAGCTTGGATCTTGCTGAATTTCAGCAGCTGTGCTGCCTGCACAAGAACACCATTGTTCTCCTCTTCAGCATGGTGGGGAGGCGTCCCCAGAAAAACAGATGCCCAGTGCACTGCTGTGGTGGCTTCCTGTGGCTGAGAGGCTGTCCATGTGCCTGCGGATGGCACGGCACACAGCCCCCTGCCGAGACGTGCTCACAGCTGTGAGCCAGCGCTGACCCCAACGGTCACCAGGCCCCACTAGGTGCCTCTCACAGCCAAGTGCCTTTCGACCTGTGCTCAGAGCCTCTCTGGGGGCGGGACAGAGACACTTGGCAAACACCTACTTAACAATCGTGGTGGGCCTGGAGGGCTCTGCCTCGCTGGCTGTGTCTTGGGGATGCTGCTGGTGTGATGGTCCGCCAGTGGCTTTGGGGGTGACAGTTAGCAAATGCCCACTGGAAGCCATGGGGTATGGGCTACACTTGCCTTTTTCTGGCATTTTCACTTCCATGGCTGCTGGCTCGTTTCATATAACACAGACCAGCCCTGAATGAGTCACGTTTGAAGTTTCCACATAAAACTGAAGGAGAAACACCTCTCGCTGTGAGAGGGAGGAACGGGTGCTCCCAGCCCCGGGCACCTGACAGATACAGCGGCCACCGGGGCAAAGTGTCTAGGCAGCGAGTAGCTCCCCTGTGCATTTTCCCTTTTCCGGGAACAGCTAGCTTGCCCGCTGTCTCCCAGGAGGCCCGCAGACAGGCAGCGGGGTGGGGACCAACCGCACTGGAGGAAGCTCAGGGTCTTCTATCCTGGTCCTGACGGGACAGTGAACCTTCACGCAGTGTTGGCCAGAGCTCAGGGCTGGCTGTCATCCATGGCGCCCGGGTCTGAGGACAGCCACAGCCCCTCATCTTGTGGTCTGCGGGCAGCCTGGGCACCCCACTGGCCAGGGCCAGCCGTGCCTGCATAGACTTGAGAGGTCAGAACAGGCCGGTTCTCTCCTTCTGCTGGTTTGAGAGTTTAAATAAAACTCAGAATGGGGCACATGGCCTGAGTCTGCAGGGCAGTTGCACGTAAAGTCTGAGGAAAAGCCCCATGAAACAGCCTGAATTTGGACTCTCGGCTTCCTGGTGCAAGCTACGACCTGAGGGGTCCCTCACTCCTCTGGCCTAGCCCGGGGGACCTGCTCTGCAAATAAGATTGATGTAAAAATGGCGTCGATGTTTCTTTTCTATCTACTTCGGGGCAAGCGAAGAGTGAAGACGTTTTCTGTTGCAGATCCAGAGAGTTCACCACCGAGGGGCCCGCCCTGTGCCCAGCGACCGCAGCACTGGCGGACGGGTGGGCGGCAGGCGCCTCCAGAATGCACAAGGAGAGCGGGGCACCGCTCTGCTGCTCCTCGACAGGGAGACTCGCTGCCGGTGCTCTGGACAGGAGGAGCAGAGATGGGGGCGCCAGCGGACAGCCTCCAGCCTACAAGGGGGCCCCTGGGCTGGCGCCTTGGAGGCTGCCCAGAGTCAAGAACGACACAGTAGAGGCACCACCTCTGACCAAGCAGGAAAACAATCTGAGACACTGTTTCAGAGGCGGAAGCTGCCCCGATGGCCACTCTAGGAAGAAAATACCAACTGAGGCCTCACACTGCCTTCCTTCAAACTATGATAGTTACTTAGAAAGAGTAATTAAATCTCACACATATGGATCCTTCAGAAGTGACAGCCACCATCCATGTTAGAAGTAGGAACCCATTAGCTGCACGTTCAAATCAGGGAAAATGGAAGAAAAGCGCTTCCCTCCTGACGGGCTGTCACTCCGGCACGGAGCCCCCCCCTCGGCCGCCCGGGGCCCCTAATGATGCTCTGGAGACTACTTGAGCTCTTAAAAAGTTATTTTCTTAATCTTTACGGGTTGTACGCCAGGACGGAAAGTTCTGGATTGGCACACCAGCTCTTGTCTGTAGTCACTGACATGGCAAAGATGAGCTCTGGGAATCAGAGCGCTCCCCTGATGCGGAGGAGGGTGACCCTGCCCGCCACGGATGCGGCACTCTACGCTGTCACAGAGCAGCAGACCTCTGCGGAAAGGCAGAGCCTGCCGCGGCGGGGAGGGGAGGCTCTGGAGAGCCCACGCGTGTGAAGTGAGGGGTACCAGCAAGGGGGCGCGGGGCGGCACCCGAGGGAGCAGCGGCGTGCTGGCCCACTGACTTTGGCCCCCTGTGTTGGTGGATGGTTCCGGGTCCTGCTCACACCTCTGCCCAGGCTTCATGGTGAACATGTGCTGAGGTCCAATGGGCCAGCAATGGCTCCTGGGGAGGGTCAGCAGGGTGGCAGGATGAAGCAGGCAGCTTTGACGTCACTCCCTGGGACACCAGGTGCTGTTCACACCCATCCTCAGAGTACTACAGACAGTGAGAGACCACCACAGACTCTGCAGACGGCGAGCCCAGAGGGCCACCCAGGTCACCCAGGCCGTGCCATCACTAGGGAGGCAGGCACCGACCCCGCGTCACAGGGGACGTCGTGGCCCTGTCTGTGTTCACGAACATGAGGCCTACAGGCCCCGCTTCCTTGTGTGTCTCTGATCCAGGGAAAGTAATTTCTGTGGTAATGTAGGCAGAGCGCATGCTTCAAAGATGTGGGCTCTTCTCACAGCCTTGGGAGGTCTGGCAGGCGCTGAAGGCACAGTTGGTGGAGGGAAGAGCCCTTCTTCTAAGCTGCCTCCGGGTTCAGGCCATGCCTTCACAAACCCTCGCCTCTCCAAGCTGTTCCTGCCACTCTGTGCTCACCCGTGACGTGGCCACTCCGCCAAGCCTCGTTTTAGTTTTACTTGCTGTTACTCAGGGTGCCACTCAAGGAAAGTTGTATTTTGAGAGTGGAATGGTGGCCAAGCGTGGGAGCCCTGCCTGCAGCCTGGTGCATAGAGGAAACACGGCACAGGATCAGGCCTGGAGCGTGCCCGGCAGGGGGCCAGCTGGAACCCCAACTCCCACTGGCACACCGCTTCAGGTAAGCGAGGAAAGGACAGTTCTGTTGCAGTGTCTCCCTGAGAGCTGGGCTGGGGTTGCAGGGGGGCTGCACAGCACGGGGAGCAGAGAGTCCCCAGCACTGTCCCTGAACCAGCCCGTCTGCCCGGCTGTCACAGACGGGACCTGGGAGAGCTGCCTGCTGCCCAGTTACTGCTGCGCACATCGCTGTCGTGACAGGCACGATCTACCAGTGGACTGGGGGAGGCCCTCTCCTCTTTCACTGAGACAAAACATAAAATGAGACCAGGTAAAAAGAAAAAAAAACGTAAGGGAGGCTAAGGCAAAATTTGAAAACTTCTGCCGGCATTTAAAAATAGCCAGTGTCCATCTAGCAAGCTATGTAGAAGATGCATTCCTCTATTTTCTGTACCTGAACAAGGCCGCCCAGCAACCTGCCCCGCCGCTTCAGCAGAGCCAGAACTCTGTGCCTTGACTGCTCACGTGGTCCTTTCCCTACAAACACACTCACCGTGGCAACCAGCCACAGTCAAGAGGCCCCACACGTGTGCCTGTACGGGAGGGCACCGTTTACAAGGCTTTGCTGAGGTCCACTAACTTCTTCCAGTTGTCAGAACCACCTGGCAGAGCCACCCTTGTTCTAACAGGACAGGCTGGGGCCATCCTCCATCCTCAGGGGCCAGGGAGGTACTGACGTCAGCTCCACTCCAGAAATGAGGCCGTGCTCTTGCCTGCCTTCCTGGCCTGCGCCCCACTCACTGCTGCCTGGCCTGGTCTGGAGCCTGCTATGCCCCGATCACTGGCCCGATGGACCTGCTTAGAGCAGGGTCTGCCCAGGAATCTCCAGAACCAGCCTGAGCTGGGCAGGCCCCTTGGACAAGAGGACAGAACCTAACCACTAAAGGAAGCCAGCTGCAGAGGACTTCACATTCAGCAAAGATCAGATCTAAATGGGAGCACGTTTTCTAGCAAGTAGATATTTTCAAAAGAGCAGGTTAAAGGCTTCATGTTTTACATAAAATCATTTTAAATTGCATGCTCCCAACTATGAGGCATTTAACAAATTGCTAATGTATGTTTTAAGGATGTCCTTGGGCACTTCAGGGAACAGGAAGTGACCTGTGTAACCCACATACCCGCAGTGACCCTCCGTGTCCAGTGCACTTTGTCACGGTGCTGGCTAATACTCGGTTGCTGTGGCAACCAGACTTCCTAGCCCCAGGTGTCCCCTGTTGCTTAGATCTATGCAGGTGTCACCCCCCCAGCCCCCAAACAAAATCCATAGTAATGACCTTAGCTAGCTCCTTGGTTCTAGTTAAATATGAAAATGCTTCCTGTGAACGGAAATTAGACTTAGCAACAGATTTTTTAGGATTAATATATTCCAAATATTTAACATATATCAGGCTGAAGGGCATTTCTTTGTCTTTTGTTTCTTATGCATAAAATTAGCCAAAGCTTGCTCGATAGTAACCTGACAGAACGCCGCGTAGCGACGGTCAGCTCTGGCCGCAGGGCTGCCCGGCAGTAGGGACGCTCTGGCCCCGCCTGTGCTGGCCAGTGCCCACTGGCCACATGAGGGCTGCGAAGCCTTAAAGCTCAGGTCAAGGGGACGGCGAAGACCTGGCCCTACTCTCGTGAATCCCAAGAGGCGCGTCTGCTCGGGGCACTGTGTCCACAGGCCCTGGGCGGAGCAGGCAGGTCTACCCCAGCACTGCAGCTGGGGGGCTCCTGCCCACATGCAGAGGTGGCCCTTGTGCCCACATAAGCGGGCATCACCCTCATCCCTCACCCCGTACTTGAGTGGGCCGTCAGCATGCGGGGCCCTGTGACTGCAGAAGTGGGTGTCTCCCTCATTCCACATCTTACTTGGCCGTCAGCACGCGGAGCCCCGTGGGCACGGGTTTCACCCTCACCCCTCATCTTCGTGGACCATCAGCATGCGAGCCCCTCACGCCCACGGAAGTGGTTACTGCGCTCACCCACATCTGAGTGGGCTGTCAGCACACGGGGCCCCATGCCCCCAGAAGTGGGTGTCACCCACACCCCACACAGTCTTGGAGAATGACCTGATTTCCCGCACGGATTTTCCAGATCTTTCCACACGCTCAGTGAACATCACTTCCAGCATCCTCCACATTGTGGGTGAGCACGCCCTTGTCACATGAGGGAGGATGGGCCTGGCTCGTCGGAGAGGATGCCCACTTATTATGTAAACACACATACTTGTAAGAAATAACGTGGAGCGTCAGTTCTCCAGTATAGTAGGGAGTCACACACAAATCTCCACCTAGCATGTGCGCAGGTCAGAGGTCAGGGTGGCCCTCCCCCCTCTGCCCCACGCAGACACTGTCTCCACTGGGGGCCACCAGAGTGGACAAACCAGAACTCTTCCTTCCCTTTCCACACCTCCATCTGTCTGCATGTCCTAACCAGTGCAGGCACTTCGCTGACCGACTTCACACCCCACGAAAGCGAGTTGTCGCTGGCCCTCCAGTGAGGACAGTGGTGGCAGGCAGCTCTTGGGCCCAGAGGCTGGGATGGCCACTGCGGGGCAGCCCACCCCCCAGACCCACATAGGGCACTATGTACACCCCATGGGGACCAGGAGGGGAGGGTTGAGCATCTTGGCCGCAAAACCAAAACCTGGTGGGCATGTCTGCCAGTCAAAGTCTCCCTCAGAGGTCCCTCTCAAAGGGGCCTTTGGCGGGTTCAGCGACTTGGGGAGAGGCGGTGACATCCTCAGGTATCTTTGTGCACTTACAGTGACCCTTCTAGAAGATGAGCGTACAGTAAAGGATCAGGTGTCAGCTAAGTCAGCTGACAAGGATCCTCAGAGGAGAACAGCACGAGTGACCACAGAGAGGCTGCAGGGAAAGGGTGAAGCTGACCAGTGCCTCACTGACCACTGCATCCACCGTGTGCGCTCTGCCCTGGGATCTTCTCCTTGGCTGGAGGCCCAGGCTCACCTTCGGCCTCTGCCCCGGTGCCCATCCCTGCGGCTCTTGTCAAGTGCCTGCTCAGATGCCACCTCCTCAGGGAGCCCTTCCCCCCAACTTGGGCCTTAGTCTGTCCTGGTACTGTCCACCCAACACTCTGACCACTCCACGCACTGCGTGTCTCACTGTTTCCATCTTCCATTCACTCGGCGCCCACAACGCAAGCTCAGGGCAGACGAGGTAAAGCATCCATAACAAGATAACCAAGGATGAAAAGGAAAATAGGCTCACAAAGCATAAACGGATGGAATACTCAGTAGAGAGGAAGAACTATAAAGAAAGAACCAAACAAATTCTAGAGCTGAAAAATAAAATATCTGAAATTAAAATTTTACTCAATGAGCTTAAGAGCAGATTGGAGGACAGAGAAGAAAAAGGTAGTGAATATAAAGACGGTGCTACGAGACTTAACAAAAAGAGTGAGTAACAAAAGAGCAGACGCTCAGGAACCGGTGAAACTAGTCAGAAGGTCTGGCAGGTATGTAACTGGAATCCCAGAAGGAGACAAAAGAGAAATGGAACAGGAAAAAACCTTGAAAAACTACTGGCAAAAATTATCCAAACTGGGAAATGACATAAATTAGAAATTCAAAAACCTCAGGGGATCAGAAGCAGGATAATATTCACGCCCCCGCCTCCCCAAATGCCACGTGCAGGCACATCATGGTTAAGCTGCTGTAAGCTGTTAAGGGGCAGGCCCGCTACTTCCTGACGGCCACATAAACCCACGGCTGGGAGTATAAAGGAGGAGGAGAGGCCTCAAAGCGACTACAGGGGCACCTCCATCAAAGGGGTCGTGTCCCTACGTGGACAAACCAATCGCGGAAAGGCGTTTACTTATGAGACAGCTGGCGACAACTGGCATGCTTACTAAATATTTGATAGAATTCATGCCAGTGGTTTTTTTTTAATTTTTTTTCAATTACAGCTGAGACATAATATTGTATCAGTTTCAGGTGTAAGAATTCATCCTGATTTTCCAGGGTGATCACGGTATCATAGTGTCACTGTTTCAGAAGGCCCAATCTACTGGGGGCCTGTAATGAAGTGTTTACAGATAAACAACACGAGCCTGGGCCGACGGGAAGGTCAGTAAACAAAAGATGGGGCACGCGCTGGACAAGCGACCATTTGCGACGCTGCCCGGAGGCACCCGGTGCCGTCCTCTTCACTTCTGTATTCGTTTGAAATTCTTCATAATCAGACGTTAAAGAAAAATAAGCGGGAAACTCCCATCTTCTGCCTGAGACGTTTAAAACCGACCACTGGAATTCTCATGAACCAAAACAAATGGTGAAAGGCATTTTCTAAACTGCCATTGGTTCTAGAAGCCACACTTACAGTGAGTATGGAAGCATGTCTTTGGAAGAGCTGAAAGTGGTGTCTCTGGGAGCGGGACACCGCCGCCCGTGGCGGTGAGTCTGATCAAACTCTTCAGGTATGATCCTAAAAACAGCGAACATTTTTTTTGAAACATAGGGAATCTATTTTCCAGAGTGACCGACTTTCCCAGGAGACTAGGAACTGAGGCCTGAAAGGGAACTGAGAGGAGCCTGCCTGTGTTCTAACCTTGAGCTCACCCACCGCAGCCTGGGCTGGGAGTTGCGTGCTCTGCTCACCGGGCTACCGCCCAGGACCACCGCTCCCTGAAGCACAGCCCTTCCAACAGGGCAGGAAGCGCTCTGTGGGGCCGAGGAAGAAAGGTAGGGTCCTGTTTCCTGTGCGTAGTGGCCGCCTTCTCTGAGGAAACTGCAGGGTTTTGCTTTAGTCCAATGCTCGTGTAAGAAAGAGGGTGCGTCCACCCGGAGCGTTCCGCGGGAACCGGAGAGCTCCCACGTGTACACACAAAGCCCCCTCGCCCTCACCCGAGCCGTGGGTTCTGCTGTCGTCCCTGCCCAACGTGTGCCTGCTGGCTACCTGCACTTCCCTTGATATTTCCCCGTTGTTACTTCTATTAGGGATTATGACTATAATCGCTGGTCTGAGCACAATCAAAAGGGAAAAAAAGAGAAGTAAGAGTTGTCTACTTTCTGACAAGGAGATAAATGGGTTTAATGGCACCATCTGTCTAGAATTCAGGTCCTGAAGCCAAATAACTAAACACGGAGGGCAAGATTTTATCAGCGAAGATTGCATAACAGTGTTTCGTTTGAAACGCTGACACACCTCATTGTCTTATGTAAATGGGGACCCAGTGAGGCCCATTCCCAGTTGCTGTCACAGGCAGCGCTTGGACACCAATTTAAAACCTGATGACGCACCGATGACCTTCATGTAAGTCTTGACAAAATCTCCCTCTCTCTCTCTCTCTCTCTCTCACACACACACACACACATACACAGGCGCGCGCGCCTGGGATTTAGAAAGAAGAAGGGGCCCGGGCCATTGAGAGCCCAGAAGACTCCAAGGCCTGGAGAGGTCCAGGAGACTCAGGGCTATTTGGTGCGACGAAAGTCAAGGTTTCTGCCTCCTGTGTCATTGCTTGCATCCCCAAGCTCTGTTACCTTTCTTGAGGCAGATCAAACAACTCTTACTAAGATGAAAGGGAAGTCCCAGCCTTCAAAAAATACAAAACACACCACGAACACAGAGAGCAGAAGGATATTAAACTCGCTAGGCCCTAAGGAAGCAACCAGTGCCTGGCCAGGTCCACGGTCACACCGGGAGCAGGACAGGACGTCACATCTACCCCCAACTTCTGCAGACACACCCCAAAGTGCTCTCAGTGCCAGAAAAGCAGGGCTGGTTTAAAAAGTACTTTGCACGCTCTGCAGTCCTCAGACTCACCTGCTCTCACTTCCATGCCTGCAGCTGGACTCCCTGAAGCTCAACTCTCAAGACCCTCCTCTCGTCTGGTCGGTCAGGACAGGCCTGTCCTTGCCTAATTGAGACCACCTCACACCTGACCCTTCCCGCACCCTCCGCACTCTCAGTTACCAACTGTCTCCGGGTGACCTGCACCTCCTGCTGGGCAGCAGTGCAGACAGCAGGGTGACACTGGGACTGGCCAGGGACAGGTCCACAGCCCCTTCTCAGGGACTCGACACCCTGCCACCTCCACCCCTCCCAAATCCCCAGCATTGGGCCCTGAACCTTGCCGGTACACTGCCTCCACTGACAGGCTGTTTAGGCCCAGTCCCAGGGAGAGAAGCCTTCCTACCAGACCGAGTTGCTGGGCCTGCGCGCCAGTGAATCACTTGGCCTCAGCGGCCCATAGCCAAAGGCTCTCCGCCCCTCCCTTTCCCACCTGGGCTCTTACAAGCCTGTCAACACCGGCTCAGCTCGCACCTGTTCACCTTTGATTTCATTTTATTAAAACTAATTTATTAATCTTTAATCAAAGGCGAGAACGTTCAGTGAAGATGAACTGGAACTCGAGATGAGAAAGAAAAGCGATCTGGTCACCCAGAGATAAATATGGGTAATCTCTTGGTCATGGATTTCCTAACAGTTTTGATAGAATTTTTAAAGGAAAAAATGGAATATTGTACACACTATTTAAAACCCATTTTAACATATCATTAAAACATTTCCCTATCATTAAATAGTACTGTAGTCAGAGAAGGGATATAAATGTATTTAGCTACTTCTCCATGACAGAACCTTTAAAAGTATACCCTATTTCTCCTCTCAAAAACATGGTGACAAAGTCCTTGTATCTAAATAGCCTTTGCGCCCATCCCCAAATCTGTCGCGGGGAGCCCTGCGGTGGGGCTTTGCACCCATCCCCAAATCTGCTGTGGGGAGCCCTGCAGTGGGGCTGCGGACCAGCAGGCACACCCATTTCTAAGGCGTGAAACTGCGTGGCCACCTGTCCTTCGGGGCGGTCGCACCAACTGGAGTCTCCCCACAACGCCTAGCCCCAAACCCATAACGTATCCCATTATGAAAAGCACCGGACAAACCCAACTTGAGGGATATTCTACCAAATGTATGACCAGACCTGCTCTAAACTGTCAAGGTCATGAAAAGCCAGGAAAGCCTAGGAGACTGCCACAGACGGGGGGCGGACAAGAGGATGACTGAAGGCAGCGAGCTTTGGGGAGGGGTCCTGGCCGGAGAGGGCCCTGGTGGGAAAGCTGGAGAGACCCAGCAAGGGTCCGCTGCTTGGCCAGCAGTCGTGCTGATGCCGCCGTCTCAGTTTGACCACGTGGTTATGGGAGATGGGGACACCAGGGGAAGCTGGGTGAAGGTCGACGGGGACTCCCTGTGCTACCTTTGCAACTAGAAACTATGTCAAGACCATCTTCCTAACTGTGACGCCATTTTCCCAAGCACTGCCACAGCCTCCGAGCAGCGCCTGGGTCGGCCTGGCCTCAGCGTGGAGACACACCTGACTGTCATGAGGAAGACAGCGGCTCAGGGGTTCTGCCTCCGACACGAGATGCCACACACCCTGGCAACCTGGGAACAAAGCATGGTGTGGCCACTGTCAACTCTGCAGTCACCCTGCCAGTGTGAGGACAGCAAACCTCAGATGAGGCCAGAGCTCCGCTGACTCACAGTCTGGTTGTGCCCCACCATGCACTTGGCTTTGGTTGGGTTCAATGTATGGGCTGTGGACAATTTGCTCAGCACTTCTCCTGGGTCTGGTTCAGAGCCTCGGGGGAGGAGTTGCCACGTTCCCAGGCCTGTGCACTGTCTGAGGGAGGTTGTGCGCACGATCGCCCAGAAACACCAGAACACACACTGCGACTGTGCTGGCAGTTTGGGGTTCAGGAGACGTTTCATTGAAAAATCAAAGAAAACTAATCAGGTTTCTTGAGTCAGAGCATGTGATGGCCACCAGACTATTTGCCATCTTGTGACACACACATGTGGACCCAGAGTTCCTTGATTCCAAGTGCAGACAAACATGATTGAGCTCCTCCCTGTCCTATGCGCTGTGGGGACAAAGGGGATGGGCAAAGCCCAGACCTCGTGGGGCTGACGTCTGGTGGGAGGAGGGGCAGGTATAGAGACGATAAACTGACACAAAGGAAAGATCCACCGCGAGGGGGCAAGCGGGAGGAAAAGAGGGCTGGGCCTGGAGCTGTGCGGGTGCAGGACGTGGAAGTGAGAAACACACAGCTAGCTCTTGGGGGTCATGTCCCACAGCGGGGACAGCCACAGTGGGGCCATCAGTGGCAATGGACATCGCACAAATATTTATCACTGAATCCTGTCTGCATGCCAGTCTTCTAAACGCTCAAAAGACATTTGCCAAGGCTGAAACCGAATGAGGGGCCGGTAACACCACGCTGTTAGAGACTGACCTGAGACCAGCCAGCGTGCCTGTAATAAACACAGGGGTAAGCACCATGCCTGTGAGAAATCCCGCTTTATAAGGGGTGTAAAATTTTGATAAGAGGAGGACACAATCATCAAGAAGAGATCTGTTACATGCACTCAGGAACCATTAACAGTACTAAAGCTGCACCGGTGTCTGTGTCTCCATTCAGTGAATCCACACAGACAAGAGCTGCTATTGTAACAGCAACGAAGCATGGCTTCCTCGTCTAAAATTTCTGTTTTAAAATATCAAAGCATTTACAAAAGAAACTGGCACACAGCTGCTACTCCAGGGCTAACTTAACAATGCCTCTCCCTGTTACTTGCGTTGGCAAAGGTCAGGCCTGCCGACGCTGTGTTCTTCGTGCATCCCACAACGGGGCACTGGAGCCAGGAAGCTCCAGGGACACATGACAGATTCTGGAGTTCCAGGCCAGCCAGTGGCTGTGATGGTGTCTGATGAGACCAAAGGCCCTTCTCTGGCCTCCTGTGCTCACTGCAATTCAGGGCACCTAAATGTTGACCCGGCAGGGGAGCAGCAGGGGGCAACGTGAATAAAATCAGCCGGTTCACCTTGCTTCACACAGGCAACTGCTAATGCTGGAGAGAAGGACCCATCTCACCAAGTGCTTTTAGCTGTCTTTATATGAGTGATCAAGAAAAGGGCTTAAATGACCCTCCCTAAAGACACCGCTCTATAACCTGCAGGGGAGGAGCTGGTAAGAGCAGCTGCATCTCTGAGCCTCACCCGGCACAACTAGGTACCTGCCCCTGTGAACTGATAAAGATCCTTAAGACAGGGAAAGGGGCAAGTCCATCAGTGGTACCCAAGCTGACAAAGGGTTTCCCCGCCCTATAATCTCCAACTCCAGGGGCCTAGAAAGCATCCACTCCAGGCAGCAACCCAGAGCTCCCGAGCAGAATCTCTAGGAAGCAGGGAGAAGAAACTGAGAGATTATCTAACGTGTATGATTCGGTAAAAAGCAGTACAGTATCGGGAGAGGTCAAGCAGTTGCGCTGGTGAATCTGGAACGAATTATTGAAACGTGATCAGGGATGAAAAACAAAGCGAACCAAAAAAGGAGAGGCAACTATTAACTCCAGGAAACACAAAGTTACTAGGAAAAAATTATACTTGACTATTGGCTTGGAAGTCAGTAATATTTACATAGTCACAACAATGTAAAGACTGAATATTAATAAAAAATTGTATTTGTGACACAGTTACACTGAGATAGTGAGGGGCAGAGTGTTAGGGATACAGCAGAGCAATCCTTATCGTTCACGACAGGAAGCACACAGATGATGTCTAAAAATGATACGCCAAGAATAATCTACACAGACCTGTTCAGAAACTCGGAGGGAAGTACTGGAGTGCTAGAGAAGGTGAAGCAGCTAGTGGGAGAACAGGCGGGGGTGAGGAGAGGTACAGGGTGCTGCTGTTTTTGCGATAAGCTGTGTAATACAATTTCACTTTCTAATCCATGCATGTCTAAGGTTTTTTTTAAAATAGTTAAAAAAACAATCTTCAGGACTCATTTTATCTGGCCATAGTGTGATAAAACCAGAAACTGGTCAATAAAATTAACCTACAAAACCCTAAGGGCTTGGGAGTTTTGAAGCTCTTCTCGAAACAGCACTTAGGCCGAAGAGGCGTCAGCAACGAGGATTGTAAAGCACGCTACCCACCGCTGTCCGGGAGGTGCTGGGATCTCCCCTGATGGCGTGGGACGGGACACGGTTGGAGGGCAGTGGTCGCCTGCCTCCATGCGTTCATTAGCAGATGAGATGGAAAATTAATGGATTAAACAATCAACACATGATCTTAGAAAACAATAAACCCCTTCCTCTCAGAAGGGAGAAGCAACCTGTAAAAAGTAAAGATTAATGAGCTAGAACATTTTTTAAAAATCTGATAAATAAAGCCAGTTCTTTGATTGAAGGGGCCCGTGACGGAGGCAGCCTGTGGCTGTCCTGATCAGCACTTAGCTCTGCACAGGAGAACTGCAGCTGGGGTGGGAGTGGAGAGGCCGCTCCGAGCAGTGTGCAGCCACGAGGCAGCGGGGAAGAGCGTGCCGAGCTCAGACAGACCCTCGTCTGCAGGGGCTCACAGCAAGTCTCTGGAAAATGGGGTGGTGACGAAACCACCTTCTTTAACTGTTAGGGTGCCGGCACCCAGGAAACTCTCAACAGTTGGCTGCGACACTATCATTAATTCTACTGTAAACTGAAAAGCAAATGCTGGCCAAAGTTACGCACTGACTTGACTTAAATAAAAGGTAAGTTAGAAGCATTCCAGACAAAAGCCACCCAGATGGATCTAGGACTGAAAGTATGAAGTATAGCAACGAGATGCTTCTCCAGTACTCTCGTGCTCTGCGTGGTAAGGAGGTAAGCACGGTCGAGGCTGCCAGCCTGCCAGATACTAGAAACAGGTAACTAGATGCAACGGGAGAAACTCAGACCAAGCAGTGTTACCATGGTGTGAATTTTAAAAAGGGTCTTCAAAATGTATTTTCTCCTTGTTTCAACTAAGTCATTCTCACTGGATACTACTGAGTGGAAAGAGGAGGCAGAAAAGCACATGCCACAGCCGCTCTGGGTGACGGGGCCGCCTGAGTGTGCGCATTCACCCCGTGCTCGCGCACAGGGCAGGCACAAAGCCGAGAGAGGCCGCAGGCGGGTGGGTGGTTAACTCAGGAAGGCGGGGAACAAAATTAGATGAAAAAGATGACACTAAAGACAGGCACTACGTACAGCGTGTGACCACACATGAAGGAAGTAGAACCCCCCCCACGAGAGACACATTCTAAGGGACTCCAGTGCCCCAACCCGGTTTTTGCCCTTCAGCATCCTGGTCCGAATGCCACGCACCCCTGCCAGTCTGGAAACCCGGACGCGTCCTGAGGCCCCGTGGACAACGGAGCCAAACTGGGGGATAGTCAGGAGTACCGGCTTCTCCCTGTCAGGGCACCTGCGCTTCCGGTCTCCTCCCCAGCACCAACCCCTCACCTGCGCACTCCTTCTCCACCCGCGACAGGAAGTAACGCCCTGGAGAAGTCCCTTCAAGATCTTCATTGGTGTCCCATTGATTTGAGAGGAAAGTACAGTGGGGGACAGGGAGGGAAGAATGTCACCTTGGTTGAGAAGCACCAGAGAGCCCAGTGCACCAAGGACGAGTCTCAGAGCAGAGGTGGATGGGCTGATGGGTGAGGAGGAGAAAGGGACCCCAGTAGGGCTGGCCCCTCTTTCTTAACCCAGAGCACCTAGGATGTGGCAGCAGACTCCCCAGGAAGGGCCCGTAGCCCTGGGTGACCTCACAGTTGGGTGGATAAGGCTGCCTCTGATTACGGGAATAATTTAATTAAAAGAAACTGCTTTCTTGGACATGGGGGCTGGGAAGAGAGTCAGACGAACCATAATTAAACCAGAGGATATGAGAACCAGGCAAAGTGAGGACCTGGAGGAGGTTTGGGGGACCTGCTGTGGCTGAGCTGGCTCGGAGCTCCAAGGCAGCTAATCGCTTCCTGCAGGCAGGCTCCACTCCAGCACTAATAGGTTTTTAATAAAAACTTCCAATTGGGCCAGTAAACCCTTCACTAAGCTGTTTTTAAAGCATGACTTTAAGAGCAGCAAGGGCGAGGGGTCACAGGGAGCAGTTAATTCACAACGGCTGGTGGGAGGCGCTGCTGTGACAGAGGACATCGGGTTCAAGTGTCCAAGCCCCATAAACGTGCAATGCCAGCTTTGGATCCGCCTGGAAAACAGACTTACAAGGCAGACGTGAAGCGTCCCGCAGGACAGGGTAAAAAGCTGCTCTCAGTACAGAGACAGTGACGGAAGTCAAGAGCAGCCTGCAGGCCCGCGTGTGGCCCACTGCACATCAGCTCCCCTGCCAGAGACCAGACTGCCCAGGGCAGCGCCATCCGGCACGGCCTCCGAGGCTCCGTCAGCCCACCCCGTGGTTCACCCGGGGACTTGCCGCTGCAGCCCTGCTGTGTGCTGTTCGTTCCCTGAGCCCCGATGCGGATTTCTCTCGCGGAGATGGGGGTGCTCACAGCGCACAGAGCGTGACCCCGATCAGCCCCCAAGGCCTCCTTCCCGCTCCTGCTCCCCGACTGCTGTTCCCAGCAGAACTTGCTGATACCTGACCAGCATCAAGGAAGACTCGAGACCGGCTAACACTTGGTTTCCACGTTAGGATAAATAAACAGTTCATTGATTATGGTTCTTGTTGAAATGAAGGATTCCTAAATTGTCTAACTCATAGCCTGATAGGCCTTCAGTAAAAAAAATGGAATGTTCTTTTTCAAAAAGGAATGACCTGGGTGTGAAGCCTTTCAGGATCCTTCCGTAAGAGTCCCTTCAGACCCCTCACTCCATCCTGAGTGTGCTGATGTCCTCAGACCCCACTGCCAACTCCTCCACAGAGGATCACCCCCAACCCCTTCACACAGGATACCTTGCAGCCTCCTTGCTGCCCCCACCCTTGTTCCCAGCACTGAGTTGAGAACCAAAACCATGGATCCTACACAGCTAACCTTGAGGCTCAATTTTCCTGGTTTCCACATCTTTTTGATATTAAAACAATGACAGTATATTAGAGGGGTCAATTCAGAACAAATATATTACAGGGACAAGTCTAGAATGCATCCCACAAAAGCTTCCTGCCACCTGCTGCCTCCCTCGATGCCCACCTCCTTGGGTCTACCTGGACCAGTGTGAATAGCTCGTGCTGGTGGCACCACCCCCCAAAATGAGTCTCTCCATGCCCCTCACATCCATGAGGCAGTGGGACTGGCCCCGCCTGCAGCGGGCCTGCTCTAATGCTGCCTGGGTTGCCCCGGGCCTGAGGGGACTGGCCTCTGAGGGCAAGCTCTGCAGTAGCACACGGGCGAAAGTCCCAGGGCTCGGCTCCAAAAAGCAATTGCTGTGGCCCTGGCTCATCCTAACTCCACCAAATGCAGGCAGACAGGAGCCCCCTCCCAGGAGTGCTCAGCCCCTGAAGGCTGAGGTGCACAGCCCAGGGGGCTCAGCATGCAATCAGGAGGGCATGGGCCAAGAGCAGCCCTGTCCTGGCGAAAAGATCAGAAAGTCCTTCCTGGAACCCTGTGCCGCCTGCTGGGCCCAGCACTATTTTCAAATGCATCGGGACAACATGAAGTTCAAAAAAGGCTCCAGCCCCAAGCTCACAAATATCAAAAAGCTCACTTCCTACAGAGGAGCCGGAAACAGCTCATAGAGGGGTGTTGAATTAATCACGTTTTAGACCCATTCTTTGAAGTAAGAGTTAGCAGACTGGCAGATTTCAAAGCGCAGCCTCACTGAATGCTCCAGCAGAGGTACAGCTGGTGAGGTGGTGTTATCACGAATGCTGTGGTTTTCCTGTGTCCTGGAGCAAACGGCCTCCGGTCACACGCTGTCTCCTACCTAGCAGTCACATCCATGCACACGGGGGTGCAAGACCCCAGGGGACAGGGCTGCAGGATGGCAGCAGGTGACACCCCCATTGAAGAGGGGACTTCAAGACCAGGAGGAATGTTCATAGAAACTCAGAAATCCTGGGAGACACCTGGTCACTGAACAAAGGAGAGACAACCGGAGGCCTTGGCCGTGCTCCCTCAGGGAGACCAGCCACACACCCCTACTCCCAAACCGATGGGGTTACACCCACCACACCGCAAGTGGTCAGCAGAGAGCGGTCGTCGAGCCCCCAGAATAATATGTTGGTGAAAAGGGGGGCATCCTCTGACCAACCGTCCACAGAACTTTCTATAGCAGGTGTGTCAAGCTCATTCTCACCTGGGGCCACGTCAGCCCCGCAGTTGCCTTCAAAGGGCCGAATGTAATTTCAGGACTGTATAAATGTAACTACCCCTTAACGAGGGGCAAGGAGCTCGGCGCTGCCGCCGAGTAGAAACAAGGTGCCGGCCGGGTAAAACGAGGTGGAGGGCCGGGTTCTGCCGTGGGCCTTGTGTGTGCCCCCTGAGGTCTCTAGTACTTGGGCAGGCCTGTGATCCACTTGGCCCAGTGCGTCTATTGAGCACTTGATGTGCCGCAGGTGTGGCTGGGGAGCCACCAGCTTTATTTCATTTAATTCTAATTAAGCCAGAAAGCACACACGGCTGGAGACGCACATATTAAATGGCAGCTCGAGGAGCCTCGCTCGATTCAAGTCAGCCGCGGCCCAGGGGTACTGCACTTCCCGGAAATGTTGCTCTGAGGGGCAGCTCAGTACCTCGGCCTGCCGTCCAGAGTTGCTTTATCTTCATCAAAGTCCATGTGCAAAATAAAGACAGTTAGATGCAATTAAGTTCTATATTTATTAATGTATCTATGTCCGTTATACCTGTATCCACGCTCACGGATGAGAACACAGGGAGATACGAGCACAAACAGGGAGGGATGATCTGCTCACTGTGAAAACTAAGTTCTCACAGGCAACCCCCAAATGAGGCCGACGGGAAAGCTCCCAAAAGGTCGAAAGTCCCTTCGGATTGGCTGTTCCTGCCCCGGCACCACAGCGACAGAAGAAGGAGCAGAGCAGAGATGCTTGGCGCTCACCCAGCGGCAAGCCGGCTGCCGTGACAATCAGGGGTCTTCTCAACTTGTGCTTGTGGACTTTCGGCGGGAGCGGCCCGAAGACAGCACATGAAATTCAGTCCTACTCAGCCCCCTCAGGAGGAAATGCAGTAGCAAGTCAGCAGCTGGCTTCTCAGTCTCCAACTGGGGCCAGATGGGCAGTTAGACTTGTGAAGAGCACCAGATACACCAAGAGAAGCATAAACGGAGGACAGACTTGCTTTAATTCGGAGCAAAATGTAGCTACTAGCCCAGCATCTGGATCTTTTCTACTGAGTGCTGCATCTCTGGACAATCCACTTTCAGCAGGTCCTTTTTTTGGGAGGTGTGTGGTAATTTTTTTTCAGTATGTCAAATATTGTGTGTAGAAAAACAGTAGCTCCTGAGGTGAATTACCCAGAAATGGGCATGCACGGTGAGGCTGTTAGTTGAGGGTGGAAGTGGGGACAGGAAAATCTAGCCAGAAAAAACCTGGGTTTGGGTTTGTTGTTCCCTCATTACCCTCAGTGACCACAGGCTGCAACTTCCTGGGCTGGGGAGCTTCAGTTACCCACTGCGCTCAGCGAGGGGCTGGCGGTGTCTCACTTCCAGCAGCTCCTGACTGGCCTCTCCCAAACTGTTGCCTGCCCTTGGGTGATGGGCAGATGACAGGAGAAAGAACTGCCAGCTCCTGACACTTGCCTTCTTGGGGTGGGGCCTTCTCAGAGTCTCTCAGTTCTCCCCCTGCTCCGCTCACCAGCAGCCTCCTGCAGCAGCAGAGCTCGCTCTGTATCCAACATGATGTGCAGCCCTTCTCCCAGGGACCGCGGTGCGGTGCGGGGCATAGGTTGATTCTCCTTCCGAGTAGTTCGAGGCTTCTGCTTCCTGTAAGAGGACAGTCCAGGGGGCAGGTGGGTGGCTGGTCACCTCCTGCACTGCACCCCCAAGGAAGCCCTGGGTGCTCTCCCTACCTGCCCCAATCCTTCTCACAAGCCTCACAGAAGCCTGCAGACCACAGCACTGAGTAAGCAAGAACTCTGTCTGGGGACAACTGTTTTCCTTACTCTTTCCTGCTTTCACTCTGCTGAAGGGGAAGCCTGTTAACAGACCCATCCCTCCTCAGTAAGGGGAATGGGAGTTCTGATTCCTTAGCTGCTTTGCAAATTCAGTGCACTGAGGGAGTTGAGAGAAATTATGGCTTTCACAGACTATCCAGCTCACCGCTAGGATGGGAGAGACTGTCTCTCCCAGAAACAGAACCTCTATATTATTTAATCCCTGTTCGGTTTAATCCTTGGGCGCAGCCTGGCGGAGGGCTGGTGTTCCGGTGGAGGAACCGTGGGCATGTGAACAGCACCTGTGTTCTCAGGAACACCCATCAGGGCCAGGGGCCGTGCAGTGCTGTTCACAGGGTCCGCCCCGTCATCAGCATTCCATCTAGCCGTTCTGTCAACGAGGGAAGGGCGATGAAATTCCTTCCGTCTCCCTTTGCAGCTTTTGTAGTTCACGGCCTTCGAGGTCTGTCGTGGCTCCCGGCCTGCGCGATGACGCGTCCTTCACCTCCAGCAATGCGCGGTCAGAGCTGGCCTCTGACTGCTGCCTCCAGTGTGTCTTTCCCGTCCGTTTTCTTTCAGACTTTCCGTGTTCACATTTAATGTGCGTTACCTATAGGCGAGTATAGCTACATATTATTTTTTTCTTCTGCATTCCTTCTGTTGACTTCTGTCTTTTAACTGGAGTGTTTAGTCCATTACACTTAATGTAATTACTGATATGGTATTTAGGCTTACCACTTAATTTTTATTTCCTAGCAAACCTTTAGTTTCTATTCCTGTATTCCTCCTCCCTGCCTTCATTCAAATGTCTTCAGACGCCCCTTTAAAGTGTCTATTGGCATTTTAACCATCGCTCTGGATCTTCCGGGCGCCTGCTCCAGGGCTATCACACACGCGCTTAGCTTTCCAGACCCCATTTAAAGCTGACACTGTGCCACTTGACATCAAATGTGGACGCCGCAGCCTCAGGGGTCTGTCTGCACCTTCCCGTGCTCCATGTCATGCTTGTCGCTTTGTCCCCTCTCGGTGCATTACGAACCTCTGAAGACGAAGAATTCGTTTTGCTTTAAACAGTTATACGTATTTTGAAGGAAGTAAGTGAAGCCAAACCCTCTTCACGTTGACCTGTGTTATCTACTGGTTTCCACGTGCTACGTTCCTGCTCAGGGACTCATGTTCTCACCTCCTATTACTTTCCTCCAGCCCAGAGAGCTGCCCCTGGCGTTCCTGGAGTGCTCATCTGCCAGTAATAATAAACTCTCTCACTTCCACTTATTTCGCCCCTGGCCCTGGAGGGCACTGCCTGGGCGCAGGGTCCTGGGGACGGTGCCCCTCTCTCAGCAGTACTGCCCCTGGGTGCCGGGGTCCAACCATTTCAAGGGCCATGACAAGCTTCTCCAGCTGCTTTCAAGCTTCTCCCTTCCCCTTTGGTTTTCAGTACCGATTTCAGATGATTTGAAGAGGCAGTTTTATTTATGCCTTTTGAGGCCCACCAGGCTTCCTGAATCTGTATGTTCAAATGTCTCACCGCACTTGCAAACTTCTCGGCCACTCTCTCTCCCCTCCTCCTGGGGGTCTGGTCTCAGCCTGGGTGATGTCTGCTGGTCTTTCTTTCCTTTGTTATCTCCACCCTGCTATCCAGTCCTCCAGTGAATTTCTTACTTCACATATTGTATCTTCCAGTTCTGAAATTTCCACTTCTTTTTTATATTTTTGATCCTTCTGCTGCAATCTCATCTTGTTCCCACTCACCAGGAGCCTGTCTCCCCTCACCCCGGTCCGCACAGTCCTGGCAGCGGCTTAGTCCCCTGTCTGAAAACCCCGGCGTCACTCGCCTCGGGGCTGGCCGCCCTCACGGCCTGTTCCCTCCAGAAGGAGACCGCCCTCCTGGCCCTTTGTTTCTTGTGTCCTGAGCATGAGGACATCGCGCTGAGGGGCACCCGGGTTCTGTTACGCCCCCGGGACAGTGCTGATGCCTTTGCTGTAACAGCATGTCAACTGGTAAGACGCAAATGTGACCTGTGCCGTGCCCCCGCCCTGCCCGGTCCTGTTCATTTGGGGGCTGTCCTCTGCTCACCTCCAGCCAGCGGCCACGGCCCCACGGCCTATTCATTTCTGAACAAAAACCCTACCCAGCACATTCACTCTGGGGCAGCATTTCCCTCAGAGCCCAGGCTGGGGGGACCTGAACCTTCCCCCTACCAAATCAGGCAGACATCCAACCACCTTTGGCGCACCCACCAGTCAGGACAGTGCGGGGGAGCCCTCCTCTGTGTATGGTGTCCACAGGCTCGTGTCCACTGGGGCCTCAGTGTGGCCTGGAGAGAGGAGCACACGTGTCACAGGTCTTCTTGCTCACCCAGAGAGAGGGGACGGACTCGCAACATGCCATGGAGCCATCCCTGCTGCCACTGCTGCGGGGCCACGCTACCAGAGACTGGTGCTGCACGCAGGGAGCCGAGAATTGCGCGCTCCCTCGGCTGCGCCAGTCCGCCACTCTGGGCAGGGAGGCTGGCTGGGGGCAGGAGTCCCGGCTAGCTAACAAACACGGCATCAGGGCAACGCGGCCGGCCCCGTGGGGCGGTGACAGATGCGCGAGCGATGAGAAAGCCAATAAAAAAAAGGCGCGAGGATACATACCCCAGCACAAAATGCTAACTCGTGCAGAGTTTTTCTAAATGATTTTCACTTACCAAATGAATACCTGGAAAACAAAAGAAGAAAAATGTATTAAAATTTGGCACTTTGTATTAAAATGGTAAGATTAAAGCACTGTGTTACCCGACTAAGCAGAGCCCCTGTCCGTGACCACGGGGCAGTGTGGTGTCGGGGCACAGAGCTTGTGGGGATTAAATGCGGCGGGAGGTGAAGGCAGAGGGGACGCCTGTCCTCGGGTGCTCTGAATGGGCGGCTGGGGCCCCAAGGTCCGGCAGGCTGCCCTGGGGTATCAGAGCCTTTTTGTCCCCTGCCCACCCTACATGGCCAGTAAAAAAGGTGATGCCCACAACAGGCCAATCAAAAAGTATTTTGGAAAGTAGTAAATATAATATTTGGTTTTCCTACAGTAAATAATTTCAATCAAACATCATAAAAATGTCATACCCTAGGGTTTGAAAATTTAAAGGACACCCCACTACCCTGAGCATGTATTATTAGGGAAGGGCCCTAAATTAAAGGGCCTTGAGGGGGTCTGTCTCCTCTCTAAGGATCTGCGGTCTGTCTTCATGTGGAATCTGAGCAGAACCTCAAGTCTACACACTGGCCCGGGGCTTCCGTGATGCGGGCTCACTCTGCACCCCCGGAGAGGGGAGAGACATCAGCCCCAATCGTAGACTTAAATCCCTACAATGTCACCGAACACAACTGACGTGGGGGATGCAGAGGCCTTGAAACAAACCCCCCTCGCACCCGTGCAGCTCTGGCACCTGTCTCCCAGAACGAGTGGAAAAGAAAACCCACCACCGGGACCCGAGGATAAAAAGGCCACGCCCCTGGGGAACTGACACACGCTACACTGTGAACGAGCCCTAAACGTGTCCCGCTGTGTGACAAAAGCCAGACACAAAAGGCCACAGAGCGTGGGACTCCATTCATGTGAAACATCCCAAACAGGTGAATCTACAGAGACAGAAAGCAGATCAGTGGCTGCTGGGGCTGGGAGGGGAATGGGGGCCTATGGGTTTCTTTTGGGGGTGATAACAATTTTTCACACTTAGTAATGATCACAGAATTCCACAACTATATAAAGCCACTGACTTGTACACTTTAAATGGTTAAATCTTAGGGTATGCAAATTATACCTCAATAAAGATGCTTTAAGAAGTAGTTGTTTAATAAAACGTGTATGAAAGAGAGGATCAGGCCTGAAATTTGCACAGAGCCCCTCAGGGAAGAGAGGGCAGGACCTCTGGAGGATGAAAGGAGGGTCAGTCTTGGGCATCTGGAGGGCTGGGCCAGGTCCCTGGGCTCCCTACCCCGCCCACTTTGGAAGGCGTGTACGATTCTCCGCGGTGGAAAGCTCAGACGCAGACCCTGCAGGCAGCAGTGGCCACGGAAGGGCGCGGAAGCAGTGTAGGCGTCATGGAAGACCTGTCAGGTGGCCGTTCTCTCAGAGCCGGGCCTGGCAGTGACGGTGTTTTCAACCACCCCGCCCCATCAGAGGTGCATACCACTTACAGGTTAAATACCACAGTGTGGGATTCGGTCTTTACTCCGGAAAAGACAATTTGGGACAAGAGGGGACACTCGTGTGTGCGTGAGGGTTCTTTGCATTGTACTCTACTTTTTTTTTTTTTAGATTGTATTTATTTGTTTTAAAGAGACAGGAAGGGACAGAGAAAGAGAGGGAGAGAAACATCGATGAATGAGACGTACATCAGTTGCCTCTCACACACCCCCAGCTAGGGACCTGGCTGGCAACCCAGAATGTGTCCTAGACTGGGAACCGAACCGGTAACCTTTTGGTCTGCAGGCCGGCGCTCAATCCACTGAGCTCTACCAGCCAGGGCTACTCTCTACTTTTGAACAGGTTTCTAAGTTTCTGTAGTTCAAAACCTTTAAAATAGCCAGTGTACATACTGGCTAATATAAGAAACAAGTTTATCCAGCACATTCTCCTGGTAAATCACCTTGTTGATGGAGAAGGGGAAAGGGGCTGATTTTCCCAAACTTATAAAGAATGAATGGTTTATATTTTTGTCAGATCTGACTGGAAAAGACAGCTGTCGGGTCAGAGCTGCCTCACATGGCTCCCGCCCGCAGCCTGGGCCACCAGAGCACAGCGCCCGTGGGAACCGGGAGGGGCCTGCGGTGTTCCTGCCATCACATTTACTGCGGGCATTTAAAAATGGCTGCCATGCCTTCAGCCGTTTTGAATTTTGAATTTCAAGGCTGCCTGATACAAGGTTTTTAAATACAACGAGTTATATCTAATTACTTGAAAAACTAAAAAGGCTTCACTACTTTAATAGCTTTTATTATATTTTTTAACAGCTGGAATTTATTTTAGAAGAGACAGATGTCTATGGAGCTATTTTGGGGATGTTCTGCTGTTTTGTTCCTTAAAGAAACTCCAGCCCTTCCATTTTCCAAGAGACCTAGTTTTTGCTCCCAAATGGTCTGTGTTAACGCAGGGCCCCGCCTGCCTGTAAAGACAAGGCCCCTTGGCGGAGGAAGGCCGACATGGCCTGTGTGAAGACAGCGAGAGGACCAGGAAGGGGCACGGCCTTGCGGAGGCACTGCACCCGCTCGGACCCTCGCCCGCTGCACAAAGCAGGTCTTGTCCACGGCCCCTTGGGCGTCATTCCACCGCAGCGACTTTTGCATGAGGCTCCTATTTTTACAGAAGGCCTCTGATTAAAAAGTACATCAGGCTTCCAGCACTTTTTGTTTTGTAAAAAGGCTTCTTGGATAAATATTTGTTAAATTATGCTCCCCTGCCTGTGGAGAGGCAAGCTGTGAATTTGTAAGACTTCTCCCCGCTTTCTTGCCCAGCACTGAGCTCCCCAAAGGCTCACTCAGAAAGTAGGTAGACAGGAGTCAGTGTGATAAGGCCTGCCCTTCTAAGCCGCCCTCAATTCCTGATGCGAGTCTGTGGCTAATCACATCATCCACACGGAAGTCCCTGTCACGTGGTGATGGCCAAACAGAAGCGGCTCAGGATGAAAATGTCACAGGAACTACAAGAACGGCCCTCGGTATGCCCAAGCAGTCTGTGGGCGTCCACCCTGACCCAACCCTCACCTCTGCTGGAACAGCTCTTCACAGAACCGCGGGGGGTGCCCAGACGTGGGACCCGCCACGGCACGGGCAGGCCCCGTCTCAATGCCGACGTGCAAGAGCAGAGAAGGGCCCTCTGCGTGTGAGAAGGGCTGTCTCACTGGGGCCCTGCTGGGGAGGCCCTGAGACGGCTGGACCTGTGTGACATAACTGTCTGACAAGAATGGAGGGGGTCTATCCTCCCTCGCCACCTGGGACCAGGCCCCTGCCTGGCTCTGAGTACTTGACCCTTATTGCCACAGAATGGAAATGGCACCATTTTTTTTTTAAGAGAGAAGGGAAGGGAGGGAGAAAGAGTGGGAGAGAAACATCGATGTGAGACAGAAACACTGGTTGGTTGCCTTTCGTATGCGCCCTGACTGGGGACTGAACCTGCAACCCAGGCATGTGCCCTGACAGGGAATCGAACCTGTGATCTTCCAGTTTTTTGGACAACGCCCAACCAGCTGAGCCACAGTGGCCAGGGCGGAAATGACACCATTCTGCTCCCTGGAACCTCACAAATCCAAAGGAGGAATTCATTGTTATGCATGAAAAGTATCTATACCTGGTGAAATTGATGGGCTACAAACCAGGACAGGGGCAGCTGAGGAAGGAGGAACGGCATTGTGTTTAAGGCCTGGAGCCAAAATCAGGTTTTCATCCTCAAGAGTCAGAGCGGAGCCCTGACCCTGGTCCCCTCCACATGTCCCGGGACTGCTGGCATCTGTTCTCGGTGCACTTTGAAGTTGATACCGTCCCTGTGTCAGAGAGACATGCCAGAGGCAGCTTCCTCCACAGGAAGGGGCCCCCTGAGCTGCCCAACCTCAGTCCAAGTTTCTAGAGATAATCCTTTCTTCTTTTGGGGGGGCCAGGAAGGTGGGGAAGAGAGAAGGATGGTTATACAGCCATCCTTAATAGCAACAAAGAAGCCCTGTAGGATTATTGCCAAAGTAAAGCACAGACAAAAGGATCACAAATCCAGAATTTTTGAAAAGCTGATGCTTAACTAACTGAAGAAGCTGGGGCAGATGTCACTTAGGATTTCTAACGAGGTTCCACTGTTCGGACCGGACAGTGCTAATGGTGGCTAGGTTCTCCTTTAAGATTGCCTGAATAGTTACCAAGCTCTGCCCCTTTCTCTGAAACGCCGCTGATCCCCGAGACATTTAAAATCCTGCAGACACAGAACTGATACCCTAAGTGCTAAGACAGATGTGTGCAGGAGTCCGTGCTGATCAATGACTGAATAAACACACGGGGCGAGAAGCACGCTCTGTGCGGAAGAACCCACATTGCCGTGCAGGCACCCCACCCTTGAGGAGCCCAAAGTGTGGGCTGTGCTAGGGATGCCTCCAAAGAGAACACATGGTGTAGACCTGGGAGGACAGAAGGCGTTCACAGCGGAGACAGCCGACAGACACAACCCGCTGACCGCCAGGGTCAGCGCCACGGACGTGAGTCGTGCCAACGGCACAGACTCGCTATGGTGGACGATAACAGCGGCGCACCTCTGTGGTCTTCTCCCCAAGCCCGCAACCGAGTCACTGATGAGCACACATCGGACACATGCCAGCAGAGGGATGCTCAACAGACACCTGACCAGTCCTCCCTGAAACCATCGGGGATCAAAAGCGGCAGAGTCTGAGACGTGGCCCAGCCCAGGGGAGCGTGAGTGCACGGGACGACCAAACGCCGTGCAGTGTGGAGAGATCCGGAGGCAGAAGGAGGGCATCAGGGAAGAACCGAGGAGATGTAAATGAATAACAATGTGTTGGCACCTGTTCATCAGGCGTGACAAGCACCCCATCTATGGTAAGAGGATAACAATACAGGAAACTGAAGTGGGGTACACAGGGAGTCTCTGAACTGCTTCCGCAGTAACTCTGTAAGTCTAAAACTGTTAAAACTAAAAAGTGAAGTTTAATAAATTAAGAACAAGTCGAAGTAGCTAGGCAGCCCCAGGATCTGCGCCTGCCAGGAGAGCAGCCTCCAGCCCCGCCCACTCCTCACCAGAGCCCAAACGGGGTGCAGGCTGGGGTCCCGGGAAGGACCGGCCACCCAGGCCAGGACCGCACCTGCCTCCTTCTACTGGATGCAACATCTGGGCAGACAAATCAAGTTCTCAGGAAGAACAGGATGAGCCCAAGCCGAGTTCTCAAAGGCATCCCTACCTCCTCCTGGCCCCACCTGAGAAGAAGGGGGTAAAGCTCCACGGCAGTGGGCTGCCGGCTGCCCAGTCTGATCTCAGGCTGCCTCCTTCACTCATCCCAACAGACACAGTTCTGTGCCTCTGCCCAGCCAGGGCTGCTTCTTTAAAAAAATAGAAAGGAAAGGAGAGTAGCCATTCAACTGCCTCTCGTTATCACCCTCAAGACAACTCTAATACCTGTGATCACTCCTGTACTTGGGCATTACCAATCAAAACCCATTCCAATCACACCTGACTGATAACGAGAGAGTGGACTCCTTTGAAGCTGGGGCCCCCAAACATGCCTGGCACCACCGTGCCGTGTCCTCGGGAATCCTGAGCCCCACCCGGGCTTGCCCTGCACCCCTACCGTGGGGCCTGCAGCCTGGCGCGTTCTAACTGCCCACTTGCAGTAGCCAACATAAAGGAATGTCTGGCCACCTGGCGCTGGGCCACTTTTGTATTTCCTGTCTTGTAAAATACAGTCCTGAGTCTCATCACCTTTCCTGCGTCCGGGAGAAAGGACCGATGTTAGACAGGCCAGTCTAGCTGTCTACCACAGCCCATGGTCAGAAGGCAGAGAACATCTCAATCAACCAAACAAGAAAATAATCAGAGCCTAAGACAATGCCATGAAGGAAATGAATTTTCTCCTTTTTCCCTCCCACCCAAACAATTCTCTCCCCCACCCCAAGCTTTGAACCACCCAGGCCTATCTTCTAAGTCCACCTACTTGTACCTGGACCCCACAGGGTCTGCTCTCCCGGGGTGTGGGGTGCCCGCACCCGAGGATGTGGGCCATTACCCTGCGAAGCACCACTGCGTGGTTGAAGCCACCCTCCCCGCAGCGAGGCCCTTCAAGCACAGCCGTCCCGCAGCGGACGCTTCAGTCTCCCACTCGCCTGGCCACGCATCGGGACCCAGACGGGAGAGTGGGGGGAAGGCAGTCGTGCTTCTCGAATGCACAGGACTCACGCAAGGCTACCCGACTCTGCCCCACGACACTGGCCTTGGAAACTCAAAGCACTACCACATGCAAGGTTTGTTTTAAGATTTTATTTTTTTGTGAGAGTAGAGGGAGAGAGAAAAAGAGGGAGAGAAACATTGATGTGAGAGAGAAACACTGATCGGCTGCCTCTCGTAGATGCTCTGACCAGGGACCAAACCCACAACCCAGGCACGTGCCCCGACTGGGAACTGACCAGGCGACCTTTCAGTCTGTGCGACAACACGCGAGCAACTGAGCCACACTGGTCAGGGCCAAGTGCAGGGTTTTACCTGTCTCCTGTGTCAGCAGTTCAAGATCCCATGTGTACTGAGACATTCACTTGTGACACTGCGAAGTCATCAGGACACTGGTCTGGGCCAGAGAGAAGCCGAGGGGATGGACACCCACGTAAGAGAAGGGAGAGAGAGAGGCTCTAAGTGAAGCAGCAGCCACAGCGCGCACTCAGCAAAGCTGGGCCACCGCACGCCGGGCCGAGTGCCGGCGAAGCGCCACGTGCACCTGCCCGGCGCCTCCTCGCCCCACAGGGGCTTCCTGTCCCTGCCACAGGGTGCCAGCTGGACAACACTTGAAAGACGTTCCATCAACAGTGTCCATTATCTGAGCATCTCATCCCAAACAAATATCCTTTCCTCTCAACTTGAAATAGAGGGGACATGAAAAGAACAGATTGTGTCTAACTTTCATTTCAGGATAGCAAGGAAAAGAAAGCCCACTTTCCATTTAAAGTCCCCGCTCTCTCAGCAAGCTTTCAGAGTCGCTCTGACAACCCCGAAACTACCGTCCGCCAGGGAAACATGAGTCAAGAGCTGACCTGAGACCCTGACAGGGGTGAGGGCGCCTGAACCGCGCTGACTACCCACTGCGGTGCTCGCGGAGTCCCGCCCCACGGCCCCCAAGCCCGTGCCAAGCAGGCCGCACGGTCAGCTGTGACCACGGACGCCTGGCGTCAGGAACACAGTGAAGAAAACGCTGGTCTTCGTGGACGGACGCTTTCCCTTTTGACGGTTTTCATCTAAAACATCCCAGGCGTCATATCCTAGAAGATACAGCTTTATTTTATTTTGCTTTAGCAGGCTTAAATGAATTCGAATCACATTTTTATCATACCCACAGGGAGAGGAGCAAAATACCTTTCCCAATAAAAAAATACAAGCCTCTTTTTTTAGTCACTTGTACTCAAGACTTAGAAATTTAAACATGGGGTTAATCATACCTGAGAGTATATTCTAGACATGATTCAGAAATACTTTTTGAAGTAAAACTTGAAGTCGATACAGTTTGGCTGCCAGGTACGGTGAGGCAGGACCTGGGCCACCTGTCACAGACGGAGTATGCCATCTCTGGGCATGACCCTGCAGTGGGGTTCTCCCACTCTGTGACTCCCACCGTTAGAGTGGGGCAAAGGCGCCTGGGGTTCTCCCCTCTCTGGCGTGGATTAAAGCCACAGGTGTCAAGAAACAGCAGCCCCTTGGACATCACAGAAAAACCCAGCCAGAGGCCTCTTGTGCTGGTAAGCTACGGAGCGGGCAACTGGAGGTGGGCAGTAGCCACCGATGGCCGCCACGTCCGTCAGATGCCCAAGTGGTGGCACCAATGTATGCCGTGCAGGAAGGGGCAGATGAGAGCAAAGGAAGCGCCACTGCCTCACAGCCGCTTCGCGCTCCGGGCCCCCCAGACACACCTAACCCGCACCGCCCTCACTGCTGTGTCCTTCACAAAAAGCAAATGCAATAAATCACATTTAACATCCCCCCTCCCCTAGGAACCAACGCGGCTGCTGTGTGGAACTGAAGACACGGTGCATCCGCCATGATGACGTGGTCGGTCACCCAGTGGCCCGTGCGAGTGCCCATAAGGACGCGCATGGTCAAGTAACCGGAGGCGTAGCCCTTTCCCCCCAGTGCGGACCACTCACACCACAGCTGCAAACGCTGAAGCCCCCAAGTCTCTTCCTCAGTCCCAAACTCTGACTGCCACGGCGTCTGCTCTCAGCAGTCACTTGTTGAAACAAGGCCCCCGGGCAGCAGAGTGGAGGGGATTTCAGGCTGATGAGACACCGAGTCCTCTTTTCGCAGGCTGAATCCGCGGGCTGCGCCCCCTGCACACACACTGCGCATCACTCGCACTGGTCCCCACGCAAGCCCAGCACAAACCAGCACTTCCTACAAGAGGAAGGGGGCAGAAAGGTCCAACCCCGATGCCTTCTCACAGCAATGCCCACCTGTGTGGGGACAAGGGCACAGATGACGGAGCTGAGAGGGGACTGTCACACAGATCCTAGCCCACGCCACAGCTGTGTGACCATTTAAACATAAATCAACAGGGGAACTGAAAGTCAGCTCCTCATGCCCAGGAGTCGGACCTCCTGGGTTAATGTCCACTCCCTGGGAAGCTTCACTGTCATGATCTGGGGCCCAGTGACCCTGTCCATCCTGCGCCAGCAACGAACAGACCTGTCAGGCCACTGACAAAGCTTCTCTCCCAGAGCACACATGGGCCCTGGAGGGACGGTCCCAGCAGCGGCCCTAGATGGGCTGAACCTCCTACATGTCTACACAGACACCCACCTCCACGTCTACTTCCTGCACATCCGCACAGACGCCCCCACACCTACCTCCTACACACCTACACAGAAACCCATCCCCCATCGACTTCCTACATGTCTACAGACCCCGAACCTACAACTGCTTCGTGCCTAGCTGGGCAGACAGCAACCCACATATCTACCCCCTGAATGTCTGCACAAACACCCACTCTTTTCCTAGAGCTTTCTCTCAAAGCTCCAGCTTGTCTCCCGGGGTCTTCTGTGCTGCCTGCTAGGTGATCTTCCCTATTTGTGGAATCCGGAAGTGGCAAGAAGATAGGGATCCCCCTCCTCTGACCAGTTTAAACATATCACAGCAGTTCAGGGCCCCTTGATTTCATCCAGGCTTATCCCAGTTCACAGGCTGCCCTGACACACCCACGTGCCCTGTGTGCATTCCAACAGACGTCCCCACTCTCCCCACCTCCACGGAGCTCTAGCACTACCTCTGCTTTGTTCAGCACTGCGGCCCACTCCCCCTAGCAGGGCCAGCATGGTCTGTGACCCTTGGTACTAGCTGGTAAAGGTCCCTGTTGACAAGGAAAGAGTAGGAGGGGGTAGAAGCAACAGGCTTAAACCTCCAAGTCAACCCTGTCACCAGAAGCACACCCAGTGACTTCCACCTCCACCTCACGGCCCCGCTGGCTGCAGGAGGTTGTCCATGTGGTCTCAGGGCAGTCATGTCACTCCCGCAGGAGTGGCAATTGTTCCCAAAGAAAGGCCCCTGAATTTTGGTTGATTGGCAATTAGCGCTCTTTACCATGGCTCATTAAAATGATACTTCCCTGAACTAATGTAAGGAGAAAGCCCGCTCAATCCCTCCAGCTGCCAGGAGATTGTGGTTTGCTCTGCGGTGTGTAACGTCCCCAAGCTGCTGGGTTACAGCACACCCAGCTCACGTGTGCCCAGTCCTTCCCACTTACCAGATCTGTCCCACATTGACTAGGGACATGTAGAGGACCCAGAGTGCAGCCATGAGAATCATATTGGCACAGCCTGTGACCAGGATGAAAGATGAGATGCCCAACCCAAGCAGCGCCAGGGCGTCCAGGTTGGAGTCCATGTGTGACCAGTCCAGCAGCCAGAGGACGGTTGGGGCAGAGCTCACGGCGTCCCAGCCAACCCGGCCCTGGAAGTGCCGCTGCACACTCTTCAGATACACTTTGCAGGGCAGCAGTCCTCGGTCCCCAATCAGCTGCTTGTTCTGATGAAAAGCCACCAGGAATGCCACGACTGGAAGAAAAGGAAAGGAGAGAGGGAATGTGAGCAGGAACACACCATCTGTGGACACAAGCGGGTGCTTTTCCGACATGTGGGGGCCCAGCTGGGCAAGAAGATGAAGCAGTCTGACCCATGGTCCGGGACCAAAACATGGACTCAGGGGTCTGATATTTCTCAAAATCTCGGGGGAAATTTTGGAAGACCCATCTTGGAGAAGTCACATGTGTATGTATATATACCTGTAAATGTTGTATCTACTTACACACATTGCATATGTGTGTATCTACATACAGAGATACACGCGTGTAAGATGTGTCTTATTACATGTAAATAGTCAGTTAACCCCCCAGGTTGCACGCAGCAGTCCCATTGTAAGTACTCCCTGACAACCCCTGGGTCTGGGCAATAGTGCTACTCCTGGGACTAGCTACAGGGTTGGAAGCTTGACAGTGCTTACACGTAAGTCACCACTGCCCTCCCTTCTAACCACAAGTTTCTGAACTCGTTTCTAACGATCCCCACTCCTTCCAGAACAGTCACGTCCTCTGGACTTCAGTGTTTACACAGGTATGTCTGCACAGAGATACTACGGGAGAGACCACAGCACTCCTGTCAACGTGAAGAACAGAGAAACTCACAGCCACCCAGAGAGGAAAGGCAAGCAAAAGGCAGCGCGAAGCAGGTCCGTACAGCCTGCTGGGCGACCGCTGAGACACCGCCCGGGTGGAAAGCACGCACGCTGGAGGAGACAGCTGCACGCTGTAGAAAGCTAGACAACTCTCTGCATTTCCATGGGGAATGAAACTGCGTCAGAGACGGAGGGCGTGCTGGTAGGTTAGGCTCACAGCTGTAACAATCACCACCTGCTCTTTCAGGAAAGTGGGCAACCCCTGGCCCAAAGCAAACGGTAACAACGAACCATGTGTTGACAGCCATGTAAAGCAAAATGTATGAGAAAACAGCACAAAGGCTAGAGGGAGATACTGAAATATGCTCTTAGAAGGACCGTACAGTACACAGAAAGTGGTGGACTATTACGTGAAGGTAGCGTCAGATTAACTTACAATGTACTGTATTGTAAGTCCTGTGGGAGAGCAAAAAAAGTTTTTCTAAACAATTCTAAGGAATAAATCAATACAGATACCAAAATGAAACCATAAAAAAAAAATTCCCATTTAACCAAAGAAAAAGCAGGAAAAAAGAAACAAAGAATAGAAGGAACAGAAAATAACTAGCAAAATGATAGATTTTAACCCATCACTTCAAATAGAAATGTTCTAAACACACCAGCAGACAGAAATTGTCAAACTGGATTTAAAAACAAACACGGGACCCCAGTTTATTCTGTCTGTAAGAAATCCACTTTAAATATACATACATAGGTAGGTTAACAGTGAAAGCACAGAAAAAGATATCATGAAAATACTAATCCAAGGAAAGCTGGATGGCTGTATCAGTATCAGACAAGACAGAGGAAAAGCAAGGACTGCTACAAGGAAGAAAAGAGGACATTATATAGCGATGAGGGATCAACAAATGAACATTCAGTACTAAATGTGCATGAACCTAATAACAAAGCATATGTGTATAGATATAATGAGCTAACCTAACACAGGTACGTGCATGTATACTCTCTCTATACCAACCTGACCTGATACTTACATAGTATAGAAAAGCAAGACACAACTCTATGACACCTTTGGAGCACTCTATTCAACAGCAAGATAATACCAGGTCTGGCCAGAAGGTATCCAGCCATATAATAGGAAAAACAGACATTTATTGAAGAAGATACAAGAAACATTGTACATAGGACAATGACACCTCAGTCACCTTCAAAGTCAGCACCTTGGGACCTCACACAATCTCCCAATCGCCATCAGCTGCCCCATCATATTTTCCTGAATCTCATCAACGGTCAGAAATCTCTTCTCTTTCAAAGGTGATTTTAGTTTTGGGAAAAGCTAGACATTTCAAGGTGCCAAATCTGGGCCATAGGGGGCTGAGTTACCTGGGTGATTTGATGTTTTGCAAAAAAACTCTGCGTGAGACGTGATGCATGAGCGGACACATTGTTGTGATGAAGCTGCCAATTTCCAGCTGCCCACAGCTGCGGCCTTCTGATTCATCCAAATAGTTTCCGTGGAAAAATGTTCAAGCTTAATGCAAAGTTTAATGTGGGTCTGTTGCTCTACTAGCTCAGTCATTTTTTAATGTGACAGCCACACAGTACACGTGCTCACTCAACAGCATCTACCGCCCCACTGACCAGTACAGTGAAGTCGTCCTTGTTCACACATGTGCATCCCAGTCCACTGTCCTTGGCGCCTGGTTACACTGATGCAGTGCAAACTGTTCTCGTTATATTAACAATGGCTGGGCTTTTTCTGGACAGAAAATACATGTAATTTTCAAGTATACGTGGAACATTCATGAAGATAAACCAGAGTGTGAGCCATTAAGCAAATTATCAACATATAGTAGACTTAAAATTTACAAAATGTTTCCTGACCACACAGAATTAAACTAGAAATCAGTAACAAGATATTATCTGGAAACATACTCAAATATTTGCAATTGAAATCACACACTCCTAAATAAACCATGGATTTTTTTAAGGGCACAAGAGACATTTCAAAATATCTTTAACTATATTTTATTGATTATGCTATTGCAGTTGTCCTGATATTTCCCTTTTTGAGCCTCTCCAGCCAGCACCTCCAAGTCCCCGAGGCCATCCCCACAGCACTGTTCACGTCCTTGGGTCATGCCTATATGTTCTTTGGCTTCTCCATTTCCTATACTGTACTTTACACCCCCATGATTGTTCTGTGACTACCTATTTGTACTTCCTAATCCCTTCACCTCTTCACCCATTCCCACACCCGCTTCCCATCTGGCAACAATCAAAACGCCCTCCATATCCATAATTCTGCTCTGTTCTAAGTCCTTTTACATTTCATAAAATAATGGTTTAGTGATGATGAACTCCTTTCTTGTGTGGGAAGCTCTTTATCTACCATTCAATTCTAAATGATAGCTTTGCTGAGTAAAGCAATCTTGGCTGTAGGTCCTTGCTTTTCGTGACTTTGAATAATTCTTGATAATCTCGTCTAGCCTGAAAAGTTTCCTTTGAGAATCAGCTGACAGTCTTCTGGGAACTCCCCTTTAGGTAACTAACTGCTTTTCTAAAAATATATATTTATTGATTATGCTATTACAGTTGTCCCATTTTCCCCCCTTCACTCCATACTGCCCACTCCCTCCCTCCCACATTACCCCCCTATAGTTCATGTCCATGGGTCATACTTACAAGTTCTTTGGCTTCTACATTTCCTACACTATTCTTACCCTCCCCCTGTCTATTTTCCACCTATCATCTATGCTACTTATTCTCTGTACCTCCCCCCCTCTTCCCCCCTCCCACTCCCCTGTTGATAACTCTCCATGTAATCTCAATTTCTGTGATTCTGTTCCTGTTCTAGTTGTTTGCTTAGTTTGCTTTTGTTTTTGTTTTAGGTGTGGTTGTTAATAACTGTGAGTTTGCTGTCTTTTTTACTGTTCATATTGTTTATCTTCTTTTTCGTAGATAAATCCCTTTAACATTTCATATAATAAGGGCTTGGTGATGATGAACTCCTTGAACTTGACCTTATTTGGGAAGCACTTTATCTGCCCTTCCATTCTAAATGATAGCTTTGCTGGATACAGTAATGTTGGATGTAGGCCCTTGCCTTTCATGACTTGGAATACTTCTTGCCAGTCCCTTCTTGCCTGTAAGGTCTCTTTTGAGAAATCAGCTGACAGTCTTATGGGAACTCCTTTGTAGGTAACTGTCCTTTTCTCTTGCTGCTTCTAAGATTCTCTCCTTATCTTTAATCTTGGGTAATGTAATTATTATGTGCCTTGGTGTGTTCCTCCTTGGGTCCAGCTTCTTTGGGACTCTCTGAGCTTCCTGGACTTCCTGGAAGTCTATTTCCTTTGCCAGATTAGGGAAGTTCTCCTTCATTATTTGTTCAAATAAGTTTTCAATTTTTTGTTCTTCCTCTTCTCCTTCTGGCACCCCTATGATTCGGCTGTTGGAACATTTAAAGATGTCCTGGAGGTTCCTAAGCCTCTCCTCATTTTTTTTGAATTCTTGTTTCTTCATTCTTTTCTGGTTGGATGTTTCTTTCTTCCTTTTGGTCCACACCATTGATTTGAGTCACAGTTTCCTTCCCATCACTAATTGGTTCCCTGTACATTTTCCTTTTCCTTTATTTCTCTTAGCATAGCCTTCACTTCTTCCTCTACTTTGTGACCATACTTAACCATTTCTGTGAGCATCCTGATTACCAGTGATTTGAACTCTGCATCTGATAGGTTGGCTATCTCCTTGTTACTTAGTTCTTTTTCTGGAGTTTTGATCTGTCCTTTCATTTGGGCCATGTTTCTTTGTCTCTTCATTTTGGCAGCCTCCCTGTGTTTGTTTCTATGTATTAGGTAGAGCTGCTATGACTCCTTGTCTTGGTAATGTGGCCTAATATAGTAGGTGTCCTTAGGGTCCAGTGGTACAGCCTCCACTATTACCAAAGCTGGGTACTTGAGGTGTGCCCTTGGTGTGGGCTGAGTATACCCTTCTCTTGTAGTTGGTCCTTGATTGCCATTGGCAGGTGAATGGAAGGGATTTACCCAGGCCAGTCTGCTGCAATGGCTGGCTGTGACCACTGACCACCAACCTCCACCTTCTGAGGAGGATCAGCTGTGCAGGGGCATGGTGGTGGTGCACCAAGGTGTTCTGTAGCTGTCCACTGGGTGCAAAGGCCCTGGGGTCTCCTGGGTGATGCAGGCCAAGGTTGGCCCCCACCTGTGTTTTGTCCAGGGCCACCCTACCTGAGCTATAAATCAATTTGAGAAGGCTGCTACTGGTGCTGGGATTGGAGATTTCCAAGCAAAGCCAAGCTGTGAATCTAGGCTGGCTGTTGTTAGTGCCTAGGGCCACTTAGCTGTTGCTTGTTTGATAGGATTTAGGAGGTTGTGAAACATACGTCAAGACCAACCATTCATATAGTAAAGTCACTGTTACCAGCTGTAGGTTGGGTGGGGCGGAACCTCAGGAGATCTCCAAGGCAGGGCAAACAGTGTTAATCAGATTGATGGAGTCTCAGATATGGCACCAGCTTGCCAGCTCTGTGGCTCTTAGTGGGGAGGGTTCAGAAATTGGACAATGGCCTCTGTCCATCCTTCTGTCTGGGAGAAAGCTGTCCTCTAGCCTTGCCTTAAGGCTAGACCCTACAGTTCCTCCCTGTATGTCTCTGGTACCTTTCAAGCTGCTACCCTAGTGCTGGAGCTCAGAGGTTGTGAGTCTGAGTAAATCTGTGTGTAGATTCTTTAAGGGGAACTGCTTGGGACTCCAGAAATTTCTTTCACCAACTCAATCCCCTCTGGTTTTTGCAGCCAGAAGTTATGGGGACTTATCTTCCTGGTACTGGAACCGTGGGCTGGTGAGCCTGGTGTGGGGCTAGGACTCATTTCTGCATCCCTCAAGAATTTTTATCCACCACATGTGGATGTGGGACCAGCCTGTTCCACGTCTCCACCCCTCCTACCAATCTGGATTCGGTTTCTTTAATTCTGTAGTTCAGACTTCATTCAACTCGATTTCTGACAGTTCTGAATGATGGTTATTCTAACATTTAGTTGTATTTTCATGTGGCTGTGCGAGGAGGCAAGCCATGTTTACCTGTGCCGCCATCTTGACTAGAAGTCCACAAAATATTTTTAATTGAATGAAAGTTGAAAAAACAACATATCACAAATTGTGGGATGCTGCTAAAGCAGTGCTTAAAGGAAAATTTACAGTAAAATGCTCATGTTAGAAAAACAGAAATGTCTCAAATCTAAACTTCTTTAAGAAATCAGGCAAAAAAGAACAAATTATAAAACAAACAGCAGAAAAGAAACTTCTTAAATTTTAAGACCAGAAATCATTGAAATTGAGAACAGAAATAGGGAAAAATCTGTAAGACCAAAAGTTGGTTCTTTGAAAAGATGAATATATTTGGAAGACCTCTTGTCAAAGTGACTGGGTAAAAGAGAGAATACACCAATGACAGGGATGAAAAAGGAAACATTCTTTTTTTCCCAAGGAACACCAAATGGCGGATGACGCCGGTGCTGCTGGAGGCCCCGGGGGCCCTGGAATGGGAGGCCGCGGTGGCTTCCAAGGAGGATTTGGCAGCGGCATCCGGGGCTGAGGTCGCGGGCCGGGGTCTGGAGTCTGGGGTTGGGGTCGAGGCCGTGGAGCTCGCGGAGGCAAGGCCGAGGGTAAGGAGTGGATCCCTGTCACTAAGTTGGGCCGCCTGGTCAAGGACATGAAAATCAAGTCCTTGGAGGAAATCTATCTCTTTTCTCTGCCTATTAAGGAATCTGAGATCATTGACTTTTTCTTGGGGGCATCCCTCAAGGACGAGGTTTTGAAGATTATGCCCATGCAAAAGCAGACACGTGCGGGCCAGAGGACTCGGTTCAAGGCATTTGTCGCCACTGGGGACTACAATGGGCACGTTGGTCTGGGTGTTAAGTGCTCAAAGGAAGTAGCCACTGCCATCCGTGGGGCCATCATCCTGGCCAAGCTCTCCATTGTCCCTGTGCGGCGAGGCTACTGGGGGAACAAGATTGGCAAGCCTCACACCGTCCCTTGTAAGGTGACCGGGCGCTGCGGCTCTGTGCTGGTGCGCCTCACCCCCGCACCCAGGGGCACTGGCATCGTCTCGGCCCCTGTGCCCAAAAAGCTGCTGATGATGGCTGGTACCGACGACTGCTACACCTCAGCCAGGGGCTGCACTGCTGCCCTGGACCACTTTGCCAAGGCCACCTTTGCTGCCGTCTCTAAGACCTACAGCTATCTCACCCCCGACCTCTGGAAAGAGACTGTGTTCACCAAGTCTCCCTACCAGGAATTCACCGACCATCTCGCAAAGACTCACACCAGAGTTTCTGTGCAGAGGACCCAGGCTCCAGCTGTGGCCACCACATAAGTTTTGTACAAGGAAAATAAAGTGAATTAAGCCTGTTAAAAAAAAAAAGAAAGAACGAAAAAGGAAACATTGTTGCCGATCCCACAGACATTAAAAAGATAATAAAGGAACATTACAATCTCTCTAACATCATAAATTTGGCAACTTAAATGAAATAGACCAATTACTTAGAAGAGAAACTACGAAAACTCACAAAAGGAAAAATAAGACGATACTGGGTTGGCCAAGAAATTCGTTTCATTTTTTCCATATGATGGCTCCAGTAGCGCTAGTTGTCTTCAACTTCATTAGAAACAATTTTGTTAGACTGCATTGTGACAGCTGTCATATCAGCATGCATTTTTAAAAAATACCAAAAATGGTGAATTTTTGTGTAGCCATTTTAATATTGAAGATGGAAGAAAATATGCAACATTTCAGCATATTATGCTTTATTATTTCAAGAAAGGTAAAAACACCACTGAGATGCAAAAAGAGATTTGTGCAGTGTATGGACAAGGCGCTGTGACTGATCGAACAATTTGAAAGTGGTTTGCGAAGTTTTGTGCTGGAGATTTCTCACTGGACAACGCTCCATGATCGGGTAGACCAGTTGAAGTTGACAGCGATCGAATCGAGACATTAATTGAGAACAATCAACGTTATACCACACACAAGATAGCCGACATATTCAAAATATCCAAATCAATACAGTTATTAGTGAAAATGAACAATGTGTCTTTTATTTCACAGAAAAAACTAAACAGACTATTTGGCCAACCAACAGCATTTCAGAAATGCAAGGCTGGTTTAATACTCAAAAATCGATCAATAGAGTTTGTCATACTAACACTAAATAAGAAAAACCTTAAGGTAATATCCACTGACCCACAAAAAAAAGCACATGACAAAATTAAACATACATTCATGATAAAAAAAACTTTCAGCAAATTAGAAATAGAAGGAAACTTCATCAACTTATAAAGGGTAGCTATGAAAAACAATAAAGGGTAGCTATGAAAAAGACCCAAGATCATACTTAAAGATAAACTAAATGTTTTCCTCCTAAGATCTGGATCAAAACAAGGATGACTCACTACTCCTATTCAACACTATATGGGAAGTCCTAGCTGGTGCAACGAGGCAAATAAAAGAAAAGGCATATAGATTTGAAAGTAAGATAAAAAACTTTCTTCATTAACAGATGACATGATTGTCTCCAAATAATCTATTTAAAAAAAACAAAACAGCCCTGGCTGGTGTGGCTGGCTCAGTAGATTGAATGCCGGCCTGTAATTCAAAGGGTTGCTGGTTCAATTCCCAGTCAGGGCACATGCCTGGGTTGCAGGCCAGGTCCTCAGGAGGGGGCATGCAAGAGACAACCACACATTGATGTTTCCCTCTCTTTCTCCTCCTTTCCCCTAAGAATAAATAAATAAAATATTTTAAAAAATCCCAAAACTCTTGGAATAAGTGAATTTATGAAGGTCACAGAATACAATATTAATATACATAAAGTTAATTGTATTCCTATATCAATAATGTACAACTATAATCTGAATTTTTAAAAAATGACAAAGCAAGCAAAAAAGTGCATGGATAATATCTAACAGATTCTACCAGAATCTGTATGTGAAAAACTACTGAACATTGATGAAAAGAAATCTAAATAAATGGAGAGATACACTGTGTTCATGGATTGAAGAGTCAGCTTGTCAGCTCTCTCCAGTTTGGCCTATATATTCAATGCAATCTCAACCAAAATATCCAGCAAGCTTTTCCACAGATACTGGCCAGCTGATTCGAAAATTATTTCAGTCATACTTTGGTACTCATCAGCTTTGGAACTCGTCAAATCCTGTATTTGTCAAATTTTGACGAGAAAAAAATGTTTCAGCACTCAGTGCTTACTTGGGACTCGTGCACTTGCTGGAACTCGTACTAGTCACAGTGCCACCTTGCAAGAGAAAATGCTCCATCATTCAGTGCTTGTCAGTTCCGGCACCCATCACTTCTGCAACGAACTAACGACAAGTACCAAGGTACCATTGTACATGGAAAAGCAAATTAGAGTAGGCAAAATATTTCTGACAAAAAAACAAAGCCAGAGGGCTTATATTAAGCAATGTCAAGAGTTACTACAAGTCTACAGTAATCAAGACAGTGTCACACGGGCAAAAGGACAGACACATAAATCAATGGAATAGAAGAGAGAGCCTAGAAATAGATCTACACAAATATAATCAACTGATTTCAACAAATGATACTAGCAAATTGGATGTCCATAAACAAGAAGATGAACCTTGACACATATCTCTCACCTTCACAAAAATTTACTCCAAAAGGACCATGGACCTCAATGTAAACTATGCATGTGTAGAACTTCTCGAAGAAAATCTGTGTGACTTGGATCTGGCAATGAGTTTTTAGGTACGACACCAAAAGCATGATCCATGAAAGAAAAATATTGAGTCCTTATCTTGGAGACTTCCGGCCAAGATGGAGGCGTAGGTAGATACACTGTGCCTCCTCGCACAACCAAAAGAAGAACAACAACAAATTTAAAAACAAAAAATAACCAGAACTGCCAGAAAATAGAACTGTATGGAAGTCCAACAACCAAGGAGTTAAAGAAGAAACATTCATCCAGACCGGAAGGAGGGGCAGAGACAGGCAGCCAGGACTCACAACAAGGCGGCAGCTGGAGGGCCAGGGTCGGCGAGGCTGCTGCTGGTGGAGCAGGGGGTCCCACATTCGCATGCAGATAAACCGGGAGAACAACTAGGGAGCAAGACAGACTGTGCAACCCAGGGCTCCAGCGTGGGGAAATAAAGCCTCAAAGTCTCTGACTGAAAAAACCTGTGGGGGTTGACACAGAAGGAGAAACTCCCAGCCTCACAGGACAGTTCATGGAAGAGACCCACAGGGTCCCAGAAAGTACATAAACCCACCCACCCGGGAATCAGCACCAGAAGGGCCCAATTTGCTTGTGGGTAGAGGAGGAAGTGACTGAAACCTGGCCAAGAGCTGAGCAAGCAGCATTGTTCTCTCTTGGACCCCTCCCCAACATACAGCACCACAAAGCAGCGATGAGAGCTGCCCCGCCCTGGCTAACACCTAAGGCTCTGCCCCTAATTACATAACAGGCGCATCAAGACAAAAAATATGGCCCAATTGGAAGATGAGATCAAAGGTCCAGAAGAAATACAACTAAGCGATGAAAAGATAGCCAACCAATCAGATGCAGAGTTCAAAACACTGGAAATCAGGATGGTCACAGAAATGGTTGAGTATGGTCGCAAAATAGAGGAAGTGAAGGCTATGAAAAGTGAAATAAAGGAAAATGTACAGGGAACCAATAGCGATGGGAAGGAAACTGGGACTCAAAGCAATAGTTTCGACCAGGAGGAAGAAGTAAACATTCAACCAGAACAGAATGAAGAAACAAGAATTCAAAAAAATGAGGAGAGGCTGAGAAACCTACACGACAACTTTAAAGGTTCCAACAACTAAATCATAGGGGTGCCAGAACGAGAAGAGGAAGAGCAAGAAATGGAAAACTTATTTGAAAAAATAATGAAGGAGAACTTCCCCAATCTGGCAAAGGAAACAGACTTCCAGGAAGTCCAGGAAGCTCAGAGAGTCCCAAAGAAGTGGGACCCAAGGAAGCACACACCAGGGCACATCATAATTACATTAGCCAAGATTAAAGATAAGGAGAGAATCTTAGAAGCAGCAAGAGGAAAGGAGAGTTCCCTACAAAGGAGTTCCCATAATACTGTCAGCTGATTTCTCAAAAGAGACCTTGCAGGCAAGAAGGGGCTGGAGAGAAGTATTCCAAGTCATGAAAGGCAAGGACCTACATCCAAGATTGCTCTATCCAGCAAAGCTATCATTTAGAATAGAAGGGCAGATAAAGTGCTTCCCAGATGAGGTCAAATTATAGGAGTTCATCATCACCAAGCCCTTATTATATGAAATGTTAAAGGGACTTATCTAAGGAAAAGAAGATGGTCAAAAATATGAACAGTAAAATGACAACAAACTCACAATTATCAACAACTGAACCTAAAAAACAAACTAAGCAAACAACTAGAACAGGAACAGAACCACAGAAATGGAGATCACATGTGGGGTTATCAGCGAGGAGGGGGTGAAGGAGAATGGGGGAAGAGGTATAGGAAGTAAGAAGCATAAATAGTAGGTACAAAACAGACAGAAGGAGGTTAAGAATAGTGTAGGAAATGGAGAAGCCAAAGAACTTATATGTACAACCCATAGACATGAACTAAGGGGGCGGGGGAATGCTGGTGGGAGGCGGGGTACAGGGCAGAGGGGAATAAAAGGGAGAAAAAAATGGGAAACTATAATAGCATATTCAATGAAATATACTTAAAAGAAAAAGAAAAAATATACTGATAATTTGTATTTACTAAATAAAAAACTTCTATAAATAATACTTTTTAAGAAAAGGTTTTTAAAGATTTTATTTGTTTTTGGAGAAAGGAGAAGGGAGGGAGAAATAGAGGCAGAAAAACATCGAAGTGCAAGAGAAACACCGACTGGCTGTCTCTCACACGCCCTCCACCGGGGACCTGGCCAGCAACCCAGGCGTGTGCCCTGATGGGGAATGGAACCAGAGACCTTTCAGTTCTAAGGACGATGCCCAACCCACTGAGCCACAACAATCAGGGCTGTAAATCATACTTTTAAGAGAATGAAAAGACAAGCTAAAGATTGGGGAAAAAATATCTGTGAATCATGTATCTGACAAAGGACTCATACCCAGAATATTTAAAGTAATGTTAAAACTTAATAAGAAAACAAAAATCCGAGTTTTAAAATGGGCAAAAGATCTGAACAGACACACTGAAGTCATCTGTTTCACACAAAGAAGATATATAGATGTCAAATAAACACATGAAAAGATGCTCAATACCATTTGTTACTAGGGAAATGCCAATTAAAACCACAACGCAGTATCACCACACACCTATCATAGCAGCCAAAATCCAAAAAACTGAAAACACCAAACATTCCGGAGGATTCAGAACAACAGGAGCTCCCACTCCTCGCTGGTGGGGATGCAAACGCATAAGCCACTCTGGGTGAGCTTGGCAGTTTCTTATCGAGTCAAACATAGATTTACCACGTGACCCAGCAATTATAACCTCAGGTATTCACCCAGGTGAACTGAAAACACATTTACATAAAAACCTGCATGCAAATGTTTATCGGAGCTTTGCTCATAATTGCTAAAACTGGACGACATCAGTGCCCCTCACCACGGAAGTGGGTAAACAAACTGTGATACATTCCTACAATGAAATAATGTTCAGAGACAAAAACGCAGGGCCTGTTCATTCACACAATGTGGATGAATCTTAAGTGCATTTTGTTAAGTAAAAGAATCCAGACCCAAAGTCCACATGCTGTAGGTTCCATTTATGTGGCACACAGGAAAGAGCAAAACCACGGGGACAGAACACAGATCGCCGCAGGCTGGGAGCTGGTGGGGGGAAGCAGCGACCACGTGCACGGGGAATTTTCAGGGGGTAGAACTATACTGAAGAGTGCTGGATGATGGATAACTATGCATTTGTCAAAACCCATAGAGCTGTACATCACAAAAAATGAACTTTAACGTATACAAACTATCAAAACAATATAGCCAGTAGGTCGGGGGATGCCAGGATGGAATGTGGACCGGGACAAATGACTGAACTCTATTGCAAACGTACAACAGACCACACTGAACGGGAGAATAAGGGGAGGGCTGCTCTAAGTAACTTTGGAAAATGTTTCCAGTGAAAACTGTAAGAACAAAGACAAGAGGAACTGCATATAAACACTGGAGTCTAGTTGGTTTTTCTCACGGGGGGTCGGTGAACAATTCTGAAAGTGCTCTGCATGCGCAGAGGGGGTGGGCATGGGGGTGAGCAAATAAACCCTGGCGGATGGTGGGGCAAGATTTCTGACCTGTAGGAAAGGAAGTTCCAGGTAAGCAAGGATAGGAGGACGGCACACACCTGTGCATTGGATTACACCTGGAGATGCCGGGTGACTTCACGTTTACCTGAGCATACACTCAGAGGAATACGCGGAGAAGCAATTGCACGCGAGTGCGCACACACATATACAAGCTAGCTCTGTCCTCGGAGGGGGTCTGGAAGCAGTGACACCTGTAGCAATGGGCACGCAGGTTGGGTTCCTAACGCCACTCTCCAATAAAGGCACAAGGGCCTCTGGAGAAATGGCTGGTTTTCAGTCTGGGAAGTATGAAAGGAGCTGGCAGCATCCTGTAGTACCAGAAAGGAAGTGCTCAAAGAAGGAAGAACGAAAGCATGTCACAGGGACAAAGGACACGAGTGGGAAGGCCCACCTCTGACCAGAGCCAGACACTTGACGCCCCGTGAGTAACAGTGTTGGACCACAACCCGAGGTGAAACTAAACGCGGCAGTTGATAAACAGGGAGAAGACACAACTCCTCCTCAGCAATTCCAGATAATACATGGAGATGCCCGCTGCAGAGGGTAGCAGAGTCCCGCCGCTCCCCTGGAGCATAGGCGGGACTCAGTGATCAGCCTCTGGAAGACAGAGAACGGATGGGCAACGTGGACCCGGACAGGGAGCACGTGGCAGTCTCGATGTCCTGAGTAAAGACGGGCAGGGCTGCAACACTGCAGGGGGTGGGTGGGAGGGCGGTAGAGCGCCCACAGCAGTTCCCACCCACCGCGTGTATGTGTGTGTGTGTGCATGTGTCTCCTGAGGCAGACTGCTCCCACATACTACAGAATGCCACTGGGCTCTTCCACGCAGACACCTGATTATCAAGGGCTCAACAGCTGGATGTCCTTCCTGCCCAAAACTACAATTCACACCTCAGTGCCAGGGAAGAAAAATGAGATCTGGTTTCACCAATAGTTTAAAAAGTAACTCCAAGACAAGAAGCATAGGAAACTACCTAACTTATCAGAAAAAAAAAAGAAGACGACAGACTAGATTTAAATTTCAGAGAAGAAAACCTATTTAAATTCCCACCCCTCTTATAACTAGAAAGAATAAACAAAAATTTCAAACAAAAATCATGGGATCATAAAGCTAAACCAACCAACCAACCAACCTTGGAAAGGCTCAGTCAGCCCCCGCCCCACCCCACCCCAGGAAGAAAGGGGTGGCGGCCAGGCATGAAGACTTTCCGCAGCTGCCCGCTGTGGGGCAGCCCGGAGACTGCTCTCCGAGGTAACCAGGCCATTGTCAAGAAGTCTGCAATACTCTTCAAAAATAAAAAACAGAGGGCGCAGGGGGGATAAATGGTGAGGGAAGGAGACTTGACTTGGGTGGTGCACACACAGTATCACATCCAGATGACGTGCTATAGAATTGTACGCCTGAAACCTATATACTTTTAGTAACCAAAGTCACCTCAATAAAATTCAATTAAAAATTAATTTAAAAAATTTCTCTCCTTTTCGGATAAGTCAGTATAAAATTAAATGGGAAGCACCCCTGAAATGTCATTCTCTGCCAGGTGGTTTTTACTGATGATGATTAAATGGTGGCCTTGGTACAAGAGCCTCTGATACTTTTTTTAAAGGCCTGTGCTACAGAGAGCTCAGAGGTAGGGCAGTGGGCTTGTTTTTTACACAAACTGGAAGCATTTTACAGAGAAGCCTACAAAACCAAGCAGAGCATTCCATTAGAATTTGGTGGCCGGGAGGCGACAAGGACCAATGTCCCAGGAACTCTCAGGATCTTTGGAAGCTCAGAACAACACAGAATTAGACAAGATTTCAAGGGTTCTTCTGGTTCCACTTTCCCCTCAAATTTTCCAAAAAGCAGCTAAGCGCTCAGCGAACACAGGCACGAATGGTTCTGCTCTGCTGCTTCTGTCCTGTGCTCAGACGCTGTCGGGCAGCCTGGCTGAGCCACGAGACCCCAGGAGACTTGATGTGGCGCGAGCAAGAGTGTAACAAGCTACCCTTTTAGAAAGTGCAACAGTTCATCTCAGAGTACAGTACTGTTAGCTAAGTATTAAGTAAGTACTATTACTTACTTAAGAGTACTATTACTGTTAGTTAATAACACTCTGCTACATGGAACGTAAGGAAAGGGGGCAGAGCAATTGCACAAAGCAAAATACACACGACAAGCACGGTGTCGCAAGATGCGTCTGAACCAAAAGAAGGTACTATAAGCAAATCCAGGAATTAGAGTTGACCAGAAACTAGCTTTGAGAGCCTTTCAAAGTTGGATTTTTAAAGAATGTTATCTGCCCTGGCTGGTGTGGCTCAGTGGACTGAGCGCCAGCCTGCGAACTGAGAGCTCACGGTTCGATTCCCAGCCAGAGCACATGCCTGGGTTTTGGGCCAGGTCCCCAGCTAGGAACACGTGAGAGGCAACCACACATTGATGTTTCTCTCCCTCTTTCTCCTTCCCTTTCTGTCTCTCTGAAAGTAAATAAACAAAATCTTTAAGAAAAACAAACACAAACCCCACAACCTAAAAAAAAATGTTATCCCAGGGACTCCAAGGTAACATTGTGAAACCGGTAAGACAAGCAAGTTTTGTTCGTATGTCAAAAGTCGTGCATTGGCTCCAGGGCGCACGCTTCCTCCTGGAGATGCCCGCCGCACAGCCGCCATTACTCAGATGGTCATGGCAGTCACAGGGGTGGGCTCCACGTCGGGACACAACTGCCAGGGCCTAGGAGGAGCCCATCTTCTTTCCCATCAAACCTTCATGCAGTGGCTTTTCAGGCTCCACCCAAACAGGGAGGCTTGCCGGGTGGGTGGTCCTGCAGTGGGGTCTGGGATCCACTGGAGCATTTGGGACATGAGCCTCCGTCAGCAGACTGGGTAGGGCCACAGAACCTCATTCAGAACAGGGCAGGAGTCTTAAGGTTCCTTGAGGCTCCAGAGATGAAACAAGGAAGGAACCTCACGCAGACCCACCATTAAATAACAAGGACCCAGAGCAAGGATGGGGGAGAGGATGATAAGGTGGCAGAGACTCTAAAGGCTTCCGGAGAGAAAAACCAGTCCCTGTGATATTGTCAGATAATAAATAATTATGTGGTCTTCATCTCTGGTCCTGGCACAGAGCTCCTAAAAATCCTGGGATTTCCTGAGTGATGGGGTGAGAGGAACATTTGTTGTTATTCATTAACAAGCGCCTTTCAACTTTATCAGAGTTTATTCCCACGAGGTGACCCTCAGAGGATGGGGACTGGCTGCTAGGGGAGCCCACCTTGTGATCAGAGGGCTGCAGCTCTCAGCCCTGCCCCCGACCTTCTTGCAGGGAGAGGAGTTAAAGACTGAGCTAATTGACAATGACCACTGATTTAATCAACCAGCCCATGTAATGGAACCTCCATAAAGACCTAAATGAAGGGGTTCGGAGAGCTTGTGTTGTTGAACGTGTACAGGCGCTGCAAACGCGGCAGCACCTGGGGACTGCATGGACACCCGCACCCTTCCCGCACCTTCCCCGTGCGTCTCCTGTCTGCTGCTCCCGAGTTGTATCCTTTACGACAGATCAGTAAACCTAAATAAAGCTTCCCTGAGTTCTGGGAGCCCTTCTAGTACATTACGGAACCCGAGGAGGAGGTTGTGGGAACCCTGAGTTTTTTAAAGATTTTATTTATTAGTTTTTAGAGAGAGAAGGAGGGAGAATGAGAGGAAGAGAAACATCAGTGTGCGGTTGCCTCTCACACCCCCCCAGCTGGTGATCTGGCTGGTAACCCAGGCATGTGCCCTGACTGGGAATTGAGCCGGTGACCTTTCAGTTCATATGCCAGCGTTCAATCCACTGAGCCACACCAGCGAGGGCAGGAACCCTGATTTATATCTGGTCCGTCAGAAACACAGGTGACAACCTGTACTTGCGACTAGAGTCCGAAGTGGGGGCCGTCTGGTTAATGCCAGGAAGTCCCTGTCAGAACGGTTTAGTGTGAGGAAAAACCTCACACATTTGGTGTTGAAAGTGTGAGTAGAAGTTTCTCTTTAGTCACTTGCATAAGAGCAGGAGTCAGACTGTGTGAAGACTTCTCAACACCAGAACCTTCTGAGGAAAACTGCTTTGATAAAGATTTGCAGACCCAAGCGAACTGATAATTTCCACGCATGCAAAGAAAGAGGGAAAGTTCACCTTCTCCATATCCTTTCTTGAAAAGTTGTTTGGGGATACACTCCAGCAAAAAGAGAGAATACACCAAAAATAGGGAGGTATGAGATGTGGGAAATTGTAAGTACGACTGGAGGAGGAACCAGTGGGCCCTGTGGGTGTACAGCAGGTGCACACCCGGGGACTGAGGGTGTCGTGGGGGCGGGAGAGGGGAACAGGGTTGGAAAAGTATCCCATGGTGACACAGAGCAATCATAAAGACCGTGGGCAAAGTCAAGCACATTTTACAGACCAGGGCATACCCCTAGAAGACAGAGATAGAGGTATAAATAACACAGTGTCCGGGCTGCAAAGAGCTCACACAGATCAGTATGTTAACAAAACTAAGTCTACTAAATGTACAGAGCGTGAGGGAAGAGTAGGACGGGTCCATTATTCAGCCTTGTGGTGGGATCAGTAGTCCATGGGTAACTATGAAATCCAACCTCGATTCTGTGCAGAGCCCCTACGGCACAGGGGACACTCACTGGGACTGCACGTCAGACACTCTGACGTGGCTTACAGTCCAGTGAGACGTGGAACTCTTTAGAAAGAGGTCGGTGCAGAATGATCAGTGCAGCCCACTTGTCCCCAGCCATCTCAGCCAGACAACTTGTCCCTGAGAGACGGGAAACTGCTCCCTTTATACAGCTGAAAAACACAGATTTTACCCCAAAGATGCTCCCAAGGTAGGAAAAAAGTACACCTGCCAAAGCAAATCCTTGTGATCTGCAAAGAATCTATCTGCTTGACCCAGTGGCTCAAAACTGTTTCCTTTTGAACTGAACAGAGAATCCCCATGGAGATCAAAGGCATCCTGCTCATTTGAAAGCCAAGAGCCAGGTTTTATAAAGCTGTGCGCTCTCTCTGCACACGAAGCCACTGGGGTTTTTCCACTGTGATCGGCTCCCCTTTTAAAGGTCTATTAAAGTCTCACAGATTAACTTTGTCTTGACTTCATCTTTTGCTAAGTGACAGCTCAAATGTTTGGATGACTATTAAATCGTGGAGGATAAAACGACACTGCGAGAACTCTTTTATGTAACAGAGAGACAGAGGGCTGAGCTGAGAGCACATATTGACAATCCCATGGCACACAGAGTCCCTCCAGAAAGCCTTGCAGTGACACTCGGTGTCCACTGTATGCTAGGAGATGGCCTGAGTTGTCCCAGGGAAGGAGTCACCCAGCCTCACCTTCCTGGGGTGCTGCCCTTTTTTTGGAAGGGCTGCAATTCTGCGCTTTTTTCCATGTGTGAGGAGAGAGATTTAGAAATGAAGGTGCACAATCGCTTCCAGGAACCAGCACCCTCTGGAACCTGCTAGAGGCTGACTGCCCACTTGCCCAGGCCACCTCAGTCTGGGACTGTTCCCCATCCCCACTGGTCTCCCCTCACTTCTAGGTTTGATTTGAGAATCCCAAGTTAGGTGTTAGTCATGACTGCAGGTTGGGCTCATGAAGTGTATACTTGTGTTTGTTCACTATCGCTCCCATGCTCAGGACGTTTGTGTCCTTCTGAGTGTAGGAACTGGGATGGGGGAGGTGGACTCAGCGCTGGCTGCCAGGGCAGAGGTTGTTGATGTTCTGGGCACAGACTGACTTCTCCGGGGCTCTGCAAGCTGGTTGGGCAGGCCCTGCACAGCTGCCTGGTTCTCAGGCAGTTCTCAGCCTGATCAGAGGTGGATGTCACCGAACCCCGCAGGTAACGTGCAAGCTTCATCTGCTGCTGTCTCAAAGCTGCCAACAAGCCTCTAGTGAACATCAGGAAGAGGGGGAGCGCCTCGGACCCGCTTGGCCTCCAGGATGAAGGCTCGGGAGGCTTCAGATCCCACAAGGGTTGCCTGTGAATTAAGATGCACTCGTGGAATCAGAGGTGCACAGAGTGGAGATGCTACTCTCTTTTTAGGGTTTGGCTGCTCCGGATTCCCGGACAGGGGTGCTGCTCAGGGCGGTCGGCTCCCACATTCCCGCTGTCCCTTGAGAGGGGCCCCTGTACCGTCCTGCTCAATTGGGGTCCCTGACTCGGGGTCCCGGCGGGAGGGGCTGGGGAAGTCGAGGCGGGCAACTGACAGCAAAGGGGAACCAGATGCGAAGTCGCCTGCGAGGATCCTCACCCCTCACCCCAGACGTCAGCCAGCCCTCGGGGCCGAAAGAGAGGGGATTGCGCGGAGGCGTGCCTGTGCCGTGATGTGGAGGGGGCGCGTACGGCTTGGGGCTTGGCTGTTTACCCGCGGGAGGAAAGCCAAGGGACCTGGCGGGGCAGGGTCACTGGCGGGGGTCGCGTGCGCGCGCGGAAGAGCCACACCGCCGGGGCCCAGGCCCCGCGGACTCACAGTAAACGAAAGCGAGGGCCCTCAGGAGAACGATCCTGGTCAGCCAGAAGGTGCCCGCGCGGAGGCGGGACTTGCAGCCCGCGGGGTAGCTCCCTTGCCCCGGCGGAGACCCAGGCTCCCGGCCAGTGCCCGCAGCTTTCCGCCTCCTGAGAGCTTCCCCGGGCGCCGCCATTGTCGGGCCTTCAGGGTACATGCGCGAGGAGGAGCGTCGTGCGCAGGACTGCCCCGCCCACAGCCGAGACCACGCCTGCTCCGTCTGGTTTCCCCGCCCACAACCGGGAGGACCTGCCCCAGCGCGGTAGCTCGCGCCAGGCCCGAACACGCGCGCGCCCCCCGCAGGCGGTGCGGGGCACTGTAACAGCGAGGGCAAGGAGGTGGGTACCTAGGAAGACCGTGAGTGTTACTCCGCTAGGAAGGGGTTTTACCCACTCCATTCATTCACGCACTCGTTCATTAGCCAACATGAAGAGGGCCCCCGGTGCATTTCTTGGCCTAGGCGCCTGCCCTCATGGGCCCTCAACTGTAGGGAGGGGATGGAAGGCATTCCAGAAATAGAAATGCACTGGGAAGGAGACTGTTGGAAAGCTTGTGTCTGTCCAGTACCAGGGTGGGCCACTGTGTGCAGCTGAGTACCCTGGCGGGTACTTCACTTCCTCTGCAGCTCCTGGGGTGTGTGGAGTCGCAGTCCCGCAGAGGAAAGGCCGGAGCAGTAGCTTCGACCTAGGGTGCCGCGCTGTTACAGCCTGCATGGGATGTGTGGCCAGGTGCCTCACAAGTGTCCCTTCCCAGACTTCTCACTTACGCTGTCCCAGGAGGTTGCTGGGATGGAAGTCACACAGCTGGTGAGGGTCAAAGCAGGGCTTGAAATTTTAGCCAAATCTTCCAGCTCTGGCCAGTAAAGCCATTGTTAGGCAGAGCTCTTATGGGCTCTCAAGACTGGACCTCCAGCAATGACCTAAGCAGAACCCCAGTGAGGACGCCGGCAATTCTACATTCGGAGGACAGAGCAGCCCAGGCACTGCTCGGGAAAGGCGGCTCTAAGAGGGTGGAATCATAGGCCCTCCTTAGAGGAAAGAAGGGGTGTGCAGGACAAAGTAGGCATTAGAGCCCCAGGGCTCATTGGGTAAACTGTGGCACACTTGGAAACAAATCACTGAGGTAGGTATGAATTCTTCTCATTCGTTTGTCAGAATTCCCTACATATTAAAAGATCCTGTTCCTTTCGTGTATATTGCAAATGTTTGTCCTGGGTTTTTTGTTTTTAAATCGTGTTCCTAGTGTTTTGACCTATGAATTATCAATACCTGTGTGATCAAATTATCATTCTTTCTTGCTTGTTTAGTTGTATCTTCACCACCTGTAGTGTGAGCTCCATGAGGGTAGGACTGGCTCTGGACATAGGATCCCCTAAATCGAGGCCGGACCAGCAACTTCTGGAACAACTCCTCATCCCCACCCCTCAACCATTGCTGGAGTTAGTAGCATGTACATGCATCTTACAGTGTGATTTTTTTTTAGTTTATTTTTTTCCCCATGAAAACCCTTCCTTTGGAACCCAGCTTTGAAGAGGGACCTGTAAAAGATGTTGCAGTGGGCGGGGCAAACACCTTCTACATCCCGGTAACCCCCCAGCAGGGAAGCGTGTACCCAGAGGGCTCACAGCCCTGATAATCGGAGGAACACTTAGCCCTGGCCCATGCCTTGCTCCCAGGTCCTTCCATAAGATCCCACACCCAGCAACCCCCGTTCCTGTTGTTCAGGCACAGTGCTTGGTAGGGGCCAGCACAGCTGTTTAGGGAGAACTGGGAAGATCCAGCACCCTCACCCCAAGCCAGCCCAAGCTTACCCAGGTCCCTGTCCGGATGTGGGAGCTGCTCAGGAGATAGAAGGTGCGGAAGGACAGCTCTGCCATCAGGTGGGACCTGGGTGCTGCTTTTCAGGTGGGGATGGTCCTCACAAATGGGCCCTTTGTCCTCAGCATCCCCTGGCTAGGGGCTGCATTGTTCTCCCCAGAGAAGGGCACAATGGGGCATTGTACACAACAGAAAGGGCCCCTTGTCTGGCCTCCAGCTTGCTGGGCTCCGGGCTCCCTGTTTGGGTTTGCCCAGGGTGGGAGAGGCCATCAAAGAGGTCTGCTGGGAGCTCATGTTCTCGCGTTTCCTCCAGGGTCCTCCTCCCTGGGAGCTGACCTCAGAGGCCCAGTTCATCTGAGGGAGTGGACCCCACAGGGCTTGGGCGGAGGATGGGCTGGCCAACAGCTCAGTTCTTGCCCATTCAGCCTGAATGTAATCAAAAGTACACTGTTGCGTTACTCAGCCACACAAAGGCGGGAGGTACTGACACGCACTGCGACGTCACAAGCGCGGGGAGGCAAAAAGCACCGGCATATATTTACAAAAAATTGTGTATTTATTCTCACATGTTTAATCTTCAGTCACCTTCGAAGTGCTCTCCATGTGATGCAATATACCCATCGAGACGTTTTTCCCCTGCTCAAAAGTTTTTAAACTGTTCAATTTTGATGCTTTTCAGTGCTTCTGCTGTTTTTTGTTTCACCTCTTCCACATTGGGAAACATTTCCTTTTGAGGGCTTTTTTAATGCAAGGAAACAAAAAAAAAAGTCGCTTGGGCAAAATTGAGTGACTAGGGAGGGTGAGGCAGGGGGTCCTGCCGTGTAACGGTGGAACTGCTGAACACTCAGCAGTGTGGGCAGGTGCGCTTGTAAATCACCCATCGTGAAATGGAGAAAGGCATTGTGTCTTCAAAAAAAAATTCATTGAAGCTGAACGCAGCCTCTCACAACATTGCCAGTTGGAACAATGATACAGATGGGTTCCTAGAACACTCACCTAGTGGGGGAAGCCTGTACTGCAAGGGGTCTGCCCTCCAGAAGATAATTCTGGGTTTTTGGGGGGTCCCCGCATAGATGAACCACGAAACTGTCCTGCTGAGTGAAAGAAGCCAGAAGCACAAGGCTATGTGTTGTCTGATTCCACTTACGTGAAATGTCCAAATAAGCAAATTCACAAAGTAGACCCATGATTCCTGGGGGCGAGGGGAGGGGGATGGATGAAGACTGACAGCTAATGGGTACAGGATTTCCCTGTGGGCTGATGAAAATGTTCTAGAACTAGATAGTGGTGGTAATTGCACAATATTGGGAATGCAGTAAATACCACTAAATGGCATACTTAAAAATGCTTAATTTTATGCTATGCGAATTTCACCAAAAAAAAAAACCAAAACGTAAAAATATATGCCCCGGTGTTGTTGCAGAATCACCTACAAGGCGCTGCTTTTACCTGTCAGAATAGGTCATATCATTCATACCAAATTCACCTCTTGATCCATATTAGGGAGCACCAAACAGTTTTAGAATACTACTCAGGCGTGGGTGTGTCTTCTGCCCCAAGACTGCGCTCTACTTAAAAACAAAGAAAACCTTTTCTGCAAACTGTGGGCCAGCCCCAGTGCCCCGGGCTCGTGTTGGAGAGGCATCAGGATGTTTTCCGCTCGGCCGACAGCTCCGTGCCTGCACCGCAGGCACGGTGGGCTCTCCACCAGGCAACCTCTCGCCAGCTGCAGGGGATCGAGGGGCGAGGCACTCCTGAGCCTACACTGTCAAGCAAAATACCGTATGAAAAAAAGTGAGGTGCTGAGGTGAGGTCCAATTGCTTGGAGCTGGTTCCAGGAGGACCGGGGGCCAAGCCAGCAGGGAGCCAAGAAAAGGAGGAGAGAGAACAAATTGGGGGCACCCTGAGAGGAGCTGTCAGCTCAAGCTCGGGGACAGTGTTGTGCAGGTCCACACACAAGCTGGAACCCTTAGGTGGGCCCATCAGGGACTTGGGCCCACCTAAGGGCCCAAGCCCCTCCAGCTCGGCTCCGGAGCCAGGACACACACGAGCCCGAGGGCTGGCGGCACTCCCAGCAGCTGAGGGACGACTTCACAGAGGAATGAGCCCTGTGTCAGCACCTCACCCAGCTGTCCCCATGCACCCTGGCCTGGCAGCCCCTGCCGCATCAGGGCATTTGTCCCTGACGTGCGTTTGCAGCTGTCTCTGGCACCCCTGAGAACCCAGCTTGGGCCCGAATCTAATCGTGCACCCTTCATTTACCCTAATTTTTCATGTCTTGACATGTTGATGGGGAGGGCAGGACCCACTGGCATTAACATCTGTCACTTTCTTCTGGAGGGTGATCAGTTTGGGCCCGTCCCACCAGGACTGTACAGCGGCCAAAACTCCCTGGTAAGGCTGGCAGGTGCGGGTGAGGGTGGGCAAGCAGGTGCTGGGCCATTTGCTGGTTGTTCTGGAACTGTGACTCACTCACAGACGGCTGTTCTGCTTGGCTCACCCAGCTCTTCTGCCAGCACCCTCAGCTCCAGCCCCTGAGCACTCCCGTGCCTGTGCCCCAGAAGGAGATGTGGCCCTGTGTGGCCCAGTGAGCTGGTGAGCCATGATTGCTAGGCAGAGGAGGAAGCAAAAAGCTCCCAGGGCGGTCCCATCCTCTGATTGTAGAGCTCTGCAGGGAAAAGAATGTGTAGATAAAACTTTTATTTTTTCTTTTAGAATCACATTCTGAACGGGAAGAAGCCTTGGGAATTGCCTAGGCCAGCAGTTGCTAACAGGAGGCCCGTGGGCTGAATCCTGCCCGGAGAGATGTATCAGTTATTGATCTCCACAGTACCGCCATGTAACAAACAGTCTCAAAAATCACAAGTTCTTGTGTTGGCCAGCAGTGCTACCCATCCAATCTGGGCTCCAGCATGAATCTGTGGTCAGCGGAGGTCTGGTGGCACTGGCTGACCATCGGCATGACTAGGGCCTCTGTCCAGCCATCCACAGGCCCCACCGTTCCTTACAGCCTCCCCCGCAGCAGCATCCACATTCCCTCCCTGCTTGGCTCTCAAGGGCACTTAAGTCCAAGACCCCTCATTTGGCCCAACCTCCATCTCACAGTGGGGGAAGGGAGCTGAGGGGGAGCTTGTGCCCAACGCCATCCATCACCAGGTCTTCCTTCCTGTGACCCTCCCCCGGTGATTAAAGCACACAATCCATTTCTGGAAAGAGTGGGCGGCCTTCCTGTTACATGTTCTCCTTGAAGGCATGCCCAGATGGGCCCATCCGCAGGAGATGATAATGAGTTCACAAGCATGGAAAACACAATAAACACCAGGTGTTGGCTACTGCAAGCCTGGCATTCTACATACGTCAGCCCACACAGGCCCAGTGGTGCCCCTCCGGGCAGGCACTCCAGACCTCTCTACTGCCCATAGCGACCCCTTAACTTGCCCGAAGTCAAAGGACCACAGAGGACAATGGCAGGCCCCCGGACCTCAAACACCCTCCTTTCCAGAATCCCGGTGCCTTCTTGGGGAAGTCCACAATTCCTGTACCCCACAGGCGGTTCCCATAGCCCGAAGGAGGCTGGCAGCCCCGAGCGACACGCCGTTCTGCAGTAGCTCGCTTCACACTTCATTTAGAATGCTTTGCCAGCATGAGCTTCTGGAGGGCAGGCCCTGTGGGTCGTCACCCTCTGGCCCAGCACCGATGCAGGCCTGGCATGGGGTAGAAGCTCCAGAATTATTTGCAGGCAAAGCTCCAGAACAGAAAACACACCCTACAGGATCTCATGTCATGGACCCACGCGGTGACCGCGTGAGGGGCTTTCTCTATGTCGGGATGGCCACACATGATGTTGAAAGCAGCCAGAAACCCGTTCCTAACCCCCTTGGGTTGTATCATTACTTCCAAAGAACGCTCAGGGACTTTACGTTGGTTTATGCAGACTACCTCTGCAAAGCCCACTCAGCACCCATTGAAAGAGAGACTACGCACCCTCAGCCATTAGAAGGCCCCAACCCAACTGCCTCGGGGTCCCAGCCAGACAGACCAGCCAGAGCTGCAGCCTAGATGATGAGTGCTCCTGCTCTTGTCTGACCGAGATTTCTTCTCACACTGGCACCGGAGGTGACTGAGGGGGACTGACAGTTTGTGCAGCAAAGGTGGCCCCATATTCTGCAGTCCTCAGGTCCCGGGGGTGGGTGGCTGCTGGATCCTGTCGACACATGCCACGTCCCATGAGGAAGGGGACATGAGGGTTTGCCGCTGAGAGAGCTGGAGTCTGCACTAGCCAGCTGGCCAGGTCCCCGTGCCAGGCCCCGATAGACCGATGCAAAAAGGACCCGACAATTTCCTGCATCTCTGCCCCTGATCCTGAGCCTGGGGAGGCAAAGCTCTGCCTCACTTTCATCTGAGCCTTCCAGCTGCAGCGCAACCGCCTCGCTTTGCGGAAGGACCATGCAGCTTCCTTCCACTTTGCCCACTGTTCCCGCCTGAGGGCACCTTAATTAAACCCTCCTTCGCCAGAAATCTCGACAGGTGTGTTTTAATTTGCCTGTGATACTAATGGGTCTTGGAACCTTCTGCCTGGCAGAGGTGGTCAGGGCACCTCCCTCAGAAAGAGGGTTTCCCTCCGTGACGTGTTTATTTCCATCACACGCATGCCTTTCCCAGTCAACATCTGACACGGGGCTCCACTTCAGAGAGGTTCGCATTTATACATCTTGAACAAGAAGTCTCATTCAATCTGAAAGTTGAGTTTAGAAGGACGCGCACCGCGCTCAGCACCCCTTTGGGTTCGGCACACTGATTTTCTAGAGCTGACTTGGACAAGCCTCTCCTAGCCCTGGTGGCTTTTCAGAGCTCAGTGCCCAGAAGACAGAGGAGCGTGGTACACAGGACCGGGGGCAAGGGCATGGTGAAGGGAAGGGGTCCGAGAATGAGAGTGGGATCCAGAGGAGTGAGGGGCTGTAATGAGGCTGGAAACTGGGGGTCCTGGGAAGTGAGGGTCTGAAATGGGGCTGGGATCCAGGGTAGCTAGGGCCCAGAATGAAGGTAGAGTCTGAGGTCCAGGGGAGTGAGGGCCTGGGTTGGGACTCAAGCCCAGAGATCCAGGAGTCTGGTGTCACGGAGATCTTATGGGCTGGAAATGTCCAGGGGAAGGCATAGCTTGATCCGGCGTCTCTAACACCTCAGCAGACTCGGCTTACTTAGAAGATGCTGCCAGGGCCTGGCCTCAAGCCCTGGTGCTCTCTTTACCCAGGGAGGGCTGAGTGTTGAGACTCACAGGACCCTGACTGGGGATGTTTTTTGGCTACAGAAACACCCTCTGCTTGTCATCAAGGAGATGTCAAGCCGAGACCTATAGGCTGCTAGTGAGGTCAGCGCCCACAACTTGGGGAGAGGTGGGTAGGCAGAGCCAGGGGCTCAGGGACTGCTCCTAGCCATGGGTGAGTGGAGGCCAGAGCTGAGACCAAGCTGTTCCTGACACATCTGCACCCCCACGTGTCACCAGGCAATCACACTGGGGCTCATGCCCCATGCATGGGACCAGTGCCCATCACAGCCTGGCACCGAACACCCTAGTGCTGCAGGCAGAGAGGGGAGGAATCCAAGCATGAGGTTCCAGTGTCCTCTGAAGGCATGGAAGGGTGAGGAACAGACACGACCAGCTCCCAAATGGGCATCTGCCCAACCAAAGGGCCAGCTTCAAGCCCAAACCAGAACTTCCACACCAGAGGGCAAACTAAGTTGAGGATGGGGTTTCAGCAAAAGGCTTGGCCCAGAGTCCCAGGTCTGTTACCAGGGGCTGCTGGACTCCTGGCGCCCCTGTGAGGCCTTCTCCTCTCTCTCTGGAAGCCCAGTGAGGCAAGACGAGGCCTCCATGATGGAGCCGCTGCTCGGGGATGCTCTCCATCTCTGCCCTGGACACTTGGTTTCTGTAGACCAGCCAGTAATTAAAAGTACCAATTAATCACCGAAACCAAGCCAGGGTTTCCAAGACAGGATGGCAACCTCCTCAGGCTGACTGGTAGAGAGGCCCAGGCCAGGGCTGCAGACACAGGAGACGTGCCAGCATTCGCGGCCCCATGTGGCCTGCCCCCAGCACCAGTCTCTTAAAGGCTGTAAAAACTACGGACATAGCCTCCCTGACTGTCCAAGGCTGGGGCCAGGCAGAGGATGGGCAAGGCAACGTGAGGAGTGACAACAAGGCGCCCTCCTCCATGATGGCATTTAGCCCTCAGCAGCCCCTTCCTTCCCACTCAGCTCTTCCAAAGCCCGGCAAAGATAGCCTTCCTGAGCTGGCCACCCTAGAAGGCTTTGGGGGTCTCCGTGCCTGAAAGATGTTTCTTAGAGCCCTCCAGGTCAAGACTGGCCAGGCCTCAGGTCTTGCATGCATAGGGGGTGCCTGCAAGCCAACACCTCCTTCTTTGCAGGTGCCCTGAAACCTCTGTCAGGGGTGCGGGTATATCAGCTGTCCCATGCCCAGGGCTGACAGTCCAGACTTTGCCAATTGGATCATTTCCCTGGAACCACAAAGCCCTCTACATGAAGATAAGGTCATGTGGATGGGGGCAGGTGGGAGCAGGAAGGAAAAGCTGAGAGAGGAGGAGGCCAGGAGGTGCACTGAGAGGGGGTTCAAAGAATCGTCCCTCAAGTTTTAATTCACTACAGCCTCGCTGTTCTCAGATACCCTGTGTTTTCTACTGCCTCAGTGCCTTTGCACAAACCTCCATTCCCCACCCTGGGAGTGCCCTTTCCTTTCTGAGAGATTGGAAGCTTCAGGCCTCAGCTTAACTGTCACCTCCTCAAAGCCACCTTCCTGGGTCCCCACCCCATGTGGTGAGTGTCTCAGCCCCTCAGTGTGTCTGCTGTCAGATCCTCCTCAACTCCAGCATCTTCCAAACAGGGACTATGCAGTGTGGTTCTGCAATGTGCTGCCCAGAAAAGCCCCTGGCACAGAGCGGGGTTTCATCGACACCAGTGAACAGATGAACAGGTGCCGCCAGCTCCTTCTCTGAGGGCTACGTCCTGGTGTCCACTCAGGGGGCACCTAGCGGCGGAAGACATGAACCACGGTCAGCGCCAATGGAGGATGAGGCTGGGAAGCACGAGGCAAGTTTAGAGGCTTTCAAGACGGCTTGGGTGCTGCCCCACATGTCAGCAGCCCATCCTGGACCGTGGGGGCTGCTCCCTGAATGCTGCCCTCTTAGAAGTGCGCACATTTGCTTTCAATGGCTTGGGCCAAGCCCTGGTGGGGAGCTACCCATACCGCTGGGGTGTGGCCTCCACATATACACGAGACTCCCCATCAGTCCTGGGTTGGTCAAGGCAACCCGGAAGGGCCTAGGACCACACATGCCGCACCGCTGTGACCTAGCATAGGATTCCCCCTGCTCTGCCTCCTTTGCTCCAAGGTCCCAGAAGTCACCTGTCTGTGTCTTAGGGACTCAGGCATGGCTGTGTGCTGTTCCTCATGGGTGGGTAGGGAGCAGGAAGGGGCTGCCTGCCGGGTGTGCCCAATGCAGCCTATGCCTCACTTTGCTGGGAGAGGAGAGATCTTTCTGAAAACCGACCTGGTGTCAGAGGGCACACTCAGTATAGGAAGTGGGTGGGATCTGTTCCCATGTGCAGGACAATCTGGACCAGGTGCCTCGTCTGTGCCCCCTACCCCTAAATCCTGCTTTCGCTTGCATGGGTCCCGTGGGCCAATAAGTTGGGTGGATGCCCCCAGGCAGCCCCCACTGGGGCCTTCCCTCAGTGTCCTCAGGTTGCAGAGTGGGGACCAGGAGTGGAAGGCAGGTCCTCCAGAGAGGAGCCACCACAGACCAGCAGGGGAGGGTGCTCCTTGTCAGGTGACCCAGCAAAAGGAGGCACTTGGCAGGAGGGGAGGCAAGAGAACAGGCCACTCCGTAGGCCAGCTCTCCCTCTGCCACCAGGTGGGGGCCTCCCAGCACTCTGTTCACTTTAAAGAGCAAGCGCCACCCCCTACCCCCTTTCCTGAAGGTGAAAAGTGGGGCTCACTGACCTCTGGCAAGCAAGTTAGTCCATGACCAAAGACAAGAGGCCTTCCGGTCACCTGCAGGTGACAGGAGACCTAGGCTGGCACAGTCCAGATGCGAAGGAATGCAAGGCTGCGGGGACCGCGGCCAGGGCGGACCCAGTGAGGCGAAGACCTCCTCCCTAGCTGGGCGGTCAGAACAGTCGGGACCCCCGCCCGCTCCAAGTACCGCATCTCCGTTTCTAAGGAATTCACAGCCCCTGGTGGTGACGGACCGTTGGGGACACGGTGTCTTGTGCCGGGATGGGGGGTAGCAGGCGCGTCCTGCGCGTCGGTGGCGCGTTGTCCGCCCCTGGGCTGGTAAAGGCGCGGCGGGGCGACTTCGACACCACCCGCCGACTTTCAATTTGGAGTTTTCTGGTGACAGACCAGCCCCTCCTGTTGCCAGAGAAAGGGCATCACTCCTTCTCTTCCAATGGCTACTCGCTTAGGCTTCCGTGACTCCGCAGGAGGTGCGTAGTGGGGAGCCCGGCGCCCTTACTTAGGTAGGGTCACCCGGAGCTCGCTGGCCCCAAGTTCAGAGACACCCATAACCAAGTCAGCCCCCCGAGGGGTGTTGTACCGCGAGGCTCTACGCGGCCGGTCGCTTCCCGGCGGATTTGGAGAAAGAATCCATGCTGCCCTCGGGAACCGCGCGGCCCAAGGCCCAGTCGCGGGGGCGTCCTCCGAGCCGTGGCCCGGCGCTTGCCTCCGGAATAATGTCCCTTCCCAGACCCCACCGCCCCCCTCCCAGAAAACTGCACACCCCGCCCACCTCCTCTCCTCCGCGGGCGCGCCCACCTCCTCCACTCCAGGAGCCCCGAGCGGCCTCCACCTCCGCCGGACCACCCAGGACCGCCCCGCCGGACTGCATCCCCGTCCCCACCCCCCGGGTCACGCCCGGAAGGCTCTGGGCCCCCGCGTCCGGCCACGCCATCCGCCGGGAGGCCCCAGGGACTCAACAACTAGGGTCAGCCCAAGTCTCGCCCAACTCTCCCGCCCCACACCGCTGCCCCGGCTTCTAGGGCCGCGCCCCCGCCGGTCTTTCCAAGCTCGTACCCGGATGGGGCAAGGCACCTGGGATCGCCCGGCTCCGAGCTGTGACTCCTTTCGTTACTCGAACGCGCGCGGCACGCAGACTCGGAGCGCGCGGGACTCTCCGGCAAGTTTCGCCGACCCTGCGGGTGATGAGCTTCAGCTTTGAGGGTAGGCGAAGCCGACCCTCCCCGGGGCCGCCAGCTGGCAGTAGTTGACCCCGGCGCCTCTGGGCTGCGGGCAAGACGTCAAGGCTCAAGACAGGCTCGTGGGGGAGGCCCTTGAGGACCTGCCTACTTGCGGAGTTGGCTACCGAGGCTGGGCGACTGGACAGGGGCAGGGTGCGCAGGGGCCACCACTCGCCTTCTGAAGGAGCAGGGCGGAGAGCCCCGGGGTACGCAGAGCACCCCATTGTCCCCCTCTCTGACCCTCTTTGCCTTCTCGCCCCGCCTGGAAGGGAGGCCCGCGGCGTTGGGGGACGATTCGGCGGGCGGGTGCACCGTTAGGGATCTAGTCCTCGGCTGGCTGGCGAACCGGACCCCACGTGGTTCAGTGCCGGGCGGGGCGCCCGGGGTCGCAGCGGGAATCCCGGCGCTTTCTTTAAGGTGGGGGGAGGGGCGGGGGCGACCAAACTCCGCCCTCGGGGGCAGCGGACTGCGCAGCCCGGCCAATGGGGAACCTGGAGAGGGGCGGAGCCTCGCTATCGCAGCTTAAAGAAACTTGTTGCGGGTCCCTCAGCGGGACTGAGCTTCGGCGGCAGAAGCGACAGCAGGAAGACTGGGGGAGGCGGCGGCGGCGACGGCGACGCAGGTCAGGCCACAGCACGGTGACCTCGGGTCCCAGAGCGGCCACAGCGCAGCCCGGCATCCGACCCGGTGCGCATCTCCGGTGCACGCCCCTTCGCGTGCGGCCCAGATGCTGGACATGACCGAAACACGCACCCAGCCGCCCTGCAGCCCATCTGGCACGGCCAGCTCCATGTCGCACGTGGAGGACTCGGACTCGGACTCGCCACCGTCACCTTCGGGTTCCGAGGGCCTGGGCCGCGCGGCAGGCACGGGGAGCAGTGGCCGGAGCGACTCGGCCGAGGCGGCAGACGAACGCTTCCCAGCCTGCATTCGCGACGCGGTGTCGCAGGTGCTGAAGGGCTACGACTGGAGCCTGGTACCCATGCCGGTGCGTGGAGGCGGCGGCGGCGCGCTCAAGGCCAAGCCCCACGTGAAGCGGCCCATGAATGCCTTCATGGTGTGGGCGCAGGCGGCACGCCGTAAACTGGCCGACCAGTATCCACACCTGCACAACGCCGAGCTCAGCAAGACTCTGGGCAAGCTGTGGCGGTGAGTGTCCCCAGTCCGGGGGCGGGCGCTGCGCGTGAGTCCTGGGGTGCTTGGGGGCTTGGGGCGGTGGCGCTACGCCCGGTGTCGGCCGTGCTCCCAGTGGCTGTTCCCAGGGCGAGTCCTAGTGGAAAAACACCCTTTGGCCAGCAGGGACCAGGCGCAGGGACCAGGCGCCTGGCCCTCCGGGTGTGGACCCACAGAGGGCAGCAGGAGGAGTGTGACACCCTTACCGCATTCCTGGAACCTGGACCGGGAACAGCCCACCGAAGGTGGTGGCTGGCAGTTGGGGGCCCCAGCTGTAAGTGGCCTCAGAGCCTGAAAGCCTGTTCATCCCCCAGGAAATGTTGCCTCTTGTCTGGGAGCAGGACACAGCAGTGGGCAGCATGCTGCTGTCTGGAGGTGGCGCTCCTTGGAAAGGGCAGAGGGAGGGTCTGCTCCACTGGCAACTTCCCCATGCAGCTGCACTTTTGGCATAGTGAAGCTGGTGGGTTTTGCCGAAAGTTGGACAGCAGCAATGAGAAGGTTGCAGCTCACCCCACCAAACACTCTCTATTTGGGTTTAAAGTGGACAGCTTTGGGTTTAGGGCACTGGTACACTGTTCCCTGATTCTCACCTCATGAGTGGGCTCTTGAAGCAAGTATGTTCGTCTTCCATGCCACTGCTTCTGTCTGTTTGGGGTGCCGTGGACCTATGCCTCTGTGCCCCCAATGCCCTGTCCCACAGGCACTTAGAAGTGAACTTCTGGAAGAGTCTGAGGGGCCAGCATATGTTCTGAGCCTCACTGAGAACCACTGGGTTTTGCCAGTGTTTCTGGAGGTCTGGGAAGCCCAGTTGTCGCAGGAATCCCACCTTGGTTCCCAGAAAGCTCACTTTGTCCATAGTGTGTGTATTCTCAGCCGGGTCTTGCTCTCCTCCCCCTCCCACCTTAGAAAGCCCATAAGGAAGGGGACAAATACAGGCTGGGCTGGGGAAATCAGAGGAAGAAAAAGGAGATGAGAGATATGAGTCTTGTTACTGCTTCTTCTTTGACACTAACAAGAACCCAGACCTCACCAACTGGGCACCATGGCTCAAAGAGGGGGAGCACTGCCCGCTGAGGTGCGGGCGCACTCAGGCTTTTCTGGCTGGGGTCGTCCTGGTCCCCTTTTTGCACCTCCCTTGGGGCATGGTCCAGCTTCTGGGCAGCATGGACACTGGTGCTGGCCTGGACGCCCTTGCCATCCAATTGTGCTTTTGGCTCGGCAGCTTGCTGAGTGAGAGTGAGAAGCGCCCCTTCGTGGAGGAGGCAGAGCGGCTGCGGGTTCAGCACAAGAAGGACCACCCAGATTACAAGTACCAGCCGCGCCGGAGGAAGAGTGTGAAGACAGGCCAGAGCGACTCAGACTCAGGCGCCGAGCTGGGCCACCACCCCAGTGGTGCCGTGTACAAGACTGACGCAGGCCTTGGCGATGCACATCACCACGGCGACCACACAGGTTGGCTTGGGGGTCCCTAGTGTCTGAGAATCCTCAGTGGGAGAAGCTGGGGTTCTGGCCATGGCAGAGATGAACAGTGGGGGAGGGAACAGGAGCTCACTCCCAGGGCAGGCATGCATAAGAGAACCAAACCTTCCCTGGGTATCCTCCGAAAGCTCCCAAAACCCCAAGTGGCAGCCACTGCTGATGCACGCTCTGGGTTGGGAGAGTACCCGGTTTAGCCCTTCTGAGCTTGATGGTCTCAGAGCTTTGCCTGGTTGGCACTGTGATGTGGGGTTTTCTGTCCTACCCAAAGGCAACTATGCCTCCCTGGGATTTTTTGCTGGTTCTGACCCAGGACTCACTCCTGCTGCTGGCATGGTGGTCAGCAGCCCAGCTTCTGGATCCGACTGACTGGGGTGCAGTCTTGGCCCCCAAGCAGTCTCGGTGAAGCTGGCCACAGTCACCAACAGGGTTTGTGTGGATTGCGTTGCTGTCCTATGCACAGGGCCCGGTGCTCCTGGAGCGCTACCTAAATGTGGCGATCTCTTCCTTCTCCACTGTGGTTTTCACACTGGGGCCTCCTTGGCCCTGGGTCTTCACATAGAACAGTGCTTAATGGAATTTTCTCGGCCAAGGAGTGAGGTCTGGGTCTGGCTTTGCTGGAATTTCTGGTAAATGTACAAGAACAAAAAGCTGTTGATTTCTACCTGCGGCTGTTAGTGGGCTGGTTTTCCTCCTGTGTGCATGTCGCCAGCCTGCCGGCCCTGCCAGCCCCACCTCCAACCCTCACAGAAAGGGCATTTATCCCTGAAATGTGCTCTGACCCTAGGGCAAACCCACGGGCCACCCACCCCACCCACCACCCCCAAGACGGACCTGCACCAAGGGGGCAAGCAAGAACTAAAGCTGGAAGGCCGCCGCCTGGTGGACAGTGGGCGCCAAAACATCGATTTCAGCAACGTGGACATCTCCGAGCTGAGCAGCGAGGTCATCGGCAACATGGACACCTTCGATGTTCACGAGTTTGACCAGTACTTGCCCCTTAATGGCCACTCGGCCCTGCCCACAGAGCCTGGCCAGCCTTCCACCTCTGGCTCCTACGCGGGTGCCTCCTATTCACACTCGGGGTCAGCAGGCATTGGGGCATCCCCTGTATGGGCCCACAAGGGAGCCCCATCAGCCTCTACATCACCCACTGAAGCAGGTCCCCCTCGGCCACACATCAAGACCGAGCAGCTGAGCCCTGGCCACTACGGCGACCAGTCACACAGCTCCCCAGGCCGTGCTGACTACGGCTCCTACAGCGCCCAGGCCAATGTCACCACGGCCGCCTCTGCTGCAGCTCCCAGCTCCTTCACCAGCTCCCAGTGCGACTACACTGACCTGCAGGCCCCCAACTACTACAACCCTTATGCAGGCTACCCATCCAGCCTTTACCAGTATCCCTACTTCCACTCATCCCGCCGGCCCTATACCTCGCCGCTGCTCAGCAGCCTCTCTGTGCCGCCTGCACACAGCCCCCCCAGTAACTGGGACCAGCCTGTGTACACCACCCTGACCAGACCCTGAGGGCACTGTGGTCAAGTGGAGAGGACCGGTGTGGGCAGAGGAAAACCTTTATTGGCAAAGACAGCTTCTGAGGTCTCCCTGGAGGGGTTGGCCAGCAAGGTGAGAGGAGGCAACAGTGTGTGCCGGCTCCAAGTGCCTGCTGATGTGTGCAGGAAACCGACCAATCCCCTTTGCTTCCAGATCTCCAAACTTCCACCAGTGGACAAAGCCCTCTTTTCCTCCTCCTCTCTCTCTTTGTGGTGACTGGCAACTTCAAAATGAAGGATGGCCATTGGGTCCCTTTTCTGCGCAGACACCAGAACCTTGGTTTTGCAGCACAGTAGAAGCAAAACGGAGCCGTAATACAAAGGACAAAAGGAGGGAAGAGGCACAGTGTCTCTAGGCCTCCTGTGTTCTGTGTTCCGGGCCAGCCCCAGCACCGAGAACTCCCAGGACCAGTGGACGACACCCCTGCAGCAAGAGAGCACACCCACCGCCTTGGCTGGCGGGGATGCGTCTGGAGGAGCAGTTCGGCAGGGACACATCCCCAGCTCTTTGGCGAGGATGGGTCTGTAGGAGCATCTCTCGGGACCAGCTCGTTAGCTCTGAGGTGTTCCTTGTAGTGATTAACACTTCTCTCTTTTATTTTTTTAATTTTTATTTTTGAAGCTTAAATGTGTTTGATTTGTTTTGAAAGCTGTTAAAATGTATTTATGTCCTGTGTTATTTTATCTTTAATTAATGAAGTAATTTGTGCAGAGAGTAGAATTTAAGATAAAATGGACGCCTAGGAGCTGAGGACTTGGGCCAGGAGGCAGGTGGGGTTGGGACCCTCGACCTGGGCCTTTTGGAGCCCGGCTACTGGGAGGCATCAGGGAGGGGCTGAGCTCCAGGCTTCCAGGAGGCAGCTGGGACTCTGAGGGAGAAGGGGTTCGCCTTGTAGTGTGTCTTTGATCAGGTCGGGGTGCTCCTGGCACCAGGCATTAAGTTGGGGTTTAGAAGGCAGGGACGTGGTTGGGTGTGATCCCTGCCCATGACTGTGCTAAGTGGTAGAGATGGGAATTTCCTGGGATGTGGTGGCTTCAGAAACACCTTAGTCTTGGCTCTTAGGAACCAGGCGCCACCTCCAAGCTGTGAAACTAAAACCTTCTTCACTAAGTGTTTTTAGATTCTTTGTTTTAGACAAATAATATCTGACTTACCTGTACTGCTTCCGCTGTATGCTGAGCTACGGTAACTGCCAATTTCATGGAAACTTGTGCCTTTAAACTTTGTAAATTTAAATACATTGGAGAAGTTGCTTCTTTTTACTTTTTCTACTTTACCTACCTTTTTCTAGAAAAGTCTTTTTTGCATATCTCTCTCTGGGGGTGGGGGGGCGGGGAACTACAACAAACTCATTTTTATGCAATCTTATTTTTCAGTGTTGAGTTTGGACTTTTGTTCTCACTTACCTGCTGTGTTTCGCTACTTTCTGACCAAGCAATGCTAACTTTTGTACAGACCAATTTGATAAAATTAAAAAAAAATGCTTTCTACCTACGTGGGCTGCATTGTGTTTGTCGCTTTCCCTATTATATGTTGGGGGGTGGTAGGGCTCCAAGGCCCTGGGGTCCTGCTTTGAAGGGCCTCAGCCAAGGCAGGGGTGGATCTCTCCAAGCCTCAGAGAAGTGGGACGATCAGAGCCCTCAGGCCCACCCAGACCCCACTGAAGGTGGAGACCCGTCTCCATCCTGGGGATGGGGGCTGGCCAGACCACCCTCTCTCTTGGGTATTGCGTCTGAATTTGAATATGACAGATCTCAAAAACCTCCAGGAAGCCAGCAATGGATCTTCCTTCCTGGGGGGCCCCCTCAGTACGCAAAACAGGTCCAGATGGGCCAGATTCAGGGGCTGTGGTTTCCTCCCAGGCGAATCCCAGAGCGGGTTTCTGGGTGGCTGACGGCATTTTTCGGGCGCTGGCACAAGGCCAGGCTGGGAGAGGGATAAAAGCCGCCCTGCAGGAGCTGGGCAGGGTTGTCTGGTTGGCGGAAAGTGTTTCTAGGGAGAAATGGTTGTGGGGAGTGACAGCAAGCAAGGGGTAGCCTAACCCCCTGGCTGGGCCTCCCCGGCACACGCGGCTGGCTCGGGAGCCTTTCGGGGTTGGGGGTAAGAGGGAGTTTATGCTTCTCGTGAGAACCCAGATACATGAGTCAGCTGCCTCTGCAATTTTAATGGGGTGGCCCAGGTAGGGGGACAATCACCCCATCCTCTCGCCTGCCCGGACGCCTGCATGGCTACAGTCCAGGGCACGTCCCTCGCCTCATGCTGGGGGGCCATGTCTAGGGACTGCCAAGGGTAGTGTCTGGGAAGAGCTGATCGGGTTGATGAGTGTTGGTGCGGCCCAGGGTGTGCCAAACCTCTGGGGCAAGGTGCGGTGTGGGAGGGGCCACAGAAAGCCAAGCTCATGGACTCCCTTGACTTGCAGGCACAGCCCTTGGCCTGCATGGAATTGGCCCAGCCCATCCTGTGTCCAGCCGAGGGCTGTCCAGGTCCATATGGCCCTCAGAGCTGTCCTATTGACACCCCAAATGCTGGAATCCCAGCATCCAGCTCACTGATGGGGTGAATGGGGCAGCCTCTTGGCTGTTGCAGGTTTGCTCAGGCGTTGCCAGGCTTCCGAGGGCTGGACATTCTGAAGTTTTGTTTGGACTTGGCGGGGCTTCTGCGTGTTAACTCCTGGGGGACTGGCTCTCCTTCCCACCAACCTGCCCTGATGTAAAAGCTTCATGGCGCTGGGTCCTGATGGGTTTCCCACCTCTGAGCTCAGGGAGAAGAAGGACAGTTAACACTACCTTGGGGAAACCATGCCCCTGCCTGGGCCGAGGGCATGAAGACGAGATGCTCTGCACTTTTCCCTGCCTGTTCCAGGCCCCCTCTTCTCTCTGGAGGCCCTGTTGCTGGCTTCCCCACTAAGCATCCTCAGGCACTGAAGGGCCCTGGAGTAGTGGGGTCCCCATCTCCCTCAGTGATGCTCTGGGGAAGTAACCCAGGTGGATGCCGCAGGGGGTCAGGACCTCTGTGAGGGGTCCTGGGGACGGTCCTCCAGCTGGTAAGGGTTTTTCAGGAGCTCCTGGCTGATGACATTATTCACAAGGCCAGCTCCGGCCCTGCCTTGCCCGAAGTCCGAGGTGGTGTTTGTCCAAGGTTGTGCAGAGCCCTGTTCTCACCGACATCAGCCTATCCTGGGGATGGGCTGGCAGGAAAGTTCCTCATTTTTTATTTCCTCATCCAGAAAAGAGCATGTTGCCTCTGATCTCAGCTGAAGAGAATGCCCTGTTCAAAGAGAAAGGGGAAATGGCGTTTATGATGCAGCCTGCTCTGAGAGACGAGAAAAGCCCCGTCTGGCCCTGGGCACAATAGCCCTTCCTGGGATGATATCGGCTTTCAGGACTGGATTTTCTGTTTGGATATGAGTTCACGGCCAGTGTGTCTGTCAGCTTTGGGGAGGGCCTCTGGCCTCCAAGCAGCTGCCTGGGAGAGGCCTGTGGCCCCCCGCTCACCAGGCCCAGCCCAGACATCAGTTTTAGGGTACACACAGCCTCCTTCGACTTCAGGCCACATTTAAGAACCCAGGGTGGGTGTCACAGCCTTGGGGTCCTGGCCTGGTGTCTGGACCCCAGTGTTCTCCACAGTGTCCTCCCCAGTGTCTGGCCTAGGGGATCTTTGTGGGCCCTGTCTCTGGCTGACCAAGTCCACTGGGGCTGCTGACCATTGGGGCTGGGGGATGTTTCCCAGTGGTGACATGACGGCCACCAGACACGAGACAAGCCCTCGCCACCTGTGTAGACAGCTTCCTTGGACTCATTCCACCAGGCTCACAGAAAACCTGTCTCAACCAGGACCCAGTCTCAGAGCCATGGAATCAGCATTGCCAAACTCCCCCTCCCACTGGAGGACATTGTAGACCCCAAGACAGGGAGATGGGGCTGCCCTCGCCAGGTACTTGGGCCAAGGAATCATTCCAAGGGAAGGAGACCGTAGATGCAGGGTACCCATAAACACAGCCCCAGACCCAGGGCCCTGCTTCCTGAAGCCTGCTCTGTAGCCCTGACCCATCCTGGGGACGTGACGGCGGAGCTGCACAAACAGGTGAGGGGCTGTGCCTCCTGACCACCTGTAGCCCCTGATCAGGACGTGCTTGGGAGCCACAGGGACTCACCTGGCCCCTGTCACTCCTGGAACCCTCACATTCCACGTTGTGGGAAGGAACTTCATCTCCCTGTCTGCATTTCAGAAGGAAGCTTTGTGTCCTGGTGCCTCCTCCTTCCTGTCTCACCCCGGCAGAAGCTTGCCCACTTTGGGGTCTCCTGTATCCTGGAGGGAGCAGGTCTGCAGATGACATCTTCCAAGGTGGGGGCTGTCGGGACTGCAGAAGTCTACAAAGGAGGAAAGTCAGAGAGGGAAGAGGCAAAAGGGAGAGATGCCCTGGGGCGTGCCCCCCCCCCCCCACGTGAGGGCCGTCCTGGGGCCGACAGGGGCCAAGGCCTGGCGCTCAGGGGTGTTGTGTCTTTCTTTCATCTATCTGTCTTTGGGGAACCTGGCTTTCCTCCGGGAGCTTGGGTTTCCCACCTGTAAGACGGGGATGTCCCCCACCCCGGTGCTGGGGGGACTCTGAGATTGCAACCTGCTGGGATGGAGCACTCGGCACCGATGCTTGACAGTGACGATTGGCGGTGTTATTACCACTTCCAATCACAGGACGCTTCTTTTTGCTCATTCGCAAAAGAGGGAGGGTTTGCTAGTAAGAAAATTAAGTAAAAGTGAAACCAGCTGAGAAGGTGCATTTGAATAAAGGTAGGGGCCTCAATGCCACTTCTCCGTCTCTGCCTCCAGGACTGGATCTTCCTGCGGCAGCGAGGTGGCCTCCAGTTTTCCCCACAGCAAGGCTGACTGAGCCAGTGGTTGGAGGTTCTGCCATTTGTCAGTGTATCTCTCTGCACCTCAGTTTCCCTGAGGATTAGCCAGGCATGGCCAAGGCCAACACCCAGACACACGTGCCAGACACCTTCGGCTGCATCCTGCTGGCAGACTCACCCCCGGCTTCTGGGGAATCTCACTCCTCTTGCCTTGTCTCTCCCAGCCTCACGGTGACTTGTTGCTGTGGCCCTCTCAGCTCGGCCCTGGAATGGCTGGTGGAGGGGCTCCGGTAGCCACCCCTGCCCAGGTAGGCTGTCCCCCGTGGGGTCTTATGTGTGCATGGTGGAAGCCCTCTCTGCACCTCCCAGCTCTCTCTGGCCCCTGTCTTCCCCAGAGGGCTGGGGCCAGACCCTGGGCTCCTCCAGCTCTGGCTGCCATGGGAGACACTTCACTAGGCCTTTCTAGGGGGCTCCCTAACCAGCTCAGGTCAGCCTCTTCCCCAAACACCGGCAGCTGCAGGAGCCCCACTCATCTGCTCCTCAAAGGCTGAGGTAGGCTGGCACCCCAAGCCAGGACCCCGCAAAGGGTTAAGGGGCGCGAGGCCTGGCAGGGCAGAGCAGCCAGGCTGGTACAGGGCCAACAACTCTAGGGAAGGCGCTGCATTTTAATGAATCATTATTGCCGGGAGGCCTTTGTCTTTCTTTATCCGGTGCACAATAAAAGAATTAATTAGACAGAAAATGGCAGGGCAAGGAACTGACAAGTCATTAAGGGCTGCTGAATGACCGATGAGATGCACGCTGGGGTGGATTTCAGCTCCAGAATGATAATGGCTGGCTGGGTGCTTTGTATGCGCAACCAGCGGCCTCTGTGCGGGCTTTGTGGGCACTGACACTGGCCAGCCAGAGCGGAGCAGCACCAGCCTCGCTTTCCAAAGGCAAAGTGGGCAGTGGGACTCGCTCAGCGAAATCGGGGTATGAATTTTTGTGTGCGGACAATGGCAGTAAATATTTAGATGCAGAGGGACTTTGGGTAAGGGTTCTGACCCCTGGACTCCAGTTCCCAGCTCAGGAGACAGAGGCCAGTGGTGGGAGTGCTCCCCCCACACTGTGAGAAGCAGAAGACGGGTAGGGGGAGGGGGGAGGGGAAGGGAAGGTGGAGGGAGAGGAGGAGAGAGCTGGAAAGGAGAGGAAAGAAGAAATTGGACAGGAGGGGAGGAAAAAAAAAAGAGAGAAAAGGGGAAAGTAAGGGTGGGGAGAGGAGGAGACAGGAGGGGAGGAACGTGGAAGGAGCTCTGAAGACTTAGAAGGAACTCCTCAGAGCCTGGCCCTACCCTCCTTCTAGCTTCTGCTGTCATGGTTATTTAGACTCCACCAGGAAAAAAGTGCCACCCACAGATCCGGTTCTCCCACTCAGAGGAACTGAACTCCTCTGGGGGGAGCAATATCAGAGAGCCCATGTACATGGCAGGGCCTACTATCCACAGCTTCTGGACAGTGGGAGGCTCAACCTGTCCCATTCCTATGACCTTGCAGCCCTCTGGGGGCTGGATTTGAAACCCGCCTGGAGCTGCTGGCTCCCTGGTTTCCTGCAGCTTTGAGATGTGTCCAGTTCCTTTGGTGGGTGTTGTCCCAGGAATGCAGGGAGTGTGTGTAAAACTCAAGGCAGGTTGGGAGAGGGGTCTCCCCTGCTCTGAGTGTGCCAACCAGTCAGTCATCAACCCTTTCTGGGCTTGATGCTGAGGGACAGATGACACGGCCACTGGGACATCTCGCAGAGCTGGTGCCAGGACTTGTACCTGGACGGGTGGCAAGGCTGTGTCTCAGGCATTGCTCCTGAGCCCCTGAGACCCTCATGGGGACTGGGCTGTTCTGGGCAGAGGGCTGCCCCTCATACAGGCAGAAGGCAAGTTCTGGGTGTCCCCTCCATTGGAAAGAGGCTCCACACCAAGTCAGGGATGCAAGGAAAACAGGCCACACCTACTTCCAAATAACAACTGTCCTGTCGGGTGGCAGGGCATCCAGACACCCTGAGGGAACACTGGCAGTGCTTTTTCAACTCACCATCTGACAGCATGTGTGCACGTGTGTGTCCCCTCTCAGACACGTGTGTGGGACTGAGGCAGGCCTGGACACGCTGGGTATTACCCCTGAAGGGGGGGGCCCTCTGGCCCTCCCCTCCCTTCTCCCTCACATCCTGGGATCACTCATGTCCTCTGAGGAACTTGTTCACTAAAGGGGGAGGGAGGGACAAATGTGAATAAAGGACCTGGGTTACCCTGGCTCTAGAAACCTGAGGCTTCGGCTTTTTCCCCAATAGGAAGAGGGGAAAAGTTCACCCTGGGGCTAGGTGCCTAGTGTCTGGGAGCTTGGGCGCCCCAGGGTGCAGGGATGTGGACAAGTTACTGGCCTCTCTGATCTCAGTGGTCCATCTGTGAAATGGCAAGAACACGCCCCTCCCCCCAGGAATGGTGTCAGGGACACAGATGCCTGTGGGCAGATGCTTAGCTCAGGATTCAGACGCCAAGCCTGGCCTGGGACCTGCCGCCATGAGGGCCAGCCCAGCTGCGGGGATGCCAGGCCCCCTGAGCAGGAAGCGCTGGCTGGAGTATTTCCTCCCATGAACAGCAGCCCCAGCCCCACTGCGGGCAAATGGATGTCACAGGCCCAGCCAGCCAGGATAAGTGGGGTTCTCATTGTTTCAAGAATGCAAGCAGCATCAGGAGTTAGCAGACGCTGCTGAACTCTGTCACTGGAGGAAGACAAGCTGGAGCTGCTGGAAGGTGGGCGTCCTGTTCTCATCTGGCAGGAAAGTAATTTTCTTGCAGATCAGCCAGCTTGGTGTCTTTGGAAAGGAGACAAATAACATCTCAATTTGCAATGGGGTCTGGCTCCTGCCTCCCATACAGCACACCCCAGTTTGAGATGGGCGGCTGACTCTCTTCTCAAGGGTGCCTGTCACCTGTTCCTCCCATTTTCGAGCTAATTCCACACGGGTCGTGGGCGGCGGGGCGGTAGAGCGGCAGATCCAGGGTGTGGGAGTGTCTGCTCCCTGCCTTTTGCAGAACAGTCCCAGGGGAGGCTCATTTGCATAAAGCCCCTGGAGAGTCCTGAGAATAGTCCTCTTTTATTCTCAGTCCCTGAAGCTCCAGTCTGCAAAATGCACCATGCTGCCCTCCAGTCTTTGCCCCCTGACACAGTGTCAGGGGGTGGAGGGCCCCCAGCTACCAGCAGCTCCCATGGTTCCTGCTGGTCACCCACTCCCGCCAGGCACCTCAGGGGAGACTCAGACTCTGCTCACCCATCTGGCAAGTGGGCACCGGGGGGCTGTCTGCCTGGACCCTCAGAGGGGCTAGGAAGCCAACAAGGAAGGAGATGGCAGCTTTTCCAGTGTGCCGCCAGGTGCTCTCATTTTAAATGAGAAGCGGCTGGGGCCTCAAGGAGCCTGGTTGACAGGATTAAAGTGGGAGACACCCACGCAGCCACAGGATGGACAAGCCAGCGTGGCGAGCACTGGTGCCGTGCTCTGAGTCCGGGAGACTCCTGGGGAAGAGGTCAAGAAGTGGAGGATGTGTGCACCCAGTGGCTCTGCGGGCATCCCAGAGGCTCTGCCCTTGGTAGGCACACACAGGAGGCTCCAAGCTCTGGAGCTCCAGGGGACTTGGGGGTTCACCCTGGGGGAAGTCTGGGGCTTTCTGCAGCAGCCGGAAACAATGCACTATCAGATGTGGGTACTGGTTCCCGGGTGGGCGTTGAGCCGGACTGAGCCTGTGAGCAGAAGGGCATGTGTGTGAAAACAGCGGGTTCTCAAAGGAGACTCCCTGGGAGGAGCTGGAGCCCCCTGGGCTGGCGCTGTGGGGGAGCAGATGGAGGAGAGGGCAGGGAGGAAGAGTACCAGCGAGCGAGGTGGGGGTGGGCGGCCCTGGACAGTCAGGGCAGCGCTCAGCTCTCTGCACCCACGACTAAAAAGAAAGACAAAAGGAAAGAAGGGCACCAGCTGGCTTGGGGCAGAGCAAGCCGGCATGGCCCTTGCCACTTCCCGTGAGACCAGACGGGGCTGCGGTGGGTCGTCTGTTTGTCTCTGGTCCGGGGAGGATGGAGAGCAGGCCCCAGGGACCTTCCTGGGGGTCGCTGCTGTAAAGGGCCACCCTCCTCCCAGGAGAAGGGGTGAGTGGTGTCCATTGCTTCATGTCCCCGGGTGTCCTCAGTCCCACATATGCCTCCCTACCTTCTCACTGTCAGACCATATGCTGCCACCTCTGAGAAGCCTTCCTGACTGCCCTGAACAATGAGCCCATCTGATTATTTTTCCCGAAGCTCAGGTCCCCATTGGCAGTTACCACAATGGGTGTGACTATGTGGGTCCTCCCAACCCACAAACTGCAAGCCCCTAGAACGCCACAGCAGGCTCACCTCATGCCAGGCACAGGGATCTGCCCATCAGCAGCTGTGATCGGCTGACTGGCTTCAAGCCCCGGAAGGGTGAACGGGGGGGACTTTGGGACAGAGTCTGGGTGGGGAGCACTCAGTCGTACCCTGGCCCAGCCCCCCCAGGCTGAGCACGGGGCACTTGCCAAGGCCTTACGTGATATCTTTCAGATTCCCTGCTTGTTGGAGTCTCCCCATTCTGCCCACAGGGAACTGGGGCCTCTGGGTTATAAGGCATCAGAGACAGTGAGTCCTCTTGGGCTCTTCTCCAGCCAATCGGGGAGGGGCAGGGAGGTGTGCAGACCTTTAGGGACCCCTGGGAGCAGGAGGCCCTTTTCCCTGTGATTCCAGGTCCAGGAGGCTGGCAGGTGGTCCTGGGGCTTTTCAGAGCCTGGTCTGGGAGAGTCAGCAGGAGCCCCCAAGGGACTGCTTGCCAAGGACTCTGGGTGGCCGGACCCTCCCTGCTACCTGCAGGCTTGGAAACACCAACAGAGGCGGACGAGGCAAGCAACGGCCCATGCTCTCAGGAAGGCCTCATCACTGTCCACATGCACAGCCACCCCAGAATCCTTCCTGCTCAGGGGAGCTCACCTTGCCAGGCAGTCCTGGGCAGGAGGGGACCCCTGACATCTCCCAATCACCCAGCCACTGGATTGGAAAAGGGCCGCTGTGACTGCCAGGGGGCTGAGATCTCTCCTGAAGCCCCATGGGATCAACTCTTTCTCCTGCCCAACCCAAGTTTCTTGGTGACCTTGACAAGTGGCCTGTCTGAGCTCAGACATCTGGCTGTGTCTGAGGCCAGGGGAAGCTGGGGCCAGAGGGAGCAGCACCCTCAGACAGGAGCCCTAGGCACTTGTCAGCAGCTCCGCCTGGCTGGCCCCTCAACCACACGCTCCCTGACGCCTTGTCTGGGTGAGAATTGGTGAGACTGGCTCTCTGGCCATGTGGGCTGAGCTGGGGACCTAAGCCTGCTCCAGAAAATCAAAACCATATTTTTTCTCCTGGAGCTTCCCGAAATGTTTTAAAGCAGACTCAGAAAGCTCATTTGGACAGATGCCATTTGCTCCCAGGGGACTCACTTTCCCCAAAATGCCAGCAGGAAAATCAGTTGGAAGCCGGGTAAGGGAGAGTGGGAGGGAAGGCAGAGGCCAGGAGCCGGCTGGGGCCCTTGGCCTCCCCCGCTCTGCTGAGCCCGGTGGAGCAGTGGGCATGTCTCTCAGCTTGTCTGGGAGGCCACTCCTCACCTCTGGGGGATGGGTTAGAGGACATAGGCAGCTGCCTGTGCCAGGCTCAGAGCCTGCTTTTAGAGTGTTGAGGGCTGCCCTCAGAGGGGACAGGAGGCACAGGGTGACCTCCATGAACAGGGAATCGATGTCTCTGTACAGAGGAAGCACCTGGTACAGGAACCCAGGTCCCTGACACGCCACACCTGGGCAGTTTAAAATTAGTGACATTCAAACCATCCTTGGGTAGCCCCGTCCTCTGGCTTCCCAGTGCCGCCCACAGGATGAACCACTGCAAACTGATTCCTGACCGTGTGGTGGCCGGATATGCGGGCTGGGACCAGGCGTGGCAGTTCGAAGTGCTCACTCTTGTGGTCCTGGAAGAACAGGGTGATAAGGGTCAGGCTGAAGGGTAGACAAGTGTAGTCCATCCACACAGCGGACCATTACTTAGCCATGAAAAGGACTGGAGTGCTGACACATGCTAGGGCATGGACGTACCTCAGAAATGTCATGCTTAGTGAGAGAAGCCAGTAACGAGTCCACAGAGAGTATGATTCTATTTATAGGAAATGTCCAGAGTAGGCAAACCCACAAGACAAGAAGTCGCCATGGGCTAGGGAAGGGAGGGTGGGGAAGTGATGGGTACAGGGTGATGAAAACATTCCAGAACTGGATAGAAGTGATGGTCACATCCCATTGTGAATGAACTAAATGCCACAGGGTCCTACGCTTTGAAATGGTTAATGTTATGTGATTCTCACCTCAATGAAGAAAAGAAATTAAAATAGAAAGATCTGAAGCAGCCAGGATGACTTAGGTAGAAGGTGACTCATCCAGACCATTCGCATGTGGTCACTTAAAATCTGACTTTTTCTAAAAGGCTGGAAGACCAAAGTGATGTCCCATGGGCCGGGACAGCAGGAGGCAGATTGGACAGCCTGATGGCTGGTGTCTACCCAAAGTGGAAGATGGGCAGAGGAGGCAGGCGGAGCCCCCCAGGTCAGGGGACAGATTTAAGTGTGGAGGGATGAAAGTCCTTGTCAGGGTTGGCAGGGTGGGGCGGGACCTGCGGCCAGGCTGGGGGTGTGGGGCGAAGAGCTGGGATAGACTCTGTCCTTCTCGGGAGCAGCCAATGTGAAGAAGGAGGCTGCAGAGGAAGCAGGAGCACGCGTGGCCTCCTGGGGGTGTGGACTGGGCCTGGTGAGCATCCTGAAGCCCCTGCCCAGAGCCAAGGACTCCAGCTTGGAGTGAGGAACTGGTGCTGAACCCGCAGCACCCCTCCTGGGTCCCCTCGTTCAGGCCCCATGTGCTGCGTGCATACCTGGTGACCGCCACAGGTACACTCAGCCCATACTCATGATGTAGTCCCATTGGGCCCAGGGGCTAGTTCCCCCTGCCCGCCCTCCCCAGTCACACACCACTCTCAGAGAACAGGGCAGGCCACAAAGAGATTTTCCAGGCTTTATGGAAAGTTCTGCCCACTGCCGAAGCTTGGGAGGGGCTCCTCACGCCGCCTGGCTGGGCTGGGAGCCCAGACTTGGTCCCAAAAGGGGTTGGAGTGGCCATTGGTCGCCCAGAGTCCCACATGCCCTACACACACCCCCCCCATCCCGATAGTAGCACCTGGATGCTGTGCAAGGCAAATACCGCCCTGGGGGAAGTCCACTGGCATAATACTCCTTTTCATCGTTCGCCACTGTCAGGCCACATTAAGGGCAGTGCTGGGTGGCTAGGTCATTTCTCTAAAGGCTGGTAGGCTTGGTCCCACAGCACAGCGCCAGCCCTGGGCAGTGTCCCTTGATGCCCCTAGAGGCTGTGACATCTCAGGCCGTCTCCTCTACGGCCAGGTCCCAACTTGACACAGGCAGTGCAGGGACAGGGCCCGGGCAGCAGGGGTGGCCCTTGGCAGGGGTGGGAGAGAAGTTTCTAGGGCATCAGTCGTTCAGGCCCGCCTGGGTGCTGCCTCTGGCAAGGGTTGTGCTCCCTTTGACACCTTTGCCCCCGCCGAGATTTTCTGACCAAGACATTGCCGGCAGTAATAATAGCTGCCGTAGGAAGGAAATTCACACACGTGGCCTCCAGGTGGGGACTCTGGTTGCATCCATTTTACAGATGGGGAAACTGAGGCTAGAAGAGATGATACACATGGCCCAGCCACTGCACCAGGACTCCTGGGGATGGAAGAGTGAGTTAAAAATCATCTCCCGGCCTCTCCCCACCACCCTCAGGCCTGCGTGTGGGCCTGAATCCAGGCCCCCTGGACAACAAGTGTGTCTCCTCCACGCCTCCCAGTGGTTCTAGACCTGCATCTCCATCTCCGTGCCCCGCCCTGGGGCCTGGGAAACAGGGGAGGGAGTTGTCGCCCCTCCTGTGGGGGCCGGGGGATAATGAACCCGGAGGTGTCTGCAAACGGCTCAGCTCTGAGCACCTGGGTGGCGGGTCTCATTTTCACTGTCACTTGGACAACTGCCAAATACAGCAGCTCCTACAGGCCTAGTGTGTACCCCCAAATTCCCATGCTGAAGTTCTAACCCCAGGTTCCTCAGAATGTGACTGCACTTGGACATGGGGGATTGAAAGAGGTGATTATGGCAAAATGAAGTGGTCGGGGTGAGCCCCAGCCCCCATAATCGGTGTCTTCAGATTAGGACACAGACGTGCACAGGAGAGGCCATGTGAGAACACGGGGAAGAGGCAGCCACCTACCAGCCAAGGCCTCGGGAGGAACCAGCACTGCTGTCACCTTGATCTTGGACTTCTAGCCTCCAGGACTGGGAGGAAACACATGTATGTTGTTTAAGCCCCCAGGTCTGTGGTGCTTCGTTATGGCACTACAGAAGTCACTAAAATATTTGCAGGTCAAGTGCAATGTGATGTCAGGCAGCCTGTGGCCACATGCTGGGAGGGCTTCCAGAAGCTTCTGTGACCCTTGACATCTATCCAACAGCCCCTCCCTGGGGGCAGGCCTAGGAGGTTCCTCACTACCTGTGTGGACCCCCTTTTACAGGAAGCACGACGTGGATGCACGTGGTGGCTGTTCTCTCGGCTGGCCCTCCCTTAAACCAAACCTTGGCATCGGAACCCCAGGCAAACCGCCGCAGCGAGAGAAGCCACACGGAGTGTGCTGCCTCTGGCTCCGCGCCTGCGTAGGCCGTGGCAAGCACAACGGTGAGCTTCACACTCCTGGGAGGTTTTAATCCCCAGGCTTCTTTCCCGTCCAGAAGCCACTAACGAACATTTTGTGGAGGAAAAAAAGGAAACCTGTCATTTCTCCCAATGTAAATGTGGACGCCCTGCGTGGAGCCCGGGGTGGTTCCCAACCATCCACAAACATGTCAGAAGTCTGGGGGGTGAGGCAGGCGCTTGTGAGCAGCACTGTAGGCCCCCCACTCCCGGGCTGCGTCAATATTGATGTAGGGGGCCGGTGGTGCTGGCTGGGCCTCCGCGGTGGAGGGAGCCTGCTGCAAGAGGCCCCAAGCCTGGGGTAGATGGAGCCCTCAGGCTTGGGCAGAGATGGGGGCTTCAGGCTGAGAAGGAAGGCTGATACCTGCGTAGGCATCCCCCCTCTCCCCAACTCATATGGTAGGTCTATTCCCTTACTTTGCCAAAACCAAATGAGGGAAAATTTCCCTGGCTTATTTTAATAAGGCTCGTTTATAAAATGTCTATTTCCAGTGGGCGTCCAGGAATGTTGAAGACTGCTCCCATCTCCTTGGTTCTAGGATGGGCCCATTCCCTGAGCACGCTGCTGGCCCCGGACGCAGCTCCTACAGCAGCCCCTGGTGGCTGGCGGCTGTGGAGGGACGATCTCTCTAGGGAATGGTCATCCAGGCCCGGATTCTGTGTTGGAGCTTAAAAATCAGTCTTATAAAACCTGGGGCTGGGACTCTCTTAGAGATGGGCCATGTCTCTAACATGGGCAAATGTAGGTTCAAATTCCCACCTCTTGGGCCTGGTCATCTCCTCCTTCCAAATTCTTGTCATTGACAAGAGGAAGCAGGCTATGACCAGAGGCTGCAGACCCAGGTCCATGAGAGCATGCTGGCTCTGAGTTTCTGAGGGGGAACAAGGGTTCCCCTGGCCCAGCCTGCTCTCTGGGCATCCTAAAGCCAGCAGCTCCTTAGCCTCTTCTCGCTCACCTCTCGAGATGGGAGCTCACTCTCTGTGAAGGCGGCCCATGCTTGGTAACGTAGCTTGAAGTGCGGCCAAGCTTCTCCAATTCCTCCTTTTTGTTCATCTGTTCCCCCCAGTTTCTAGGGGTGACAGAACTGGGCATGTTACGAAGCTCCCCACTCACCAGCGCCTGCCCAACCACATCAGGATGGACAGGGGCTGGGGGCTGGGGCTCTTTTAGGGTCCTGTCCAGCAGCAACGAGCGTGGCTGTGAATGAATGAATGAACGAACGAATGAATGAATGAATGGGTTTGCTGCGGAGACCTGGTTGAGTTCAGAACTTTTTCTGTGAGACAAGAGCCGCCCAGGAGAGAGCCCACCCCTGCAGCAGCCACGGGTGGTGGATTTTCTCCAGTCTCCGATGGGGCCTTGCCAAGTGTTATAAAATACATCAGAGTGTGCCAGGGTGCTCAGAGCCACACTTACTGCCTTGGGGTGAGAGGTTAAACAAACTCCTCCTCAGAATTTACTGTGCTCATTTTTGCCTCAGAGCAGGGCCCTGCCGATGGGAGCCGTATTTCATGCAGAAATACCTCCTCTCGGGGTTCGGGGGGAGGGGCCCAGCACGCACAAGGCGACTTCCAGATTTTACAGTAACAAAGGTAGCTACATAAACTCTCCCAAACAAGCTCCTTCCAGAAAGCCATTTGTAAAATTTACTTTCCAGTAAACCAGGAAGGGAATTGCAATTTGAAAGATGCAGCGATAATTTTATTTTCTTGATTTTGTGCTGATTTGAATTTTTGGGAAGTGGTAGGGGGAAGGGGAGAGAGGAGATGGTGTTTGGGGTCTCCGGGCTGGGCTGACTTACCTTCTCCCCCTGGTCTGGGGTCTTGGAACTGCTGATGTGAACTCACCCAAGCCCCAAGGGACATAGGACTTGGCTGGTCTTTGGTCATATCCCAGGTGGCACGATTGGCCGGCTCAGGCCGGTGTCAGTGTCCAACCCTCCAGCAGTGGCCACATCCAGGGCAGGGTGTGGACAGCTGGGGAAGCAAGTAGGTGCCTCCTGTTGCTGTTCACACAAATCTGTCACCACCATTCCAGGTAATGGGCTCCCCAAAGCCGCTCGGGGCCCTTTGCTCAGCTTTCTCCAGGGGGCTTCGAGACGCTGGCCCAGAGTGGGACGGCGCAGAGCAAGAGAGGAGGCTGATGTGAGCCCCAAGGGGAGTGTGAGAACACTGGTGCCATCTGATCTCCCTCTGCGGGGTGGGGACGCGCCTTGGGCCAAGGGGCAGAGGCTGGCTCGGGACCCTGAAAGGAGAGGCCCTCTGGCCTGTTCACCACGTTAACCCCCAGGCCACCAGGGGAGCTTGCAGGTGGTACCATGTGTCTAGTGGGGGACAGATGTGCAAAGATGCTTATGCGGGGGTCAGAGCAGCTGTCGAGGGGGCTGCAGGAACACCCCCAGGATTGGGCTCCTGGTCTGCTTGCCCTCTGTAGGACACCTGGCACTGAATACTCCTCGCCACTGGGGCCACCCCGCACGGAGACGCCAGGCTGCCTAAGGTCGGGTGTGAGTCACCTAGACACGCAAGGCCAGGGCACCTGGCACGGACGGCCCAGTGGGTGGGGGCCATGCCCCTGTCTGGCTAGGTGGGTTGAGTCTCCATCAGGCACCTGAAATAGCTCTTGAGATGTCCAGAACAAGGAGGAGGGTGTGGAAGCCTAACAGAACGGATGTGCCCCAGGCTGCAGGCAGCCCTGCCAAGCCAGGGCAACCAGAGGTTGGCCCGGGGTCTACCCCTTGGCCCAGGCTCAGAGCCGGGGGAAGCCAGCTGTTGCCACTCCTAACTGTGGCTTCATGTCCTCCTCCCACCCTTTCAGGCCCTGAAGGATAACCTGACCAGCTTAGGTCCAAGTTCCTGCACTCTCCACTGCCTCCTTCCCTGTGGCCCTGGGGGGAGGGGCTTCTGGGACCCTTGAGGTGGGGCTCCAACACTTCCTCCCCTGGGCCTTCCGACTCTTAGCAGGGACCTCCAGCCTGGTTCACGCAGACACTGTCACCCAGTGTATGGCCGGGATGTCCTGGCTGGCGTCCTACCCTTGCCCCTGACTCCCTGGCCGAAGGGAGTCAGGATGTCACCGACGGTGCTTACAGATGGTCCTTTAGGGCAAGACCAAGGAGCTGTTGGGCTTTCAATCCCCACAGGGGATGGGGCAGTAGTGAGGTGCCTGTGTCAGTGTTATGGGGTCACTACAGCCGTTCCAAGGAAACCAGGCAGCTGAAGCCAGCGGCGATGCAGACTCGGACAGGTTTGGAGGCTGGCAGTCTGCACCCAGGGCCCGCCACTCCAGTCCGTGGCTCTGCAGTCACACGGCTGCCTTCCCTCCGTGCTCACCTGTGCTTCCTCTTGCTATAAACACATGGGTCACCAGATCAGGGTTCATCCTAACCCGGGATAACCTATTCTGGTTTAGTTACATCTGTGAGGACTATTTCTGAATAGGGTCACATTCTGAGGTTGCGATGGACGTGAATTTGGGGGGATGCTATTCAACGCAGTACAGCGCCTATTTGTAGCTCAGGCAGTTGAGGTCCAGAAGTGTGGGAGCTCTCAGACACAGGCCAACTTCTGGGCGCACGTCCAGGTCCAAAGGGGTGGGGCTGTTCTTTGGGGACAGGGGCCTGTGGACAGGAGGGATCCCCCAGGTGCTGGGGGGAATGAGCTGGTTAAAGGTGGATGTCCAGGGAGCTGAAGCTGGAGCTGGCCAGGCAAGGAAAAAGGCCGCCTTCTGTGGCACTACTGGGTGTCTGGAAAGTGGGAAGGCTTGGGGGGAGGGGTGGTCCTGAGGGATCAGGCTGGAAGGGCAACCCCAGAGCCACGTTCTGAGAGGTGGTTTGGGTCGAGATTCTAGAAACAGAAGTGAACAAGGGAAGAGGCCTTAAATCGCAGCCTCTCCCTGGGAGGACGGCAGGTCACAAGGGGCAGAAAGAAGAAGGGGGCCTGCTGTGCAGCTCAGGGAAGAGCTCTGGAGCGGAGAGTGTGCTCGGCTGGTCCTCAGGCTGTGGAGGCCTGGCCTCGGCTGGCTGCATACAGTAGGTATTCAGAGAATGCCCGGAGAAAGGACTTTCCAGAAACGAGACAGAAAGGTTAGTGGGACAACGGCAGAGGGAGGAGGGAGGCCTCCAGTAGCTGTCACTGCCGCCAGAGCCTCTGTCCTTCTAGAACACCTCGCAGGTCACGTGCTCATGGCGGGGACTAGGAGGACTGCGGCCCACGGGCAGCAGGCACCCTGGGAGGGGTAGTCCACGAGGCCAGTCTCCTGGCCTATCAGGAAGCCCAGCTCCGTGTGAGGGAGGAAGTGGGCAGCCGCACAGCTGGGGGCCTGGGCTGACAATGGGGCTCACTCTCGGGCACAAATGTAAGGCCGTGAAGATACGGAGGGATCTGGGAAGACTTCCCGCTGTATGCTGGAGGTGCTAGATGGGCAGACGGCTGTAACCCATATTAAAACTGCTGCCTGTCGGCAAGCGGGAAACAGGGACAGCTGTGGAAACGTGCCTGGGCTGTGTCAGTGAAACCAGATGGCCTACAGCAATACCAGCAGTACAGGCAGGCGGGGTGCAGGTCGGGGGAACCCCGCCATACACGAGTGGGGGCGAGCATGTCGACCGTGAGTGGTTTCCATGACAACACTTTGCAAGATGGCTTCCACTTGGAGCGACCTGCTGTGTGACCGTGTGGTCTCGTCTGTGGACAGGAGACCTCTCACCTTCCCAAGGAAGAGAAGGGAAGGAAGGTGAGGCAAGTGTTCTCAGGCCCATGGGTGTGGCATTGCCTTCCCTGGAGCTGCTGGAAGAACGAAACCCTGCTGACACCTTGATTTAGCACTTCTGGCCTCCGGAACATGAGAAAATAAGTTTCTATTGTTTTAAGTCCTGGTGTCTGACCTGTGTTACAGGCCCCGATTCTCACAGGTTTTCTGTAGCTGCCGTGGTGCCGGCAGTCCTCGGCAATCTCGGCTGGTGGTTGAGTCCCTCTGATCTCCTCCCCCAGCGCAGGTTCCCTGCCTGTTTCCACGTCACCTTCTCAGCGGGTCCTGTCCTGTGTGGGTGGGGAGGCTCCTGAAGGCAGTGACTCTGTGCTGACTCTTACCTGCCGGCATGCTCTTGGGGTGGCGAGAGAAGCTGATGGGGGGAGTGAGTGGGGAATCTGGGCTCTGCGGGCTGGGGAAGCCCTAGGACACGCACTCGAGGCTGTGACTGGTGAGGCCACAGCATGACTTCAACTCACTGTGGCCAGCCACCCCCATTCTCCCACCTCGGGTCAGAGAGCCCAAGGCCTGCCCTATCTCCCCAGCCCACGCTCCCTATAGGGCCACAACCTACATCTTACAATGCATTTTCCTCTGCTTGAACGCATTCAGCCAGCAGCATAGAGCTGGGTGCACGGCAGGAGCCAAGACACACATATCCACCTAATCTCTCTTGCTAAACACTCAAGGTGGGTCGTGTTTACAGGCCTATTTGCCTTGATGGACCCACAGCTACCTGTGCCACTAGCAACCCATTTTTTTTTTAAATAAATCCATTTTTTGAGCTTCAAGTCTGTTTTGAAAGGAGACCTCCCATGGCAGATTTGTGATGCTGGTAGGATTCTCTCTCTGGTACATCTTGGAAAACCACAGTCTTGCCAACAGGAACGACTGTCATCTAAGGCACTGCAGCCACCCAGAGGACTTCATGTGGGCTGGCTAACACCCAGGAGCCCCCGCAGGCAGGTGGGGCCGGGTCCAGGGGAAGGTGAGATTCAAAGCCACTCTGGACCCTGGCACTCCGAGGTCATGGTGGGGGCCGTGCTTGGAAAAACAGGAGCCGGATAAATCAGGTAGAAAATCGGCCTTCAAGGCTCCCAGTGGCCATCCGTGTCCTCAGGAAGGTGCGGATTACCCCAGCATGGTCAGGCAGCGTCGGTCTGCGTTTCCCCAGGCGACGTGATAGCTGAACGGCTGCCCTGAAACCCGCACGTTTGGGAAGGCAGCTGGGTCACTGCAGAGCCCTGGGAGGGGCTGCCCTGGGGCCTGGGCCCTGGGAGCTCAGGCGGTCTCCTGCAGGGCTGTTCAGCTGCGCAGGTGAGGCCACCCAGTCTGGGAGACCGGAGTGCTGGGTCCTGCCTCCTGCCTCTGCCCACACCGTGGACATGCTGGTATGCCTTACCCACAGCCACCGAGCAGGCAGGGGGCGTCTGTGGCAGTGAGAGCTAAAGGGTCCTCTCGGCCCCACCACAGGCCCAGGCCCAGCACCAAGTGTCTTGCCACCCACAGAATCCTGGGTCCCAGCTGAGCCCCTTTTGCCTCCCCAAACCCTAAGAAGCACTCGAGAAAGCTAGATGCATGCACACACACGCAGCCACATGTGCACACACGCACACACGGTCGTGCTCACACACTCGGGGAACGCACACTCGTGGGGATCACACAACAGACACGCACGGTGCTCACAGACGGGTGCGGGCTGCAGGCCGGTGCTCCGTTCCCCGATTCCCCTCTGCCCACTAGTCTGCCTGTGAAGCAGGTACGGGCCCCCACTGGGGTGCCGAGCCTTTCTGCCTGAATGCCCCCCCACCCCTCACCCCACTAAGCAGCTCCTCCTGGGTTATTCTGAGCCGCAGGTGGCCCAGTGAAGTTGTGGGCTGTGCTGAGGACACAGGCAGCAGGAGGAGCTGGCCAGCACTTGAGGCACAGAGGCCAGCGGAGCAGAGCCCAGCCCGTGGCAACGGTCCAGCTCTGGTTGGTGTGACAGCGGCTGGGTGGGGGTCAGGGTCCAGGTGCCCCTGCCCGGAGGGCAGCCTGAACCCAGTGGTGTCTCATCTCCTCTTGGCCTTTCCTGGGTTCTGTCTGCAGAACTGAGTGGGTGAGCTGTCTCTTCAGAGTGGGGTCCAGGCGCGGGCGCTGAGGTGGGGGCCGCTGGCCCCTCTGAGCCTTGGGGCGGCACAGCACACTGTGCACGCTGGCACTGGCCCGAGTTTAAGGACAGTGTTGGGTGACGGTATGACCCCAACCAGTCTCGGCGACAGAGACGACATCCTGGATGGCTGGAAGCTGCTCCCTCTGGGAGGGTGCTCCCGGCCAGAGTCCTGGGGCTGTGTGTGTTGGGGCTGGGCCCATTCTCTGTGGCCGGGTGTGCTCAGAGCAGCTGGGCAGGCTGGCCACTCAGGCTGGGGTCGGTGGAGGACAGAGGCCTCCAGGGCCTGGGACAGGCGGACGTGCCCAGCACTGTCGGGGTCCCACAGGCCCCCCACGAGCCTCAGGGCCCCAAAGGCAGCCCCCAGGCCTGAACGTCAGTTACCCCGTCAGGGCCGGCTGTCCGTGGAGGTGGAGCACCCCGGTCGTGGCCTTTCACGTCACAAGGCTTGTTGTGTGATGTCTGTCGTGGCTGTGGCTGTGCTGTGTCCCTCCGCAGAGCCCCCCGAAGGACCCTCCACCAGTCCTTGTTTGCTGGATTTGCATGGGCAGCTGGGGCTCCAGGCCTTGCTCCTGGGGACCCCCGTTCCTGTGGGGCACGGGGGTGGGGATGACTCATCTCCCATCACTGCTATAACAAACCACCAAAAAGGCATCGCCTTAAAACAATGACATTTTGTTTTCCCCCAGTGCTGGGGGCAGGGATCTGACACGGGTCTCACTGGGTTAAATCGAGGTGTCTGCAAGGCCGGCTCCTTCTGCAGGCCCCAGGGAAGAACTTGTTTTCTGTCTTTCAGCTTCTGGAGGCCCCGCCTTCCTTGGCTCATTGCCCCTATGTCCAACAGTGGCCTGCGGTCCCCAATTCACACTCTCTGGCCCGCTCTTCTGCTTCTGAGGGCCACTGCAATGACACCGGGCCACCTTCGTAACCCAGGGCCCTGCCATCTTGGTCAGCGGTTAACAAACTCAAGTCCATTTGCAACATGAATTCCCTTTTCCACACAGTGTGATTCAGGTCCCCCACAGCAGGACCCAAGAGCCCCCCCCGCTCGGCGCTCTTTGCTCTCCGCATAGCTCCTCAGGCCTTGGCACCCCTCGGAAGTACCGGCCTCTCCCCCAGCCCAGCCCCCCAGACCCAGCCTCATGCCCAAAAGCCGCACTCAGGCCAACAGTGGCATCCTGTTTGACCCGCCCCCCAGCATACACATTGGCCGTAAACAGGATGTGCCAATGGTGACATTTGTGGCAGGGGGTGTTATGGGTTGAATCGCATCCCCTAAAATTTGCATGTTGGCATGTTGACCCCCAGCACCTCTGGATGTGCTCTCATTTGGAAATAGGGTCCTTGCAGCCATCATTAATGAAGCTAAGATGTGGTTGTGCCCGAGTGGGTGGCCCTGACCCGACCGAACTGGTGTCCCCATGGGAGGGAGATGTGGGCCCCTCGTGCACTTGGGGGGGGGTCTGTGTAGACTGGCAGGGTGCTCCCACAGCCCAGGAACCACCAGTAGTTTGAGAGAGGCCTGGAGAAGACCCTCCCAGCCCCTGTGGGGGACACCCCTACATGCCCATCTTCTCTGGGGGCCCCTTTACCAGCTGGGGTGATCCTGTTCAGAGCTCTGCAAAGTAGGCCAGGGCTGGCCGCTTGTCTAAAATCCAGTCAGGGACACAGCAGAGCCCAGGGCTCCCTGGTGGGTGGGCTGCGCCCTGAGCGCTCCCTCCTCCCCTGGGGTCCGGGTTCAGACCGGGAAGGAGGTGCAGCAGCAATGTTGGTGCCTTTGGCAAAGGGCCTCAGGATTTGCGTGGTGGAGAATCTGGGCCCCAGAGCCGAGCCTCCCCCTGGGAGGCCTGAGGCTGGCTTATTGCCTCATATGATGCTGATGTTTAAGAATTGGGCAGAATCCAGTGTAGAAGATTCCAGAAAAAGAGTGTGTAAGATACTTCATTCAGGGGGAACTCTGTTCATACCCAGGAAGCTAGGCAAGCTCCCCCAGGTCCTTCCTCTTTGGTAGGGCCCAGCACCTGGTGGGTCTGCAGAGGCCTCTGTGGTCTCCTGTGCCCGCTCCACCTTTCCGACGTCATTCTAGGGAACAGTGAGGAAGAAGGGAAGCACAAGCCCCAGAACTGTCGTGGGCCCAGGCCTTGGAGAGACAGGCTGCATGTGGAGTTGGCTCACACCCTTTGGGCGTTGGTGCTTCTGTGTGGACGTCAAGGACGTCAGGGGCTGATGACCTCTGGGTGCACGGGCCTCCCCATCCGGGTCACCGACAAGCTCCCAAACCTGTTTGGGAGTGGGCCCTCACTTTCATGGAACCCACATGGCTTGAAACATATTAAGCTTTAGTCACTGTGGTGGCCAGAAGGGGCGTCTTTGGCCAGTGTCCCTCTGTGACGAGCCCTGAACGTTCTCCTCAAGGCTGCCCCAAAGCTGCCCTCGGCCTGCGGGAGACACCTGGCTGCTCCTGGCGTGCGCCACCCTGTGGGGACATCCCCGCACCCTGCACTCAAGAACAAGCTACAGAACCACTTTTAGAAAGGCCACGTATGGCTGCTCTTGCTGGTGGTGACCGCTCACATCTCCGTGCACACGTGGGCGGTGGGGGAGCCATGGGGGATGAGGGTGCCATCCGGGTTCTGCCGTTTGCCAGCCGCTGACCTCAGACCTGCCTCTGTTTTCTTATCTAGAAAGCGTGCTGCCTGCCCACACTTATGGGGATGAACTTAGTCACACATGAGAAGTGCCTGGAAGGTGCTCAGCACAAAGTACTCAGCACGTGGGAGCCAACCGCACCATTATACTAAATTTCTTTCTACCTCTACTTTGCCTACCCTGAAGCTCCAAGCAGACCCACCTCGACCGACCTTTGGGGTTCCGGGCACTCTCTGCACTTTTTGGTCCCTTTTTCCCTTTCTTCTTCCCTTGTCCATTCATTATTCATTTTTAAATAATCATTTTTCTTTCCTTAGATATAATTTACATACTATAAGATTTGCCATTTTAAAAGATACAACTTAATTGTTTTTAGTATATGCACTAAATACACTGGAATTGTGCATCCGTTATCACAATGAATTTGAGGACATTCATCACCCAAAAGGAAACCCTGTACCCCTTACCCACCCCTCCACAACCCCACAGCCCTAGGCAGCCACCGATCTACTTTCTGTCCCTGTGGGATGGCTTGTTCTGGACACTTCACGTGGGGTCTGTCACACAGAATGTGTCTTTTTGTGCCTCGCGTATTCTGCTCACCGTGATATGGCAGCACGTGGCAGACCTTCACTTCTTTTTTATGGCCCATTAACGTTCCGTTGTGTGGATGCACCACATTTTGTTCAACCGTTCATTCATTGACGGGTGTTCGGGTTGTTTCCACCTTTGGCTCTTGTAGATAATGTTGGTATTAACATGCGTGTACAAGTTTTAGTGAGAATATAGACTTTTAATTCTCTTGAATATTCACCTGGAAGTGGAATTGCCAGATCATAGGGTGACTCTGTCTTTGATCTTTTGCCGAACCACCCAACTGTTTTTACGGCCGCCGCACCATTTCACATCCCGCCAACAGGGCACGAGCGTTCAGAGAACGCCCAAGAAAGGACTTCCCAGAATCGAGACAGAAAGGTTAGTGGGACGCTGGAGAGGGAGGCGGGAGGCCTCCAGTAGTTGTCACTGCCGCCCGAGCCTCTGTCCTTCTAGAACACCTCACAGGTCACGTGCTCATGGCGGGGACAAGGAGGACGCGACCCACGGACAGCAGGCGCCCTGGAAGGGGTAGTCCATGAGGCCAGTCTCCTAGCCTGTCAGGAAGCCCAGCTCCAGCTGGGGGCCTGGGCTGACAATGGGGCTCACTCTCGGGCACCTGGCCGGCCTGTCTGCTCCAGCCCCACTCGGTGCCTGTTTGGCCAGCAGCTGCTTCAGGCATAGCTGCTGGCCAGCAAGGCGGCCTGCAACCCCCATCCGCATCCCATGTCCTGCCCAACACTCATTATATGTTAGGGGGTTTGTTGGTTGGTTTGTTGGTAACAGCAACCCTGATGGTGAGAGGTGGCATCTTATTATGGTTTTGATTGGCACTCCCTGATGACTCCTGAGGCCGAGCATCTTTCTTGTGCTTATTCGCCATTTGTGTAGCTTTTTGGAGAAATACCTGCTCAGATCTTTTGCCCACTTTGAAAACTAGGTGATTTGTCTTTTTATTGTTGGGTTGTGAGAGTCCTTTCTGTATCTGGACACCAGTCCCTTCTCAGATATATGATCTGCAAACATGCTCTCCCACTCTGTGGGTTGTCTTTCCACTTTCTTAATGGCCCTCTGAAACACTAAAGTTTTTTAACTTTGGTGAAGTCCAATGTATCTATTTTTCCTCTGCTGCCTGTGCTCTTGGCACCTTTATTCATTTTATCAGACTGTAATGCACACATGTTGCAAGGTGCCAGTCTTAGTGAGCAGAGCGGCGGGAGGTGCACCCCACCTTGGGCACCATCTGTAATTATAGGCGGAGGCCGTCAGAAAAGATTTCTGGTGGAAGAGGCTGGTCCTTCACACAACAAGTTGGGACCTTCAACCTGGCAGGGGCTCCTGGGTGTGGAAGTGAGACCCCAATGCCCCCTCCTCGTGGGGGCTGTCTTCTCTCCTCCACCTGCCTGGCCTACAAGCCCCACTTCCTGAGCCCGGTCCCTAGCATGATGAGTGGGGAGCAGGAGGCGGCGGGGCTAGGAGCTCATCGGGTAATTAATTCTGACTTACGGAAGCTGTATTAAATTGGATAGAAACTGGTGAAAATAGGATTAGGAGATAGGCTGAGCCAAGAGCAAACAGAAGGAAAACTTCCTGAGCCAGCGGCTGAACACTCAAAGGAGGGAGACCAGGAGAAGGCCCTGGACATTTCTGGGTGATGGCGTCATGTCCGAGGCTAGGCCCCCCCAACGGCCCCTGGAGGGGTGGCCAGCTCTGGGCCGGGAAGATGGGAACACGATGGCTCCCTTCCCTGAGACTGGCTTATCTGCAGTGAGCTCACTCAAGTCCACGGATTAATTTGGAAACAATTAAAATTCTGTGCAAAACAAGCAGCGGGTTGGGCCGCCTGCAGGCTGGCACGCACGGGGCCCTTTCACCACCGACGCAGAAATCTAATTAGTGTGGGATTAGGGCAGCCACAAATCAGCAAGCAGGGAAGGCAGCTGAATCCCGGAGCAGGGCACGCCCCACAGAGCAGGCAACAGACACAGCAACGGTCTGCTCTGGGCTGGCGTCTCCGGCCAACAGCCCGTGAGGAAGGCTGTGCCCACAGGCGTTGCCCTGGCCCCTAGGTTGTCCCCAGCCCACAGGCTATTGCCGTTCACACTCGCATAAATGGCAGACCCCTCTCTGTCCCTCAGAGGAAGGTCCTGGGAGGGGCGGAGGTCCCTCACTGCCATGCCCACGCTCAGTTTTACCTCAGTTTTTGCAGGTGGGCTTTGTAAACCTCTCTTAGGCCTCTACTTTTTCTTTGCAACTTTTTTGGGGTTTCTAGAGACCTGTCACTCTTTCTTGGGCCACTGAGATAGTTTTGGCTGTTTGGCTGAAGAAGCCAGGGTTTGGCTGAGATGCGACCCAGCCAAGTGCATCCTGGTGGGCACGCAGGGCAGGTCCGGTTTTGCGAGGACCGGGCAGAGCTGCCATGGTGCTGAGTCCAGGGAAGCATCCTGGGTCTGGCGAGGGCCCACTGTGCAGACACAGCCGAAGGGAGGTGTCCCGGCGGCCTCCTCGGGCAATGCTCACTATTCCACATGCCCTGGAAGCCCAGCACCTGCCCTTGGCTGTCTTTGTACCATCCCAGGCCTGGGGCCAGGCGTGAGGCATGGGGCTCACCCCTCTGTGTGCACGAGAACCCCATGCCGCCACGTGCCTGCCCCACTGAGGGGCTCCTGACCCAGGCGGAAACCCTCTGAAAGCCACTGACCCTCCTCCCAGAAAAGCACCTGCTTCCCCCCAGCTGCCTGCCCCCCCGGGGTCTCTGTTCTGTCGGGATCTCCGCACACGTCCTGGTGTCCTCAGGTCCCAGAATGACAACCTCTGCACAAGGACTAGTCAGAAGAAGTGAAAGGACATTTTCCTGAGGGGATCGCACGCGTGGGTGTGTGAGCGTGGGCGACTGCATGGTCAGGGCAGCAGGCAGGCTGAGGGCTGTGTGCAGAAAACCCTCCTGCCAGGGGCTTCTCGTGCGGGCTTCTCAGGTACTTTGGCCGAGGCAGAGGGTAGGAGCTCAGGGGGAGGGGGCTGGATAGTAGGGGGTCTGGGGCACCTTGTCGTCTCCCCTGCTCCCCCGTCTGTTGGAGACCACAGAGCTGGTGAGAGATGCGTCTCCCCCTGTGGTGTCCCATTCTCAGCTCACCTCCAGGTGGCCACGCAAAGCCACTGGAGAATGCTGCTATGAAGGGGGACCAGTGCCTGGTGAAGTCACAGCAAATGGAGGAGGGGGAGGCCTGGTGATCCTTCGCCAAGTGAAAGCCTAGAGGTCAGAAGTAGAGAGGTTCAGAGGTCAAGGCTTTGGAAGTCCTGTGTGTGCTAATGAGTTTGAACTCTGGCCCCAGCTCCACTGCTGGGAGGATCATCCTGGGAGGGGCTCTGTTATCAGCTCCCAAAGATACCATTCAACTTGTCAGCGGGTCCCTCTGCTGCTTGGAGGCAGACACAGCCCAGCTGGGGCTAGGGCAGGGGCGCGGGCCGGGGCGCCTGGTCCCAGCCTATACCAGGAACTGAGAGATTAACGTATATGTGTTGGGGTGGGCAGGGAAGTGGAAGGTGGACCCAGAAGACACTGCCCCCAAGTTGGGAGAGGAGCCCAGTTAGCTGGTGTGGTACAACTGACCGATGTAGGAACCGAGGCAGCCCAGGGCTGGGCCTGCTGATCCCCTCCCCCAGCCTTGTTCATGGGCAGAATGTCCTCCCACACCCAGAGACAAAACTGGGCTACACCATCGAGACCCACAGGTTTTGCTTGTGAGCCACAACCTGGGGGCTTTGGGGGCTCCTGCCCCCTGGTGGGCACGCAGGGCAGGTGGGCAATTTCCGCTGGTGGCTCCTGCCCTCAGGGGCCTGTTGGAGGCCTGAGCTAAAGGCTGCGTGTCTCTGACCCACCGTGACCCTTCTGGGGGTTTCAGGTGATCTGAATAAACTTCTGCTTCTGGGTGGATTCCCAGCGAAGTGGGGTTTTCCTGGCTGGATGCAGCATTCAGACAAGGGTTCTGGTGGCCAAAGGCTGTGCTGGCAGAAGTGGCTTGGAGTGACTTGCCGGCTGCAGGGGGTGCTGTGTCCAGCTGCCTAGAGCCCTCTAAGTCCCGTCTGGGTTCCAGAAGGTGGCTCACACAGGCCAGGGCCCCCAGCATGTCCTCCTTCCCAGTGGGAGCTTGTCGGTCACTGGTTCTTTTCCAGAACGGGGTCTCTGCACATCCCCCCAGGGTCTGGCACCCGGTCTGGCCCTGCCCCACCACGGGGCTCCAGCCTCAGCTCCAGTGGGGGCAAGGCCTCGTGGGATTAGTGACTGTCCAGAGTCATAGGTGCCTGGCTGTGGAACCACGAGGACTGGGTCCCCGGCCTCTGAGTCAGGTGCAGTGTGACCTGGTTTCTCTTTCCCCGGGGCAGATTGGAAAAGGTCTTCTTCTTGAGAGCCAGCGCTCAGGGCCCCTCCCTGTGTGCTGCCTGTGGGGCTGATTCCTCTTCCTCATTTGCCTGGAAAACACCCTTGGAATCTACTTGGCAGGTGGCCGAGGTACCTTGCAGGACATTCCTTCCGCTTCCAGCGGGAGCAAACACAGCCTACGGCCTCACCTTGCTGGTCACGTGAGTGGAATTCTCCTGGGTGCCTGGCTCTGCTGGGGCTGGGGGTAGGAACGCAGAGCTGGTGATCGGGCAGCTTCTCCCAGTAGACAAGGGCCCACGTCAGGCTGTACCAGGCCAGAGATGCTGGGTTTCTGCTTCCGGGGGGGGGGGGGGGGGGCAGGGCAGCTGGAGAAACCCAAGTACCGCTCTAAGGGGGTCTGGATTGGGTGGCAGCTCAGATAAGGCCCCTTGTGTTCTTCACTCAGCCCTGGAGGCCGCCAACCCCTCGTGTTGGCCAGCAACATTGAGGCCTGTCCTGGTGGACAAGCATTGGGGAGAGCCCTGAGCATCAGCTCGAGCGAATGCAGGGTGCAGACTGGCCAGCTGGGCACTGCAGGGCCATTGGGAGCTGCAGCCCAAGGAGCTTGCAGGGCATTGACAAAGAATGAGCCATCCGCCTCCCAAGCCTCACTTCCGCCCCGTGCGGTAAGTGCTACGTCACTGACGCCAGTCAGGGGTTAGAAAACACCACTGGGCGACAAATGGCCTGCGCCGCTGTGCCTGTTTCCTCATCTGTAAAGGGGCAGTGAATACAATGTAGAAGGATGCTGGGAATGGGCCCCTGTCCCTCCCAAGTGGCCATGCACTGCTAAGGGGATCCTGGCAAGTCCAAGTGCCCTCAAGGGGCTGGGGAGTGGCCCCTGACGCCATCAGGACGTTGTCAGCAGAGAACCGGCTCTGGCTGATCTCACTCCCTCCGGGTGTCCGCTTCCTGGCCACTGGCATCTGAAAGTGAAGTGAATCATTGGGGTGAGGGCTTGGCTAGAAGCTGCTCAGGGGCTGAAAGCCTGATACCCCTGAGAGGGCCACTTTCTCTGCCATCCTTGAGCTAGTGTTGTCACAGAGACAGCCACTGCCTGGCACAAAGGCGCCCTCAGAGGTGAGCTGGGGCAGGGAGGGGGGACGGGGGAGCAGGAGGAGTGGGGCAAGAGTCTGCATGTTTGGGAAGCTGGGCAGCTGGCTGGAGGACGTGACCCGTCCCGTGACTGTGGCCGTTTGGAGTAGCAGCGCCATGGTCAGGACGTGCCGTACCACCCAGAAGGGTGTGCTAGGTCTTCCCTTCCCCTGCATTGGAGCCTGTTCCATTAGAAAACCAGACGCAAGGAGCTTGTAGGAAAACATCTTCAGAGGACGGCCTCTTTTCTTTCTTTTTGAAAAGCCAGAGCCATTGACTTTCCCTCATTTTAGTACAGTCTTGATAAGGTGCAGCTGTGGTGGCTGTCAGCACGATGAGGCGCAGCGGGGCCAGGGTCCTCCAGGTGGCGTGGCCACTTGGGCCAGCGAGCCCTGCCGTGTGGCCGGCCCAAATCGAGAGGAGCCATCAGTGTTAAATGCTCACCAGATTTCCAGGACTCAAAAAAAGAATGTAATGTGGTAGAGCCATGTAATGGAATATTACTCGGCCTTAAAAAGGAGCTGACACAGGCTACAACCTGGACGGGCCTTGAAAACGTGATGCTCGCTGAAAGAAGCCAGACACAGAAGCTCACATGTTGGGTGGCCCCATTTATGTGAGATGTCCGGCATAGGCAAATGCACAGACAGAAAGCAGATCAGTAGTCGCCGGAGGCTGGGGCGGGGAGGAGGAATTGGACAGTGACTGCTAACGGGGTCGGGTTTCTCTCCGTGGGGATGAAGACATTCTGAAGTTGACTGTGCGGATGGTCGCTCAGCTCTATACTAAAAGCCACTGAAGTGAACGCTTCAAATGCGGGAACCCCATTTGAACAGATACAGAAGGAACTTCTCGATGGCTGTCCAGAAAAAGTCCAGCTACTGTTACTATAATGAGAACAGGTTGCATGACATCGATGTAACCTGGCAGCCAGGGAGACTGGACTGGAATGCGCGTGTGTGAACAAGGACGACTTCACTGTACTAGTCAGTGGGGGGGTGTAGACACCATTGAGTGAGCATGTGTACTGTGTGGCCGTCACATTCAAAATGACTGAGTAAGAAGAATAATGAATCTGCATCGAATTTTGCATTATGCTTGAACATTCCCCCGCAGAAACTATCGGGATGATTCAAAGGCTTTCTTTCGGGGATGGTGCAGTGAGTGCTGCAAAGAGAAGTGCGGCGCAGACTGCAGAGGTTGTCGAGGGCCTGTCAAAGGCGATCCACGTTCGGGAAGGCCGCAGCAAGCGGAACACCTGAGAATGTCGAACGTGGACGGGCTGCGACTGACAGTGTGAGACCGAGAAGCTGGTCCCAGGATTCCAAACACCACTGTGTCCGAGATTTTAACACAGGATCTTGGCACGAAACGTGCTGTGGCAAAATTCATTCCTCGGCGTCTGCCACCAGAGCAGAAGGAACGTCGTGCTGCCGTTGGGAGACCTGTAGGAGGCCCCAAGGTGCCTACTTTGAAGGGGACTGAGGCATCATGTCCTGTGTACAATGTTTCCTGTATCTTGTATCTTTTTCAATAAATGTCTCTGTTTTTTCATAGTACAGGGCTGGATACTTTCTGGACAGAATTCTGTATGGTATGTGAATTATATGTCAACAAAATTCTTTTTAAAATGTGAAGTATCTTGCCCTGGCCAGCGCGGCTCAGTTGGTTGGAGCACCATCCTGAAACCGAAAGGTTGTGGGTTTCATGCCTGGTCGGGGCACATGCCCGTGTTGCAGGTTCCATCCCTGGTCCGGGAGCGTATGGGAGGCAAGCGATCCATGTCTGCCTCTCACATCAATGATTCGCTTTCTCCCTTCCTCTCTCTCTAAAAGCAATGAAAAACTGTCCTTGAGTACGGATTTTTTAAAAAGTAAAGTGTCTCAATAATTTTCATTTATTTATTTCCATTCTCACTCCAGGATATGTTTGTTTATTGGTTTGAGAGAGAGAGAGAAACATCAATGTGAGAGAGAAACATTGATTGGTTGCTTCCTGAACACACCCCGGCAGGGGATCAAACCTGAAATCTAGGTGTGTGCCCTGCCCAGAGTCCAAACCTGCAACCTGTTTTTTTTGGTGTCTGGGACGAAGCTCCAACCAACCAAGCCACCCAGCCAGGACAATAATTTTATATTAATTACATGCTGCAATGATTATATTTTGGATATTACAGTTAAACCTCAGATCTCGACCATTTTGGTTCTCGAACAATTGGTTCTCGTCCAAGTTGTCCGAGGAAAAAAGGTCTTGGTTCTCTAACAGAACTGCAGGTCTCGATCCTCTACCCGACAGCCCTTTCACGCTGATGCCGATAGGACCAGCCACGCGTCTCCCAGGCGACAACTCCGGTTTTTGAACGAATTTCTTCTCCAATAGTTTTCAGGTGTGAATTAAGTTCGAGAACCGGAGTTCCCCTGCATCGGACGTAGAACCTCAGTTTGGGAGGGTGAGGCCGTCCTGGAGGTGGTGCTGGTGGCGGAGGCTGCACAGCGCCGTGCCTGCGCTCACGTCGCTGAGCTGTGCGCCGAACAGTGGTGAAGATGGCAAGTTTATGTTATGTGTATTTTACCACAAAAAAAGGAGGCAAATGCAATCATGCAGAGCTCCTCGCCCCCGTGCTCATGCATGTCCCATGAAGAGTTCCGTGTCGTGTGCTCTGCCACAGGGCCGTGCCTCGAGCCGTTTTCACCTGTCTGCTGCGGTGGGGCTCCCGGCTCCCGTGGTTATACACCGAGCTATGACTTGCAGCTGTGATGAAGGACTGAGGGGCCAGTGGGCTGGCACAGGAGCGGAGGTGAGGGGCAGCGCCACAGGGAACTTGGGGGTCCTTGTTCCTACTCTGCTCCCATGCGGAGCAGACGGGGAACCTCCTGGAAGGTCTGGCCTCCTTGCCCCATGGCTCCAGCAAGGACAACAGGGACAACCCACGTCAACCACGGCACAGGCTGGCCGGCCGAGCTGCTGTTGGCATTTTCCTCTTTGTGCCCTTTAGAGGGGCTGGCTGGTTTGCAAAACACTCCACCTGAGAGAGCGGGTGTCTGGGCCATGGGAGAGGCCCAGGGACGCTCTCTGTCCCCCTGACAGAAAACACATGGCCCTTCCTCGTCCCGGACCCGAAGCTGGGAGCCTGAGGAATGCTCTGTGCTGGTCTGGGGAGGCCAGGACCCCAGCTCTGCATTCCAAGATGCACAATCGCTTCCAGTCACCACTGATGCGCTGGTCTCAGCCCCAGGAAGGAAGTCTGCGAGGCCCCTACCTTCCCACCCCCCGCCGGACACGCACCCAACCGCCCACACTGAGCACGGCTGCCTTCTCAGTGGGCCCTCTCCTAAGTGCCCCACCCAGACAGGGCCCTGGGAGGCCTTGGCCTTTCATTTCCCCCACCTGGGCAACGCACCCAGCCCCTTGCTGGCTACCTGGAGGGGGATGCAGCTGTGTCTCTGCTCAGCACCATGGACATCTGTCATCAGTGGAGGCCAACTGTGGCCACTAAGTCGCCCAGACATGTGTCTGGCCCTGAGGATGGCTATCCCTCCCCAGACTCTGCACCTCCCCAGTGGGTCAGCACTTGCCCCACCTAGTGTGCACGGGTCCCAGCTCACTTTCTCCCTCCTGGGGCCTTCTTCCTTCCATGGTCCTGCTGTTCCTCCCTCCTGATCACTCATGGGCATCTGCTGACCACAGCTGTGAGCCAGCGGCTCCCAGCCCAGGGGTCCTGTCCTCCCTCCTACTCCCCCAGCCTGCCCCGGCCAGGCCTACCCCAAAGCCTCCAGTGGCCCCTCTGCTCAGCACAGGACCCCAGCAGCACCTCACTCCCCAGAAGTTGCCCACAGTTTCCACAGGAGGCCTTGGTGCCTCCAGGGGGTGCTATTCTGGGTTCCCCTAAAATTCACGTCTACCGTGGACCTCAGACAGTGACCTTATTGGAAATAGGGTCTTTGCAGATGTAATCGCAGTAAAATGAGGTCAGACTGAAGGGGACGGACACTAATCCAGTGACTGGTACCCTTATAAGAACAGGAGACTGAGACGCAGGGGAGAGAACGGTGTGTAGCGGTGTGTAGCGCTGAGAGTGGGGGTCGGAGAGATGCGGCCACAGGCCAAAGCCTGGGGGCACCGCCAGCAGCCGGAAGAGGCAGGACGGATCCTCTCTGAGGGAGTGCTGCCCTGGGACACCCTCGTTTTGTACTCTGGCCTCCAGAGAGGACGAACTTCCGTTGTTTTGGTCCCTCTGTCTGCGGTGCTCTGTTTCGGCAGCCACAGGACTAAGATGCTGCCCAGCTCCACCCATGGTCTGTCCGTGTGGCTGGCCCTGCTCCTGGACCCAGCCCCACTGGACTGAATGTGGTCACTCCAAGATGGCACTGTGGTGGTGTGTGAGACGGGGAGAGGGTGAGGGCTCAGGATTCAAGGGCTGATCCTGGGACTCTCAGGGTGTCAGTCCACGTGGGTATCCACTGACCGTCTGCCAAAAGGCCCTCCTCATGCTTATAGGCTCCCCTTGGCCTGGAGAGCCCTCTCCTCAAGGGTCGCCCAGCCGGTCCCAACAGATCACTCCCCTGGTGGCTGCTAAGCTGTGTCTCCTGTTTTAAATTGCCGCCTGGTTGGGTTCCCGTTGCCCCACCCACCACAGTCCCCGTGGCTTGGCAATGAGGTGTCCCGGTCTCTTTTCCAGCAGGCGTGGGCTGGATGGAAAATGACCTCAGAGGGTGGGGTGACCAGGCCTGAGGGAGCTCAGAGGGTGTCCTGGCAGACTGGGCTGGGGGTCTGCTGGGTGGAAGGCCTGCTCCCGAGCACTGTGCCCAGGGACCTGGGATTCTGTGATGAAGGAGGCATTCTCATTCCCAGCTCCATTAGGAGACTCTTTACCACCGTGGCTCGCCCCGTACCCTGGGCTTTGACGGAGACCTACGTGGGCAGAGGATAGGAGGGGCTGGTGGTAGGCTCCACTCCCACAGCTGGGATACCTGAGCACTGGCTGCATGGAGCAGGGGGACCTGGCCAGGGCCCGGCATGTGGCACAACTCTGCTTTAAGCCTCAGCAGGGCCCTCTGGTCATTTAGGTCAGACAGACGGTGGAGTCAGAAGCTGCAGCTCTGGGCCCAGGGTGGGAGCCAGCTGGCTTAATGAAAGGATGACAATGCTGATAAAAAGGTCCCCTCAGTCAGTGGCCTGCCAGGAAAGACACCACCTCTCCAAGGCACTTTCACAAGCGGGTGCCGAGCAACCCCATGGTCGGGGCACAGAGGAGGGGTGAAGTGTGCAGGGATGGGCAGCAGCTGCTGTGGCCACGTCTCAGCTGGAGGGGCAGAGAGGGTGAAGAGGGGTGCACTGGGGGCCTGGGGCTCAGAGAGGTCAGAAAGGCACGTGACAGGTGCCTGGGGTGTAGCCAGGAGGTGAACCCAGGTACCCAGCCACAGCTGCCAGGGACCCCAGCTTGGTAGACTGCCCGATGGAAGGAGGTGGCTTCCTGGGGTGGCTGGCAGTACTGTGTTCCTTGGCGTGTGGCTGCATAACTTGTCCTGTGCCCCCTCCTCTGTGTCTGTATCACTGTTCTATCTCTTTCAAGGACACTTGTCTTTGGATTTAGGGCCAACCTGGGTAACATAGGATGATCTCACCTAGAGATCCTTACTCACATCTGTGAAGACCTCTGTTCCAAATATGGTCACCTTCACAGGTGCACACAGACAGGTCTCAGATATGATGGGGATTGTACTCTACCTATGACTCTCCAGGTTGGCTGGAGTCATGTCCCCAGGGCCCCATAATGTCACCAGATAGAGGCTGCTGCCCAACCTCCAAGTCTTTGCTAAAAAGCTCAGAGAAAGCTTTGGGTCACGTAGCATGTGGCCACATGTGGAACCATCTAGCAGGTTAAAAGGGCAGGAGCAGGGTGACCCAGGGCTTGTGTGAGCCCCTCAGATGAGGGCCAAACCTAGGCTCGCCCCCCAGCTGGTGGTTCTGCCCCATGAGTCCCTGACGGCCAAGAGAACGGAGTTGAAGGGGACGTTTGCCCTCCCAGGCTCTGTTAACTCCATCCATCTGTCCATCCATCCATCCATTAGTCTGTCCAACTGTCTGTCTGTCTCTCCATGTATCTGTTCATTCACTCACCCATCCATCTGCTGTATGTCTAACCTTGAGTGAATACTGAACGGGGGAGAGGGGAGTGCCAGCCAGGCCCCTGGCTGCTCATGGCCCACCCTCGTGCCCAGGGTCTTGGTCTCCCTGCTGGCTGCCAGGCAGGCAGCCCAGCCTGCAGCTAGGGGATCTGGGTGGGAGTCCGGACCTGCTGGCCCCCGTCCCTGCAGCTGAGAAGTGTTCCCAGTGTACAGCAGCGTACTCACTCCCCCTCACCTGGGTGGGGGAGAGCTCAGAGGGTGCTCAGAGGAAGATGCTGACTCTGAGCAGGGGGTGAGGCTGGACAAGGGTGGTCTGGGCAGAAGCGGGAGGCTCGGGGGTGGCTGTGAAAGGGCTGGGGCTCCAGGTTGGGGCAGCTTCCTGTGCCCCCAGCGTCCGTCTGTTCAGATGTTTCAGGGGCCTTTCAGTGCAGTGCCAGCATGGATGGGAGGGAGGGCAGGGGCAAAGGGGCTGGGGGCTGGGGGCGTGGGCTTGGCAGAGGAAGGCAAGGTGCTGGCCAAGGTGGTTGGGCTGCCAGGGCCTTGGGAACCCAGCAAGTAGGGCTCTGGCCCCAGTGTGGACTGGCCTCACGTCTGGGCACATGACCAGGGCATCTGAACAGAGGCCTAGAGGGGCATGACCTCAAGTGGGTGCTGCCCAGGGTGCAGTGACTGACACCCTCTGACTCCGATTGACACTCCCTCCTCCAGGCTCACATGGATGGTGTGAGGCCACGGAGTGATCCTCAGGGTGCCTGGAGCGGCCAGCCTGGGGCAGCGGTGGCAGGGTTGGTGATAGGCAGCTGTTAGGAGTCTGGGGGCATTGGCTTCAAATGGGGCCCTGGTTTCAGAAGGGACAGGGGAAGGGAGTGCAGCACGGTGGGCGCTGGCCCAGTCCACATTGCCTCCCCTCAGCTTCCAACCTCCCTGAGACGTGTGGGAGGGGCATCGGGGCTCGCGCCACACAGGTGGTAAGTGGCGGGTCCATGCTGTCTGGCCAATGCTGATACTGTGAGGGGAGGCCGGGGAGGAGGCGGGGCGGTCAGGGCGGCTGGGGCTCCATCCGGGAGGCCCGCAAACCAGCCACCAGCCTTGGAGGTGCAGTGAGCGGGCAGTGGCCTCTCCTGGCAGTCCTGCCAGGAGGGACACATGCACTCCAGGCAGTGGCCTGACGCACTCACTCCCTCCAGCGTGGGCCGCAGTGGACAACGAGGCCCTGTTCAGAGCTGGAAGAGTGGGCGCTCGGGAGGGCGGGGGAAGGAGAGAGCTCCAGGGGCCAGGAGGAGCCAGTGTGGGGGGCCTGTCTGCCTGCTTACCATTAACCCCTTAAAGCCGAGGCCAGAGTCTGGGAGGGGTGGGTCAGCTCTCCAGTGCTCCTGGGCACACAACAGGTCTTCAGAGGGCAGATCTTAGCTCAGTACCTACTGTGTGCACTGCAGGCCTATGCTGGGGCTAGGGTCATGTCCCTAGGACAAGGGTGTCTCCACAAGGCTCTTACTGTCTGTGCTGTTTGGGGAGCAGATTCCCTCACTCGCTTTTTCTCACCCTCCCGGGGTGGGGGATGTCCGCATTGATGAAGCACTTCCTGTGTGCTGTCTGTGTCTTCGTGAGTTCTTCCCTAGCCACGTTCTCTGCCCTGCACAGGGGACCCCGAGAGGCCGCAGCCCAGCCCCACTGAGGCTTCCCCTCTGCGCCCACTGCAGCCCGCCTGCCCAGGCACTCTCTGCATGCTGGAAGGCCCCCAGGAGCTGGCGTATAAACGTCCAGCTTCCTACCCCACAGATAAAGTGCCAAGGGTCCCCGCTGCCCGCTCCTCTGCCCTGCTTCCTCCTGCTCCTGCAAACAAACCCCAGGCTTTTGGGCCTTGTCTGGGGTCTGACTCTGGGTGGGGGCTGGAGGACAATTCTGGGGCCCTCGCCCAACCAGGGCCAAATAAGAGTCCCCACTGTCACCTGCATGGCTGCTCTTCCTGGGGTTTGGAGCAGGAAGGTGCCTAGAAGCCGTGCCTTCCTTGCCCTCCCGCCCACAGACCCGCCAGGTTCGGGGAGGGGTGTGACAGACACGGCTTTGTCCCCGGCTCAGTCCAAGTGTCCCTGCATCCTTGAGGGGGGACGGTCCCAGCTGGGAATGGGATTGTCAGTTCCCAGGGGCCAGGGGTTATATGTCCAGAAGCTGACCCCCAACAGATGGGACCCCTTGAGTCACTTTTCCAGGGGGAAGTTACTCAGTGGCCATAATTCATTTCAGATTGCTCATCTGCCAGTGTTGCCGCCCCCCACCCCCCACCAGCATGCAATCATCGCACTTCCGATGGCCCAGCGATCCTGCACACATAATTAGGAGGGCTCCCTTTCTCGCCCGCGCCCACCTCAGGCTCCAGCCAGCAACTTCCGAAGGAAGGCCCCAGGCCAGTCATCTTCAGGAGTAGCGAGCGTGGCTTCCTGAGCAATAGCTGGGAATCCTGGAGGCGCCTAAATGAGGAGGGGGCAGGAAGGCCAGGGTCCGGTCCCAAGGATGCCTCTGTTAGCACTGCCGCTGCAACATCTTGGGGGGCCCAGGAGGGCCCAGCTGAGATATCCCAGCTGAGAGAAGAGACCTACCTGGAGACAGACGCCCGCAGGGCAGCCTAGCCTTCCGCACACGCAGTGTGTGCGTTTACTACTCTGGGGATTTGGGACAATTGCATACAGTTATGAGTGGGTTTTCTTTGGTCACTTTCAGCTGTGGCTCGCGACTGAAAAGGGGCCGAGGCTAGAGGGAGGGTGGCACCTGGGCTGGTCACGGTGGTGGGGGGAGGAGCCAGTTCAGGTCTCAGCGCCACGGGGACAGTTTCTGCTGCGGGTGGGGGCTCCGCCCTGTCCCACCCCAGCCAGCCACCTCAACAAACCCCTGCACCTCTGTGGGCCCGTGTGTCCTTCCTGAGCATGGCCATCGGCTGGCAGAGGCCCTGAGAGCAGCTGGGGCGGGGCGGGGGGCGCAGAACAGTGGCAGCCTGCCCGGAGCAGCCGACATGGCCACTGTGGTGGGGATGGAGGAGGAGCTGCGCCCGCTGTGTGTTTGCCCTCTTTCCGGTCCTGCCATCGTCGCCTGGTTGTGACCGGCTGGCCCTTGCTTGGCCCCACAGCAGCCCTTCGGGGAGGAGAAGGGGTCCGTGAAGCAGGAGGAGGCCGCGCACTGCCCAGGTCTGCCCAGCCCAAAACCTGGCCCTCTGGCTGGCTGAGTCTCTTCCTCCTGTTCACTACTTTCCCTGGGGGTGGGCTCGGCAAACACTTCCGTGTAAGAACTCACCCAGGTGATGGCAGAACGCACGGGCAGGAACACACCCCGACTCGCCCAACAGTGAAGGAAGAAGCAGCTGGTTCCAACTTGTGGTGGCACTTTAGCCCAGGGGGACGGGGGCCATATTTGGTGGGGCCAAACTCCTTCCCTGCATCCTCTGTCACCTTCTCTGGGACCCAGGAACAGTGGTCTCATCTGCCCGGCAGCCTTCAGTGTCAAGGTTGGGGCTCAGAAGTCTCTGCTCTCTCTCATTTTCTTTCTTTTTTGCATAAAGTTTTCAACATTGTTATACAAAGAAGATATGCTTTTTGCACGACCCTTAGACCATGCCCCTGCAACAGAGGGCATGCGAAGGTCTCTACTGTGACCCCAAATGTACTGATCGTATGGGCCTGGGGAATAGCGGGCACATCTCCTCCAAACACTGTTCCTGTAAGTGCAGGTAGAATGTGTTCATTTACTGATCAACTATAAGATCTCACATAACAAAATGGAGACCGAGGCGGGGCGGGTGGGTGGGGGCAGCGCCGGGTGACGTGTGTGCCCAGTGTCAGCACCAGAAGGCAGCAGAGCCGGGGTCAAACCAGGCCGGCAGTGAGTCCGGGTCTGAAGTTCCTCACTATGCTAAGCAAAGCCCCAGCGCTGTCTGGCGGACCGTGTGAGAACCCCACATCTGTACAGGCTGGATTCCACGACGACAGCCGCTGCTGCACCTGGGGCTCTGGCCCCGAGGCTCTTCTCGCCTCAGGGGGTGATGGAGGCTGGGCGCCCAGCACCACTGAGACTGTCCCTGCAGACGGGGGGAGACCACGGAGAATCCAGAGCGAGGCTCTCCCTGCGCATTTTGCTGTTGACAACGTGGAAGCCTGGCCTTCTGCACGAGAGGCCCGTACTCCATCACCAGCTGGGGCGGGGTGGCCTGGTGGCTCAGCTATGAGGTGTGGCCGCTGCCGCACACATATCCTCGCCGTCAGTCCTCATGGTGTCCCCCAGAGGTGAGAGTATTATCATTCCCATCTCACATGCAGAAAGAGGGCTCAGAGAGGTTCAGTGGCCTGGCTGAAGTCACACAGGACATTGAACCCAAGTCTAAAAAGTCTGTCTGTTAACCAAGAATAGTGAAGGCTCCGTCTTCCAGTCTTAAGGAAACTGAACTCCCAGAGAGGAGACGCAGCCTGTGCATGGGGCCTGGCTTTGGGGCCTCGTGGGGTGCAGACGTTCCCACTCGACAAAGGGCTGCGTACGTGCTCAGCACCACAGCTGCTGGGGAGTCTGGAGGATCTGGGGTCTCCTGGGGCCCCAAGGCTGGAAACTGCCTTTGGAGACGACAGCCAGGCCTGCAACTGCCGCCAGGCTGGCCCCACCGCGGCCCCAACGTGTAATTAGGGAAGTGGGCTTTCGGCTGGGGACCACAGAGCCCTTGGCAGACCGCGAGGCCCAGAAGCCCTGGTGCCATGAGCTGAGAAGACAGCAGCCGACTGCCTGCCGAGCCCTGAGTGTTTCCACCAGACACCCGTGCTAAGGAGTGAGTTTGGGGGTGGGGCTCAGCCACAGGGCCTGTGGACCTGGGTTCCCTGTGGCTATGACCACCTCCATCCCCGCTCCCCCTGCCCTGAGGGCCCTGAGCCCTCACCTTCTCCCCTAAAACCCCCGGCCCCTACTTTCTCCCTCAGGGTCCCTCATCTTCTTCCTGAGGGCTCCCCTACCCTTTGTCAGTGGTTCCCTTCACCCTCTGAGGCCTCCTTTCCTGAGCTCTCTCCTGGCCTCGGGCCCCCAGGCAAAGGGGGTGACTCCTCCACCAGGCCTGGCACACGAACGGGCCTCATTCCACCTGGCTGCCATTACCTCCAGGATGTGCTCATCTTTCCCAGCTGAAACTGTGTCCCCATTAAACACCAACTTCCCGTCCCCTCCCCCCCAGGCCCGGGCACCCACCATTCTGCTTTCTGTCTCTAGGAATTTGGCTCTAGGCACCTTAGAGAAGTGGAATCGTGTATGTTTGTGAATGCTTATTTGCCCTAAGGGCAAGGTTCACCCACGTCGTAGCGTGTGTCGGAATTTCGTTCCTTTTCTTTGAGGCTGAATAACATTCCACTGTATGTATGGGCCACATTTTATTTCTCCATTTGTCCACTTGTCCACATATCCCCTGACCTAAGACTGCCTCCTTCCTGCACCATAACTCTTGTTATTGAGGCAAATATTGCCCCCATCACCATTGTTAAACCTTATCCAGTGCACGTAGTTTTTTAAATGATTTTTAAAATTTATTTTTAGAGAGAGGGGAAGGGGAGGAGAAAGGGAGGGAGAGAAACATCAATGTGTGGTTGCCTCTCATGCGCCCCCTACTGGGGACCTGGCTCGAAACCCAGGCATGTGCCCGGACTGGGAATCAAACTGGCGACCCTTTGGTTTGCAGGCCAGCCCTCAATCCACTGAGCTACACCAGCCAGGGCATATAGTTAATGTAGTTTTGAATGAACTGTGTCGGTCTTTTCCTTGATGGTTCCTTGGCGTCAGACTTACACAAGACTCTCCACCATGGTTTTACTACAACGTTATCTCTTGCTGTCTTCGAGCACGCGGATGTCTTTACTGCCCATGTTAACAGCGTCCGTCCACCTGGAATGTGCTGTGTGTGTGGTGTGAGATGGGGATCTAACTGCACGTCTCACAGACAGGCAGTCGTTGGAGAGTCCGTCCTTTTCTGTCGCTGATGCCCCGTTTGCTAAGTTGCCCATTCTTGAGGTTTGTTACTGAACTCCTCCATCCTGTCAATTCAAGCCAACCTACAGAAATGGATTTAACCAGCCTGTTTATGCATGACTCCCAAACAGCTGGTTAATTTAGTGAAAAGAATCACATGCCAGATGTTGGCAGATCATGTAACAGAATGGCTGGTTCTCTATTTTCAGTTTGCAGGGGAGACTCTGACCAGCACTTGTTCGCCGTTTCACTCGGCAATGCAGTGTCGGGCGCTGGCAGGGAATGGAGCTCCTGATCTAGAAAACCTGGGAGACAGAGATGGTCAACCAGCAAGACAGATACACACACGATGTCGCTTCCGTAAGGGACAGTGATTGGAGATGATTACTTGATATGGGTGCAAGTGGCTGGTCAGGGAGGGCTTCTCGGAGGTGGCTGTAGATGGAATGTTCATGCCCCCCCCAAATTTACAATGTTAAATTCTAACCCCCAACCTAATGGAATCGGGCGGTAGGGGACTCAGGGGGTGATAAGTCATGAACCACACAAACCGGATCAGCATTCTTGACCCCCAGAGCTCCCTCGCCCCCTCCACGACTTGGGCACAGCTTGAGGTCAGCTGTTCATGAATCAAGAAGCGGGTTCTCACCAGACCCCGGCTCTGCTGGCCCTCTAACCTCCCAGCCTCCGGGACTATGGGAAACAAGTGTTGTGTGAGTCCCCCAGTGCACGGTCGTTTGTCGTAGCAGCCTGAGTGAACTAGACAGAGGAGGTGGCCTCTTCGTTTGCATCTGATGGGCAAGATGAAGCCCAGGTGCAAAGATCTGGGTGTAGAAATTCTAGGAAGAGCAAGTGCGAGGCCCTGTGGCTTTGTGTCTCCGCTGTGGTCAGGGTGGCTTGAGGGGAGGGGGTTACAGAGATGTTGACCCCATGAAGCCGAAGACTTTCGAGGGGCAGGGAGGGCAGCAAGGCTGCTGGGCCTGCTCACCAGATGCTCTCCCAGAGCGCCTCCTCCACACACAGGGCCAGAGGCAGGACGAAGGTGAGCCAGCAGCTCCCCTCCAGCTGCCCAGTGAAGTTCACACACCTGAGCCTGGCGTTCTTGGTCCCCGCTGTCAGACTGCAACCCACCCCGCGTGGTGCACCACGTGACGTGTGACGTGTGGTTTTTCGACGCTCTGATCTGGCCCCGGGCCCTCCACTTGATCTCCGTCACTGGAAAGCCAAACCCGGCGCCCACCCTTCACCCAGCACAGCATTTTTAAAATTTGAGAATTGGAGACAAGCCATCTAGAATGTCACTCTGCAGCCATGGAGCCCCACCTTTCAGGGGACAATGACAGTGTCTGCATAGACACACACCATCCACCCGGAGCTGGTGATAACATGGCACCCTCTGTGGCCCAAAAGCTATAGGGCTGTGAGGCTCTGGGCAGCTGTCTGAAGGGCCCAGCCAAGCCCTCAGTAGGACAATGAGGTCACTGCCCTGGGGTCCAGCTCCCACCTCTCCTGGGCACAAAGACAGTGGGCAGCTGGCCACCGAGCTGCGGTCAGTGGGCCTGAGGCACCCTCAGGCCTTGGGAGCATCAGGTTGCCCCCTCAGAGCCACAGAGCGTGACGGGAGTGGGTAATTGGGCTCTGGCTGTGACTCAGGCTCTGGGGGGGTGGGGTGGGTTTGTGCGGCATTAAGCTTGGCTCCACTTCGCCGGCTGCGGCATTCCTTGTCTGATCCGGCTTCAGATTGGGCCAGGAAGAAATTGAGGGAGAATTGATTTGTGCCACATCCAGGCAATGGCGGGCTGGGGGTGGGGTGGTGGGGAGAGGAACGGGATGCTCCCCCCACCCCACCCATCCTGTTCTTCTCCCTCGTTCCTTCTCCCTGCCCTCCCCATGCACTCTTGGCCAGCTGCTGAGCCAGGAGAGGTGAAAGCAGGAGTAGAGGTTGAGGCCTTCCCATGCGGGGTTCCATTACCCCCCAAAGGTGGGAGCCCAGCAGGGTCTCTGGGGTGACATTCATCACACGAGGCTCTATCTGCGTGCTAGTCCAGTGCCAGGCCAGGGGTGCCCTGGCCTGAGTACCCTGAAGACAGAAACACTCATGGGGAAGCTTCGGAGACCAGGAAGCCTGGTCAAGACTCCCTGTCCACCAGAGAGGGGAGCTGAGGTGGGGACAGACGGGCAGCTCCAGCCCTGGTTACTTTTCCTGGGCTCTTTCACAGCCCTGCTATGAGCTGTTACAGGAAGGAGCGGGTAGGCCCCGGCAGGCTTCCTGGAGAGGGCGACCCCAAGCTGGTGCTCATGGGGATGAGCAGGGTGTGATGAGCAGGGCCGAGGAAGGAGAAAAGACACCTGGCAGGAGGTAAGACTTTCAGCCAGGGCCATAGAGCACCAGTGGGCTGGGCACTGGTGGGGAGCCTTTCCCTGGCTTGGGGGCCTGGTTCCGGCTTCGGTGAATTAAACATGCTCTTCACACAAGCTCTATAGCATCAGCTCCGTCTCACACCCAGCCGAACACTCTCCATCACCTGGCACGTCTCTCCTTGCCACTGAGCTCCCTGGGCACGTGGGAGCCAGTCTGACAGGCAGTACTGTGTATGGAGCCCCTTCAGGAGTGCCAGCCCCAGGGGGCCTCCTTGGCCACCTAGGCCCAGGGGCCAGCAGACAAGCAGGGGACCCACAGGAGGCCCCACCAAGATGCCGGGGAGGGAAAGGCACCAGGAGGGCTTTGGCTTTCAGAGCCAAGTGGTTCGCCTGCCTGTCTCAGGCTGGCAGGCAGGGCTGTCTGCAGAGACCCTGGCCCCTGGGGCGGCTGGGGAGGTGAGCACAGGAAGAAAACTCTGGAGGAACAGTTCGGGTCCCCAGGAGTATCCATCTTGCAAGGAAGCCCACAGTGAGACCTGGTCTGGGACTTGCCATCCAACACCAACCCTGAGACATTGGTGGGTTCTGGGCCTTGGTTTTCTCATCTGTGAAATGGAGCCACCTGAGCCCTGCTCAGCTTCCCAAGGCCATCGTGCAAAGCTCACATGGGCAGGCAGCCTCTCCCTGTGGTGGGCATTCCCAGGTCAGCTACGGGGCTTCTCAGGCCCTTGTCCCCGAGGCCTACTCGCACCTACCCCACGGCTTGTATCTATGGCAGGAGTCGGGCTACTTGAAGGCGTGAGTTAGCATCCACACCCCTTGCAGTCCCAGGGGAGCCCAGGCCCAGGGCCAAGTTTTATTTTGACTCAAATCCTGTTGTTGGGGCCAACTGTTCCCGCCTTTCATTTCTGTCACATCCTGTACATTAAAACAGCATTAACTCGAACCTCTTGTTTTGAGGAGCCACTGTGCCCACCGAAGCCTCGAGGCCCCCGTTAGCACAGGGAAATAGCTCAGCCTGTCTTCTGGTCTGGACACAGGGCATTCCCCTTCTAACTGTTGGGACAGGTGAGAAGGGCCTGGATGGGGCCCCCAGGTCGGCTGGGGAGCTGCTGTGAAACCAGCCCAGGGTCCAGTTGCCAGAGGTCTGTCTGATGGCTGGGCGGTGCAGCCTCCTGGGCTGGCTCCAGCTGTCCTTACCCAGTGCTGCTTCAGGGAGGGAGGCCGGGTGCCTGTCCCCACATGTGTTTCTGGGGCCAGTGTGGGGTGGGGAGGGCCAAGTGGGGAGCTAAACCCCAGCCTCTTGCCTTCACTGGAGTGGCCTGCTCAGGGCCCAGGCTCAGTGGGGCAAGGCTAGGAGCAGAATCGGGGGCCAAGGACAGAGCCCCTCTTCCTTCCCCACCCACACCAGCTGCTGCGAGAAAGGCCCAGGCCCAGCTAGTTGGGGAAGGGGCTTCCCAGAGAGGGATGGGCAGCTAGGGAGGGCTTGAAGGGTGTGAGTGGTCGTCCGGGCTCATGCTCTGGTGCTGAGAGGACGCGGTGGCAGCCTCGGCGTGGCGCTGACCCAGACTGGGCCTGTCCACAGGTTAGCGCCTGCCGTCTCCCCTCCCCCGCACAGACGGGGATGCACAGAGGGGATGTGCCCTGCCTGAGGCCCTGTTTAGTCGAGCTGGGCTAGAAACCTGGTACCTGCACTCAGCACTCTCCTGAAAGGGCCCAGCAGCCCTTAGCTTTACCTGGCCCCTGGGGACCCGCCCCCTCCTGCTAGGCCCTCCCGTTGCCCAGTCGGTTTTCTGGGCCCACTTCCTGCTCCTCCTACTTCTCACTACCTCCAGGACGTCTCCTGGACTGCCCTGTGCTTCTAGCCCCAGCCACTGCCCAGACCACAGTGTCGGCATCTGTATCCCGGGTGTGGCCAGGCACTGGCTTGGGGCCTATGGTGGGGCGAGGGCCACCTCACCTCATGCTGTCCAGGCCGAGAGGGCAGGGCCAGGGCTGGGAGAATAGGCCCCTTCATGCTGCAGCCCTGGCCTTGTGTGTGCCGCACCCTAGCCCGGCCCGGACTACCCATGCCCCCCACCCTGCTGGTGCCCTCCGTGCCCTCCTCCGCTTGCGCGGCTGGCAGCAGGGCCTCCTCGTGTGGGACCGGGCAGCCACCTGCTGCCCACAGCCGCAGCCACACAATGGGCCCCTTGTGAGCGGGCGGGCGCGGGCAGCGCTTCCCGGCCCACCCCAGGCTCAGAGCTCCGTTGTGTGGGGCGGTTGCCTTGGCTAGGCAGCATGGAGCCGAACAGGCTGCTCGACCCACCTTGGGCCACGGCGGTGCTGGCCCTGTGCCCCAGCCCTCTGCAATTCCTGGCCCTGTACTCACTGGGGGTGGTGGCGGGGGGCAAGGGGGATGGAAGGGTTTGTCTTGACTGAGAAGTCCATGCCAAGGGCCCCTTCCTCAGGCGTCTTGGGCAGCCTGGAGCTGAGCACCAGCCATGTGCCGCCATCCACTCCTGGTTTCACCTCAGCCCTGGGACCTCAGCCTCCTCACCGCCAGGGTATGGCACTTGATGCACTGTGGATGCCAAAACTTCCCTAGGCGTTGTCCTGCAGCTCTCAGGAGCCTAGGGCAGTCCACCGACACATCCTATAGGGAAAGGGGTCCCCAAAGAGCCTGCTAGGTATAGGCTCAAACTGAGGAAGGCTGACTATGTCCCTGTGTGGGGCTGCTGAGAAGCTAGGCACAGCCGGGCCAGGACAGGCGTTCAGGGCCTCAGAACTGTGTTATTTCTTGTTGCAGCCCCAATGGCCACAGGGAGCTTGTGCTGGGATCCCGCCAAGCACCCCAAGGTTGTCACCCAAGAAAACCAGATGTCTCCGCTGGGAAAAGAAATGCACAGTCTCCAGGTTGGTGGCCAACATTCTCAAGTGTCAACCTTTCAACATCAAGTTCTTCGAGGCTTGTACCCTGAAATCCTGGGAGGGGACACGGGCCCCTCTCCCCCTGGCCACTTGGATTCCGGAGCGTGGGCAGAGGGCTTCATCACAGGGTCCTCTTTCCCACCATGGGTTGTGGTGAGGACCACAAGGTCAGCCTGAGGTGCCGCTGAGCTGGGCCAAGGAGAAACAGGGCCTCTTGTCCTCAAGAGCTCAGGGCTTGGAGGAGGCCATCTTCCTGGGAGAGCGAAGGCACAGAGAAGCTGACCTGAGCAGTGGGACAGGCAGGAGAGCTGAGAGCCTGATTCAGCCATGCCTGAAGTCAAACCCCAACTTCACGATCCAGAAACTTGCGCTTTTCACTTAAGTCAAGGAGGGTGATGTTTCTGTTATTTGCTTCAGAGGCCTGCAGGTCTCTAGCAGATTGTGGGTGGGGGGAGGAGCACTGGGGACAAGCTCAGGGCCTATGACAGGTGAACTCCACTCCTTTCCCTCCTCCTCCTGGGGAGCCAGGACTCACCTCAGCTGCCTGGAGCCATGCCTGTGTAGCTGTGAGGGGCATCCCTGACCCTCTCTGGCCTGGTGAACACAGTAGGCTCTCTCTTCCTCCGCTACCCCACTGTGGGGCCACCAACAGCCCTCTCTTTGGGTACTTGGCGACAAGGTCCCTATCCCCCAGGGCAGCATGTCCTGGGCAACAAGATGCTGTGGCTTTGAGGGGGGCTCTGTGAAAACATCTCCATTCACCTGGGGGTGTGGGTCTCTCAGCAGGGGTGTGCTGCTCCCTGTCCAGCCTACACAGGGTCACTAACCCTTACGCTTGACCCCAAGGCCACCAACCCACAGGGATGTTTTCCTATGTCTCCTAGTCACATCAGACCATGGCCTTGTGGCCCCCCAGGTTGGCTCCAGGGACAGCTAGGAGAGGAGCCTACACCCCTCCCCAGACTCAGGACCCCACAGAGCCCCTCCTGCCCTACCATTCCTCCCTCAGCTCCTGGCTGTGCCCAGAGCCCCGGTGTCACGGAGATAACTTGCTGACATCAATCAGTCAGACTTAGATAGGGTTGTTACCTGGCGGGGGGGGGGGGGGGGGGGGCTCCGGGTCCTACCCTGGGGTCAATCATAGCCACTCAGGGGGGACTGCTCCTGCCCAGAGGTAGGGGGTGGCCCAGGGCAGTCCTATGAGGGCAGTGGCCACCACCCTGGGGGATGCTGACACGGACTCCATGACCCAGGTCTCCTTGGTAGGTGGGAGGTGAATCCCTGAACCCAGAGGTTCAGGTTCCCGGCAGGGGCCCCTGAGGAGCAGCCCCTGCCCTGTTCCCCACTTCAGAAACGATGTCTAGCCAGCCAGGCCCGGCCAGAGTGGGAGAGCAGCCCAGCGTCCTCATCAGCCGCCCCCTCCCAGCTGTTCCAGGCAGCTCTGTGTCCCCCGGGGCCCGTGCAAAGCTAAGGATTTCCTCTGGCGGGGCCACAGCTGCCCGCACACGTGTGAGACAAGATGAAGACCAAGCAGAGGCTGCAGCCTGGGGCCGGAGCCGGGGCTGACACAAGCCCCCCGGGCCCGCAGCCTGAGGACCTGCGTCTGCGGGGCTGAGGGGCGGTGTGTCCAGGGGTGGGGGGCATGGCTGGTGCCTGAGTCGGAACTCGGCTCAGTTGGGCTCAGTTGGGCATGCCACAGGGCCACCTCTGAGGATCTCAACCATTTGCGAACATTTTCCTTTTGTGCCAGGCTCCTCAGGTCTTCATTCTGTCCTGCAAACAGGGGTCAGGGGGTCAGGAAGTGTTCCCACAAGGGCGCAGGGTCCTGGGGTGGCTGGAGCCCCTGCAGGTTCCCCCCAGGGTCTCAGCCTGAGGCAGCTGTGGCGCCTGAAGCTGCCAGGGTGGTGGAGACAGGCTGCAGCCGCTGCTGCCTCAGCAGGGCAGAGGGGCACCCCACCGCAGCACCCTGACAACCCCAGCCTCGCTCGGCCTCTGGAGGGGGCCACAGCGTCTGAGACTTCCAGGCCCACAGTTGTCCTTCTCAGCCACTCGCATGTACCCCCGGGCCCCCATGTCCGGGGTTCCTTCAAGTGCTCCCGGCTCCTACGAGGTTGGCTGTCCAGTCTGCCGAGACTCCCTGAGTTTCAGGACACAGGTGGGGAAGGGAGGCCAGGCCCGACCCCAGGGACCCTCAGATGTGTCCGGGGGATCTGGGCAGGGCTGGAGCACCGTCACCCAAGGGTGAGTTAAGTTACAGAGCCTCCCTGAGACGGGCCGAGTGAGCCGGGCATACTGAAAATGTTACTTGGAGCTTTATGATTCAATTTGGATGGTAATTAGTCAAGATGGTCACGGGACAGGGTCAGGCTGGCAGCTGGGGTACCCACAACGGCGGGGACAGTTCCCGCAGTCTTTTCTGACCATAGGGCAGCGCATGTCCAGGAGGGGCAGACTTGGCCCCCAGATGCCCCCAAACCCCTTTAGTCAGGGGGCCTTCCTAAGGTCACCCCTTACCCCTCCTGCTTCATCAGAATCTACCCCTGTCCCCGCCTGGCACACACACCGAGGCCAGCTGCGGCGGCAGCACATGGAGGGTGCCACCAGGGCGCCAGGTGCCTGCTTCTCCAACCCGCCGGCTCAGGGCCACTGGATGGGGGCTCGTTCGGTTTTCGTATCTGGGAATGGGATAATGGTCCTTCTATGTCAGATTCCAGGGCAGAGAACAGAGCACGTGTTCATGCAGCTCTTTGAATGGCGTCTGACATACGGGCACACACACAAAGGGTCTGTTAAATAACCGTTGCCTGTTGAGGCCTCATGCCCTCTCTGCAAAGGAAAGACCGTGAAAATCAAGTTTAGAGGTAAGACAGCACATAGTAGGTGCTTAATGATCACCCCTTTTTTCGGGGGCTGTGGGGACTTTTCCTGGTGAGCACCAGCCCTGGCCAGAGCTGTGGGACGGCAGCCACCTGGGGTCTGCTCTTCTGGGTGGTGAGACATCCAAGGGGCCAACAGGAGGCCCAGGTTTTTCTCCTGAGAGGCCTGGGGCCTGAGCATGTGGCCAGTGACCGAGCTGTACCTCGACCCGTTTCGGGGCGACCCACCAGGGGGTGCGGTCAAGCCCTGTGGAGCTGCCCCTGGCCCTGGACAGCTGGGCCCAAGTGAGGAATGGTAGAACAATCTTAGCTGAAATACAGTTCTTAATAGCAAAACCACTTCTTCAGAGGGAAAACATGATATGCAGCCAGCCGGTGCCTCCACTTGGGGGTCTGGAAAAGAAAGACCTGGGGAAACAAACGGCTCTGCGCGGAGCTGCCCCAAACCCACTGCTAAATTATTAAACGCCTGCGTCGGGAGAAGCGATAAAGTAAACATCCCCTGCCCCAGGCTCTCGCAGAAGTGAAAGGTTCCCGGAGATGGGAAATCCAGAACACGCAGAGAGCCACTCCATCGAAATAAAAGCATCGATGTTTGTTTGAAGATGCTGGGGAGGAACAAAGCCCAGATAAATTACCTGCGTAAAGCCCGCCAGCCAACCCGCCGCTGGGTCCTGGGCTGGAGGTGCCTGCGCTTGCAGCGCAGCTGACGGATTGGGTGCCGCGGAGGGGCCACGGGAACTGATGCTATTGTAGGAATGCGGGGGCTCAGAGAGGGCCTGGGGGCCGTGTCTGCCTGACCGTGATGTCTGGCCCAGGCTTCCTGTCGTGGCGGGCTCCGGAGAGGACCAGACTGTGGGGGCCACCATGCCTACTCTGTCCTCTTCTTGCCCAGGGAACCGACCAGAGCTCCGAGGTCCTGAGCAGTCCGCTCCAATCTGGACTTCTGACGTTGATCTGGAGGAAACTGCCTCCAGGAGTGGCTCTGGACGGGGGCGGGTTGGAAGAATCTTTACAGGTGGCCTGGTTCATCCTGTGCACACTCAGCCAGCGCGGCAAATGCTGGCCTACCAGACACTATTGTCCACGTGGGGTCTGGGGCAGACATCACCCCAGCCTCTGCCTCCGTGGTCACACGGCCTTTTCCCACGTCATCTCCCCTTTCTCCTAGGGACACCACTCACTGCATTTAGTGCCCACTCTAACCCAGTCTGACCTCATCTTAACTTAATCCCACCTACAAGTACGTGGGAGTCCAGGTGGACAAGAATTTGGGGGGACACCATTCAGCCCAGTACGGGAAACAAGGGGAAGCTGGCCTGGCTCACGCTTACCCATCAGGGGAGCGTCCTCTCGGATTTGCAGCCTCTCCTCTCTAAGTGGGCCAGTTGCCCTCAGGGGTCCCCCAGCTGGCCCTCCCATGCCCTGTGTCCTAATTGGGAGCTGCTCCCTGCCCTCAGAGGCTGCACTGGTGCTGGACCTGGCACCGATGAGGGAGGGGCTTGCAGGGCCAGAGAGAAAGCATAGGCCTAGAGTGTTGGGGGCCAGGGAGGGCACCCCAGGCTGGGAAGCAGGTGCAGAAGCCACAACAGAATCAGGGCCCAGAGCTGGAAAAAGGTCGGGGGAGAGGGCACACAGGGTGGTCCCTGGTTTGAAGGCTCAGCTCCTCTTGCAGTGGCCACAGAAGACAGCTCGGGAAGTGCGCAGCCGGACTGCATGGAGCAGGGCCCGGCACCTGTTGGAGGCACCCTGAAGGGGGGGACACTCCTTGACAAATGTTCACAAGTGGTCTTGACAGCTTAGGGGCCCCCTCTCCTGAAATCAGAGTGGACGGTGGGGACAAGGTCAGGGAAGACACTGGGTGCCAGGGCCTGGTGGGTGGGAGCGTGTGGGGCAGGACCCAGGTTGAGTCTGGGCAGGGGGTGGGGGTGGGCTCCCTGGGCGACTCACTGCTACTCACTCTGGTGGGAGTGAGGACGCTCTGTGTTCCTCAGGGAAGCTGACCTTCCTGGCCCCTGCCCTGGGGACCTCAGACAAGGCGCCCTGTCTGGGTCTACACTGCCAGTCTCACAGGGTCAGACGAGTGTGGCTGGTGGCAGGGGCCCTTTTTGGCACTGGCTGCAGTGAGCACTAGGGCAACTTTGCCCACAAGCTGGCCACAGGGGGCCTGGCTTCTGCTGCCACAAACTTGAGGACCCTGAATGCCAGTCCCAGCACCACCCCCCAAGTTGAGCAATGAGGACCAGTCCCATACCCCAGGGATAGGCCCTTGGTAGGCTGGGTTGGGCCGCGGGGGCACACCTGCTCTGGGGTGGGTGGGGAGCTTCCGGGCCTGCAGCTGTTGGTCCCCAGGACAGACATGGCCTCCCCAGCAACAGCTGGGCCGGAGGCTCCAGAGCCAGGAGAGCCCAGAGCCCAGGCTGGCCCTGCTTGAGGATCAGTTACAGGGGCTGCAGATGCTTGGGGAACAAGGGAGGGAGGAGAGGAGAGAGGGGTGGGTGGGGAGAGTGGGCTTGGGGGAGAGCGCAGGGGGCCCCTGCCTGGCCTCTAGCCCCCAGGGGTGGCACTAGTGCTCCCCTGGATGGGAGGCCACACAGATGTGACTTGCGGTGCTTCCCCTGCTCTTGGGGGTCATGCTGCTCACAAGAACGATGCCCAGCCTCCCCTAGTCAGCTCCGAATCTCTGCTCAGTGACTACAGTGTCCCCAGCTCCAGATTACCACCCCCCACCGGCTCAGTGACACCCAGAAGCTCCCCCAATCCCCCCGAAGGCTGACATCTCCTGACAGGACCAGCCTCCTGGAGCTGCATGGAGGTTCAGCAGGTCGGGGCAAGGTGGGTGCTGTGTGGCCTTGATGAGGGTCGTTGCAGGGGTGGGGGCCCGGAGCGGGCTGCACCCCAGTGGTGTGTGCCAGGATCGCTGGCCCATGGCAGGTGCTTTGCAAATGCTCACAGAATGGTTGAGCGTTAGCGTGGTACGGTGCTGACCTACGGTCTCGTAAAGTTACTCCTGTGGGTAACTGTGCTGCAGCCTGAGACTGCAGGAGTCGGGGCAGCACTCACCCCCACACGGGCTCTGTGTGGGCTCCCCAAACAGGCTGGGAACGGCCCCTCACCTCAGGCCTGGCAGCAGCCCAGACACGGGGAGCTGGCCAAGGGGCTTCCACGGCTCTGCCCCTCCCCTCCCACAACAGGGACCCCGATGATCACTAAGTGGGGCATCCCTGGTGGCCGTCTGACTGCAGAGGGACTATGCCCCAGACTCCCTCTCCTGGTCCAAAGCAGCTGGGTGGTGGGACTTGGGTGAAAGTTGCTCTCTTTCTGCTGAGAAGTGAGTCTACAGGCTCTCCTGGTTCACTCCAGCAGCAGGGACACACCTGCCCCACCAAGGGTCCAGGGTCAACACACCTTGGCCTGCCTGAAGCCCTTGGCACCCCGGGGGCCTGCCTGCCTCGCCTGCCTGCCTGCCTGCCTGGCCACAGTCCCTGACAGCCAGTTCAGCAAAGGACAGGCCAACCATCAGGACCGAGGACTCCCTGGCTTGGCAAAGCGGAGCCAGTCTGCAGGATTTGGGGATTTTGAACCAGCTGCTGTGGCAGGTGTGGCCGGAATGGCTGAGCGAAGTCCACCCGCCACGCCACTGGGCAGGGCAGGTCGCCCGCCAGCTGCTGCCAGAGGTTGTGGGGCGGCTGCTCTGGCCACTGGCCCAGGCAGCAAAGCCAGTGGAGGGTGGACTGGGTTGGGGCTACAGGAGGGCCCAACACACCACGTGGTTCACCGCAGACCCCTGCCAGAGCCCAGTCGGCAACCCAGCTTCTCCAGGCCCTAAGTCAGGCCAGGGCAATTGGCCAGACCTGGGTCTTGGCCTGAAACCCCGTGTTCTCAATCCGACATGGGAAATCCTAGCCATTAGTTGGTGAGGAGGCACAGCGAGAACATCGGCTTCCCTAAATCTTCAGGTCTCAGCTGGGCTGGATGCCCCCCTACCTCACAACCCTCTTCCCCACCTTCCCCAGTTGTGTCAGAACATTTGCGAACTGCTGGCGCCCCCCAGTGGCAAGTGCCTGCTTTGTTCCCAGTGATTCTCAGAGGCTGATGGGGTTCCAGGGACCCAGATGCCTCTGGGTGGCGCTGTGCTGTGGTCCACTGAGAGCACAGGATCAGAGAGGGTTCTGAACTCTTACCTTGTTAGGGGCAGGTTTAGGGGGCTGAGGTGGAGGAGGGGACCAAGATGTGGTTGGCTCAGTAGGGGTCCCCAAATCAAGCTCAGAGACAAGGGTCTCAGTGTCAGAAGGAAACCCGAGAAGGGTGGGGGCCTTAGGAGTGGGCCCCTCCTCCTGGGCAGGAGCCGTGTTCCACACCCTCTCGCCTTGGGATGGCTGTGCTGGGTATGAATGGCCCCAGGCCTGTCACACGGGTGTGCCCAGAAACCACACGACCAGGCCCCTAGTCCTTCATGGAGGAATGGTGAGCTGGTTCCATAGGGGTGGGCAGAGGGGTGACCTCCTCGAGGAAGGTCTCACCTCCCTCCCTCCCTCCCATCCTGTCTACACCACCAGGACCCGGTGGGAGTAGAACCTGGGGCTCTTGCCACTGATCCCCAAGAGACTGACTCACCCACAGAGGCTGTGGGGCAGGGAGAGGCACTGTGGGAGCCCTAGGGAGGGACTTGCCAGCTGAGGGTCCCCAGCATAGGCTTTGGGAGGTCTGAGAGAAGACAGAAGGCAGGCCTAGGACAGGGCTCTCCTGGAAACTTCTGGAGGAGTGGACAGGAGGGATAGTCATTATGACCCCATGTTGCCAATGAGGACACTGAGGCTCAGAGAGGTTGAGGACCAGCTGAGGCTGCACAGCAGGAGCTGCTGGGAATCCAGGCCCTGTGGATGGGGTTTGGGGGCACTGAGCTTTGGTCATGGACTTGGGTGTGACTGTGGGGCTGTGAGGTCCTGGAACGGACTGTGAGGGGCCACGGGGGCCCTGGGCTGCCTTGTCCTAAGCCTGCCATCGCCTTATTCAGGAAGGACTGTGGCAGGGGGTGGTCATGGCCCTTCAGGGCCACCCAGCCTCCCCCAGCCTCACCTTGGGCACCCCCAACCCCAGCCGCTCTGCCCCGCAATGACTGTAGTGCCCAGCAGATGTCACCAGAGACCTACAGGGGAGAGATGGGGATGTAGTGGAGGGAGGACCAATGGATCGGATGGGAGCGGGAAGGGCAGTCCCCACCTAGGGGCCCCATGGCCAGGGATAAGACCCTGGCTCTGGCACCCCTGACTGTGCAAGCAGGGACGTCAGTTCCCCTCCAGGAGGGGAGGGGAGGGGGCTGGCTCCTCTCAGAAACCCCGGGGAAGGGAGTGAGTCCTGAGTGGCCTTGTCACCTTCCCTTCTGTCCTCCCCGGCCTCCCGGCCCAGGTGGGGTCCAGTCAGGAAGGAAAGTGCTGGGGGGAAAGGGAGAGCTCGGGGGCCATCCATGGCCTGAGGTTCAGGTCAGATATGGGCACACAGAGGGAACATAGAGTCCCAGGAAGAGGACCTTCAAGGGGAGGTTGGCAGCAGAGCAGGGGGCAATGGGATGTGAACACCCTATACCCCCAAACGAATTGCGTGAGCGGTTGGGAGGTAGAGGGGATGGAGGATGGAGGGGCCCTTGACCCCATGTGTCTGTATCCTTCTCCTTCCCTCTCGTTTCATCATCTCTGCTCAGACCAGGCGCACCCCACTGTCCTTCCAGCCATGTTAAGAGCCTCTAATTTGTCCTTGGCTAAATGACTTAATTTATCTTTTCAGCTAATTGTCACAACGTCCACCTGATGCTCGGCAGATCCACACAGAAGCACGGGCTGGGCCTCCCAGGTTCTTGATGGTTATGAACATTTTCACCTGAGCCTGAGCCCCGCCCCCATCTTAGCTCTGACCTCTGAGCTCACCCACTCCCCCCCCCCCACCGCCTGGTATAAAGGAAGGGGGTCAAGGCCGAAACCCCAAGAGAGGAAGCTGCGGACTCTGAACACCTGCCTCTGCCCTCTTTGTCTAGGGAGGGGCCCTGGACGAAGTCCTGGTGGCAGCTGCTCAGTCTCACCACCAGGGGCTTGTGGGGAGGGGGGAGTTGGCGTGGTGATCTCGGTGGCTACTTCTCAGCCAGGAACCCCTCCCAGGCCTGAGTACCTGAGAGGGGTGGGCTCTGAAGCTGGCGCAGACGGGGTGTGGCCAGCAGAGGCTGCAGGACTGTTGCTGTCCTCAGCCCCACCCACACGAGGCCGCCTCCGCCTCCGGCCAAGTTCCCCCTAACAGAGTCAGAGACAGTGGCTCTTTAATGCCTCAGGGAAGCTGCTGAGAGGGTCACAGAGCCGATTGCCAGCAAATTGTTTATCAGTCTCTAGGGACTCTGCCGGCCACCCAGAGGAGCCCTGACAGCTGACACCGGTCACTTTGCATCACCAGCCCAAGGCCTGACTCTTTCTGAGTGGACAAGGAAGCTGGCCTGATACTTGGGGACATCTCAAGGGTTACCTCTTCTCTTGGGAGCACCCTCAGAGCAGTATCCAAGGAGCCCAGCAACTTAGCACGTGGGGGTGGGTGGACACAGCCCCACTCCCGGACTCTGTCTTCACTGGGGGTTGGCTGGTACCACCCCTCTTGTGTGCCAGGGGGTCCCTTCAGGAGGGGGCTAGGGACCAGCCCCAAGCCCTGGGGAAGAGTTTGCAGGTGAGCCTCGTAGCCCAACGGTCACTGCAGCCAGAGGCCCTGCTACTCAGAAGCTGCTGGCGGGGCGTGGGGCAGGTGCTGAATTGTGCCCCCAGAAAGAGATGTGCGAGGCCTCGTCCCAGGAACTGTATACGGAAGTAAGTCTGTGGGTGTGAGCAAGGTAGTCACAGTCACTCTGGAGCAGGGTGGGCCCCAGTGCAATGACTGGTGCCCTGATAAGGAGGGAGAGACCACCGTGTGACCACAGAGGCGGAGATGACACCAGGGACACAGCTACCAGGACAGGGCAGGAGGGAGCCTCCCACGACAGGCTGCCCGCACGTCGATTTTGATTTCTAGCTTCCAGAACTGAGAGAATAGATTCCCACTGTTTCAGCCCCAATTTTTGGCCCTTTGTTACAGCAGCCGTGGGAATATAACACAGGTGACTGCGAACAGGTGTGCAGCCCCCGGGGCCTCAGCTTCCCCGTCTAGCCCCTTTGGCACAGGGGTGGCTGAGATTCGGGAATGGCACTCAGGGCCAGAGCCCCACTGGGCGCCTGTTGGTCTTTGCTGTGGTGATGGGGGAGCTGGTATCCACCTGGGCGCTCCCCACCCCCACTCCAGCCACTGAGACATCGCAAGGCAGCTGGACCCTCGGCCCACTGGCCACCGTCTGGTGCCAGTGGTCACCACTTGGGTTCTGGTTGAATTTGGCCAAACATTAGTCACCCTTTAAGAGGCGGCGGCTCTTAAGAGTGTGCGGAGCTCATCGGAGACGTGGGCCTGGCTGGGCACAAAGCTGGTTCATTGTCACCTGGAACTGCCGGCTGCAGGGTGGCTGTCCCCATTAGCCAGGCATTCTCCTGGGCCATCCCTTCCAGGGCCTGGGGTGGGATGTGTTTGTGACCTCTCTGGGGCCCCAGGGTCCTAGCGCTGTGAGCCTGAGTCCAGAGGGCAGTGCCCCGTGGTGTGGCCCCTGACACAACAGTGATTTCCTGAGCTCCCCTCCACCAGGAAACCCGTTTTGCTCTGAAGCCTTCAAGGCCTGAGTGAGGCCCACCCACCTCACAGAGGGTCACCGCCTTTACTTAAGCCCCCGAGACTAGCTGTCAGCCACGGCCACACGGGCCTGCACAGGGCACCTGCGTGCGTATGAGTGATTGAGCAGTGGGCACTAGGGCCGCGCCAAGTGGGCACAGGAACCCAGTCGAGTTGATATCATCACTGTTAATTCTTACTGTGTTTACTATTCCTGCTTTCTAGGTAAGGGAGCAGAGACTCAGAGTGGGCCACTGTCCAGGGTCCCCAGCTGGTCAGGGCAAAGCCAGCGTCCCTCAGCTACACCTCTACCTGGGCCATCTCAAAAGGACCAGGCTGCCTGGTTAGGTATCGGGGTGCCTGGGGGGGATGCAGCTACTGAAGCAGGCCCGCGGGCAGCATGTCTACCCAGCCCAGCTGGCTTAGAAGAAAGTCTTAGCCCCTGGTCAAGGGCAAGACAAGGACACATCGGGAGGCTCTGGGGGCCCCAGTGGGCCCGTACCCTGGATGTGTGCCACTTGAGTTCGCTGACAGCACACGTGAGTTGGCCCGTGCCTGTGCAACTACTTCTCTGGAGAAGATCAGAAGTGCTGGCAGTGCTGGCCCTGCGTCCTTGGGCGCCCAGTGAACGGCCCAGCCCGGCCCCTGCGCTGCCCGGAGGCAGAGGCGCTGCCCCTCGGCGAGCAGCTCACCCTCATTGAAGTTCGCCTCTGGTCCCTGAGGACGAGGCGCTCAGGAGCCCTGGCGGTCACTCACCCCTGGGGGCTGGGATACTGTGATGAGGTGAGCTGGGGCATCGGTGTCCCCACTGTCACTGTCCCCTAATCTCAAACACCGTGCTTCCCCACGAAGGCAGAGCACCGCTCAGGTCTGCGGTTTTGTGCTGACTCAGTAACGACTTCTGTCTCCAAATGCCATTTGACTATCAAATGGAATGAAATACGTTGGTGAATCACTAAATTCTCACATATTAGAAAAGACAGCTTTCCAGGGGCGTCCAGTGACCCAAACGGACTTTTTAACAGATGGAAAAGTTGATCAATGTGAACAAATCAAGCTCAAATCAATGTGCTTCTTTGATTTGCCTCTAAGTGGGAAATTAAGAGACTTAGATGAACTTTGAATGGGTCAACATCAAAACACGCTAAATGTGACATCGGGGAATTCAGAAGTCCCAACAGTGCCCTTGTGTTTGGGGAGAGAGTGGAAGAGGTGAGGGAGAGCAGGTGGGCCCTGCCCGCCTTTCAGGATGCAGCCCTGTCCTCCGCGCAGGGAGCTGGGGCCACAGGGGCGCCTCAGCTGGCCATCCGGACATCCAGCCACAACGAGAGCTTCGAGAAGAGGCCAGAGCTCTGGGAAAGCACCTGGGACTAGCCCAGGATGAGGGGCTCCAGGGGGCCAACAGGAAAGGAGGGAGGGAGGGTGCCTTTAAGGACTGAGCCTGTGCTAGTGTCCTGGGGCCACCAGAACGAATGATCATAAACCTTAACTTATGGAAGATGAACTTAATGACAGAAGTTCATCTTCCCACAGTCTGGAAGACAGAGGTGCAAGGTCAAGGTGTTGCAGGGCCTCGCTCCCTCCACAGACTCAGGGGAGGATCCTTCCTGCCTCTCCAGCTGCTGGGGGCTCCAGATGTTCCTTGGCTTGCGGCCAAATCACCCCCATCTCTGCTTCTGCCTTCACATGGCTTCTCCTCTGCGCCTGCATCTCTTCTCGTGTTCTTCTAAGGACATCAGTCATTGGATTTAGGGCCCTCTCTGAATCCAGGGAGATTTCATCTTTACATCCTTCGCTTAATTACATCTGCAAACCTCCGTTTCCAAATAAGGTCACTTTCTGAGGTTCTGGGTAGATATGAATTTTAGAGGAATACCATTCAGCCCACTGCAGGGCCCTGCTGTGTGCCAGGCCCTGGAACACTCAAGAGCCTATGATGGCCACTGAACTCTAGGAGGAGGGCTTCCTGGAGGAGGTGGCAGGGCTGTACTGTCCAGAAGGCTGACATATCTCCCCTTGGTTTCTGGGTCCAGCGTGACTATGGGGCACAATTTAAAACTTGTGAATTGTTTATTTTTGGAATTTTCCATTTAATATTTTTGGACCGCAGCTGACCGTGGGAGATGGAAACCGTGAAAACGAAACCGTGGATTAGGGGAGATTGCTGTCTGAGCGGAAGGTGCCGGTCTGAAAAGGCTACCTCCTGGCCGATTCCAATTCAGGGCGTCTGCGACATCCTGGGAAGGGCGAAACTATGGAGAGGGTAAGAACATCAGGGGTGTGGGGGTCGGGGGGAACGGGGCGCACAGGCTTTAGGGCAGTCGGCACCACGCTGTATGGCGCTGTGACGAGGGGCGCATGACATCTGCCCAGACCCGTACAGTGTGCTCCCCCAACAGCGACCCCTGGTGGAGACTATGGACATTCATTAGCAGCAGTATCTCTAATAACGAAGAGATTCTGCGTCAACAGTGTCCCTATCACTGTGCCATGGATGACGATACACGCGTCACGCAGAGTGTGGGGGAGGGGCATATGCGAATATGTACTAATTAGCCTGAAACTGCGCTACAACATAAAATCTATAGATTAAAACATTAAAGACAAAGGTCGGTTCCTGGATTTCGCGCTGCAACCAGGCCACTGCAGGCTGGCCACAGAGGTGTCTATGGGACACCTTGCCCCCACCCCAAGCTCCATCCTGGCACCCCAGCGCCCCCAGGCCTCTTCCTCTCGGGGCCCCGCCCAAGGCCACGCCTGTGTGTTGTCGCCTTAGAGCCAGAACTAGCACCTTATCACTGCCCCCAAGTGTCCCCCCCCTCACTCTGGCAATCAGCTGGGCTGACTGCTCACAGCTGCCCTGCGCTGGCTTGTTAATTGCACCTGACAGAAGCACTTCCCGACAGGCTCCTGGGTGTCCTCAAGGGCGGGGGAAGAGCCAAGGGCAGTGTGGAGAGGCACCGTTCTTGTTTCCCATCCAGGGGCTCCAAGTGGAGGCAGAGATTAACTTCAGCCCTGGCCCCTCAAGGAGAAGGCGTAGGTCATACCTGCTCTGGACAATGGCCAGCCCACCTGATTGCAGACACGGAGCCGACAGCTCTGCCCTCTTGTGAGGTCTAGCCATGGCCACCAACTTGAGTGGGAGTATGGTCACTCCTGGCCCACTCTCTCCCTCTCAGATAACCCAGGCTGTGGGTGACGTGACACCACAGCTCTGGCCACTGGGAGTCGAGGACACGGTGCAGGGAGAAAGGTGGCTCGTGTCCGCTGGCACCAGGCCCACCCTGGACGGAGCCTGTGACCTGGGCAGGGGCAGTCGGCATGTTGAAGGGGTGTGTGTACAGCCTGCTTTGGGACTAAATCTTCTGCCCACTTGCTTGTTTTCATTTGCAGGAATGGCTAGCTCTTGCTAAACCACTGTTTCATGCGCCAAGAGCCCGCCGGTGCCAGGCCGGGCCCAGGCTGGGGGATGCATGAATGTCTCTCTCTGTCCTTCGTTCATCCCTCCTGCTCCGGGGTCCTCTCCCCCGCCCTCCTCTCATCTTCCTCTGGATTAACTGGCTACACAATTCATGGGCCCCGTGCGAGATGGGAACGCAGGGCCCCTGGTTCAGGAAAAATCGGGGAAAAAGTGCCTTTAGCAGTGCTAATAAGGACAAGGTTTTCCTTTCTTCTGCAGTCTCTCCCAACTTGTAGTGTCTTCATTTGGCTTCTTAATGTTGTTCTAAATAAAGAGACATTAAAGGTTTAAATTAGGAGCATGAATTTCAATATCCGTCTCTGTAGTGTGCGGTGTCAGCGGTAAATGCAGCTATAAGCATCTCCCTCATTGGTAAAATCACCCAAATTGCCCAATTTGTATTTCACGGGCAGTCGATACGTGTGCATTTTGCTACCCGATCAGGGGAAATGTGGCACAAATCTAATGCAGCTGGTCCGGTTTCACTCCTTCGTTCGCACGCCCTGCAGCTCGGGGCCTCACCTGGGCCCTGGGCGACTGAGGACGGGCTGGGGACGCACCGGGCAGCGTCAGCATTTCAGTGTAATTGGCTCCCGCAGGAAGTAACACGAGTTGGGAAGGAAGTGACGGGGCCCCTGGTCACGCGTGCTTCTGAGAACACCGGGGCCTTCTTCCTGCATGTTCTGGTTGGAGAGCTTGGGGCCCTGGTGGTCAGCTGCCTGCCCCCGCTCCCTCCCTCCCTCTTTACTCAGCTGCAGACTAACACGCTCACCATGTACTGGGCTGCGGAAGAGTGCCCCCAAAGGTCGTGTTTGCTGAGATCCTCAGGGTGTGACCTTATTTGGAAATAAGGCCTTTGCTGATGTAATTAAGGGTCTCAAGGCAAAACCATCCTGGGTCTTAGGGGCCCTACATCCAATGGCTGGTGTCCTTCTAAGAAGAGGACGCAGAGAGATACCCAGAGGAGACAGCTGTGTGAGGGGGCAGGCGGAGGGTGGAATGATGCGGCCACAGCGGGCGTAGCCCCGACGCCAGGCACGGGAAGAGGCCAGGAGCAGATTTCCCTTAGGGCCTCGGGAAGGAGTGAGGCCGGTCATTGCCTTGATTTCAGACTTCCGGCCTCCAGACTTTGAGAAACTACCTTGCTGCGGTGTGGAGCCCCCAGCGTGTGGTCCTTTGTTATGGCGGCCCCAGGACACCTGAGACCTTGACCAGCCTTGGTGAACTCCGTGCGTGGCGGCTCCACCAGCATCGTGTGCCCAGGGGTGCGCTCAGGGCTGCGACGTGCTCGCGGGTGTGGCGGACGTGGGCTTCGCACGCATCTCCCTGCTCCTGCCCGTCTGCCGCTGAGCCATCAGACGACGTCCCTTTTAAAATACTGGTACAAACTCAACACCTGAAACATATTAAGATGGCCACCACAGCGCGCCCAGCAAAGCCAGGGCCCAGAGCAACTGCGCGGGCTGTGAGCGGCGCGGGAAACTGCTTCTGCGCGGCAGCACTGCCCTCAGAGTGCGCTCAGTGTCTCACTTCCCACACCACATGGGTCTGCACGGCAGGCGATTCTCAGGCACCCCCTGGGAGTCCCACAACTTAATTCTGACACTGCCTCCCTGGGGATAGCTGTGGGCCTGACCGGGAGGGGCTCAGGCCCTGGAGACGCCTCGTACAGGAAGCTACTTCACTGCCAATTGCCAGTTCGGGTGGTTTCCTGTGCCTCTGACCAACCAGCGACGGACCCACCCGAGAGCAGAGAGGGTGTTCATTCAGAGCTTGCTCTAGCCAGGGGTCAGCCGCACCAACACATTTGACAGAGACTGGGAGTCGGGCTGGGGAGGGGGAGGCGTTGGGGTGGAAAAGGGGAGGAGAGACTCTCGTGAGCCCGGGCCCCTGTGGGATGGGTTTGGGAAGTACATTTGGCTTCCCCTGACCGCTCCTGGGTTAGAAACAGGGACAGCAGGAAACAGTTACTGTCACTGACCAAGTCCTGACCGTTCTGGGCAGAGGTTCTGGTCCAGCCTCCTGGGCCGGCTGCTGCACATTGAGGGTCAGAGTCCCCTTGTCATATGCTGCTGGCCTCTGTTGCTTTGTATATCCAGTCTCTTATCCCCAGCGGGCCACCCGAGGCCCCCGGCAGAAGGGCCCCGCCGCACAGCTTCCCGTTGGGCCTGGAGCTCCCCTCAGCCATCTCCCGTGAGCGTCCCCTGTCCTGCCTCCTGGGGATTCAGGATGGTGAAGGTGGACCCCTCTCAAACCCAGCAACCCAGTCAGGGCCTGTGGGACCCCCCGACTCCTACAGCAGCAGTAGGTGGGGGAGCCACAGCTCTGTCTGGCCACGCCTAATGTTCTGGAGCGGCTTCCTGGCCTCTTCCCCAGAGAGGCCCAGGCCCTGGGGATACAGCGTCCCCAGACAGGGTGCGTGTGGGCACGGTGCCCCCGGATGGGCCGTGTTGCCCCTCCCCATGTCACAGCTCTGCTTTTTCCTTGTCACGTGTGCTCCAAACCTCAGGTTGCCCACCTCCATCTCCCTCCACTCCACTGGCCAGTCGACAGGGGGAGCCCACGGACTTTGGCGTTGGGCAGGGTTGGATGATATCTCTGTCACCTGCTCCCAGTGCCCTCAGGAGAAAGGACGGCCTCTCTGCGCCTTGTTGGTGTGCCCGGGAGGGCAGCGCTTGCACATCTGTCCCCCCAGATCAGCTCAGGCTCGGGGCAGACCCTCGGCGAGTCTGCGGAGCAGGGGCACCGGCATGTGCATCAGTAACCCACTCCACGTCACAGCCAATTTCGGGAGCTTGCTGCTTCTCCTTTCCCTCTCGCATCCTGCTCTCACACCTGTTGCTGAGTCCATGCCAGTGGCACTGGGGGGCCAGGGTCTCACACACAGGTGGGGCAGCCCGGGAAATAGCCTAGTTGCTTTTGAGGACAAGCCTCGGCTGCTTTCCCTACCCTGCCCAAGCGAGCCTGAAGCCCCTGAGGGCCACCCACACCATCTGTAGGAACATGGGGAAGATCAGTCCCACCTTATGGGGATGCTGCATAGTCACCCTCTAGGGCTCTCCAGGGACAACCCAGGCCCTGGCAAAGCAGAGGCCCAGCCTGGCCTCCCAGGGACTCTCCTTCTAGGATGAGGAAGGTCCCAGCGGGGCTGCACAGCCGTACCCAGAATGCCCCAGCCCACCCAGAACAGGACAGCTTATGCCTGTCCCCTCCTCCATTCAAGGGACAGCAGGGTGTCCTGAGCAGGTCCCAGGCTGGGTGTCCAGGGACTTGGGTTCAGCCCACCTTTGCTCTGGGCTCAGCACAGTTCCTTCCCTCTCTGAGCCTCAGTCTCCCCATTTCCAAATGCAGATCTAGGACTTGCGTCTCCCACGCCCGGGCTGCAGGGTGGGGAGGGGTCTAGTGTGCCAGGCAGCTGGTGTCTGGCCTCCCTCTCCCTTCCCCAGCCCCGTGTCTGAGGGCGCATGCTCTCTGCCGGAGGGTTGGGCCACTGGGCTCCCACCGTCTTGACATTCTGGAGTGCCCGGGAGAGAGTCACTGGGCAGCGCACACCCAAGAGGCCCTGGACTGACACATTCCACCTCCTTCTCTAGGCAAGGAGTGGGGCCAAGCTAGCATAGGCTGGCTCCCTAAATGAGCCAATCAGAGTGCTCAGGACGGATCTGAGGCCTCACCTGGGTCGTACAACCTGCCAGTGAGGGAAGAGCTATTTTGGAAGGGGCGGGGCCAGGTGGGGTCCCAGTGATGGGGGGTGTGGGCAGGTGCCAAGTCTGGTGGACTCAGTCCATCCAAGTTCCTCCTTTTCCCCTCTTGCCTCCCCAACTGGGCCAGGCTTGTGGCCCCTTTACCAGGGGCTGGGCCTCTGGTCCCCACTGCATTCCTGCTCCTGACTGGTGCCCAGTCCAGTGTGATTCTCTGTAAGCCCCTGTGAAGCCTCACAGCACGTTCACCTCCCATTCTGAAGGCTGTGGCCTGTGAAGCTGCATTCTAATGTGCCTCTGGTTTAAGGAGGTGCCCACCGAAGCCTCAGACCATGGCCAGAGGGTCAGCCCTGTTTCCACCAGGTGCCCAGGGGCTCAGGCACCTGCAGAAGGCTTTTGCCTCCCATGAGTCCACAGGGGTATTTACAGGGTGGTGGGTGGCAAACACTTGCTCACCAGCATTCACACCTTCTGCAATCAGGACCAACATCGCCAAGGGGATCTTGTCTGGGAGCAGCGGGTGGCCAAGGGACCAAAAACCCATGTGAGGCAGCCAGGGGAGCTTCCCAGAGGAAGGGGCATGCAAACTGACAGATGAATTAAATGAGAAAGGGGGGTGGGGTGCACCAGGCAGGGGCATAGTCAGGGCAAACCTCTGTGCTGAGAGGCAGCATGGCCCAGCCGTGGGGCAAAGGGAGGACCAGCTTGGCCAGAGGACAGAGAGTGCCTCGCAGCTGACAGGGCCCGCCCCAGCACGGGCGCTTCCCTGGGGACACAGGCAGGGGGGCCTCTGGGTGTCTCCAGGTGAACTGGAGTCGGCCTCCGCCGCTTTTGAATAATTGCAGGAGCCTCAGCAGCAGTGGCTGAGCCTGACACAGGTGGGGCCAGAGTGGCCGGAGGCAGTGGGAGAGGCAGACTTTGTGTCCGGCAGCCACTGGCCTCAGCCTCTGGCAAAGGGAGACCACAAGGGCATGGCAAAACTCACGGCTAGTGTGGGGTGCCCATGTAAGGGGTCCAGGGGTCATCCCTGGGGAGTCCATTGGGCCACTGCCCTGTTGCCATGGCTCCTGGCTGCTGCTAATCCTCACCCTCCTCACCACCAGCACTGGTGTGACCTCTGCAGTGTCCCCAGGCTTCACCTCCCCTGATCCTCCTGGGGCTCAGACCCAGGGCTGAGAGGCAAGGGGGCTCTTGCCAGAAGCATGGGTAACAGGAGAAGGCGGTCTCAGAGTAGACAGGCCACCTATCTGGGCACTTACTTTCCTTTGCCAGGGAGGGCCTGGGTGAGACCACCTAGGTATTAGGGTGTTGGGCTGCCCCAGTGTGATCCTGGGCCTGCACCCACCCTCCCACAGGCCGTGTGCCTGCTGTGCACAGGGCACTGACCCCCATCAGGACTCTGCCTCCAGAGCGGTGGGCTCACAGAGGCTGCTCAGGGAGCCCTGGGACTTGATGGGGGCCTCTGGGTCCAACCGGCAGGACCCCGGGCCAGCATAGCCCCCGGCTCAGGTGTGCACACCAGGCTTTCCCACCCTACCCGCTGCCTAGGCAGCTATGCAGCCAGCTCACTCGCCTGCCTCACCCGAGCAGTCCCAGAAGCAGAGCCTCAGGCTGGGGGTTCAGTTCGGGAGGTGACCCCAGGAAGCGGGAGAGAGGAGTGGGGAGCATGAGGCAGGGCAGGGTGTGGAGCGGCAGGCAGCTTAATCCACTGGGACACGTTGCCTCCCAGAATAGTCCCCAGAAAAACGGGGCTGGGCACTTACACGGGCTCCCGTCCCCCCACTGGTAGGGGGTGCCCTGGGCAATCAGCCTCCTATACCTCAGGTTGGCTGCTTGTGGGGACTTGGAGCTTCCCCAGTGAGAGAGTCACAGCAGACACGTGTAGGGAGACTCTGTCTAGAGCATGAGCCCTAGGAGCCAAGAGATCACGGGACACTGCCCACAGGTGGGCCACCAGGTGGCCATGAGGGCTTCCGCAGGCTCCCCATGCCCACCCTGGAGACGCCCTGAGCTCTGTGGATGTGGAGGACACCACTGGCCACTCAGGCCAGAAGGGTGTTCGCAGGGCACAAGTGCTCAAACCCCAGGCCCTCCCTGTGTCCGCTGTCGAGATCAGGCCGCACCCCTTGCATGGCCTGGCCCCACCATTCTGGTCCCTTTCCCACGGCCTGCCCCATGGCCCACCTGGGCAGCCGCACGAGCACGCCAAGCTCATTGCTGCCACAGGGACTCTGCACCGGCTCTTGCCTCTGCTGAGTCTTCCTCACCCAGCCACCCTCAGGCGATCAGGCGATCAGGCCCCTCCGTCAGAGGCTGTCCCCAGCCTTGCTGTCCCATGGCTCTCTTTCTCACTACTCTTCTCCTCTCCACACAGTATTTATGACCATCTAAAAGTACCTCTGTTACCCTGGCTGGTGTGGCTCAGTGGATTGAGTCCCTACCTGTGGTCCCTACCTGTGAACCACAAGGTCACTGGTTCGATTCCCAGTCAGGGTATATGCCTGGGTTGTGGGCCAGGTCCCTGGTTGGGGGCACATGAGAGGCAACCACACATTGATGTCTCTCTTCCTCTCTTTCTCTCTCCCTTCCCCTCTCTCTAAAAATGAAAAATAAAATCTTTTTTTAAAAAAGTAAAAGTACCTCTGTTAAAAATTCTCTTACTGCCACTCCTGAGCTCCCGGAACCGGTCTTCCTGTTTAGCCCACAGCGGTGTCTGCATCATCCGATTCAGGCTGGGCCCCTGGGAATGGCGGGAGCTGTGTGTCTCCCGCCCAAGTGCTTCCAGAGGGTTGGTGTGTATCTGGTGTACAACAGGCCACAGGCATGTGCACATACAGACTGCCTCCCAGTTGGCAAGCCACACAGGACATGCAGCCGGGCCCTGGCTTGCCAGCTCATCCCACCTGGCTGCCCACCAGGCCCAAAGGCCTCCTGCACCAGCCCACAGGGACGTCTGGACCTCAGCATGGACTGTGCCTGCTTGAGCGCCAACTTTGAACAGGTCCTGGGTGGCCAGAGCAGCCTAGCCTACTATGGCTGCTGTTCTGTGCAGGACATCAAGAAAAATATCACCCTCCTCGTGGTGGCCAAGTAGGCAGCTGCCCCTCTGAAGGCCAAGGCCAGTGGGGCTCCTTGCCAGCGGAGAGGCTGGTGGGGGCTTCAGGGGTAGGGCTGCAGGCCCAGGGGCCGGTTTTCCACTCTCTCACTCCACTTTGCCTGGGCTGGGTCCTGGCCTCAGGGCCACAGGGGTGGAGTCTGTGCAGCCTGCTTGGGGAGCTGGGGACGACAAGGACATGGACTGGGTGGGGGTGGTGGAGGCTTGGTGACTTCCTGAGCATGAGGTTCTTTTTTTAAACCTATTTTATTGATTATGCTATTACAGTTGTCCCATTTTTTCTGCCCTTTATCCCCCGCCAACCTGCACCCCACTCCCACCAGCATTCCCCCCACCCTTAGTTCATGTCCATGGGCCGTACATATAAGTTCTTTGGCTTCTCCATTTCCCATACTATTCTTACCCTCCCCCTGTCTTGTTCCTACCATTTATGTTTCTTATTCCTATACCTTTCCCCCCTTCCCTGCCCCTCCCCTCTAATAACCCTCCATGTGATTCCATTTCTGTGATTCTGTTCCTGTTCTAGTTGTTTGCTTAGTTTGTTTTTGTTTTTGTTTTTATAGGTTTAGTTGTTGATAGTTGTTTGTTGACATTTTACGGTTCATAATTTTGATCTTCTTCTTTTCCTTAGATAAGTACCTTTAACATTTCATATAATAAGGGCTTGCTGATGATGAACTCCTTTAACTTGACCTTATCTGGGAAGCACTTTATCTGCCCTTCCATTCTAAATGAAAGCTTTGCTGGATAGAGCAATCTTGAATGTATGTCCTTGCCTTTCCTGACTTGGAATACTTCCTTCCAGCCCCTTCTTGCCTGCAAGGTTTCTTTTGAGAAATCAGCTGACAGTCTTCTGGGAACTCCTTGGTAGGTAACTGTCTCCTTTTCTCCTGTTGCTTTTAAGATTCTCTCCTGATCTTTAATCTTGGCTAATGTAATTATGATGTGCCTTGGTGTGTGCTTCCTTGGGTCCAACTTCTCTGGGACTCTCTGAGCTTCCTGGATTTCCTGGAAGTCTGTTTCTTTTGCCAGATTAGGGAAGTTCTTCATTATGTTTTCTAATAAGTTTTCAATTTCTTGCTCTTTCTCCTCTCCTTCTGGCACCCCTATGATTTGGATGGTGGAATGTTTAAAGTTGTCCCTGAGGTTCCTAAGCCTCTCCCCATTTTTTTTGAATTCTTGTTTCTTCATTCTGTTCTGGTTGAATGTTTCTTTCTTCCTTCTGCTCCAAACCATTGATCTGAGTCCCGGTTTCCTTCCTGTCACTGTTGGTTCCCTGTACATTTTCCTTTATTTCACTTTTCATAGCCTTCACTTTTTCCTCTATTTTGCAACTGTACCTGAGTACAAGTTTCTGAGTATGGCTGGGAAGGGTTTATTTTGTGCTCCAGGGAGCAGCCCAGTGTCCCTACATGGAGCTGGCATGAAAAAAGCACTCACCTCCAGGCTGGCCTCCTTGGTTCTCTCAGAGCTTTTCCTCAATTGTGGAGAATGTCTGTGTGGAAAATACAGTATCTCAGAAGAGCATGAAGAAGAAAAGAAGCAGCCCAGGCCAACAGCCTCCCTGAGGGACCAGCCAGTACTCCACACACAGGGTCACTGTGACTCCACCGCCAACCGTCAGTACACAGCATGGTGCTGTCCTGTGTCCCCCGGGTGAGGGTCCTCACGCTGCGGGGTTCCTGGGGGTGCCTCGTTTCACTTGGCCAGTGGCAGGCCTCTGTGAGCTGGGCACTGTGTTGGGTGTGGGTCTGCCAGGTGCCCGCCCAGCTCGCTGCCTAGCGCAGCAGCAGCACCTACAGCACAGGGCAGAACCCCTGGCTCTCAGAGTGCGGTCCCCACCGGAAGCCACACAGGTGTCACCTGAAACATGTCCGAGATGCAGATTCTCAGGCCTGCTGCCCTGAATGAGCAACTGTGGGCATGAGACCAGGCACCTGTGTTTAATGGCCCTGACTCTGATGCTTGCTACAGGGAGACCCCACAGAGTGTCCTGGGAGGCCCCAACCACCAGCCAGCTGGGCCACCTTCTGCCCCTCAGCTGTGGTCCTGACACCCGTCTCCAGAACAACCCCACCCTGCCCGTCAGAGCGCTTCTCCCTGAGGGAAGGCCCCTCTCCAACACTCCTCAGACTTTCAGAAAGGTGCTACTAGGACCTCCTACAACCTGCTTCAGACAGGCCCTCCGCCCTGCCCCAACTCTGGTCTGAGCCAGCAGGGACAGAAGGCAATGAGGTACGGATGCCCTGCCGTCCTAGTAGCTGCCCAAGGGACCAGGACTGTAGGCTAACATGCAAAGGCTTGGGGAAGGAGCATGGACAGATGGATGGACAGACTGGGTTGGGATTGCAGGGAGCTTAGTGCCTGCCCCCAGGCTCCCCCGACAACCCCATACCCAGCCCCACTCCTCCCACACCACCACCTTGCTGCTGGCCCTGCATGCCCCGCCCCCCTGCCTCCACCCAGGAGCCCCAAGCCCTGAGCCCCAGCGTGCAGCAGCAGGCACTGGGCTCCCGCTGGCCAGAGGGCACCCCACTGGTGAGTGCCGAGCCCCTGCCCCTCCTTCGCCTTGCTCCAGCATCCCAAGCCCCTGGTGGGGGTGGGGGTCCCAAACATTGGTGTTATCCACCACCTTCTAGGGGCATGATAACTACCCTAGGGGTCTAACTACCCTGCGCCCAGGATCCTCTTCCCCCCACCCCCGCCACTGCCTGTGGCTCGCCCTCTCCCGCAGGTGCCCCTGGTGCACTCACCGCTGAGGCGGTGGCGGGTCCTTCCCTCCCGGTCACAGCCGCTCCATCCCCACTCACTCCCTCACTCCCCACACCCGCGCCAGTCCGCTGGCCTCAGACCTGGTGTGCCAGAAAGCCCCAGGGAGACTGCCTGCCAAAGCCTCTGCCTGCCCAACCTCCCGGTGGGGCTCGCCCTGGGGCTGGAGGAGGGTGGGCTGCGCAGCTGGGGAGGGTTTGCTCAAGGCTGCGGCTGGGTGGTGGGTGAGGGAGCAGAATACAGGGAGCAGGAGCTGCAGGAGGGGGAGCCAATGGGTGCGAGGGGGGAGCACAGGAGGTCCGTCGGTGGAGGTGGGGTCCGCCATTCTTCTGACGGGGAGGTGGCCAGTGACAGGAAAATTGATTGCAGGTAAGTGCTTCACCCTGGCTTGGGGAGGAGAGGGAGTGCCACGCCTGCCGGCTAGAAATGGAGCACCAGCTTCTCCAGGGCTGGGCACTTGTGCTCTGGAGCCCTCCTGCCCTGTCCCCATACGGGAGCATGTGCACTGGAAGTCCACCTGTGTGCCGTCTCCCCACCCAGGGACCAGGTGGGCCCCCATCTGCCCACCTGCTTGGCCCCTGTCCCTGCCCTGCCCTCCAGCCTGGGGTCCTCAGCAAGGGTGAGAGCCTGGAGCTCGTGCTGCTCAAAGTTTGAGACGGTTCTTGCTTCAGCTCGTCCTCTTCTGAGGAGAACAGTTTCCTGGGGACAGTCAGCCAGTCAGGGGGAGGGCTGGGAGTGGGAGCTCCCAGGCAGAAGGTGGCGGATAGCACCAATGACAATGACCCGCCATTGGTTCCTGGTGAAACAATGACCTGGGTTTCCAATAAAGTGTGCTGGAGACCGAATGTGGCCCTGGGACATCCTGCCGTGTGTAAAGACCCTTTTGAGGGGCTCCACTGGTAGGCCACCCTGTCAACGCACCCCGAGCCCAACCTCATCCAGCTCACTGTCCCTTCCCTGAGGAAGGAATCTGGGCCCTGACCACAGGCTGCCCCAGGACAGAGGGCGTGTGTTGGGGGAGGGCAGGAGTGCGCCCTCTCTGTGAGACGAAGCAGAGGTGGGAAAGCTTGTGCTGGAGGAGGCAGGCCTGTGTTGGGTGCTGGGGGCCATTCTCTTACCCAGGACGTCCCCACATTTGCCCTGCTCCACATCAGTGGCGGCAGAACCTGTGGGTCCGCTACCTCCCAGGGAGGTGTGGGCTCTGAGATAAAGCGTGTAGGAGGTTTCCACATCCTCTCCACTCTGCAGCCGCCCTGGTGGACGATGGGCTAGCCGGGAGAGGTTGGAGAGGCACAGGCTGGACCTAGCTCAGGCATGGAGCACTGAGCTCTGAGGCCTGTCTCTGGCCCCAGCCCCCAGGGAAGGCTCTGTCCTCTTCCCCAAGGAACCCCGGGCAGACACATTCCCTGACGTTGGGGAGGAGATGCTGGGTTACGGAGAACCCGCTGTGTACCCGCCACTGCAGGCAGCATCCTGCACACTGAGTTTGTTTGGTCTGTTCAGCAAGGTTGTATTTTATAGTAGTTGCTTATTGCAGGAAGCCAGGGCTCAGAGAAGTGGCAGGACTTACCCAAGATCACCAGGCCCATGGGGGGGGGGGGGGTATACTGTGGCAGGGGCTGCAGTGTTGGGCTTGGTTATCGGCACCACACCAGTGGGTGTGCGGTCCCCTCCTGGTGGGAGCTCTGAGTGAGAAAGACCCCCGCATTGGCTCACGGTCAATTCCACAGCATCCCCACTGACTCCTCACCCATAGGGGAAAGGGCTCCAGAGACAATTTTCCCATGAGTGTGTAATTTCTGTGACTAAGATTGCCACTTCTGAATAATGGCTCTGTGAAATTATGTTCCAAGAGGCAGGCACAGTAATAGCGGCCTAATTTTGTTCTGCACTGCTCTTGAGTCTAACACGGGAGGTGGGGTGTTTGGGAGGGTGGCAGGGGCTGGCAGCCTGCTCTGCCCACTTCGGGTTCAGGGCAGCCTGGTGCCTAACAGCAGCCTCAGGGCAGCTGAGAGCTCCATGAAGACGTGGCGTGTGTCTAATTTAGAATCAAAGGCACATTCAGCCACAGCGTGCCTGGAAGCCCAGACCCCAATGCGTCAGACCCCCTGCCCCCACCATCGGTGAACAGAACACCTTTGGAGGGCTCCTTCTCCCCACCATGCCCGCTTGGGTCCCATGCAGGATGGGCCTCAAATTCCTAGGGTATTTCTTCACATGCGAGGAAGGGCCTCCATGCATCAGGCGTGGGGAACAGCCGACTCCCTTCTTGCAGGAACGAGCCTGTAGGCAGCACTTCTTGAAGGGTGCGAGAGACCCTCCTCCCAGATGGGCACACCCTGGGGAAGTGTGAGCTCTCCCAACGTCACAGCACCCCTGCTGCCTGAGGGCTTGAGCGCTGCCCAAGGGGCCCCTTTGTCTTGAAATGCAATTGTCCCCAAACACATACTTTTGCCTCTTTTGAATAGAGTTTTTGTCACATGCCTCACACCAGGTCACACCACCCAGCAAGCAGTGCTCAGCACCAGGAGCAGCAAATTCAGCAAAACCAGAAAATGTCTCTTTCCCCTCCTGGCAAGGAATCCGGGCAACAGTTTTCCTCTCCCTGCAGTGCCTGTGGCTCCTGTAGCTGCAGAGCCGAGCCTGTCCTGGTCCCAGCTCCCCACTCCCCGCGGGTTTCCTCTTGTCTGCCCGAAACATTGTTCTTGGTGCTCGTAGGTCGACTCTGGTGCTATTTTGTACTTACTTTACTCTGTTTGGGACAGGTGTGTGCTTCTGAGCAGGCCCCTTGTCTTGAGTCGATTCCGCAGGGGTCCTCTCTGACTAGTGGGTCTGTGCCCCTCCCAGTGCTCGGAGCCCCCTGCAGCCCCCTCTCCTCCCCACCATGTTCTGGGGAACTCCCTCCGCTCCTTTTCTGGTTCGCCGGTCCTCTCTTCAACTGCATCCAGACTGGGTACAGCTTTTTTCCAAATGGTGATTTTTCACACCCAAGAGTTGTAATTTTCAAAAATACATACCTATTCATTTACGTCTTAGACAGAGCCTGATTTATTTCACAATATTTTCATCCATGCCTAATTGAGCATCTTAAACACATTGAACATACCTTAGACATGCTTGTTACATTGTAATATTATTAACCTGAAATGAATCTGCCAGGCCGACTTCAAGTCGGGTGTGTCCCCCCGGGGACAGAGTTGCTGTCCTTGTCAGTGTTCTGGGCCCCCCCTGCCCCCACCACTCACCCGTCAGATTTCAGTTGCTTCCCCCACTCCGGACTAGACTCGGGGGCACTGTGGGTCAGCTGAGCAGGGCTCTAGGGAGCTGCTGGGCCTGAGTGACCCTGGCTGGGTCATCACTGCCCTTTCCAGCCCCTTTCAGGACCTTACCGGGCGTCCCCCTTACTAACGCCCCATCCCCTGGGGGCCCAAGGCACCAGTCACACTTCTGTCCCTTTTCTTCTCTCTCTCTGGCCAGTGGAGGTGTTTGTTTTCTCTTGAGCATTGCCATTTTTATAAACTATTTCAAACATACAGAAAAGCACAAAAACTCTGCAACAAATACATGCACGCCCATGACCTTGAACGGCAGATGTTAACGTTTCCGGTCTTTGCCTCAGCTCTCTCTCTGTAAAATCCCACGCACACAGCTGCAGTCTTTCCTTCCAACCCGCTCTCCCCAAACTGTCCCCTTCCGCACTGTCTCCCAGTGTCCGGCCTCTCTCCCGCACACGCACGCATTTCCCCCGGCCTGCGGCACGGGCTACCATTAGCCGCAATTGCTCTGCCCACCGTGTGTCCCCTTATTTACTACATGTGTGGAGGTCCCTTCTGGAGAAAGGCTGCCACAGCTGTGGAGGCGATGCCCCCACCACAGAGCACGTGGAGCGAGCCCTCCCGCTGCAGTGACAGCGCATCGTGCAGCAGTCTCTCAGGTCCTTTCCTCGCCCGGGAACATTCACCCTGAACCCTGCGGCGAGCAGGCTGGCTGGCAGCTGTGGGGGGGCAGGGAAACCAGCGGCTCTGGGACCACATGGCTGGGGCTCTGTGGGGATGACACAGATGCCACTTACCAGGGGATGGTGTTCGTGGGAACCAGGTGGACACCGGCAAAGCCTCTGCAGCCTGAGGTCTAGCTCCTTGCCGTGCGAAAGGCCTGGCACCCTCCTGCTGGCTATGGGGGGCTACCCAGAGTCCAGCTTTGGGGTCACACAGGAGAGCAGGGCTCAGCGGGCATTGCCGCACTTCCAGGTGGCGTCTTGGATGTGAAGGGCCTGCTGTGCCCAGCCAATGTCTTGGCCTGCTAATTATTCCTCTTGACCCTGGGGAGGGTCCCTGAGGGTCCCTGAGGAGGTGACGCCTGTCATACTCAGTCCCTTACCTGTGAGGTTGGAATAGTGATGCTGAGATGAGACGGACCACCCCGGAAAGGTGGGGGATACAGGGATGGTCAGGTCTCCGCAAGCCATCAACAGACAATATGTCGATACGTCGGTGTCTCAACTCAGGGCCGCTGTCCCCTTGTTCCTTCCTCTCTGGGCTCGTTTTCCAAACTATTTGCTTAATGTGATTCCCAGCCAAGTCGCACATGAATAATCATGTTTACCCTACTACTGGGGTAAGGTAATCCTGCGCCTCCCGGGGTGGGCGGGGGGAGGGGGAGGAAGTGCCTGGCCGTCCCATTAATTACCCGCATCCTCCCCTCTTCCACTGCAGAAAGGACAGTGTTCTGCCCTTGGTGGCCATGGAGCCTCCGTTCCCCACCTCCAGACCAGACAGCTGGAATACCTCCTCAGTGGCCGCAGAGTGGCAGACAGGTGGAGGCGGCGGGAATGGGACAGCGGCAGGACCGGCGCCCTCGCCGGGAGCCCGAGCCGTCGTGGTGCCGGTCCTCTACCTGCTGGTGTGCGCGGTGGGGCTGGGCGGCAACGCGCTGGTCATCTACGTGGTGCTGCGCCACGCCAAGATGAAGACTGTCACCAACATCTACATCCTCAACCTGGCGGTGGCCGACGTGCTCCTCATGCTGGGGCTGCCCTTCCTGGCCACGCAGAACGCCGTCTCCTACTGGCCCTTCGGCCCTGTGCTGTGCCGCCTGGTCATGACGCTGGACGGTGTCAACCAGTTCACCAGCATCTTCTGCCTGACCGTGATGAGCGTGGACCGCTACCTGGCTGTCGTCCACCCCATCCGCTCCACGCGGTGGCGCCGCCCACGGGTGGCCAAGCTGGCCAGCGCTGCGGTCTGGGCCTTCTCCCTGCTCATGTCTCTGCCGCTGGTGGTCTTCGCGGACATCCAGGAGGGCTGGGACACCTGCAATCTCAGCTGGCCGGAGCCCGTGGGTCTGTGGGGCGCCATCTTCATCATCTACACATCTGTTCTGGGCTTCTTCGGGCCGCTGCTGGTCATCTGCCTGTGCTACCTGCTCATCGTGGTGAAGGTGAAGGCCTCGGGCGTGCGTGTGGGCTCCGCGAGGCGGCGCTCGGAGCGCAAGGTGACGCGCATGGTGGTGGTGGTGGTGCTGGTGTTCGTGGGCTGCTGGCTGCCCTTCTTCATCATCAACATCGTCAACCTGGCCGTCGTCCTGCCCGAGGAGCCCGCTGCCGCTGGTGCCTACTTCTTCGTGGTCATCCTGTCCTATGCCAACAGCTGCGCCAATCCTGTGCTCTATGGCTTCCTCTCTGACAACTTCCGCCAGAGCTTCCGGAAGGTTCTGTGCTTCCGAAAGGGCTATGGTGCTGAGGATGTGGATGCCACGGAGCCACGGCCCGAGAAGAGCAGCCAGCTACAGGAGGCCACTTTGGCCGCATGCAGCTCAGAGGCCGATGGGCTCATGCAGACCAGTAGACTGTGAGGGCCGCTGGCCGACGTACCTGGCAGCCCCCACCCCCGCCTGGTCTGGGTTTCTCGCTAGGCCAAGCCCTTCTCTGAGATGTGGGGACCTGCTCCCCAGGAACCTGAACACTCTCCACGGTGTGAGGGCAGCTGCCTGGTGTGAGGCTGTGGGTGGCCCTGCAGTGATGAGCTGCCACTTCCACCTGTCTGTTCTTGTTGCGCAGGCAGGGGTTCCAGGGCCTTAGGTGGTGGGGGCAGGGGCACCGGCTCAGGGGTCCCAGGCAATGGTCAGGGCATCTCGACCTTTCAGTCCTGCCCCAGCCGGTGTCAGCCTCCCAGCCTCCACCCTCTTGCCACGTGTGTCCCTCCTCGGGTCAGCCCTGTGCCACCTGATCAGCGCCAAGTGCCACACTGTGAAACTAAAGACTCCGAATGTGCTGGGCTCTGGCCTGTGCCCCCTGGCTCCTGGCACCTGGGAGCTTGTTGACTTGAGACATGGCAGGTGAGAGGAACAGAAGCTGCAAATGCCCCCAGGGCGGTGAGAGAGGGTGATGGCTCACCTCTGCTGCTCCGTCTCCCTTCCTTCTAGCCACAGTCCCCAGTGAGGGGAGCAAGGAATGGGGACTATGGGTTCAGTGGTCAGAGTGGGTGGGGAAGGCGGCAAGTGCAGAGGGAGAGGGAGAAGCTGAGCTTGGGGGGTGAAGAGTCAGCCCCCAGGTTTCTGGGTGAATGGGTAGGAGCACAGGTGTCCAGAGGGGCTCAGGGCAGGGGGCCTGGGTCACCGGCAGAGGCTGTCCTGGGAAGGGGGCAGGTGAGGACACGGGAACTTACAGTTACCTCCCCTGCTTTCAGCAGGGCCTTTGGGCTGCAGAGGGAGCGGAGATGAGAGCAGAAGAGGAGAAATATCCAAACAGCAGTGTGGGGAGCAGCCTCTCAGTGCAAATAGCAGCAGGCTGGAAAAGGCTGCGTGGGTGGATGCAAACGCCAGCAAATGCCAGGAATGTCTGAGTCCCCCAGACTGGAGTGGTCCCATCCACCTTCCAGAAATGCCAGCAACTCCCACCACCCAGGTCCACAGCTGGGTCCCAGAGAAGATGCCTGCCCAGGCCTTGCTGGGGCCCTGAGTGCCCTGGGCCCCTACCCAGGGCTGGACAGAAAGGTCCAGGGTATAGGGCCTCACTCAACCTGCAGACCCCCTGCCTGGGACAGCCCTGATGAATGCCACCTCACCTGAGCTTCCTCTGCAGCCCAGAGCAGGACCCTAACCCTCAGGTGGGCAGGGGGAGCACGGGAGCCTTGTTGGGTGGGAGAAAGCCCTGGGTCTTGCCACTGACCCCAGGCAGAGGCCAAACCTTGGAAACAGTGGCGAATTGAGGGCGCTAGAGTTTGAAAACCACTCTCCTGAATAAATTACAGAATAAATGTTTGACTCCTTCCCAAAGCAAATATTGTCCCTGGAGCCAAGGAGCCGGCGCAAATCAGAGCGCGCGGGTAGGGGGAGGTGGGCAAACACTCAGCCAGTGATCGGTGGACACTTAGAAGATACCACAGTGGAAGGTGTAAACAATAGGGGTTAAAAGAATTGATGTGCATTTGCCTTGGGGCTGGGCAGGGGGCTCCTCTCACTTCCTGGGAGGGATAGGATCTGAATTTGGCCTCAAGGGATTGGGGAGGAGCTTGTTTGGGTCCCCTGTCCTTGGCTGGCTGCCTTGAGGGATCCAGGCTGTCTCTGCCACTCCTGGGCTCAGTTCCAGGGAGCAGGGGCAGCTCCTCCTTGTGGGGCCCACAGAACCTGAGACTGGAGTCACGGGGAGCTGGTGGCTAAACCCACCTTCACCTGCCCTGAGGACCAGCATCCCCGGGAGGGAGGGGTAGGTGCCCTCGGTCCAACCTGCTGTCGGCACCCCTCGGTCAGGCCTCCCTTTGGATCTGAATGCGAAGCGCAGCCCTCAGAATGACTCTGGGAGTCAGCAGATGGCTCGGAAATCTCTGCCCAGATCAATTTCTCCCAACCAATTCGAGTGCGCCAGCCCCCTCCCGGGCCATGCCAACTGAGAGTGCCCACGTGGGGAGGACAGATGCCGGCAGCACCCTGATCTGTTCCTGCCTGAGCGGGCTGTGAGTGTGCGCGTGTGCACACGGGGCCTGATGGACCCAGTCGGTGAGGAGCCTGTGGGATGTTCCAGGGCACTCCGTGCAGCCCATGGACCCGGGTCTGGGTGGGAGCCGGGGAGAGGCGGCCATTGTAGCAGATGCTGGTGCTCAGGCGAGGGCGGGCCACTGAGTGGGAGAGAATAAGGACCCCCCGAGGCCTGTCATGGACGGAGCAGCAGTGTCCCGGGGGAGCGTGAGCCCAGGGAGCCAGTGGATCCGAAACAATGGACCTGGGGACCTGGGGATTTGGCTGGGCCTGGCTGCAGCCCTCCCACACCCAGCACAAGCTGGAGACAGCTGGGGGACCACAGAGCCGCCACCCTGCTTGTAGGTCCCGGTCCCAGCCCTGAGTGGGGCGGGCGGGGTGGCACAGAGCACATACCCTCTGGGAAAGGTGACCTGTTTTATGGGCTCTCCCTCTGCATCGATGGGTTTTATTGGCTCCAGTGGCTTCCACAATGACCTTGCTCAGGAAATCCGGCCCCCGGGGGCAGGATGAGGTTGCCCTGGGGTGGGGCGCAGAGGCAGGAGGGGTCTGTTTGCCTGGCAGGGCTGGGCACAGGGTGGGAGTGTGGCACAGTGGCAGCCTAGCCCCCTCAGGCAGAGGAGGTGCTGTAACCCCACGATGAGGGAGACCAAGGCCAGCCTGCCCTGGGGTTGGTTGAAGCTGCATTCCCAGCCCAACCCCCATTAGCACACCAGTGACGTTGGGAGCCCTGGGTGGAGTCCTGAGCAGGGGTCAGGAAGGCCCACCCCCACAGGAGGCCTGGGGCAGAGCAACAAGCCGAGGAAGGGGGGACATCAGGAAGGTCTTACCACAGGAACCCGGGGCCACAGAGATCTGTGATGTCCTTAGGGGGTGCCAGAGCAATTGAATGACATTGAAAATAGGATCTTCACTGCTCACTTATCAGGCTTCCTGTGGAACCATGGATCTCAGGGCTGGATGGAGATAGGGACCTGGAGAGACAGCTGGATCCAGGATCCACCCCTCCTCCACCTGGCCTCGGGGGCAGGGTTGCCTCCCCAAGCCCAGCTGCCACCTCCCCTCCATTGAGGCCAAGGGCACTGCCTGCCCTCTATAGACTGGCCGATGCCATCCTGGCTCCTGAGGGCTGGTCTAGCTACCACAGCTCTGAAGGGTGTTTTGTTGAATGAATAACCGAGTGACATTGAATGGTAGGGCTCTGCCCAGGTGGGAGCCTTACCTTGAAGGTCCTGTGACTGCCTAGGGGCCTGAGGAGGGTCCCCCTCCCTGCCTCGCCCTGTCTTGGGGCTCTCACCCTGCTCCAGGCACCTTGCTCCTCCCGGTGCCAGGCGCACCTTCTCACCCCTCCTTCAGGCTCTGCATGTATCTGGAGATGAGGTCGCAGCTGTGCATCTGCCAGGTTTGTGCTGACGGAGGTCAGAGGGCACCGCCTGGGCCTGTGGGGGACGGGAGCGGGGCTGCACTGAGCAAACCTCCCTCCCCTGACCCCTGCCTGGGGTGGGAGGTGAGGCCCTTTCTTAGAGAGTTTCTTCCTCTACATTTGCACACACAGGCGGAGGGGCTGGGGAGGGGCTAGGGGAGCGGTTGTGGAGCGACTGCTAATGGGGTTTCTTTGTGGATCGTGAGAATATTCTGGACATAGAGGTGGTAGCTGCACGGCATTGGGGAAGTGCAAAGGCCACTGAGATTACTCACTTTAAAATGGTAAATTTTGGTATATGAATTTCACCTAAATTTTTTAAATGAATGTTTTATTGGAATTCCACTACACGGACAAACCTAATATGGATAAGTTGGCTCCCAGACAGGATGCCATCGCTGGGGAGAAGGTTGCAGGGCCGTCCCTGTATTCACTTCTCCAGCTGGTTTCTCAGGGCACCGCAGGTTCATTGCGGATCACGACAGAGCCGCGCGGCGGGGGCTTCCTGCCTGCTGTTCTGACTGCGGTGGACTCACTCCCCTTTCATCCCCTCAGCAGTCAGGGCAGCAGCCGGCCTCATTGATTTTCGTGTCTCTGGCCCCTAACCAAGGGCGCCCTTTATCACCTTTCAGAGAGGGTGAGTTTGCCTCATCCTGCCCCACCCCCAACCTCATCCCCGCAGTTCTCAGTCGCTGTTTGTGTGTCCGTTTTTAATAAATAAGCCCAGAGGGTGTGAGGGTGATGCCGGCACTGCCTTCCCATCCTAGACCCTCTGGCCCTGTGGGGAGAGGGCTGTCTCCTAGCATGAACCGGGACTGTCAGCGGGCTCTCGGCCGCAGTCGGGACTCGCCTCCACACCAGCCCTATTCACTGAGGATGTGGCGGCTTTGGCACTTGGAGGTGGTCAGATGCCCTTCTTGACCTGACCCACTCTGGCCTCCTGAGTCGGCGGCAGCTTGGAGCAGGGCCTGCCCCTCGAAGCTTGGCCTGGCCGCCCCGGTGCCCGCCTGCCCAGGCCGCTCTAACGGCTGGGTCCATGCCATGAGATTAGAAGGAGGCAGAGTGGCTGCCGGCCTGCAGACTTCCCCTGCCCAGGGCAGCTCCTCGCCCGGCACTCCAGGCCCCGCCACTGCTGCTCCAGGGCCCTGGCAGAGGCCCTCAGCGCCAGGCTGGCTGGAAAGAGCGCGGGCTTTGTTTGGGGCCGGCAGACAGAGGCTCCCCCCTGGTCCCTCCTGGCCAGGCTGGCCCACAACACACAGAGGGTCTGGGGTTCCTGGTCAGGGTGGGAGGGAGTCCAGGGTCTAGGAGGACTGAGGACATGGTCCTTCCAATTCCCCCGTAGATACCCGTTCCTGTTCAGACACCGCTATCTCTACAGCAGAACCCTCCCTGCCACCGTGTCGCCCATTAGCACTAGCTCCTGATGCACCCACGGGTTGCCAGGTGCCCTGGGCGTTTCCAGCTATCCCACCCATAAAACAACACAGGCTAAAGGGCCAAAGTGCAGCCTGAGGCTCAGCCCAGCTCAGCACCCCGGGCGCCTCTCAGCCCTCCTGCCTCCAGCAGGGCCTGGCTTCACCAGCCCACAATGTTTCGCCCCTCGTCCTTGGCTATAAGAAGCCCCCCTCCCCAGTCTTGCTGCTACCTGCTATGTACCATGGAGGGCCTGGTCCAGCCTCAAGGTTCCATTGCCAAGTGTCCCCTTTGAGTTCCCTGAGGTGCCGGGTCTCAGGGCACAGACACTTGCCTGTCCTGACTTCAACTGTGGCTTTTTCAGGGCAAGGTCCTGTTGTGTCTGAACCCAAGACCCAGCAGGAGGGTCCTGAGCTGGCACTGGGGGTTTGGAATCACCGCCCCACCCAGGCCTGCTTCCCTGTGGAGCTGCAGGGCCTGAACGTGTGACATGAGGGTTTCATGCCTGGGACTGCAGGAGCCCCGCCTTCCTTGCCCAGTGGGGCCTGAGGTGGCAACCCCTAAGGTCACACCATCACAGCCCTCGTGGGCCAGGCTGGGAGCTGGCATCAGCAGACACGCGCAGCCAGGGGCCATGCTGTGCGGAGATGTGCCCACTGCTCAGGAGGCTGCAGGCCCAGGCTTCAGGGTGGGCAGCTGGCAGAGGGCCCTCCGCTTGCAGACAGGCCCTGCAAGGACAGCAGTCCTCTGTCCAGGCCACACCGAGAGGGACAGTCCAGTCCATGGAGTGCCAGCTCTGAGCACCACACACCCGGGGGTTCTGCGGACCCTGCCAGCCTCCATTTCTGCACTTGTCTGGGCCGTCGTGACCTGGGCCCCTCCGTGACCCGGGCCCCTCCCTCGGCTCTCTGCGCATCAGTGGGTGGGCAGGCTCCTGGACCAACCTCAGCTCAAGGGTTTGTGTTCCTGTGGAATAACTGAGCTGCATGGCAGCAGGGGTGGGCTACTGTGTTCCCACTGTACCGTGTGCCCCACCCCCCAGTGCAGGGACAGGAGGGGCGGGTCCCCACCCCTTTCTAGCCTCCCCCCATCAGCTGGTCATTGTCCTGAGAAAGTTCCCCAGTCCCAGAGCCCGATGCACGTGAGGTTTGTTTCATGATGGGCTGGGGTCCTGGTGGGGGTGGGAAGAGGGGAGCACCAGCCAGGCTGGGCCCCTTGTGGGCCCTAGGCCCCAAAGGTGGGTAAGGATGGAGGGAGGCCTGAGCCTGCCCAGCACCCATGCGGCCCCAGGCCACTTGGCAGGCACCCTGCTCCTGGCACATTGTTGGGAGAAAAGGGCTTGGGGCTGCCACCAGCCACCTCCTACCTCTTCCTGCACCCCGGCTGGTGGCCTCAGGACCCTCCTTCTATGAGGGCTCTGGCATTTCCTGCTCAGCTGGCCAGCCTGCAACTCCAGCCACCTCCACATGGCCCAGGACCTCAGCCAGCCCCTCAAGCTCTGGTGGTTCCAGACACTGCTCCTGCCAGGGCCCCAAAGGCCTCACTGCCCCAGTACCCTTGCTCAGGGGGGAGCAGCCACAGGTGGAGATGCCAGTGGAGGCCCCTCAGAGGCGGCAGCAGTGATGGGCCAGGGGGGCTGGACAGAAGGTTCTGGAGTGGCCAGGGGACAGGTGGCAGGAAACAAACAGACTCAGAGAGGACCGCAGGGTGGGGCAGCCTGATGGCTTCAACCTGCAGTGTGGACAGAGGCCTCCTGTGCAGTGAGCGTGGGAAGCTCCACCCGCCTGCACGCCTGCCAGGCTGGGCCGGGGCCCACTGACTGCTCCTTGGCACCAGGCCCCAACTTCAGCGCGTCTAAGCGTGAGATCTGGGGCTCCCTGGGCTCCCATAGGCTCTGGTGCACATTGAGGTATGGTCTTCCTCCACCATGCAGCTCATTCCAGGCAAATACAGGAACTCCGGGAGTGCCAAGTGGGACTCTGTGTTCACCAAAGGTTTGCACCCCCTCCCATTTGCTGCCCTCTAACACCCACGGCATCTTGTGTGTTTCCTGCTAGAATCAGCTCCGAGAGGACTAGCACCTGCGTTTGACCCTGGGACTCCCCAGTGTCCGGCCTGGCACCCAGGAGCTGCTTTGCAAATGTCTCCAAGGCGGTGGTGGTGGCACAGCCCTTTATAAGCGAAATGATTGCTCAACCAGGAGGCAAACTCCACAGCATCTAGAGATGCCCCGCCTAGCCCACCGCACCCCCACCAGCCCAGAGTCTCTCTTGCTCCTGCCACACCCCTCGGCTCAGCGTCTGCAAGTGCTCACAGTCACAGCTCAAACACTACCGGCGTCAATCTCATCTGTGAGGGCGAGGTCAGGCTGCGGCGTCCGGGGAGTGAGTGCTGTCAAGGGCTGGCAGTGGCAGCGTGTGGGTCTCTCTGAGGCAGCTAAAGTTCGGTGGCAGGCTTGACCAGGTGGCCACTGAAGGTGATGTAGAGGTCCCCACGCTCACCGTAGATGGCGTTGTCTTGGTCACGCTGGAACATGCGCACCCAGACGGTGTCACCTGAGGTCAGTGGCAACAGCAGGCTCTGGGTCTGCATGATGCTGCGCTCGCTGGGCTGCGCGTACAGCACGGCGGTGGCCTGCCGGTTGCACATGATGTGCAGGTAGGTCTCCTTGTAATTCCAGGTGTGCACAGTGAGGCTCAGGAAGTACACACCAGGCACAGTGCAGAGGAAGTGGCCAGACACCAGGTCAAAGGCGTCATTCAGGTTTACCAGCTCCATGTCAAAGGGCACAGCCTGGAAGGCTTTGGTGCTATGCAGCCCCTCACGCCGGCCCACTGAGAAGGCCGCGTAGCTACGCTGGCATGGGTTGCCGGGCGGCCCCATCTGCCCCTTCTGGCCCTTGTGACCCCGGAGGCCCTGGGATCCTGGTGGGCCCTCCTTCCCACTCCTACCAGAGCGACCTCTGACCCCTGTCTCGCCCTTCTCACCTGCAGGGGAGCAAGCAGAAGCCTCTGGTCAGAGCTTGATCCACTTGCTAACCACCTGGCCTCGTGAGGGACCTCATGTCCCCAACCTCTGTCTCCTTGTCTATAAGATGGATGCTAACCCACCCCTCACACAGGGCAATGAGGAGCCACACCCCGGAGCTGTGGCTGTTCTGGGGCCCATGCAGACTATTAAGCGGGGTTGGTGGAACAGTAGGAATGACTATAGTCCAGGAAGCAGCCCAAGGAAGGGTCCGAGCTGGGCTCTGAAAGACCAGAGGGCTGGGAAATTGTTACTCGAGTCCAACCCCCTGTGGCCTGCTGTCCAGCCCCAGAATGGTGCCCTCTTGAGCTCAGCCTCTGCTGCCTTTTCTCAAGGGGTCCCAGCCTTCCCTGCCCCACCTCCAGTGGGCACTGGGCCTGGGAGGGCCCACGCAGGGCGGGTAAACAGATTGAAGGGCGCCTCAGGTCCCCTCTCTTCACAGCCCCCTCCCAGGCCACCTTGCTCCTGTTCGAGGGGGCGGCTGGGGAACTGATGGCTTTTACAAGGCTGTCAGGGGCAAAGAGCCAGGGCTCGCTGTGGGCCCCAGGTGCCTTCCCAGAGCCACTCTGATAAATCGGGGCCTCCGAGCTTTGCCCTGCTCTCCTGGCCCCTCTCTCCTGTCCCTCAGGGTGGGTGCCCCCGTGAGGCAGGGCACAGGGTGGGCCACCTCTCTGTGACACTCACCTTTGAGGATTGAGATGTCGATGGTGGGCCGCACGTGGGGCAGCTGCACCCACTTCTCCCTGTCACTCCCGGGGGTGAATGAGCCGGGGGCAGCTGGGGGCCAGGCCGGGCGGCAGCAGGGCACACACAGCCGCTGGGACAGCCCCATGCTGGGCTGGGCGGGCAGTGCCAGGAGGAGCAGGAGGGCAGGTGCCGCCATCTGGGCCAGAGCCTAGGAGATGGGGAGTGGAGGGGAGAGAATGGGAGGGCATCTGAAAAGGAGATGCCCCGCTGAGTCCCCCGACCCCACAGAAGCCAGCTGTGCCCCCTTCTCTGGGGAGCCAGCAGATGGGACCTATGTGGGTCACAGAGCTAGGGGCCCTTGAGGTGCAGCAGTGGGCAGGGTCAGAGCCTCATCCTGTCCCAGACAGAAGCCTGGCTCGCCCTTCTCCGATTCTAAGCGCTCCACCCCTGACAGACACTACTGATGGAGCCCCACACTCTTTCACCCAGGCCTGGATGTGGCCTCAGAATCCTCCTGTGTGTCCACCAGGGCCACCACCCATCTGAGGGGCCTGCGCAGGGGACCGCTCCCCTGCCCTTCCAGGGGCCTTAGCAAAGCAGCCCTGGCAGCCCTTCCCAGTCTGAGCTGGTATTCTCAGGCTTCTAAGAGGCTGTGCCCTCTGTAGGCCCCAATCCCTCCCAGAGCCTTAACTCTGCACCGTAGCAGGCACCCTAACCGCCTGCAGCCTGGCAGCCCTGGTCCCCAAAGCCCTCATGGCTGGGGACCCTACGCCTGGCAGATCAACGGGAGCTGCCTCAGCAGAGGGGGGCTCGGAATCAGCCCTTCAAAACCCCACCCTCCTGTGGCCTCAAAGAGCTCTTGGGTTGGGGCAACTTCAAGGAAGGGCGGTGCCCCTACCCCTGAGGCTGGGCCTGGGGCCCGGGATGGGAGGGGCCCATGTGAGGCAGTTTCTGCCTGCTGCCCAGCTAGGCAGAGAGCAGCACCCTCGTCCTGTGCTCCCACGGGAGAGAGGCAGGGCTACTTGGGAGGCTACCTCATGTGACCCTTCACCCTGTCGTGGAAAAGATGGTATTTAACCCCCACCAGTCCTGGGCCTCCTGCCTCCTCAAACCCTCCTCTGGGACACCCTGACCCCTGGCCCATCCATGCCAGGAAGGGCGCCACTTCCCAGTTCAACCAGCAGCTACTGGGGCCCCTGGGTGAGCCCTGCATGCCCCTGGGCCTCAGTTTCCCCCCCACAAGTGGGCCTTGCCTGTCCTGGTCTCTCCAGAGGCTGTACCTAGAAGGCTCAGCCAAGGCTGGCGTATGAGGTGAGGGTAGTCCCTCCTCCCTGTAGCCCAACCTTGCTGAGCAAAGACCCAGGCCCCCTCCTCCAGCAAGCCCTCTAGAACATCAGTCCTGGGCAAAGTCCTTCCTGTTGCACAGAAGGTCTGAGACCCACTTTCAAGCTTAGCTTCCCTGGCAGGTGGGACCCCCTCCTCTCCACCCACCTCTCTGCTCCACCCCCTGGAGCCCAGGAGACCCTGTAATCCCCTCCTGGATTCCTCCCATGGAGGGATCTGACAGGAGTGGGTGTCTCCAGGGGATCCCACCTGTGCCACTGGAGCCCCTACCTCATCCCACTGGCGGTCTAGGGTCCTGGGCATCCTAGCTACCTGGCCAGCCCCTAGACCTCCTGTTGGGGTCTAGAGGGGAGCACAGACTCCTGCAAGCCCAGCCTGCCCGGGGTGGCTATGAGTACCCAGCTCGCCCCCATGCTCCCTGTTACCATTTCACGGTCTGTGCTGCTGCCTGTCTGGCTGTCTCCAGCGTCACTGCCCCAGCAGCCTGTGAAAGAGCCTTTTCATGCCCGCCCCCAAGGCGCCCACGGCTTCCCCTGGGCCATCCAAGACCAACAGGCCTCTGGCCAGCTTCAGAGCTCCCTGCAGGAGGCTCACAGGGCCCTGCCGCCTGCCACTGGTCTCCCTCCGCCAGCTGTCCACCTGCCAAAGGGTCTGCACAGCCTTGCCACAGGGGCTCCCAGGTCCTCCTACCAGCCCTAGGCCATGGTGTGGGTCTGGGGGCCTGGGGTCTGGGACTGGTGGGTTGGGGGATGGTGCCATGGGCTGGCCGCCTCCTCCATTGAGGGTGCAGTGACTTATGGGAGAACAGGAGAGGCCAGAGTTGCAGCTGGGGGGGACTGATCAGGAGGCCAAAGTGGGGTGGGGCAACCAGGGACCAGTGGCGATGGTGACAACCTCCTGTCTCTGGCTGGGAAGTGAGGGCTGGGGCCGGTGGGTGGAGCCCGAAGAGCGGTGTCTGGGCCGCCATGGCATCGCCTGCACTCTTCCAGGTCAGGGCGCACCAGCAGATGGAGAAGCCTGCAGCGGCACCCTGTTGGGGGGGCGCTCAGCATCAGCATACCCTTTCGGTGGATAAGGGTCCCTGTTATGCCCACCAGTGGGAGTGACTCACAGGGCTCCCCAGGGAGTGACAGGTAAGGGTTTCACCCACCATGAACCTGAAGCTGAGCCCACACTGGGGCGTAGCCCAGCCCCTGCTTTGAGTCTGGACAGCTGGATACTGGACCCAGGTGCAGAACCCTGCACCCTGGCCTGTGGACATGAGGACATGCAATTCCTGGGAAGTGTACCCCCCTCACACCAAACCAGGCCACATGTAGGGCAGGCACCAGCCGTGGCCTGGGAGACAAGCCAGCTGTGGGCAGCCTGGGCCGACTCACCCTTTTCTGCTGTCCCAGGCATAGCTACAGACCCAGTTCTCTCCACAGCTCCCCCACCCCGACCCTCCTCACTGACGACCAGGTTGGGGCACGAATGGGAGGGGACAGGGAGGCTGAGGTGACCCCATCTGTGGAGGGCTTCTTGTGGCAGGCTGAGGGTGAGTGGGGGAGGGGAGGGCTGTGGGTGGGAGCTGCACCAGCTGGAGCCAGTTCCCAGACCGGCCCCACCCCCTAGGAGATGACAGCTTACTCCAGCAGGCCCTGCAACTCTCTTTGGGGACAGCTGTCTTTACCTGGAGGGTGGCACAGACAGAAGGCGTGTGAAGACGGAGGTCCTGAGGGCTGACTCACCTCCCCGCAGCCCCTGCGGCCCCCGTGCCTTGTAGTTTGGCTCTGAGACTCGAGGCAGTTCAGCAGGCGGCGCTCCAGGCCATGAGTAGCCCAGGGCCCTGCCTCTCATCACCGTGTCCCTGTGGGCCAGGGCAGGCTGGGGGCTCTTCTCTTCCCACACAATTGTAACCTCTGAGGCTCCCAGAGGAAGGCAGATGCCCAAGCTCTGCTGCTCCCTGCATCTGAGCCTTGATTTGCCGCCTGTAAGTGGGTACCCACGGCCCAGAAGTGAGGGGAGCGGACCCTGTGCTAGATGGGGATGGAGAAGCATAGCCGTCGGGATGCCAGAAGCTTCACCACGCTGCGGGGCTGATGTCCTACCCCGTGCCTCCCGCTGCCCACTCCCTGACTCCAATAGGCAGAGCAGCCCCCCGAAGAAAGGTGGGCATTCACTGTGAGCCCCGTTGGGGGAGGAGACGGTGAGTTACATGTGCTTTGCACATGGGGGCGGGTCTGGGCTGAGCGCTGGCCTCTGGGACCCGGGCTGGCCGCACTGCTGCAGCCGGCAGGCAGGCCAGGCTCTGAGCGGGGGTGGCCAGCAGGCACCACAGGTGACTCAGCGGGTGGCAGGAGGACGAGGCTTCTGGACAGAAATAGCCATCGCTTGGACATGCTGCCCAACATCTCCGTGACAACGGCAGGGCAGCGGGTGCTGTGGCCCCACGGGGTCAGCTACCCACAAAGGGTCTGCAGAGGCTGAATCTCTACTGGTAGCGACTGGCCAGCCTGGGGTGGGCATAGCTGTCCATCCCCACCCCAAGCCCCACAGAGAGTCTGACTCGCCTGGAGCCATGGCGCAGCTCCAGGGCCTGGGCATCGCTCTCCGCCGGGCGACGCAATTGCCAGCCTCACAGAAGCCCAGCAGTCAGGCAGCCCCCCGGGACTGTGCCTGCCACCCTCCCTGCCTGGTGTCACCGCCAAGCTCTAGAAATAATGAGCTTCGAACAGCCCCCCTCACTGGGCTCCCATCAGCTGCTACCCTCCAGGAGGCCCGCACGAGACGGGTCTCGGCGCTGATGGGGGCCGCTGCCTTGGCCACAGGGTGGTAATGGGGTCTAAGTGGCAGGAGTCAGCGCAGTGGGAGCCATTATCTCCAGGCCTCTTAATGGATGTGTCCCTGAGAGCCCTGTGTATGAGCTGCCGCTGGGGAAGAGACAGCAGCGGTGGGGTGGCGGGGGTGGGGGCACAGCAAGGGGAGCCTCACTGCCACCCCACCTCCCCACAAAGTGCTTGGCCCTCCCTGGGAGCACAGTTCTGTCCAGAGAAGTGGACACAGGGTGAGGAGTGGAGTGCGGCCAGCTGGGTAGCAGGGGCTCTGAAGTTTCCTTGCAGCCACACCCCTGCCTGACTCACTAGCTGGCTAAGAAGGGGGCTGGACAGGGAGACTGGCCATCCAAAGGTGACCAAGGTGGCTGGGCATGGAGGCCCTCCAGAGCCTCGACGTTCCCGCCTCCCAGGTCAGGGTCTGCCTTCCTAGGTGCCTGCCCTGTGCCAGGTGCAGGGAGAGGTCTTACAGGTTTTCCCAGGGGCCCGGTGCTGTCTAGGGCTGTTGAGGCACCTCGGATGCCCGAAGCCCCCAGGGCGGAGTCGTTCGGGGAAGAGGCAGGCTAGCGGGGTGTCCTGACGCCTCTGCCCCAGGCTCCCCTCCCGCTGGCGAGGGGAGAGCCTGTTGGCCTCGCCAGGACAACATCCAGGGCCCATAGAAGACAAAGGGCAGGTTAGTGTTGCAACGACCAGAGGCTGTGACGAGTGGTGTGGCCTCAGTGGGATGAGAGGGGACCCTTACTCTGAAGCATCCTGCAGGTGGCCCAGATGGGCAGAGAAACTGTCTAGCCCTCGGCTATGGTTGTAGCTTGGGAGGGGCCTGGCCTCACGTGGTCATCTTGAGTGATGAAGTGGGGTCTCTGCCATCCTTGGCTGACCCCTCTCTGCAGGTGGCAACCAGGCCCGCCCTGGCCATGAGGAATTGCCCCTGCCAAGGCCCCACTCGGAGCCCACGCCGCAAGTGGAAAGCTAATATGCTCTTTATTTGAGGGATGGGAAGCAGGTCCCTGCCTGAGTCCAGCCAAGGACAGTGGGGCCACGCTTCTGCGGCGCCTGCCCGGGTCACTGATAGCCAGCCAGCTGCAGGATGGTGGGGTAGTGGGCACGGTGGTTCAAGCACTTCTGGCGATCGATGAAGATGCTGTTGGTTTTGACGGCGATGTCTTTCTCCAGGCTCATGCGTGTGTCCTCCAGGTTGCGCAATGACTGCTCTGCTTCTAGAAGCTTCTCCCGCAGTGCTGAAAGGGACATGTTCAGCTCCTCTACCTCACTCACCAGCCTGGGAGATTTGGAGGAAGGAGGTGTGAGTTGGGCTGTTAGCAGAACACCGGGCCTTTGGGCTGGGAGGGGCGAGGCCTGAGATTCAGAGGCTAGGAACCCTGGCGAGGGGTCATGTCCCAGACGCTCAGCCGCAAAGGACCGAGGTCCCCGAGGTTAGCCCACAAGCAGAGCTGGAGAGTGACTGAGGCCAGGGCTCTATGAGAGGCCTTCTTTTCCTGGTGTTTGGAAGCAGGCTTACGCCCTTGAAGCTGAGTAAAGCCCCAGCTTCCCTAACAGACCAAGAAACAGGAAAGGAAGAAGGCCAAGGCGAGCGGGGCGGGGGCAGCAGAGCAGTTCTGCTCACGAGGGCAGCTGGGCACGTACTAAGTTAGAAAAACCAAAGGCAGGATCCCACCTACGGCTCCAGCCCAGGGTGCGGGCCACTGTGGCTTCAGAGGTGTGGACTGCTCTGTGACACAGGCAGACTCAGACCCTTAGATGCTGAGATTCCCCACTGGGAAGACTGCACAGCACTGGGTGAAGTGGGACGTGCCCCACTGTCCCTGGCACTCAAAACCCTGACACAGTGACCCCCAGGGCCCGTGCAGCGTCCAGCCGGGCTGGGTGGGAGTGGGGACGGGCAAATGCCTGTGTGTGTGAGCTGTGTCAGTGTGAGGCCCCATTGTCTCCTCAACACATCTGCGGGTCTGTGTGCGTGCGGGGTGGGGGTGTTCGTGGGGGTCCCAGGGGCTGAGGGAGGCCTGGAGGGGCCTGGGTTGGGGGCGGTGGTCCGGCCCACTCCCGGACTGCACCTGAGCTGGGCGGTGTCACGGCACAGCTCCACGTTGGGCCGGTGCGAGCGCTGGTACAGGCGAGTCTCAGCCACCTTCAGAGGCGCTTCCTTGTCCTTGATGGCCTGCTTCAACTCAGCTACGTTGTGCTCCTGGTCTGTTATCTCCCGAAGTGTCTGTACACAAGACAATCCCCGTGGGTCCCAGGCAAAGCAGGCTGCCAGGGTGGACCCAGCCTCCTCCCTGAGCCCTGGAGCTGCATCCAGGAAGCAACCTGTCCGCTGGCTCTGGAGCAGGCGTGCAGCAGGGATGGCATGCACAGCTGCCTCAGCCCGCCCAAGGGCACCTGGGGGCTGGGGTGAGACGGCACAGCCCGTCGTCCGGCAGCTCTGGCCTGAACTCCCCCAGCCCTGGCAGTCACCAGCCCCGGCCCTAGTCAACAACCAGAAAGACTTGGAGGCAGCACAGGCCACCCTAACAGACCGTGTCAGGGGTCAGAGCCCTGCCAGGCCCAGACCATCTCCTCCCATCTTCTCTCCTCCTGCTCGCACCCGACAGCCTCTCCTGGTCGTTCACTCCAGCAGACCACCCCCAACGTCACCTAGTTTTTCACTGGTTTAGTGAGGGGGGCCCTGCCTCTGAGGTTCCTCAGGATGGGAGGGCAGGAGGAGGGGCAGGAGCGAGGCCAGGTCGTGACCAGGCCGTAGTAGCCAGAATAGGGGCTGGTGTCCCTGTGATTACGGGCGCCCAGGACCCCGGGCTGCTCTGGACATGGCCATGGGTGTGGCTTGGGTGCGTCCGTCTGCACCTTGTGCAGGTGGTGCTCTAGCTTGTGGCGTGCGTCCTCCAGCTCCTCCAAGCGGCGCCCGAAGGCCAGGTTCACCGCGTCGCACTGCAGTCGCAGGTCCTCAGCGGTGTCCCGCAGGATGCAGTCAATGAGTTCCCGCAGGTTGCAGGAGGCCATGCGCTCACGCTCGGCGCGGCACAGGTTTTCTTGTGTGAACTTGGCCCACGTCTCGGGCGTAGAGGCGCTGCGGAGCGGAAGCAGCCGGAGCAGCGGCCGGTGGGCGGCCTGACAACTGTTCCAGTTCCCACCAGGCTCTCACCTTGTCCCGGCGCCAAGCACAAACCATGTCCCCCCACCCCTCCAACGCCCAGCCACAGTGACTCACCGCGCCTCCTGCGACCACTACCCCCGCACCGCCCGACGCCCTCCAGCGCCGTCCCGCGTGCCCTCTGCCTCCAGCGTCCCCGCCTGTCCAGCCCCGCAGCGCTACAATGGGGTGGCCTAGCTCCCCCTGCCGGCCTTACGTGGAGCTGCAAGTCAGTCGTCTTTGTTCTTGTTTCCCAGGCTTTCCCTGTCCCCCCTCCACTCCCTACCCCCATCTCATCCCCGCTCCGGCAGCCCCCAACCCCTGGTCCTGTCTCCCTCCGCAGCGCTCCCAGTCCCTCTGGTGACCCTGTGATGGCGGGCACTTGGACAGGGGTCCTGATCTCTGCCCATCCTCGGCAGCAGATGGGCTGCCAGAGGACCGACCATCTGTGGTGAGAGCCTCAGGGGCCAGGGACGCTGGGGAGGAACCAGGAGCTGAGACGGGACCTGAGGGGGTACTGCGAGGGTAAAGGTTGGGGATGGGGTGTTTGTGCGGAGGAGCCCTTGGAGGGGATGGGGTGGCCCACCTCTCCTCAAACTTAGTGGAGTGCCGGTGGAACTGCACCTCCGTGCTCTGGTTGTGGTACCCGGTGCAGGTCTCGTCGATGTTGTAGGCCTCCACCTTGTCAGACCAGTCCATCTCACACACATGCTTGTGCTTGCGGTTCAGCCTGGGGCAGTGGGGAGGAGCCCGAGTTTGTGCAGAGGGCAGGGAGCCGGGCCTACTGGGACACTGCAGGGCAAGCCCCTGCCCCATGCCACGGGCATGTCTCACCTGCCCCGGGTGGAGTCCTCAGGACCCAAGGCCCACTTAGCCAGCAGTGTCCAAGAGCAGCTGCCCCTTCCTCTCCAGGAGGCTGGCCTGGGCTGTGTGGACACCCAGGTCCCCCAGGCCATGCAGGAATCTGCTACTTCCACACCCACCTGGTGCCCCTGCCCAGCCTGCACTCCTGGCTGTAACCTGGGGCAAGGCCCCACCTCTCTGAGCCTCAGGTCGCCCTGACTTCCTGCTCAAAGCCCGCCTAACGGGTGGGGGGCAGGGGTCATCCTGCCGGCTGGAGACCCACCGGATCTGGTTCACAGCCTGCATGATGGTTCTTTTCAGCAGCTCCTGAATGTTCCGGATGAGCTCAGCCTCCTGCGGGAGGAAACCCCATCCCTGGTGAAGCTCTGGCAGCGGACAGGGCTGCTGTGGGACCACAGTCAGCCTCCAAAATGCCCAGGAGGGGTTGAAACTTGAGGTAATGTCCAGGGGAGTGGGGGGCTCAGCTGGCACTTGATCCCTGGCTGAATGGCCTTGGCCTTGGGCCTTGTTGCCCCCTGGTCTCTTCCCTGGAAAATGGGGCATGAATCCTGCTCTTCCTCATCAGGTGTATTTTTAACATCCTATTCGGTGCATTGCATGGGGTCTTTTCTTCCGGGGGCTTCTAAGGAGACCCCTGCTGTGAGGGTCACCCAGAGGCTGTTCCCACTTGTTTGACACCCAATACCCCCTGGACTCTGGGGGTTATCCCTGTAGCCTGCCTCGGGCACTGAGGGCATCAGCCTCTGGACAGCCAGGCCTACAGTCTCTGAGGACCTAGGCCCCTGGGGAGCAGGTGCTCCTCTGGGCAGGGCTACCCCGGGGGGTTGTGGACGCAGAGAGACCTTCCCCGCACCCACCACACGGGATTCCCTGCCTTTCTGTGTGCTACCTCGACAGCCCCATTTTCCATGTACAAACAACCCTTTCCCCTGATCTGAATTTTTGCCTTCAGTCGTGCACTAAACGCATGCGTGTCTGGGTCTGTCCCCTGGTCTGTGTCCCTGTTCATACACTACTGAAGTAGTTCGTGCGCTGCTGCGCCATTGGCCTTGGCTCGGGACAGAGGGGCTACATCCCGAGACTGGGGAGGTTCTTGAGCAGCTGAGTGTAGGGGGTCAATTGTGGGGGGCCGAGGAGGGAGTTGGGGACATGAGGAAGGCAGGAGGGTGAGGGGCAGGACTCAGGGTCTGGCTGGAGCGTGCGGGGACGGTGCAGGGGACGTCTGGAGCCTCTGGGCCAGCTGTTTGTCTCTCCAAATCTCATGCGTGCCCACTTCCTGCAGCCTGTTCATAGGTGAAGCCTCAGGCTCTGAGAGGTGTGGGAACTCTGCCCCACCAGGACCAGGGGCCTGGGCTGGATAACCCCCTAATTCTAATGGGGCTTTCCCTGGACAGATCCTGCCAGGTTGGTGGGGGATCCTTGTGGAATGAATGTAACCTCCAGCCCATTCCTACCCCATCCACACCATACCACGGGCTGGTGCCTGGATTTCCACCACAGGCATCCTCGGGTGAGGAGGACTTAGCCTCCTGGAGCTCAGGATCAGGCTTAATTTGCATGATCGGGGTGACCCAAGGGGCTGCCCAGCAGATAGCAGAGCTTGAGGTGACCAAGGGATCATCCACTGGATGCAGGGACCAAGAGAGGCCCCCTGACCCTGAGATCTGCATACTCCAGATCTCAGGTGGCTGCCCCCAGGACGCAGCTCAGGTCCCTCTCCATCCTCAGGGCTCATGTAAAGGGGTGTCAGGGCTCACGGGATGGACTGGCTGGGCCCCACCCTGCCTCAGTGGCCTCTGACTGTCCCATCAGCAGACAAACGTCCCTAATACACATCCCAGGTGTGAATCCTGCCACAGCCTGGACCCTGCCTCCCCTCCAGTGTACAGCATAATGGGGGTCATTGCCGGGGCACTGGGCACGAGTTTGAGGCGAGTAGACAAGGGCCAAGCTTCAGCCCCAGTCCCCGTATGTGCTCGAACCCCACGCTGGTGCTCCCAGGACACTGGCCCCTAACCCAGCCTGAAAGGGCTGCAGTACTCCTTGCAAGGAGCCCAGCCTTACCCCAAGCCCACTGTGAGGACCAGGCTGTGGGAAGATCAGACCAGACACACTCCTGGTGGCAGGGCAGCACCTCCCTCCTGGGGAGTCTGAGCCCTGACCCTTCCCCCTGCCTGGGTTGCCCCAGCACCCGGTTAGTCCTGGCCCCTGACCTACAAACAGAGCCAGCTTCTCTGTGCCTATGTGTGCAGAGGGGTATGGGCACCAAGGCCTCTGCCAGCCCATGTTTTGGGGATACACCCGTGTCCACCATCAGGCCCCAAGCAGGTCATTCTCCCGGCAGAGAGGTGAGGGTGGCTTGGGTCTGTGGGTCCCCGAGAGCCAAAGGGGCTCACACCTTCAGCAGCTCCTTCTCCACATAGTCGGAAACGAGGTCGGGGTGCTGGCGGCGCTCGCGGCACTGCAGGTTGTCAGTGGTGATGGAGAAGGGCACGGCGGTGGCATCCAGGGCGCGCTCCAGCCGCTGTTTCTGGGCCAGCAGCAGCTCGGTCTCAGCAAGCAGCTCACCCACCTCTCGCTGCAGCTCCGACTTCCAGCAGTGTATGTCCTGCAGGCGCTCGCCCACCTTCCGCATGGAGTCCGCCTGCGTCCGCTGCGCCAGCGCCTCCGTCTCGGCAGCCAGCTGCCTGCTCTCATGGCGCTGCCGCTCCGACTGGTCGCGGTCGGCAAAGGCCTGGTAGTAGCTGGCATAGCAGTTCTGGAACCATTCGTCTACCAGATACTTGGCTGTGCGGAAGCCGGCAGTGGCCAGGCCTGAGGACGTGTAGGCACCTGTGTTGCGGGCCACATCATACAGCTTGAGGGGCAGCTCGCAGGCCGGTATTGTCTGTGGGGCGGGCTGCTTGGTCAGGAGCACGTCCGTCTGAGCCATGGTGCCAGGGGCCTGGGTACGGGTGGGGGGGAGGGGAACTTGGCACGGTCAGCGGGGCAGCTCTGGCCACTCTGTCTGCTCTGGCCACTATGTCTCCAGAGCAGGAAGTCTCCAGGTCTCCTGGCGACAGGTACAGGCCAAGCCGTCCTGTTGCCGGGCAACAGGAACCCTCCCCTATTGGCTATCTTAAAGAGCCAGGCAGGCCCTAATCCCACCCATCCTAGCTGGCATCTGGCTGGAGGAAGCATTGTACCTGGGACAGGAGGTCCCAGTGGGGTCTCCCCCATGGAAGTATCTTTGATGAGGAATTGAATTCAGCCTCCTTGGGTTCCTGGAGTCAGATTTCTACATCTGCCCACGTGGGAGGAGGCTCCTGTCCTGGGCACAGCACCCTAAGGTCACCCAGGGCCAGGCTCATAGCTGAGGCCTGGGTGGGGGGACAGGGCTAGAAGTACACCTGGTCTCGGGCACATCTCTTCATCCCCAATCTGAATGGGGAGTTTCAGCACGCGGGTGATGCCCCACATGGGCAGCAGAGGGCGCCATTGGCTATAAAATGCCACAAGGCGGGCGAGACAGTGGATTTTGGGTCCTCCCACTTCTGCCGGGCCCTTGACCTCTCCAGCCCTTGCCCCTCCCACAGGACCCCCAACCCCAGTCCTCCTAGCAGGAAACCCACACCCCCAGCATAGTCTGGGAGAAACCCAGCCTTCTACCATCCGCCCTGCCCCACACCCACTAGGGCCACAGGAGGCCTGGAACCTCCTCAGACATATCAGCCCAGGCTCCAGCCAGCTTTAGCTCGGCAGGCCACTCCTCCCTAGGTCCTGGCCTCTGGCACTGGTGCCCGTCACTGTACTGATGGCACTTACAGCTCGTGGCAGAGAGTAGGTGCTTTATACACATGGGCTTTGGGGACCGGAGGCTGGGACTTCCCTGACCCAGAGTGAGCCAGAGCCTGCTCTCAGGGGTGCGAGGTCAGGGGACCCTCGGGGCTGATGTGGCCTGAGGAACGTCCTCAAGTCTGTGCTTCAGTTTCCCCAGAGGGCAGCAAACACAGGGCCCGCTCGGGGTTGGGGCCGCTATTCACCTCTTACTCAGAACCTGCTTTTCACACAGACTCTCTCCCCTGTGGTCAGAGTGTGGCCGAGATGCCTGGGGTCTCTTCCCAGGAGCCCTCGAGAACACAGGGGCTGGAGCAGAGCTTGGTGACCTTGGACGACCCTGGGCCAAAGAGCTGGGGGGAGGAGGGGTCCTGCCTATGTGGCGGTCCCACTCTAGCCCACCTTGTGACATGGCCTCCAAATCAGGGGCCCAGGGCCAACCTGGCCCTCAGTGAGGCTGCGCCGGCAGGACTTTGCCTGTCAGGAGGCTGGACCCCCGCCTGTCCACCGCAGACCCCCTCTCCTCCCCGCCTTTGGTGCAAAGTGGAGGTGCAGGGGCGTGAGGGTGAAGACACTCCAGAAAGACTGCTGGGTAGGGAGACGCCCCTGACCTCGTCTGCCACGTGGCCAGGCAGTTTCTGAGCCTCAGTTTCCCATCTGGGGAGTGGGCTTATGCCGGCCACTGTGTGGGGCTGTGGTCGCACAGCTGGCCTAGTGCTCGGTGTCCAGTGCTGGGAATGACCAGCACCCACTTGGCTCCTTCCCACCCTACACAGCCCCCCGGACCTCACGGGGCCTTGGGGCAGGAATCCGCAGCCAGGCCGCAGGGAGGGCAGCTCGCACGGAGGTGTGCTGGGGGGCGCCGCCACGTTCCAGTGTGGAGTGGTGCGCACACTGGCCTATTGCATTTCTTTGTTTCCAGATTGCATCGGCGACTGGAAAACTGAGTCGTGGGACATGCTGAGGTTCCTGGGGGTGAGGTCCTTGCCTGTCACCCTTCTCTCCAACTGCGTTCCCACAGTGGCTTGGAGCCTGCAGTGGGGTCCAGAGGCCCTGCAGCCCCCACCACTTCCCTCTGGATTCTGCTTGCCCACCCCTCGGGACAAGGCACCCCTTCCTCCCAAGGCAGCTCTGGGGGACACTCCACAGTGTGCTTCTCCCTCTGGGGTCAGCCCCTCTCATGAACTCGGGCCTGTAGGGGCCTGGGCCCGGGCCTGCCACTCAGGAAGAGGCAGACGATGTGGCAGATCATGGGGGAACAGGACGCCCAGCCCCAAGAGCTTGCATGCTGGCCCTGCGCCAGCACTCCCAGGCGTCCTGCACCTGGCTGTCACAAGGCCACTGGTGTTTGCTCTTCCTGTGCGCAGAAGGGACACTGAGTCACAGGCAGACCACACAGTTGGGAGGCAGCAGGCAGGATTCACATACAGACCTCAGCTCAGCCTCAGCCCCAGGGCCCCGCAGGAGTTGGAAGAGAGGATACCAGTCCCACTGTTTCTGGGAAGCCCCCTCACAGGATGGGGGCAAGCCCACGTCTCCCTACCGCAGCTTGGACCTTCTGAACCCCATGGGTGGACATTCTGACCCCAGCGTCCCTGTTATTATGGATTTGAGGTAGGACAGGTCAGCTGGGCCCCTAGCAAACCGGCAGTGGGTTTCCTAGCTGCTGGTGGTCAAGGAGGGTTCTCTGCCTCTACCAGCACCCCAGTCGGGACCCAGACAAGAGGAGGGGCAGGGCCAAAGTCACCAGACTGCCCTGGGGCTTGTGGGGAATGAGGGGGCGGGGCACAGTTTCATGACTGGCACCCCTGTGACAGGGGTGGCTAGGAGGGAATGTGCCCGCCCGGGCCTTGCCTCCACCCTGAGCTCCCACAGGGCATCTCACAGACCCGGCCTAGGGCTGTTTAGGAGGTGGCCGCAGAGCCTGTGACCACAGCCCAGGAGCAGGGCTTCCACACGGTGAAATGGCGGCGGCCCATGCCACAGCAGTCTCGGGGGCCTCCTGCAGCGCCACTCATGGTGGGCCAGGTGGGTCCCGCCCAGCCCACCTGAGGCCCCCCTCACCTTCTACCTGGCCCAGAAGTTGCCGGATGGGGAAACAGGACTCTGTCACTCCTCAGCGTCACAGCCTCCAGAGCTCTCCAGGAGGCCCAAGGTCACGGATGGGAAGGTAGAGGGGCCCTGAGGGACCCAAGGTACTGTAGCAGAAACTTGACCATCTGGCCTTCACAGACCCCCATCTGTGTCCTCCCTGATGTCCCACCTGGAATGAAAACTCAGGGAGCTCTCCAGCCCCTAAACAGATCCACCTGCCTGCAAGGGCCTGAGGCACAGCCCTGGCTGTCTCCCCCCGGGGCCAGCAGAACATTGTAATAACGGGAGGGTTTAAAGCAGATCAGAGGGCCCTAAGCTGGGCCATGGCCACAGCAGATGCCCAAGAGGCCAAGAAGCAGGGAAGGGAAGGTGCTGCTCCCACCCCACATGCAGGAAGGGAGGGTGAGGGACCCCTCTTCCAGGTGCATCAGCCCAGAGCATGGACAGGAAGCAGGGGAGGGAGGCTCAGGAGGGCTTCCTGGAAAGTCTTCTCCACCAAGGTGTGAAGAGCACACAGTCCAAACTGGGCACAGAGCACCCTGTAGGGAGGAGACAAGGGGGTTCCATCCCCAGCTGACCCCAAGGCAGCTGTGGAAGTCCCCTTCCCTGGGGAGGCATAAGCTTCGTAGGGGAAACTTAGAGACAGAGGACTGAGTGTGGGCAGATAGGCTAGGCAGGGAGCGAGGATGCACCCAGAGGCCTGGCCCCCAGCCAAGCGGGAGGGAAGTCAAGGGAGACTGAGGGTACAGCTCCCCAGCCTGTGCCCCTGGGCAGTGGGCAGAAGGTGGGACCCAGGGCCACTGGCACTGTCTCATCTACCCCTCATCCAGGGAAGACATCACATGTGTGACTCAGTTCATCTGCCAGGAAGTAGGGACTCTTTGTGGCTCCCATGCAGCTGTGTCCACTTTCAGGACCTGGTGAGGGGAGAGGGGCTCTGCCCAACCCCCGGCAGCTGCTGACGTCTTGGCCCGCTCATTCAAGACGTCCCCACCCCTACAGCGGGGCTTGGGAGGTCTGTGGCACAGGCGGCAGATCTAGACAACACCCCCGGAGGCCGTGTGGCCGGTGCCCCATGTGTGAACGGGGATAGGGCGGTCCCCCCTCGTGGGTGTTGGAGAATGGGGTGAGACAGCGAGTGCAGCTGCTGGTGCGGCCAGCTCCTTGTCTGAACAGCCTCTACCCCCGGCCTCGTCCTCGCCAGGGGACATCTCAGTCAGTGTCAGTCCCCCGCATGATGTCCTTTCCAGGCAATGTCCAAGGCCCGTCTGGGTGGAGTGGGGGTGCAGGTGGGCGAGAAGACTGGGAGGGTCCAGACACAGGCGCGTGAGGGGTGTCTGCTGGGCTCCCGGTCCTCTTCACCCACACGGGGAGGGCTTTGACCTTCACCACCCCTCAGGACGCCCTCCCTCCAGAACTAACTCTAGAAACGTCCGAGCTAAGCAGTTTTTAGAAGAAAGCCATGAAAGTCCAGAATGAAAGGAAATGATGTGAAGATCCCAGCTGCGGGAGGCAGATGAAGCTCAGACCGCTGGCGGAAAGGGAGGGGCTGCCGGGCCGGGCGGAGCGGCGTGGGGATGCACAGCCAGCCTTATAAAGAAACCCTGCCCAACGACAAGGGAAGGACAGAGACGGGCACGTCCGGAGGTCTGCCTGCCGCCAGCGAAGCGGGGGTGTCAGCTCATGCCCGTCCCCCATTCAGCCACCAAGAGAAGACGGAAACAGCATCGAGACAGCGCCTAGCTTGTAGCAAGCCTCGTGGACACATTCGTTTCTATCGCTACATGTTTGTGGTGGTGAAACACGCACAGCAGAAAACCTGCCGCGGTTGTCACATTGCGGTGTGTGACTGGGCAGCGCTCAGCACACCCACAGGTGGTGAAAGCACCTCGCCGTTTAGTTCCAGGACTTTTCATCGCCCCCGCCGACGCCCGGCCCCATCAGCAGTCCCTCCCCCGCCCCCAGGCCCAGGTATCCCCCGGTCTGCTCTCTGTCTGCGGGTTTGCCTGTTTGGGGCATTTCGTGTACATGGAACCACACAATGTGTGGCCCTCTGGATTACGTCACTCAGAATGTTTTTAAGGTCTCCCATGTCACAGGGCAGCAGGGCCCGTTCCTTTAGCGGCAGCGCACTACTCCATCATGTGGACGGTGGACGGACCGCGCTGTGCTCATCCATCCGTCCATTAATGGACACTTGGGTCGTTTCCAGGTTTTGGCTGCTGTGAATAGAGCTATTATGGGCATGGATACACCGTTTCTGTCTGTTTGAACACTGTTTCCAGTTCTCCGGGGTGTGGTGTTACTCTCATCACCCAGACACCACTTTGTCTCGAAGGCCCCGGCTTTGAACACGTGACGATGCAGTGAGGGGCTCTCCAGCTCCACCTCCCTGAGCTCTTCAAAGGAGTAAAATCTGCAGGGCTGCCTGCCACACCCCCATCAAACCAGGAACGAGGGGAATGTTCCAGAAGGTGGGGGGGTTGCTAAGTGGGGCAGAGCATCCAACAAGGGCAGGACTGACACCAGACCCCCAGGGAAGGCACGACCTTGGGAAGAAGCCCCAGGGGTAGCTGAGCATCAGCAACACCCCCCTCCCCGCCCCGCCCTGCAATCTAGCCCCCAGGCTCCTGCAACACCTGGGCCCTGACGGTGCCTCAGCTTCCCTTAGGGTCTGACCCCCATGCATGTCACACTCACCCTGGTGTCCTTCACACCCATCACCCTCAGGAACCTACTGAGCCAGCACACTGTAGGTGGGGGCGCAGCAAGGGGGGCTCTCCTAAGCTCTGCCCAGCTGACTCGGCACCCTGGGCCTGCCACCTGCCTCCCTGTCCAGGAGTTTTGAGTAGAATGGCCAAATCCCCGACTTATCAGCTCAGCTTTATCTCCAAAAACCTCCTACAGTTTCCCAGAGAACAAAATTAAATACAGGATTTAGGAGAGATTTTGCTTCTGCCCCAGCAGGGCCAGGAACAGGCTGATATCACCAGCAGCTGGTGCCTGGGCCTCAGGTGGGCGGGTGGCAGAAGGCGCCCGGCCTGGGGCTCAGCAGCCAGGAGCGAGGACAGCCTGCTGGCGGGGCTACGTGTGGGGGTCACCAGGCCCCTGTGCCGTGCTCCCCTCCTGCCCCCAAACCCAAGGTTTCTGGCGAGCCTCTCAGCGCCCCTTGAGGCTCAATCACTGTGGGCAGGGTGGGAGCTCACCTACCTCCCAACTGGACCTTTCACAGATGAGGAAACTGAGACCTGGTGAGGTCACACCATTTGCTGACTCACCCACAGGCAGGCAGTTGAGGACTAGGGCGTGGCCTCAGACGCAGCGCCATCCGGCGGACCCGCCCTGAGGATACAAGGAGACAGCCCGGCTCGTGGACCCCAAAGCAGGCAGCCAGCCAGCCTGGGCACGAAGGGGCAGGCTCCCACTGGCAGCTTGTCCTGTGTCCTCTCTGGAGTCCAACGAGTAAAGGGATGGCTTAACGACCCCCAGCCCCTCCAGGAGACCCTGAGGCCAGGGCGGCACCGCTGCTCCGAGGCTGGCTCTGGACCAGGAGAGGCCACGGAGACTTTGAAAACCACCCCAGGAAACTTGTAGCAGCAAGAGCCAAGGACAGCACCGGGGAAAGAAGCGCTGCGCGAAGCAAGAGGCCCGGCTCGCAGTCGGGGCCGTCAGGGCCTCTCTTGCCCCACGCCCAGAGGCGGCAGGGCCAGTGACAAGGGCTGCAGGACACAGCGGCCCGGGGGGCCTCCGTCTGGAAGGACCACCCGGACTCCCAGCTGCACAGGCTCAGGCTCCGCAGGGCCCCTGGGCCCAAAGTTTGGGTGGTCAGGAGAAAGGGCCCGGCACCACCCCCACCCCTCCTCCACCTGCCTGGCCTGGCTGCCCCCCACCCGTGCTGCCTGCCCTTGTCCCGGACTTGTGTCCTGCCGTTGGGAGGGGGGGTGTGCGTACAGAAGAGCCTGTAGGGCTTTGGTGCCTTTACCCCACACCCCTCAACCAGGCTGGGCCCAGCAGACTGCAGTGGAAATGACTGGACTAAGGGACCCCCCCCCCCCCAGCCAACAGCCACACCCACATCCTGGAAGCCCTTCCCCAAATTGCGGATCCCCGGGAGTCAGGCCAGTGATTGTCATCCCGAGTACCACAGCGCTGACCTCAGAGTCAGAGACACCAACCTCTTTCCCTTAGATTGTCAAATCAAAAAATGACAACAGCCAACACAATAGCCATCCAGTGTGAATGAATCAAAATTGTACCTTTTTTTGTCAGATTGACAAAAAATATGTTTTTGGTGTGCCACAGAATTTTAGTCATTAGTGTATGTGAGCCGTGAGGTGAAAGGTTGCACACCACCACTCTAGGTGACCTTCCACTGGTCTCCTGTGGCCCCTGCACCCACCCGCCCGCAGCACGAGTAACGGGCACACAGGTCCTTTCTCAGGCACCGGGCGGGGGCAGGACAGCGCGCGTGCGGCAGGCCCGAGGAGGGTCCTGGGCAGCTCGGGGCTGGGCTGAGGTTATTTTTAGCAGGGCATTTCGGGAGTTGGCGATTGGTGGCAGGTCAGGCCCCATCTGTGGGACAGAGGGACCATCTGGACCCTGTCGCTGTCGTGGCTGAACCCTGGATGCTCCCTGCGTCTCAGGCCTCCACACTGGCCGCCCTGGTTGCCCTGAGACTGGAGTGCAGTCCGGCAGGTCTCAGCAGGTGCCCACTCCCCGTCTCTTGTCCCTTCTGGACCCCACGGCCTGTGCAATCCCAAGAAGGAGAGCTGAGAGGAGGTTGGCCCAAAGATGAGAGGGGCACGGCCTGAGGTGGAACATGGCTGTCCCAGCCCCTACGAAACAGTAACACAAATCCAGGCCAGCCCTAAGCTGCAGACCCGGAGATTCGGGTAACGGCCTGGAAGTGACTTCTGAGGGCGCCCCCTCACCTCCACTGCACCTCCACTGCAGCAGGTGTCCCCGGCCCCACCCTGACCCCTCCCAGCCAGCCTCCAGGGCGGCCCCCTGCCCTCTTCTCCACCTCTCTGGCCCCCTGGGTGAGTCATGGCCCAGGCAGCCTTGGGCAGTCCCGGCAAAGGTGGGGGGTTTGAGCAGCGCTCCGTCATTGAGAGGCCCCAGCAGCATCCTCTGCAAACGCCTCTTGCTGACTGGTCAGCCGTGTGCAGGCTGCAGATAAGAGCCCGGAGGGCCATTTGGAGGGCAGGCACAGAGGATGGTGCAGAGCGTGTTTCCCCCATCCGCCCCTGCCTCCGGCCTGCCCCCTCCCTCTCATCCTGCCCCTGTGGAGGCACGGGTCAAGGGCACAGAGCTGCCCTGAAGTCACTGCACCCTGCCCCCTGCCCCGGGAGCCTCTCATCCCTCTCGTACCCTCTCGTCCCTCTCATGTGATTTCTGGCAAACCCCTGACCTCTCTGTGTCCTTGTCTGCAAACTGTGAGCCATGGTCCTCTTCCCTAGCTGTGGAGTATCCAGCCCTCAGCCACTTGGGCCCCAGTCTTCCCACCCCTGACCTCTTGGTTCCAGGGGCTCCTGAAGCCCGTTAGGGAGGTGGGAGAAGTGCAGAGCTCCCCACACAGCTCCAGCAGGCTGGAAGTGGGATTGGGGCCTGCAGGGGGCCTCAGAAGTGGGATCTTCCTCCTGGTAGGGTGGGATCGGGGCCTGATGCCCTCTGGGGCTGGGCTGCTTCTAAGATACCCTGCCAGACAAAAGGAGTCGGGACCCCCACATGCAGTGTGACTGGGGAGTCCCCAGGCCCCAACACCCCCCATGCAGGGGCCCCTCACATCACATTGCTATGGTCGCCCCCCGCCCCATGGGGCTACCACCCATCTTATTCTTCTCCCTGAGGGTGACTTTGACAATGTCCGTAAAGATTTTGGGGGTCACAGCTGTAAAGGAAGGGGTGCTCCTGGCATCTGGTGGGTGGAAGTGTGGGCTGCTGCTCAGCACCCTACAGCATCCAGACAGCCCGAGGGGCGGCAGCGCCGAGACGCCAGGCCTGGCCTGGGAGCACCACTCAACACTCTGCCACCGGGGATCCTGGGGAAGTTTCCTGTGCAGACAGTCTCTCTAAGGCAGCGCTTGGGCAGCAGGAGGGAGAAGCTCTTCCCTAGAATTGCCAGCCCAAGTGTGTCTGTGGGGATGCCAAGGCCAGCCCCCGTGTGCCCTCTAGCCAGAGGATGCCAGCCCCTCAAGGGCACGTGGCTGAAGGGCCAGGCTCCACGCAGCACTTAGACCAAAGAGGCCCCGAAAATAGACAGGCTGGACTGCACACAGTGCCCCAGACCGTCCTCGTGGGAGCAGTGGACGCTGCGGGGAGCCACTTAGCTGATGGAACCAGGGCTACTCAGTCTCCACCAAGAGGAAGCAGGCAGCCAGTTAAGTGCTTGGAGGAGAAGGGCAAGGTCACTCTGGGCCACACATGAGCAGCTCAGGCCCCGTCCCACCCACCTGCTTCCGCTCTTTCCGTAAGCCAGGCCAGGCCCTCAGCCCCCAGCCCCTGCTCCCTCCACCCCACCCAGCCCTGATTTCTAAGTTCAGAGGTCAGAGGTGGGAGCACAGCCCCAGGCAATTGGCACTTCCTTGTTTCAATTTCCTGATTTCAGGTTGGCTGTTTGAATTAGCCTCAGATATAAAATAAACTCCTAGGTGTTGGTGTCCCTCACCAGGTGAGGCTGGGACCCTTGGGTTGCGGGCTCTCGGATGCAGTGGAAACCCCGCCACCCCCACCCCTACCCCCACCAGGCCCACCCGGCGGGGGAGGAATGGAGCTCCAGAGGTCAGCACAGCCAAAGGGTAAGGAGAACTTGGAGAGAAGCAAGGACCCAAGAGGCAGGGGTCGAGTTGCTGTCTCTGAATTCAAGGACCCCTAGAGCTGGGGTACAACATCCAGGAAAGGGTCCTGGAGTCCATGGAGCAGAAGCCATGGGGGGCACAGGGAGGCCCCGTGTCAGGTCCTGAGCCCATCAGAGGCCAAGGGGAGTCGCTGAGATGGGGACAGGCCCAGGCCAGGGACCTCAGCTCCTGGGTCCCACCCCACACAGGAGCCTGCACAGCCCAGCACCTCTAGGAGCTGACAGTCACTGAGGCCAGGCAGGCGGGGCAGGGGCCACGTGGGAAGCAGCCTCTCCCTGGCTCCCCGGCCCCTGCTAGCACGGCCCTTCCTCACAGCCCCTGGGCAGCTCTAAAGAGCTGTCAGTCGGCAGAGGCATCGACCGGTCTGATGGGCGCAGACCGCCCTGCCCACTTCGAGCTAATGCACTGCATTACTGTAAATCCTGCTTTTTTGATAAAGATTTTAGTTATTTACTTTTAGAGAGAGGGGAAGGGAGGGAGAAAGAGAAGGAAAGAAACATCCATGAGTGAGAGATACACTGATCAGTTGCCTCTCACGTGCCCCCAGCCAGGGACCTGGCCCATCAACCCAGGCATGTGTCCTGACTGGGAATCAAACCGGTAAGCTTTGGGTTTTCAGGCTGGTGCTCAATCCACTGAGCCACACCAGCCAGGGCAAAAATCTTGCTTTTCATGAGAAGAGAGAGAAGTGTGCTCTAGGGGCCCGTCTGTGTAAGGAAGCAGGCACCCTGTCCTAACAAACACCGTTTGCTCAGATTTACAGGAAGTTCCTTCCTGGAGTGTCCTGCGTGTCTCTCAGGGCCCTGCCAGCCTCCCTGGTGCACTGTTCCACCTGCCGTGGGCACCCCCTGGGGGCCCTTATCTGTCAGGCTGACCTCAGGGGCCCAGAGAACCTGGGTCATTCTGTCTGCAGGGCCTCCCCCAGGTCACTGTCCCTCTTGGAGTGCCCTCCCCTTCCTCTCCACTCTCTTTCCCCTCAGGACCGGGCCTGGGTCCCTTCCTCCAGGAAGCTCAACCACTGTGCCCCTAAGCTGGGGCACTGGGATGCCCACACCGATGCCTCCCATGGTGAGCAGCCCCATAAGCACCACGGGTCTGACCCAGCAGAGGGGCCTGCAGGACCTGTGGGGCCAGGAGCTTCGGTCTTCACTGTGCTAAGCCAGAATCCCCCTTCCAGGTGAATAGCGACTACTGCCAGAGTCCTGGAGGGGCCGCCGCTGGCAGGAGCCCTGCCCTGAGTGGACTAGCAGGTATCTGGCATGTTGGTGCTGGCAAAGCTGCCAGCTCAGCCAGCCCGCAGAGCCCTGGCCACCCCAGGGCCGGCTGACTGGCCCTTCGTGAATAAGACCCTGGCCAGAGGCACCTGAGGGTCACTGCTGCCCAAGGGCAGACTCCGAAGTCCCAGAGGGCCTTGGGGGGGGGGTGTCTAGGACGGTGTATCTGCTTGGGAAAAAAGGTGGGGGAGCTATCGTCAGTAAACAGTGTTCGATTTGAATATTACTAATCAAGAAAAACAGCAAACGGTTTAAAGATACATTTGTACACATTTTACGAGACATTAACTGTCCATGTTGAAGATTGCCATGATAAATATTATTTAAGTTAGTGTATCAGCTTCCAAGGGCTGATGTAACAAAGACTGGTGCCCTGGCTGGTGTGGCTCAGTGGACTGAGTGCCGGCCTGTGAACTTAAGGGTCACCAGTTAGATTCCCAGTCAGGGCACATGCCTGGGTTGCAGGCCAGGTCCCCAGTAGGGGGCACGAGAGAGGCAACCACACATTGATGTTTCTCTCCCTTTCTCCTTCCCTTCTCCTCTCTCTAAAAATAAATAAATAAAATCTTCAAAAAAAAAAAAAAGACAGGAAACTGGGGACTTCACACACCGAGGCATACTCCCATGGGCCGGAGTGGTTCTGCATCAAGGTGTCTCGTGCTCTGTCTGATGCCCTGGGGGAGGGTCCCCTGGCCTCCTCTGCAGCCCCCAATGTCCCTTGGCTTATGACGAATGTGGATCCTGAGGCTGGGATGGGCTCAGGCTTGGCCTGCCTGCTGGACGGCTGGGGCCGGAGGCCAGCATGGCACAGGAGGGGCCAGGTGGAGTCAGGGCGATGCAGGGGGCCTCAGGGTTTGATTCCTGCACCATGGGAAGCAGGCACAGGTGGGGTTCGAGCAGGGACCTGACCTCATTTGTCCCATTAACAGATCCTGGGAGGAGAGGCCACCTGTCCACATCCACTCCCAGCTCTGGCCAGAGAGGGACACAGATGGCTGTGGTTTACTCTGGAACGTGGTCGTTTCTATGACGACAGGGCCTCCTAATCTCAGTGGAGACTTGCTCACTAGGTCTGGGTTGAGCGGGTAGGACTGAGCTGGACCCTCCACCCCTGAGCAAGGGGCAGGCTTCCTGCTCCACACGCCTGCTCACTGGGGACCCTGGTGCCTGGGGTCCGTGAAGCAAAGCATTCTGGGCTCCAAAGCGTCCTGCATCAAGGTGGCAGGCAACTTTTCCCAATTGGGCACACAGCATCATGGCCCGAACTTTGGCCCTCTGGTGGCATCGGTGATAAACTGTTATTTTTAAAGTGTTTAATGATGCGTGAGAACCTAATGGGGTTTATCTTCATGTAATAATCCCGATCAATAAGAAGAGTCCACGTTTAGTGCCCCCATCTCAGGCCTCACTGTCTGTTCCTCCGGCTCAGCCTGGAACACTCCAGAAGCTCGTTGAGTCTTAGAGGCCCTGGAAATCATTTCTGGAAGGACAGAATTGTGGGGATCAGGAGCAGGGGATGCTTGGCTGCGCCCCAGGGTCCCCATGAGGACTGGGGGTGCTGAACACCTTGGGCCCATAGTCCCTGCCCTGCCTGTCTGCATGGCCACTCTGCCTCTCCCAGAGGCCTCAGAGACTTCAGAGCACCCACAAAAAGCAGCCAGTGGTAGGTGAGAACCCTGGGGTCCACGGGGGTGCCAAGGAGGGAAGGGCCTGCTGTCCCCTGCCTTGAGATCAATCCCTCACTGTGCGATCTCTGGCACCAGACCTCTCCTACTGGCCATGGACAGGTTCAGAATGTGCTCACTAAATGCTTGTCGTGTGAATGAATGGAACACCGCAGCGGCCCAGAGTTTACACGGAAGGACGTGTTGGGTGGGGGCTGTGAGCCTCCTCAATCCAGAGACAGGGAGGGCTTGCCCCAGCCCAGGACACAGCAGAGCAGAACTGTCCCAGATGCAGGTAGGAGCTCCAGGGGAGGGCAGCACTGTGCCAGCCAGGCAGGCAGGGAGACCTGGCCACAGGGCAGGTAGCTGGGCTGGGGGCCCTGAGGCCAGGCCTCCGGCTGAATGGGGATGGGGGGATGGGCTGGGGTTTCCTCCCTGTCTACAGGCTCCCGGCTCTGAAGGGTATCTGCCAGCTGCTGGCACTTGGGGCTCCACTGAATGCACATCGTCACTGAGAAAGCTCACGCACTCACCGATGCTCCGTAACAGGGAGATCCCGAGTCTATCGGACTCACACGTGTAAATTCGCATGTTTGCAATGGCTGCCCTTCCTCTGCTGCTGAGCCTGTCCATCTGCAGGTTGGGGCTACAAGTCTACAGGTCAGGGAGGGTCCCTCCTCCCAGGAGACAGGAGTTCTCTGGCATGGGGAACCCCTGGGACCTTGAGAGGCCCTCAGCTGGGGGAGGGGCTGCACCTCCACTACCCTTGGGGGAGAGATGGCCCACTCAGCTTCCCGGGCACTCAGCACCTGCATGGGGAACACCCTCAGATCTGGAATTCCCTGGTTTGTGTGAGGCTGTAGAAGCAGGGAAAGGGGGATGATCGGTGGCCCAGGTGTACAGGCAAGGCACAGAGAGCCCAGGCCCAGGGTGGGAGGAGCTTAGAGGGGACTGAGGCTCCATACTGCCTGCAGTTTGGGGGGATCCACTTGGGGGTCCCCATGGGAAGAGGATCACAGCCAGTAAGCCGCTCCCCAGACAAGTGGCCTTTACCCAGCCCCTGACGCTTCCCAGAGGGTCAGGAGGGACCACTCCCACTCCTACCCCAAATTGGTGGGAAGGCCCTGTGGCAGAGAAAACAGGACTACAGAAGGTGCTGGAAAACCTGACCGCTCAGCAGTGCCCTGAGTGAGCCTGGCTGAACTGTTCGGTTCACCTGGCCCAGTGCTGGGGTCCAGCCCACGAGGGATGGACCAGAGGGGTGTGTCGGCAGGCGGTGTCCAGATCCTACTGTCCCTATGCCTGATTGAAGGTCCCCCCACTGTCCTCCGCCCTCACCCCCAAGAAGCTTGGCAAGGCAGCTCTGGGCCCCCAGGAAGAGGACATCTCTGGCTGTACCTTCCCCACAACCAACATCTTCTCTGCTGGAACCCACGGGGACTCCCGGTCCCCTGGCCAGCAGGGGCCCAGGGCCATGCATCACTCAGAATCTCAGGAAACAACCAGGCACCCAAATGCCACGGCACTTACAGGGAAACTGAGGCCGAAGGAGATGGGCCACACCCTCTGCCCCCTCGGGCCACAGAGGTCACTCACAGCACCATGCAGGGGAGGCCTGGCTTGTGCAGTGCTTGCCACTAAGGGTGGCTTGGGGGAGCTGGACCCAGGCTGGGTCCTTCCCTCAGTTCGGCCAGGCAGAGAAGACAGGCAGTCCCCTGTGTCATTCTGGGCCCAGCAGGAGGCCCAGGGTCTGGAGTTTCACCGTCACAGCCTTTCAGCCTCCAGCTCTAAGTCCCTGGGAGAACTTGGCCGTGCGGTCCTGGGAGCACAGACAGCCCAGCGACTGGAGACCACAGGGCCCATGTTCTCCCCCTCCAGGGACCAGTGGCTAAGGCCCCTGCCACCCCAGGACATGGGGCTCCCAATACTCCATAAGGGACACTGGCCCTTCCTGCCGTTAGAACAAAGGTGCCTTAGCAAGTGGCAACCTGTAAATATTGAAACCTGGGGCTCCTCCTCCCCAGTAAGCAGAGACTCAGCTGGAAGCATTTGGCGGTTGCCTGGCAACCCTTGCCTGCGCCACCAGAGCCCCTGTACCCATGCGGGTCTGTCCTGCCTCCACTCAGTACCTCCAGCTCCAGGACCCTGAGGTGGGAAACTCTGGGCTGAGGACACTGGGCAGCCTCTCCCCATCTCACCCCACCCCCAAGCTTCCCCTGGACTGTGCTCTGGGCTGCAGGCCCTGGGGCGGGGGCCAAGAGCCCTAGGCCATTGAGGGCCATCTGCCGGTCAGCCGTCCTTGCTCAACATCTGGTGCCTGGGGTTGCCCGACCCCAGAATGAAAGAGAAGATGGGCCCCACCCCAGGAGCGCCCTGGCCCCTCAGGGCTTCCCCTGCTCCGGCCTCTGGGCTGTCCTCAGCCCAGGAAATCAGGCGGAGGGCTATGCCGGGACTCCTCCGAGGCTGGAGCAGTGTTTTTGAGAAGTAGAAACCCAATTTAGAACAGTGGGTGACGCGCCACCCACACGTGAACCATGGCCTGAGGCTCACGGGTAGGGTGTGACCTCCCAACTGGAGTTGGTGTCACTGTCTGAGAGAGAGGGTGAGGGCCCCACCCCTACTTCCGAGCTGTGCCCTGTGTCACCTGAGGTCATGCCACTGAGCCAGAGAGGGGACTGGGACCCAGCCCTCTTCCCACTCCAGCACTGACTCAGCTGCAGGGGTGGCTTCTGTGGTGTTTTATCTCTGCAGTGGTCTCCCAGCCCCAGGTGTCTGGTTGCAGAGGGTGGGGGGCAGGGTAGGGGGACTGCCTGCCAGCCCAGTTCTCTCTACGCCAGGGCTTGGAGCTCCCTGTCCCTGAGCCCCCACTTCTGACTGAGAACAACAGGCTCTTTGCTGTGGTTCTACCTGGAAGCAGTCCAGCCACAGACACCAGCCTTTCCCTCCCTGTCCAAACGCTGGTGAAGAGGCCTTCCCAGCATCCTGGCTTAAGACTTAAGCCTTGTGTCCCCCCAGCAAAGAGGTACTGGCCCGGCCCTCTCCTCTGGGGACCACACTGTCTGTTCTGTAGGATGGTGGGCCGGAGGGAGGACAGGCCTAGGGTGTGCCCCCATGGGAACCCCCCTCACCTCACCATGTCAGGAACGCGTGCCCCCAAGTCTTTATGCTGAGGGGCAGGAGGACCTGCTTGTTGCTCCCTCTGATGTGCAAGCTCCGTGGATGGTGGTCGATGGGCTACTTAGGCTTAGCCGTGGGTGCCACCGCAGGTGTGGCAGGGAGCATAGAGAAGCCTGAGTGTGCCCCGGGAATCTTCCAGGGGCCCCTCACTTCACCCTCGTGGCCGGGACAGGCCAGGCCTTGGCCCAAAGGGAGGCCATCCTGGGTGCTCTCACCGGCCTCCCTGCCTGGCCGACCCGGGAGTGGTGCTCCGGGCAGGGGCAGGGCCTGGGATTTCCAGCGGCCTCCCTCTCCTCACGGTCTGGAGCCTCTGCCTCACGTGGCAGGTCCCCCACCCCAAGGGCAGGCCCCCACCTGCTTGGTGGGGGTTCACACTTACACTTGCCTAAGAATCTCCTGGCCTCCTCTAGAGGACGCCCTGTGGGTTTTGCCAGGAAAGCTCCATGTCGCCCTGCGTCCTCACCAGCAGAGCCCACACGCCTGAGCCTCTGAGGATTCTTCCACACGCAGCCCCTCCCCGTGTGACCCCTTTCTGGGTAGGAGGGGGCCGAACAACACGACACAGCCCAGGTTAGTGCAGACTTCAGAATGAGAGCCATGGGGGCCGAGACCAGGCCCTGACGGGATGGGAGACTGTGCAGGCTCTGGGCCTCTGCGGCCCCTTCCCACCCTGCGGTCCAGGTTGACCTCCGCCCTCTACAGGCTTGTGGCTGTGGTTGAGCCTGGGCTGGCCTGTGGGTCCCTGGAGGAGGCAGGGTTGTGGTGGGGAGGTAGAGGCCATCCTGCCTGGCTCCCCCAGGGGCAGCGGACGCTGGTTATCTCAGCCGGGATCTGAGGGCGCTGAGAGACCCAAATTTGGCTGCTTGCTGGAAACAGAGAAGCAGTATTTGCATTTCAAGGCCATCAGCCCTGGAAACCAAATATTTTATTTTGGGATCAGGCCTGGAGCCACAAAAAGCAGACCAGCAGACCTGATCAGACGCCCCCGCCCCTGCCTGTTTGGGGGAGGAGATGAATGAGGACCAAGTCAGGGGCCCTTGCCACCTGTGTGCCCACCCCAGAAGCCAAGGGTTGACACACACAAATGTCCGCCTTTGGTCAGGGCTGTGCCCTGTGGCCTTTCCCTGGCCCCCCAATCCCCCATGGTGACCCACTCCCCACACGCAGGGACAACCATTAACAGAGACCAGTGGTGGGGTACAACTAACCCAGCTCCAGCCCCTGACCCTAACCACCCTGCAACAAGTGTGATTACTGACCCCATTTTATCGGTGAGGAAATCGAGGCTCAGAGGGCCAGGCCCCACGGCCAGGCGGTGGAGCGGCCGGGAGGGCGTCTCGGCCAGTCTTCTGATCCCAGAGCCCCTCTCAGCTCCCAGGTGGCCAGAGAAGCACCGAACACAGTTTGCTCTTGTCTTGGGTGGTTAGCACAGCTGCCCCCTCCAGAGTGTCCTCCGGGGGAGTCAGGCTCCATCTCAGCCTCTCCCTCCCCGTTCTGTTTCCCCCTCAGCCCTGGCCACACCCTGGGGCCCATCCCCAGACCTGACCCAGCTCAGGAAGCCCTGGGTCCACCTGGAAGGCAGCCTGGGTGTGGGCTGTCTCTCCCGGTTCCCCAGTTCCCCGGGGTCTGCAAGACATCAAAGGGACCAGCCACCCTGCTCACTTCCTCTTGCACAGAGCTGACATTCTGCAGACCCAGCTCAGCCTGGCCACGTGGGAGCTGCGTGTGGGACACTGCACTCACGATCACGGGGCCCTGCACTGGGCAGTTGGGGACAGGTTCTCAGGACACCAAGTGCCCCTCCCTCCTCATCCCCCAGCACAGGAGGCTGCCCCGCTGCCTGCTGCACACGGGCCAGAACACCTGCAGCTGTCCGCAGGCGCAGGGTGCAGGGGGCCACGGAGGATGTCTGAGACTCGAGGACGCCCAGGCCATGTAGCCTTGCTGGTCTGTACAGGGCTGATGGAGGCCCTGTGGAGAGGGGATTTGTTGTGAGCCCTGTGGAGACACTGGGCCCTATGACTGGGTAGCCCCACCCACTGTCCCATCCTCCCAAGTGCCCAGCTCAGAGACACCCTTTGGAGGAGTTAAAGGGTGGGGGAAGGAGGGCGGGGCCGCTGCCTGGAAATTCTAGGACAGCCCCTCCTAACTCACCAGTGCTTTTGTGGGGCGGGGGGCAAAGACTGAACATTTCCAAAGTTTGGAAGAATAATGGGGAGATGGGTAAATGAGGAGATCAGTGGTCCCTAGTAGTCCTTTTTGGGGGGCAGGCGGTCACAGACCAACGTCTTTGATCGTCTGAGGAGGGTCTCTGCTCCCCCCAGCTCGATGCCCACACCCTGTCCCCGCTGCTGGGGGTGGGCTCCTCCGTGGTCTCAGACTACCCTCGGTACTTGTCAATGGGACATTATTTGGAAAAAGGGTCTTTGCAGATGATCAAGGTAAGGTGAGGTCATTTGGGTGGCCCTGATCCAATGGCTGGTGTCCTTGTAAGAAAAGATTTAAAGACACAGACACACAGGAAGAGGCTGTGTGAATACAAAGGCAGAGACTGGGGTGATGTGGCCTTTACCCAAGAATTGCCAGCAACTCCAGGAGCTGGATGAAGCAGGCATGACCCTCCCTGGAGCTTCCAGAAGGGGCAGGTCCTCTGACCCCTAGATCTCAGACTTCTAGCTTTCGGACGGAGAGGGTGAATTTCCATGGTTTCAGGCCATCCAGCACCCAAAAGACTCACACAGCCCTGTTCCTACCCAGCTCCCTGTGACTGTTCCTCCAAGTCACCCATCCCTCGCAGCCTCCCTGGCTGGGACAACGCTGAGCCAAGTCTGGTCCCCTCCCCACAGAGTCTCAGACACTGGGGGGTCATGGGGCCTCCAGCCTGGCAGTCCTGGTTCTGGCCCTGCCTGCAAAGCGCCAGGATCTGGGCTTTCCTGCAGCCCCATGTGCCCGGGCCGGTCCACCTGGGCTGTCTGCTGGGAGCCCCAGCCAAGGCGAGGGGCCTCTCTGTCAAGGACTGGCACGGAGCAGTGACTGCATGCATACCGGGTGCTAATACGTCAGGACAGGTGACTACAGCAAAGATCCTTACAAGTGACATGGGTACAGTGTCATTCAGGAGGGAAACTGTGTGTAACGAGGAGCTGGCCCAGTCCAGGTGGGCTTCCTGGAGAAGGTAGTACCTTGAAGCCTTACAGGAGCATTTGCAAGGCAATTGCATCCCTCAGCCCTGCCTGGCACATAGCTGGCACTTAATAAATAGGGTCCCCTGGAGGGGATTGGAGAGGCTCTCTGCACACCCAGAGAGCAGGCAGCAAGACAGTCCTCTGGTCAGCCCCGATCATTAGAACAAAATCACCCCTCTGAAAGGAACTTCTTGAAGCACATGCTGTATACTTGGAAGGCAGGCCTGGGTGTCTGAGGCTCTTCCTCCTGAGAGGGTGGAGCCTACCCCCCATCTTTAGGACCTGTCTCTCCAATTCCCTGTGCCACCCTCAAATCATCCTGTTTAAATATTTAATCCAGTTAAATATTAAACCTCTTCTAAGTCCCAATTACAGTCAGATCGATTCTCCGCTCTGGCTATGCTTCCAACCTGGCACTCTGCCTTTGCAAACTGTGGGTCAGCTTGGTGGTGGAGGAAGGGGCCTGGAGGTGGAGAAGGCAGACACCTAGCACGCAGTCGGCCAGGCAGGAAGCAGACAGCCTGTGCCTCCACACCCCCACCCTCCAGCATGGCCAGGAATACAGGGGAGTATTTCTCGGCAGCCCACAGCAAGAGTCCGTCCTGCACTCCAGGACGTGGGGTCACCCGAGCCCGGCAGCGTTCTTGCTTTCCTGGCCACAGCAGGAAGTGAATGGAAACGCTCCCTCGAGGTGGAAGCGTGGGCTTCCCACTGGGAGAGAGGACTCTGGGAGCCACAACCTAGCTCTGCTTGAAAGCAGTTTTCGAATTATGCTGAAGAGTAAGAAAGCAAAAGTGCTCCCGGTAGACCAGCCCCCAACACCGAGCACGCACACAGTGTGGCCTCAGGTGTTTTCACTTCCTCACAATCGTGGCATCCTTTGCGCGGTGCCACACGGGTGTCGGTGTTGACATGTGCACAGCAGCCCCCTGTGATACACTTCGTGGAGATAATGGCGTGTAGCCCCCAGTAATGTGATAAAACACGGGGCACTCTGCTGTAAACCCCACAGGGCCCGTCCGTGTCTGTGGGGCTCCTTCGCTGACCTCTGCTTTTGCGTCCAGAGCCACCTGGAGGGGCAGAGCCGCACCCGCTCCCCCTGTGTGTTGCTGCGTGACCCACTGTTCTTCCGTTTCCGGAGTTCTCTTCCTTAAACCGAAGCTGCTCTCACTTCAGCACTAACCGGAAGTCTCGTAATTTAACTTTTCGTGCTGGCTGTGTTCAACGAGCCATTAACCACATTCTCAAAAATTCTCCCGTTGGCCCTCCCGAGAGGGCGAGAGGCTGCTCCAGGTGCGCACACCCTGCAGGCGCCGCTCTCCCGCTTTCCGGGCCCCTGCAGGGCGCCCCACGAAGGCCGCCGGGCCAGCCGTGTGGGGGCTTCTTTCCAGCTGTCTGCCCTGCTCCCTCTTCTTCTGTCTGTCCCCTAATGTTCTAATGACTTCAGTCTGACAGTAAACCTTGGTACCTGGCTGAGGAACCTCCCTTATTTTTTTTGTCCCTGAAATCGGTTTGGCAACTCTTGGCCTTTCCATTCAGAGACATTTTAAGGTTATCTTGTCAAGATCCAAGAAACATTTATTGAGCTTTTGGTGGAAATTGCATTGAACTCACAGGTTAATTTTAGGAGAATTGCCATCGCTGCCATATGGAGCCTTCCCATTCAAGAACGTCGTAGTTCTCCGTTTATTTAGATCTTTTATACTTTGAAAACTTTTAAAAATTATTTTCCTTATAATTGTCATGTGCATCCTCCTCCCTGGCTCAGTTCCTTCTCCCCAAATAGTTCTCTCAGCAGGGGTCGCCGAGTGGAAAACTGTTCAGTCTAGATTGGTCCGACGTGTCTTCCTGTCTCCCTCAGTGCTGGCAGGAGTGGGCAGGGAAGTGGAGAACTCTCAGCCTGTGGTTCCTCGCCCCTCAGTACTTTGGGGACACTCTTCTGACACCTCCTGGACTCCCACGGCCAATGAGATGTCTGTGGCCAGACTATCTGCCAGGCCTCGGCCGTCAGATCCCGCCCCCTTCACTAAGATCCCTCCAACCTGGGGACCCAGGCCGTCCTTTGGCTGGGCCTAGGTGGGAATTCGCTCCTATTCATCAGATGCACCCGCCTTTACTGGTATGTTTGGGGTGTGCTGTGTCTTCACGGGGAAGAAGGGGCGAGGGAGCTCTGCAAGCCTCATCTATCAGGACCGATCCCATTTGTGAGGGCCCCACCCGCATGACCTTGCTACCCCCCAGAGGCCCCACCGACTCACACCATCACCTTGGGGGTTAGTTTTCAACATCTGGATGTGGGGGATACACAGAACCAAGTGGCCAGACCGCTCTCTGCATCCACGGTGCATTAGGGGGTTGAGCAGTGGGAGCCCCCATCTCTCAAGCAGCGGTTTTAGGTGCTGACTCACCTGAGACGAGGCCCTGGACCCAGGGAAGGCGGGGACAGACAAGGGTCCTCACGGGAACCCCACCATGCCAGCTCCCTGGCCTCAGACCTCCAGCCTCCAGAACTGTGAGAAATAAGAGTCTGTTGTCTAGAAGCCCCGCCTGCGCTGTTCCGTCCCGGCAGCTCGAGTGGGCCAGGACGGACTCCTCCTTGGACTTACGTGATGTTTGTTGCAGTTTATCCAGCATTTCTAGGTGTTACTGGTGGGGATTTTCTCCTCGCTGCTGCTGCCTGGGGTCCCCCATATCCACTCTGCGTGTCTCTGCAAGCCCTGCTTCCCACCAAAGACCCACAACTTCAAACGTTGCTGGGCACCCCGATGCCGGCGTGGGCTGCGGGGATTCAGAGCAAGCCCTGTGCTTTCCCTGTGGAGGTGTTAAACACGAACGAGGCTGCTGTCTGCGCTCCAGCTGGGGAGAAATCAAAGAGAAAGAGTAGACACCAGCCCTGGCAGCGCAGGGAGGCCACTCGCCAGGCAGCAGTGCTGCTGAACAAAGCGGCAAGGAAGCCGCCACAAAGGGGACCCGTGCAGCGGTGGAAGGAACTTCCCCTGGAAGCCCCAGACAGCCCCAGGCCTTGCCCGAGGCCACGCGAGGCTCTGTGGGAACAGGGCCAGCCCTCCCTGGTGACTGGGCAAAAGCGGCTGAATGAGGAGGCTCCATGGGTGGCTGGACGCTGCTTTCAAGCGGTCAGGCAAGACACCGCCAGGGGCCTCAGACAGGACCCGTGGATTGCCCCCCGCCTGGGTGGGGAGGGGGACTGAATGGAGACCCCCGAAGGACATGCCCACATCCTCACCCCCAAAACCTGAGAAATAGACCTTAATTGGGAAAAGGTCTAGGTAGACACCATTAAATTAAGGAATTTGAGATGAGATCTCCCTAAATTATGCAGGTGGGCCCTGAAGAGAAAAGGAGAGAAGACGGGACACACAGAGCGGAGGCCCGTGAAGACAGAGGCAGAGGCTGGAGTGCTGCGGCCGCAAGCCGAGGGACACGGAAGAAGGCTGGCAGCACCAGAAGCGGTGGGGGCAGGAAGGGTGACCCTGCTCCTGTGACAGCTTGACTTCGGACTCCCAGCCCCCAGAACAATGAGAACAGATTTTCATTCTTCTAAGTTCCCAGTTGGTGGTGGCTCTTCCTGCCGCCCGCCCCTCGCGCAGGGCGCTGTTCACAGAGGCCACCCCCGAGTGCTCAGACTGGGTGCTCGCCACGCGCTTCACGCCTCAACTATTGTGGCCCTGCCGTGTCCCAGCCACTGCTCAGGGGCAGCGACTAGTACCCCATTTTGCAGAGTGAGGAACCCAGGCTCTCAGAGGTCAGCCACCTGGGCCCTGGTCACAAGGCCCCAGGGGACTGAGCCAGGTCCCAGCTACACCCCCAGATGTAGCAGCAGCAGCGGGGATGGGGACTGGTTCGCTGAATTCCAGGTTGAGGGGTGTCCACCCCCTGGAGACGAGATGAGCCTGCTGAGATGGACATGGGGCTCTGCTAGATTGGGGTGGCCAGAGGAAGAGCCGCTGGGGAGGTAGGGGCTGGGCGGGGCGCCCCGGCCACCCCTCAGGGCAGCAGCATCTCTGTTAGAGGAGGAGGAGCCCACTGGCCACGGAGGGCAGGCCCTTGGCCCAGCATGGCCACCACCCATGGGCCTCCCTGGGACTCGCACCCCCTTTGGGGGTTGGGGGCCTCTGGGAGGGCCGAACCTCCCCTCCTGCAGCCATGGAAGCACCAGGCTGGGAGGATGTGAGGAGGGGGACTCACTGCTAGCTCGGTGAAAGCCAAAAACATCCCAATTTACGAAATTGCCCCAAGAGAACATTGTGGAGACTGCAGGGGCCGTGGCCCAGAGGACCTTAGAGTCCCTGCTGTAGGCTTGCCCATGTCCCCGGTGGTTTGCCACCTCTCTGCCTGCAGGGGTGGGTCAAACTGGGAAGAAGACTCAAGTGTGAAGACAGAGGATGCCTGTGGTCTGGTCTGAAATGAAAACATCGCGGAACTGGCTGTGCTGGTCTGGAGCCCTGGACGCACAGGCCACAGTCACGGCAGCCACCTCGGCGCGCAGGTGGGGAAGTCCAGGAGCTGCCGCCTCAGTGCGACGGGCCGGCCGCCCTCTCCTGCAGACTCTGGCTCCGTCGCTTTGTTACGGAAGACAGCTCAACATACAGTGAGGTGCGCAGATCCGAAGGGTACAATGTACAGAGTTATTGTTTCTGAGGGGTTATTACTTCTGATCATCTCCGTTCTCAGACAGCTTCAGTAAGGTGTGGTCAGCACGCAGTCAACCGCACGCATCACCAGGACAGCGGGTGCGCGTTCCTGTGAAGCCCCCACAGTGCCAGTAGTGAGAGCAGCAATCGCTCCGAAGGTGTCATCCCCCGCCCCCACCCCCACCCAGGTCACCGAGGACCTGCCCTCTCTCACTGGAGGCTGAACTGCAGGTGGAACTACCTGTAAGCGGAACCACACGTGCGCACTCTCTCCATCAGCTTCTTTCATGCAGCGGAAGCGCCGAACTCCATCCGAGTTTCTGCTTCAAGAGTTCACTCATTCCTTTGTGTTCTGACCTGCACCACTCCTTGGTGTAGGTGCCCCCCGCTGTCCACTCACTCTCCAGCTGGGGCCTAATTAGACAGGCTAGATCCCCAGGACAATACTGAATAGCAGTGGCAAGAGCACCCTCCCCTTGTTCCTGCCCTTGGGGGAATCTCCCCATCCTTCCCTGTCCAGCGAGACGGCTGTTGCTGTTGGGTTTCCACGGACCTTGGGGTCAGCGGCCAGGGCTGCCCAGGGCCCTCCTGCCGTCCTTTGCAGCCGTAAACGATGTCAGTGTTTGTTGGAACGGCGGCCGCACATCCTGAGCGCCGTGCGACAGCCATGGGCTCCGTGCTCATCTCATCGCAAGGCCACAGAAAAGGCCATAAGCCCAGGGAAAGGATGGCGCCCAAATCTGCGGGACGGAAAGCCCGTGCCTCCTGCAACTGCCTTCTGGCCGGGTGAGGGAGCAGGAGCCTGGGGGGAGGGGGGCGCCCTGGGAGAAGCCATGCTCTTGTTACCTGCCTGGCCTCCACACGACACTCCTGGACTGACCTGGGGACCTCCTGGGTCCCCAAGGGCCCATCTTGTGGAAGGGGAGGCCTTGTCCAGGGCCTTGAGGACCAAAGAGAGACACTGAGGGGCTGGCTGAGCTCCCAGGACCAGTATAAAGCTGAGTCCTGGACTTGGCCCTCCACCAGGAGCCCAGGCATGCAGGCGCCCCACCCTTCCCCTCCCCGAGGCCTGGGCAGCAGGCTGCCCCGGCTCACGGGACCTCCCCTTTACTTCGTAAGGTCTCCCCAGAGCTTCCTCTTCCAGGTGCACTTTGCTCCTGACTTCAGCTGGGCCCTCTGCATGGCCAGGTTATTCCTCAGGGTCCCCTCCAGTCATCACCCCTTAAAAGCATTTCTGAGAGGCCTGATCCCGCCCAGCTCTACCAGAGCTGTTCCGTGTCCCTGAAACAGACCTGCTTCCAGGCAAAGGGTGTGAGGGGGGGAGCGGGGCGGGGGGCAGGGTCTTCCCTGGGGCTGGGGCAGCTGAGATCCGCAGACTCGAGCCTCGAGCACCCTACTCTCTCTGCTCATCCCAGCAGCCCTTGCTGTCCTTCCCCACTATCGCCACCTAAACGTTCTGCTCTCTGCTGTTGGTGAGCGGAAAGGGCTCGAGGAATTAATTCAGACTAAAATGTCAGTGGTTACTCCAGCTCAATACACAGCTGCTCCCAGAAGGATGTGGCCTCTGAAAGGAAAAGCCCGAGGAGGGCAACAACAAAGGAACTGCTGATGGTGGGGTTTCAGGGAGAGGTTCCTGGGGGAGGGGAGGCTTTCTAACACTCTGCACATGCGTCGTGGGTCCCGCCCTCCAGGTGGGGACGAAATGCACTTCAGTCCTGCCGGGGCAGCCGGCTGGTCACTCTGTGGTGTGGTGGCCAGGTTTGATTGATTTAGCAAGGACAACCCGCATACCTGCAGGCCGCTGGTGGCAGGCAGAGATGCGGGCGAGATGAACGAGGCATGCGTGTACCCCCAGCCAGGGACCACGCCACCTCAGTGACAGATGTGCCTTATCCCTGCCAGAAACACACCAGTCAGAGCAGCAAAAAACGCCATTTTCATTCCCCTTCACCTTGTCGGCCAATAGTGAGAGGCTGAGTTACTAATAAAAAACGGGAAGAACAAAGCCTCGGGTCTGTCGTTGCTGTTTAAATCCATAGGGTGAGAGAGGGGGAAGCCGCATCTACCGGGTCCAGTTTGGAGCCGTCCCTTGGACGTGGGCTGTCTGTCAGGACTGAGGACGAGGCGGGAGGGAGCCCTGACAGCTACAGCAGCACTTCCATCCCTCCACTCTCTGGCGCAGGCTCGCCAGGATCCCGGCTGAGAGCTTACTGGGGCAGACGCAGGGGTCCGCTACCTGGCGCCAAAGCCCGAGGTGCGAAGGGGTTCAGCGCAGAGTGTAACAGCGCTGACGGAGACCTGGAGACGTCCTCACCCACCACCCACTCAGCCCCTCACCGCAGGTCCCTGGGCACGCACGTGTGGAGGACGTGCTTGCTGGGCCTCTGTGTCGGGTTGGCCTCACCCCTGATAGCCCCTCCTCATCCCGTGCGCTCGCCCAGGCCAGCCTCTCTAGGACCTACTCCCCATCCCCGGCCTCAACCCGTCACTTCAAGGCCTGGCACACTAACCACGTCTAAGTGTTGACAACCACAGGTGCTGGCTTCACCGGGGGCAGGTTCTCCGAGGGTGGCACAGCGCCCTAGGGGCCCGTCCGCGCCGGCACCAGGCCCTGGTGGGAGAGACTCTCAGAACCCCTGGGCAGGCGGTGAGTGGTTCCGGGTGGGGCCCTGCTGGGCTCTCCTCAGAGGCTGGCACAGCTGCGGGCAGGTTCGGAGTTGCAGCCGGGTGAGGGTGGCTCCTGTCTAGAAGAGGTGGAGGGGGCAACCCCAATGACGGATGGTGTGAGAATCCCCCTCCGCCCTAGGTGCCAATCTCTCCAACTGGGTGAGAAGTCAGGTGCTTCTCAGGGAGTGATGGGGCCCAGGCTCCAGGATGTGGGCTCCCCAGCAGAGCAAAGCTGCCAGAAAGGGCTGGCACTACCATGGACAGACCTGGGCAAGGAGACGAGGACTTGCCCCTTAGTCCAGGGGCTGCTCCAGTTGAAGCCATCTCAGCTGGTCTTCGCTCACCCGCATGCGCTCTGACTTCTGGCCACCCCACAACCAGGTGTCCTTCCCCAGCCTCCAGGACGTGGCCGGCCTGCCACGAGGCCCTCCTTGGCTGGGCCTCCATCTCTACTCCCAGTCTCCAAGGCCCCTGACTGGTCCCACCACACCAGGGTGCCCAGACAAGTGGCAAGTCCAGGAGGCTGTAGAATCAATCCAGGGATTAGCGTTGTCCTGGAGAGTCTGGGAGATGGAAGGTTCTGGAAGTTGCCACTTTAACTTGGAATCCTTCTGGCTGCTGGCCCATGCACAGACTCACTTCTGCTTCAAGGGTACAATTTTCGGAAACAGGTTGGCTGTTGGGGAATGGGAGAACCGTGTGCCTTGCTCAGCCCTGGAGATCCCACAGGCCCACAGGGACCATTGCTGGCTATGGCAGGGTCAGGGGTCAGGAGTCAGACTGCTCCCAGGGACCAGAAGGCTTGCCTGGGGTGGCGCCTCTCCTGCCCCGACTTTGGGGCAGGAATAAAGGGGACAGGCCGGTCCTGCACATTCTGCCCACGTTCTCTCTGAGTCTCGCCTCTGAGGGGCTGCCCCACAGCCAGTTCCGGCCCGGGTGCCACGCCATGTCTCCTTCCGAGCTCCTGGGCCAGCCGTGGGGCCAGACACCACTTGTTAGAAGTTAGCACCTGCCACTGGGTCTGGGCTCAGGTTCGGGAGCCCACAGCAATCTGAAGTCCTTCCACCGAAGGCAGGTGTCCCCGAGCAGGGCAGGGACGCAGGCATGCTGGGTGACCGAGGCATGGACCCCACTGCTCTGGGTAGGCCGGTGGCCCTGGCATTGAGGCAGGGTCCCTTTGTTGGGTATGGCTCCCCTTCCCTGAAAAATGTAACTGCCTTCAACATCCTGGCCAGTGGACTCTGGGGAAGCTAGTATTAAGTGGAATTAATGAAATATTAAACAAAGCAAGAATAACTTACAATACGTTATAGAAATGCCGCCAGAGCCTTGGTCCCTGCCTGGCCTGGTTCTCAGTGCCACATCTGCCACCCTCGTCCCCTGAGGGAGATTCCAGACCTTTGTCACTCCTGGGGGAGGCCTCCCTTGGGAGGGGCTGTTTAAATACATGGCAGGTGAGAACGTAAACTGTAAAGATTCCAAATGTACCCCAGGAACAAGCATATAAAAGGTGACCGGAATCAGGTGGCCTGGCCCCACACCCAGCTGACTTGCCACAGTCTCCGCAGCCCTGTGTCTCACTGACCACTGACCACAGGCGCCCTGCTGCCTCCCCTGCGTCCTTGGCTGGTGGGTGCCTCTCTCTCAGGGCCCGTCCTGGCTCTCACGGAGCCTTTGCACAGGTGTGCCCCTCCTCACCAGGTGGCTGCTCATCCTTCCGTGTCACAGAGCTGGTGGCACCTCTTGGGGCAGCCGGGCATTGGATCACCTTCTCACCCTCTTTGCCCGGCACATGGGAATGGAAGGGGTGAAGGTCTAGGAGGAAGCCGGCACGCTGACCGTATTCGGGGGGCTCCCCCCAACTGCGTATGAGCTGCCTTTGCTGGGTTCCGGGGAGCCTGGCCCTCTCGGGGTGTTGCTGAACTGCTAGAGTGGGGTGAGGCTGGGACCCGGGGGGCGGGGCAGCAGCACTGACCTTCCAGGGGCCTGTCTGCGATGAAGGGCGTGTGAGTGAGTCTGTGAGGAAAGAAGAGCTGCCTGACGCCTGCCTCTGGTCACCCGCTCTCCCACAGCCCCTTCAAAGTTTTCCAGAAGCAGCCAGCTGGGGCTCATGTGCCCCGTTTCCTTACCCAGGTCAGCCTGAGTTGCCCCCCACTCCTGAGAATATTCTTGTAGGGACATTCAGTGGCTCAAGCAGGAGGGGCTATGCCCCAGGTTCAAAGCTGAGACACAGCTGCCCCCTCAGAGGAGGTCCTGCCCACCCCCCCTAGGAGGCTGCCCGCCCCCGTCGGGCCAGCAGTGACGCCTCAGCCCAAGCCAGCACTGCTGCAAGGTGGGCGCCCAGTGGCCTAGCGTCCCTGAGGCCCCCGAGGTGATGTGAGCACCCCAAAGGCTTCAGACCCTGTTCCCCCTGGGCCCACCCCATCCCAGGCAGCAGCCCTCTCAAGGCCTGCCCAGCTCCGGCCCCCACAGGGGTCTGGGGCCCACTGTGGTCACCACCACATCCCAGCTTTGCTGACATCCGACTCATACACCACGCAATTCACCCCTGAGGGTGTAGAAGTGATTTGCACAATATTCATAAGGTTGAGCCATCACCTCCCTTCTGGAACATTTTCATCGCCCCAAAAGGATACTCCATCTCCCTTCCCCACTCTCCCCACCTCATGGCCATCTGTCTACTTTCTGTCTCTGTGGGTCTGCCTATGCTGGACATTGGACGTTTCTGGAAACTCACAGTGTGTGACCTTTCATGTCTGGATTCCTCCACTGAGGATCACGGTTCCCAGGTTCATCCGTGTTATACGGGGTGTCAGTGCCCACTCCTGTTTACGGCTGCGTGCCATCCCACTGCACGGGTGGGTGTGTGCTGGGTCCTTGGATGCTGCCACCTTCGGGCTGTTGTGCATCGTGCTTCTGCGACCCTCTGTGCATGGGGTCTGTGTGGGCAGTTTCCCTTCCTCTTGGGCACCGCCTAAGGGGCAGAACTGCTGGTGGTATGGTAACTCTGTGCTTAACCGTTGGAGAGGAACGGCCGGTTCAGTACCCCTTTTCCCTGGATGCAAGTTTCATTTTCCAGAGGAGGAAATTTAAGGCTCATCTCTCAGAGTCAGGAAGGGGTGAGGTTGCAGAGCCCTAAGCCTCTCTCCCCATGGCCTCTGGTGACATGGGCCACACACCCCAGGCTCTGCACCCATGGCAATCTTAAAGATTGCCTTCTTGGCACTCTGTAGGGGCGCAAGGCAAGGAGCAGAAATTGAAGAGCAATTCCAAGTTCTCTTCCCATGCAGCCCCTTTCCCACTGAACCATTACCCCAGTGGCCTGAGCTGGCATGTCCTTCACCCTGACCCCCACAAACAGAGGTGGCCCAGGTACGGGGCCAGGTACTGGGGAAATGTTCCCCATCCCTTGGATTGGCCTGTGTGCTCCTCCGTAGCATGTGAAAGCCCTAGTCAGCCCTGGGCCAGCCCTGGGCCCAGAGGAGCCCTGCGCCCCACCCTCGCTGCACCTCCCAGGGTTCAGTTTATTAAATACCAGCGAAGGTGAGAGAGAGGGCCAGAAAAGGCAGGTTCCGCGTAAAAGTGCTGATGATGTCTAGCTACCACCAGAAGATGGTATTTTTAACCCGTCTGCAATAACGTGAATGATTCTGCACTCCCTACGCTTACAGGTTTAATCATCTAATACTGCAACTTTTAAAAATGACGGTTGCTGAGTTAAGACCCTAGAGAAATCTTAAATGCCACAAGCTACTTGAGTCTCCAGGGAAAGGCCAAGCTCCGCCTCTGCGAGTTGGGGGACTGGGGTGCCTGCCAGCCAGCCGGTAGTCACCAGGACCCCACCCTCATGGGGGTGACCCCACCCCCATCCCAGCACAGCTTAGGGGATTTCAGCTCCCAAGATTCCTTATAATGTAAGCACAAGTCCCTCCAGCCGCCCAGGCAGCAGGAATTTGTTGAAAACCTACTGTACGCCAGGCACCAAACAAAGGAGAACCGCCTGCTCCCACACTCTAGGATCTTGTGGCCCAAAGCCCCATGGAGTCTGTGAACTTGCAGAATGAAGGTCTAGAGCTCAGGGGGCAAACACAAGGCCCATGGGCCAAACCCGGCCCTCCACCCCGTTTTGTCCGGCCCAGCACCTTGTTTCTATCCAGCGGCAGCACCGAGCTCCTTGCCCCTAGTTAAGGAGCAATTACATTTACACAGTCCTAAAATCACATTCAGCCCTTTGAAGGCAACCGCAAGGCTGATGTGGGCCCCAGGGGAAAATGAGTTTGACAGCCCTGCTCTAGAAAGTTCTGTGCTTCCAAGCGACCTTCAACACTTTTTCCTGCTTTTGGAGTCTGGGGACTCAAAGAGGCCCTGCTGAGGCCATACCCCACAGCTCCACTCCTGCCCTCCCCACATGACCCGAGGGGACCCAAGCTAGGGGCCTGGGGCTGGGACTGAACCCTCTGAGCCTCTGGTGGGAGAGGCAGGTGGTGAGGGCCAGTTGCAGATGTTGGCCACGGAAGCATACATGCTCAGGTGGCTTCCCACCCAGGTTAATGCCCCCCTCCCCTCCGTACCTGCTACTTCAAAGTACACTGACTCCCAGGCCAGTACCCACCCCTACAGGGGGTGTTGGCTTGTGCTGTGCATCTCCCAGAGGTTGCCTGCAGAGGGCGCCTTTTCTCACAGCCCCTCATAGACCTACCCCACCTCACCTCCTGCTGCCAGATCAAATTTAATTTTAATATTTAATATTTTAATTTACTATTTAAACTCACTTAAATTTGAATTTCAGATATAAACAATATTTTCAGTATAAGTATGTCCAAAATATTGCATGGGATATACTAAAAATTATTCGTTGTTTGTCTGAAATTCGAAGTTCACCAGCAACCTGCACTTTGATCTGCTAAGTCACGTGGTCCCACCCTGAAGCTTCTGTGAGTAGAATGGGTCGGGCCCATCCTGCAGCCAGAAACTGGAGGGATGCCTGAGGCCTGGGCACTGTCCCCTCCTTGTCCCTGGTCTAAAACCACACTGTATGGACCTAGGAGGCAGAGGAGCTGTGGGCAGGCGGGGGCGGGATGGGGGCAGTGGAGTGGCTCGTCTGGGCCATGAGCAGGGACAGCGTGAAAGAGCAGCCAGGACACCGAAGCCTAAGAAAATCACCATGCGTTATACCACCGGTGTCGACAGGTACCGTGAGATTAAAAGAAGACTTCAGAAAGGCCCCTCCTCTTGCTGTTGCTTTGTCCTGGGCACTGGTGGAAGACTCTCAGCAGGGGCGCCCCCGTCCAGCATGGCTGTCTGGGCTGGGCAGCCTGAAATCTTGGATGGCCCTTGAGCTTGGGTGACGCCAGACAGGCGAGGGACTGAGAATGAGGCGCCTGTCACGGGAGGCATCTCAGGGACCTGGGGCTGGTGTGTTGGGTGGCCCGGCTGCCCGCGCTGGCGGCTGCTCGATGCGGAGCTGGCCCAGTGGGCCTCCAATCCCGTGAATGCCGATGGTGGTCCCTCTGGGTCCACTTTCCAGACAATAGACGCTGGGCTGGCTCCTGGGTGACCGTCAGCCTGTCCAGCAGGTGGGAGGTGCTCTCAGAGGAGCTGGTGGGAGGCAGAGACGGATCGGGTACCTGTAGCAGGCCCCAGCCTCCTCCCTTGAGGCATGAGCCCCCGAGGGGTGTGAGGGTCCAGGTCCACAGAGTGTCACTGGGGGTAATCCTGGCTACGCCCCCAGTCCTGCCCAAGGCCGCTGCATGGCATCGTTGTTAGGACTACAGCTCAAGGTGCCCACCTGCGGGGCGGCCTGTGCCTCACCTTTTCCAGCCTTGGTTCCTTCAGGTCACTGTTCTCACCACTGCACGTTCACCGAGCACTTCCTGTCCATCCGCCTGGGACAGGTATGTGCCAAGCTTCACAGGCACATAAAACACGTGGCCCGAAAACAGCAGGGCCAACCGGCAGGAAGGTGAGTGCGGAGGGGAGAGAACCAGCTGGAGGGGTGTTGCTTTGGGCGCTGCCGGCAGGAGGAAGGTGGCTGCATGCGGGCCTGGTGGAAGCATCCCTGGGGAGGCATGGCATGGTCAATGCCGGTGGCCTGGAGAGGCCGCTTGGCTGGTGGGACTGTGGTCTGAAGGGCACAGGGGGCGGGGGGGTGGAGGTGGTTCTTGGAGCCGGTTCCCACTGGATCAAGGAGGCCTGACTCAGTGCCCAGAACCAGTGGGGGCTTTAGGAAGGAAGAAGGTGTGTGGAGGGGTGTGGGACAGCTGGAGACAGAAGGAGGAGGCCATGTAAGGAGCAGGAAAAGGAACCAATGTGGAGCTAGAGGCCCACTTTTCCAGTCAGAGGGTGGATGGGGTGCCCTGGACACAGAGCACTGTGGCAGGTAAGGGCAGGTGAGGGACCCTTCAGGACCCTGAGCTTGGGCAGGTACCCAAAGGCCCTGGCAGAGGTGACCGTGTGGCCCACTGCCCCACCACCCAGCCAGCTGAGGCGAAGGGGTCCCCCGAGGTGGCCTGAACCCGGTGACCAGAGCTACATGCCCTAGGGGTCTGAGTCCTTGTCCTGGGACAAGTCTTAGTGCCGCCCCCTACTGGCTGAGTGAATGGGGTATTTGCCCCCACCCCCACTAGATCTTAGGCAAGGAAAAGTTTTGCCCTCAAAACAAAAAAGAGAAGATAGCAAAAAACAGAACCAAGTTTTATAGAGGATTGTAGGATTAAAAAAATACATCTGAACACTCTGTACAGTTTAATCAAACATTTTTAATGCCAATTTCCAATCGTCCTGTGCTTCATCTCTCTCTGACATTCCTTTCTAGCGACATGAATGTATCGCAGTTTCGTTGTTTTTATGCCATTTTCTCATCTCGTATCACTTTATGATCTGCTTTTCATTTCCCTTCTCCAGGGCGAGGCCATCCACCACTTCTGGGCGGTCCCCCCTGCAGCTGAATGAGCTCAGGCCTCGGCTGCAGCAGAATGAGCCCAGCGGAGGCCCCGCACAGCATGCCAGAGCCCGCTCCGGGGTGGGGGTCGGCCCCATTGCAGCATCTTCCCAAGGGATGCAGAGCCCTGCAAAAATAATTCGGGCATGTTCTCAGCTCAGTCAGATGAAGTGGAGGCTGGTGGGAAAAGGCTTCCTCCTGAGACCTGGAGGTGGAAAAGGCCCCTCCAGGTGACTGCACACACGGCTCTTCGGTTCCTCGCGTCTGTGAACGGACCACGCGACGCCTGAAGGCTATAGGCCTTGTCAGGTTACAGATGCTGTCTTTAAAAAATAAAGTCTATTTTAAAAATCCATGGCCTTGTCTCTGGAGGGACAGCTGGAGGACAGAGTATGACAGAGGAGGGTGACAGTCTTTCACATTTAGAATGGCCCTGTCCTTATTCCCTGCAGCTTCGTCCCTGTGCCCCAGGGCCCTTTGGGAAGCCCTACTCTCTCCACCCCACTTACTGGCCTGGCCACCTCATGGGTCCCTGGGCTCTCTCTGGGTCTTCCCACTCCTCAGCTCTCTCCTGCCTGCCACAGAGCCTTTCTTTGCACAGGCGCTCTCTCTCCTGGGAGAACCCCTGCACCTCTTTTAGGGGCTCTCTTGTCCCCAAGTAAGTCCCCTACCCCTGTCTATCTTGGCTCTCTCTGTGACACTTTGCTTGTTTCCTGCCTCTAGCCAAGGACTTGTGTGTGGCTGCCTCGCTGCTGGAATGAAGCTGCAAGGAGCAAGGATGAGCCTGGGCTGGTCGCAGCTGCTGTAACCCCAGTTCTACCCAGGGCTTGGCACACTGTCCACCTCCCGGTAATTTTCGTCTAACAAAACACTAACCAATGTTGAGTCTCATCTGAACAGCAGTCAGTGTGAAGAAGGACCGGGGCCCAATAAGCACCCTGCTAGAGCTTTTGTGTGTGCCCCACCTTGGCAAGCTTCCCTGCAGGGCTGCCCCCCCCCATAGGCCTTGGGCTCTACCCAGGTCCCTCCCCTTGGTGGCAAAGGCCCTAATTGCTCTTTGAAGACCTTAATTACCAGCCATGACCCTCCACCACTAAGTAGTAGCATTAAAGTAGAGTAAATGTTTTCCTTTTCTTGAGAAGTTCACATACACAAGTGGAGGTGCCGCCGAGCAGTGAGCGGCCTGTGCAGCGCTCTGCCTGGGACCTGCACCCAAGCTGCCATATGGTCTTGCAGCTCTAGTACCTTCCTCACCCGTGGGGCCACTGTGCCCTTTCCAGGACCCAGGGAGCGAGAAACAGGGCAAATCTACCAACTGGGGCCTTCCCTGCCCCCTGAAGAGCAAGTCCATCGAATCATGGCTTTACTCTCTGCAGTGCCGCTCTGAAGGTAAAGAAGCTCAAGCTGGCAGTGACTTCTTCAGAGCCTTTCAGGTTGGAGGTCTCCGGTGGGCCCTTTCCCCCTGCCCATCCCAGAGTCTGGTGAGGACAAAGCCCCTGGAGCCAGCACGTGATGACCAGACATCCATCTCTTTGTCCATAAGAGGTGGGGTCTCTCTCCTCCACCCTGAAGGTGGGCTAAGGAGAGAGAGGACCCCCTGGCCTGGCTGGGTGTGGGGAAATCATGCACCCAGCTGCGTGGTTCCACTGTGAAGGTAAACTGATGGTCCTGGGGGAAGTGAATAGCTCAGAGCCTCAGGGGGTGAGGGGCCCAGTGGGGGCACTGGGGTGAGGAGGAGTCAGGGGCCAGGCTCCACCTCTCCTCTGCTGATACCTTAAGAGGCAGTGACACTGTCCTTGGGACATGCCTTGCTATCCCCAGTGTCTGAAAGGGGTGGCTCTCAGGGTGGGTGTCTGTGGGCCTGGTGGTCTGGTCCAGGTCATGGTCGAGACCCTGCCACGGGCCAGACCCCGAGGTGCCGGCTGCTCCCGAGGGCAGTGGGCCCCACAAAGACTCCTCCATGGAGGGACCCTTGGAGCACAGGAGTTTTGATGATCTGTCCCTCGTTGTGCTTAGTGTGAGAGTGGGGGGCTGCTGGAGGGTCTGGTCTCTTTGGCAGGGTCCCACAGGGTCGCACGAGGGGCTGGGCACCAGACAAGTTCACAAAATCTGCCGCGCGCGTGTAATTGTAAGAGCGTGTGTGTGGTGGGGGAGGTGCGGATGCAGGAGCACCCAGAATCCCACCCACGGATACAGCAGCACATCACACACGCACGGTCACACCCGGGACACACACACACGGAGGGGGAGGGGCTCGCAGCCCTTGGTCACCGCCAAAGCGCGCCGCCCGCGCCCGCCCAGGCCCGCCCCCTGCAGACCCCAGTCCCCGTTGTAGTGGGGGCAGGGGAGGCTCGTCTCGGCAGGAGGGGGAGGGGAAAGCTCGCCTCCGCGACTCGGGCCGCCCCCGCAATTGGGGGCGGGGAGGACGTTGGCGCCGCTCCCCCGCCCCCCTTCCAAACCTCTCCGCGAGCGCCCCCTGGCGCCCCGTTAGCCGGGGAGAGAGAGGGGGCGCGGTGAAGGGGCGAGTAGGGTCCACCTCCAACCTCCCAGACCTTGGAGAGGCGGGTCGTCCTCCGCGATGGAAAAGGGATCGCTCCGGCGAGCACCTCAGGGCGGGAGCGGCCCTTCCCTGAGGCGCCCCTAGACTTCCCTGGGAGGAGGGGGTGCCCCCAGTCCGCGCTCGCCCCTGCCCTCCCGGCCCCGCCCCCCGCGCTGGCCCCGCCCCTCCCGGCCCCCTCTCCACGACTCACTCCGAAGTTTCCTGCGCCGCGCGCGGACACGCTCTGGGCTCGCTCATTCGCTCGCTCGCCGCCGCCGCCGCCTCCGGTCCGCACCCCTCCACCCGAGCCCCCGACCCGCGCCCATCCGCCTTGTGGTCCCCTCCGCTCCCGGGCCACCATCGTCGCCTGGTTAGCCAGAGCCGTAGCGGGAGCAGGCGCCGCCTCAGCCGGGAGGTTGCGGGCCGGGGGCGAGGGGGCAGCGGTGCTCCAGTCGGGGCCGAGCGCCGTGCCGGGTCCGCGGTGACTGCGCCGCCCGGGCAATGCCCGCGGGGACACCGCCGGCCGCCGGAGTGAGGTGAGACGCGGCGAGGACGCGCACCCCACTGCGCGCCGGGACCCTTTCAACTTGAGCGCAGCGGGCGAGGAGCCCCTCAAGTACCCGCCCGGGCCCCGTTGGTGGGGGAGGGGCCGCCCAGCCCTCGCCGGAGGGAGGGGGCGGGCGGGGGGCGCATTTGTCTCTAATAAGAAAAGACAAAGACATCCCGGCGGCCGCGGCTGTTCCCGCAGCTCTGCTCCGCCAGAGGCGGGCGAGGCTGTCATTCCTGGGGCCCGGTCACCGCCTGTCCCCCACAGGTGCTGCCCTCCACTACCATGATCGAGGGCGTGCTGGCGGCGGATGAGATCCCAGTGCCCCAGGGCGCGCCGGCCCCCGGCCCTGCGGCAGCAGCAGGGGCGCCCCCGGCGAGCCCTGGGGTGCCGGGGCGCGAGGTGGATCGGGGGTCCGGGCTCAGCGCGTCGACCCCCGAGAGTCCGGCTGTTGAGCGCAACGCGGAGCTGGGCGCCGACGAGGAGCAGCCCGTCCCGTACCCGGCGCTGGCGGCCACTGTCTTCTTCTGCCTTGGGCAGACCACGCGGCCGCGCAGCTGGTGTCTCCGGCTGGTCTGTAACCCATATCCTTCTCTGGCTGTTGGGTTTCGGGGATCCGGGGTGCGGGACTCTCTCCGCGTGCGCCCCCGCGCGCTCAGATTTGTTGTACCCGGCTCGGGCTGGGCGTGCGGGGGACGCAGGACGCTGTCATCGCGCCCCTCCAAAAGAGGTGGCTTGGGCCGCTCTTTGGGGGACAGTAGGGTGTCTGTCTGTACCCGAATGGGGTGTGACCGGTCCAGAGCCACTCGAGACGGCAGAGTGAAAGAGTAGCGGCGAGGCTACCGCGGGCTTGGAGGGGAGAGGGGTCGTCCGGGAGGGAAGGTCAGAACTCCCTGCACACCCGTGAGTTGGGGTCAGAAGAATTCTTCCTAGGCTTACAGAATGTCTGCCTTGAGGTAGGACCCTCACTGGGGAGAAGCCTGGAAGGAGCTAGAGTAAGGGGAGCAAAGTTTTCAACCTGTGCCTTGCGCTTTCGAGCGCTGCGGGAGACCCGTGGGGGCCGGCAAGCGATGCGCATTCTCTGGTCCTTTTCCATGGAGAGAGGCGGTGACGTTGATTGTGAACTCGCCTTTCCAGGCTGAACCTAGTGCTGGGGCCGATTTAAGTCATGCGCAGCTGGGGGTGAGGGTTGGGGGCAGGGAGGCAGCTGGCACCGCACCCTGTAGTCCCTTCTCCCCATGCTTTCTGTAGCTGGAGAGAAAGGGACCACCCGTTCTGTTTCTGGCCAGAACGGCACAGACTTTCAGAGAAGGTTCCAGAGCAGAACTGAGTCCTGCCAGGGGCATTTGTGGGATGCGGGCAGCAGGTCTGCTGCCCCCCAGTAGGTTGCTTTGGGGGACTGTCAGCTTTGGTTCACCTGTCCCTGGCTGTTTCTCACTTTTAGCTTATCCTCGGAGCTGACTGCCAGGTGGCCAGGCTATGGGTGTGGAGCCTTCCTGCCCCTGGATCTGGCAGGATTGGGCGTCCTAGACAGGCTGTTGGGCTGGAGGGGGCAGCTGAGGAGAGGAGGTTGACAAGCGGGACCCTGGACATAAACTTTGCCTGTCAGAGTTGAGAAGGCAGACAAAGGCGAAATGAGTAATGTGTGTATATATTTTTCGTACCTTGTGTGTTTAACTGTGTAAATATTAAATACAAAAGAGGATTTGTACCCAAAAAAGAAGGAATAAAACCCATGTTTCTCTTTTCTCAAGTCCAAACATCAGCTGAGGCAGAACCACTCTCTGGTTGTAAAGGAGGTGGTCCAGGGTGGTGGGCCTTGGCCATGGCCAGAGGGCCCTCCCCGCGCGTGGAAGCAGGCTTCGGAGCCTGCCTTTGTCCTTGCAGCCATGGGCGGGCGTCCGAGGGCTTGGGCCTCTGAGCAGTAACCCACCTAACCTTGCAGGGCACTGTAGGTGTGATTTCTCTCCAGAATCCAGCCTGGACTTGGCCAGACCTCTTTGTTTTGGCAGGAAGGTGGCCTGGCTGGGTGTGGTGCTGGGCCATGTTAGGGGTGCCTAAAGGCCTTAGGACACAGAGGGGACAGGAGGCCGGCCCTCCTTGCGTGCCAGTCATTTCCGAGCAGAGGCCAGATAGGGAGAGAGCCCAGCAGGGCCTGCGCTGTCTCTCTCCTGACAGCCCCTGGGTCTGGCCGCTCTGTCACTTCGCAGCCACGGGAGTCTTCGAGCCTGACCCTGGTGTTCTGGACGTTTCCAGGCTGGACTGTGTCTCTGAGGATGTCTTAGGGGGTTGTTTGTGTTACTCAGTGGAGGGGAAGTAGAGGGGTGCCTTGTGCAGGTGAGGTGAGGCCCAGAGGGGTGGGGGTGGGGCTGGCAAGACCATGTGGGGTGTTCTTGGCCTCTTTTGTGACCTGAGGAGGAAGATGCCCTGTGGCCCCAGAGCAGGAAGGTTGCTGAGGACGGTCACCCAGGGATGAGAGCGATCCCCTCTGACTGGCAGGGGGTTGCGGACTACATAGTTTTACCCCAGGTCCTGTGGAAACCCCACACCTGCCTATTAGAATGGGCTTGTCAGGGGCCCCACCCACGCGAGGACGGCTGCTGACCTCCAGCACATACCAGCCCCTGGCTTGGAGTGTGTGCTGGCCGCAGGGAGAACCTAAATTAAGCTGGAGTGCCTGGACAGGTGGGGATCAGCTCCCTCAGGGAAGCCCGTGGGGCCTCGGCACAGGCTTCAGATTCCTGGGAGTGTTTGGGGGGGGGGGTGCCCTTGTGTGAAGCAGGGGGCGTGGGGGCCGTCTGTGTGGCTGGGTTTTCCAGGGACTGTGGAGTGTCCTGTAGCTGCAAGGTGTTTCCAGGTCTCACTCTCCCTCCCCGCAGGTAGCTGCCTTGTTAGGGCCCTCACTGCCCTTCCCTAGAGCTGCCCCTGCTGCAGAGGGTGAACTCAGATGGGGAAACGGGATAAAGGGGTTTGCTCTGGGAACCTACACTGCATAGAACAACTCCTCACTCCCTGCAGCCTGGCAGTCCCAGCTGACGTCCTCCTAGCCGGGGTGCCATGCGCAGTTGGAATGCAGGAAGGGGCCTTCCTTAAGTCCTGAACCTTTCCGAGTCCCCCTGAGTGGGTGGCCCCCCCCTCCTGCACACAGGAACACTTGTGGTCTGTCTTTGCCTTCAGGGAAACTCCAGTCCAAGGCCAAGGAGCCTCCAAGGATGGTCCGTATCTTGATGGACTGACTTTGCTGTTTGAAAATACGATCGTGCTGGAAGTTTCGGGGCGAGTGCTCTTTCTCCTACACGGGTTTATTTATAGTGGAAGGTGGGTGGGATCTGTGTTGTGTAGCCTGTGTGGCTGGGTTATGTTTTGCCCGGGCTCCCCAGGGTTCCTGACTGCTGCTTGCCTGTGTCACAGCTGCTGTGTCTCGGCACCCAGGCTGAGCCCGGCCCTCCAGGGATGCTGGCAGCAGGGAGTGGGGCCCGCTGCAGCCCGGCCTGGGTGTTTAGGGACTAGGAGGTGGCGGAGGGGTGCTTGGGGGCTCCGGGACACCCGGTGGGGGTGGGGGTGGGGGGGGACTCTGATGAGGGGTGTGGAGGCTTCTGTGAACACCCTGTCACCGATTGCAAGGCACCTTCACTCAGCGGGCGTCTCCCGGCCTGAGCTCTGTGCGGGCCCCCACGTTGGGCCCACCGTGGGTCTGCCCGACGGGCACGCACCAGGGCTCTCAGCTCCCGCTGTGTGCCCAGCGTACCCCGCTGTTGGCGGCTCTGCAGTAGAGTGAGGCTGGCTCCGTCTCGGTGAGGACACTTAGGAGAATAGGGTGGGCTAGATGGAGGTTTTGGGGGCTGGGAGCCAGGGAGACCCCACCACAAGGACCTGTGGTCGGGAAGACCTGGGGGTGGACATGGAGCGGGAGTGTCCCAGGCAGAGGTGGGGGGCAGGTGTAATGTGTCCCTGCAGTTGGGGATGGGGTGTGTGCTATGAGGTGAAGGTGAGGGGCGAAGTGGGCTGTGGTCAGAGAGGCCGGGAAAGGCCTGTGAGCATGATGGGTGGGTGATGGGCCAGCCTTGGGGTCAGGAAGTAGGTCTGCCTCCAGCTGGGTTTGGGGCTGGCTCCTCAAGGAGGGAGCAGTGTTGGGACCAGGCTCAGGGAGGAATGGAGGGGTGGGCACGGAAGGGCAGGTGGCAGGCACCGAAGGAGCAGAGGCGGGGCAGTGGGAAGATGCTGGTGCTCTCCTTACCCCGACACCTCTGAGGTCCCAGGTGGGGACAAAGCTGTTGCCCGTCCTTCAAAGGATGCCCTTGGATTTGGGGGGCTTCATATTTGGACCACCCAAACTGTGCCCTGATCCAGGGGGGCCGTGGGTGCCCTCCCTTGAACAGCGGAGTGCTCAGAGGTGGTCCAGGTTGCCCTTCACAGTGAAGGGGGTAAGGCACCCCGCTCCCCCAAGCTGCTGGCCAGACTCCCTGTTCCTGGGTCAGGATGTGAGGGAATGCGGGGGATGGGCCAGCCTGTCTAATGTTCTAGGGATGAATCCAGGTAGCAGCTCTGCATCCAAGGTCAGGCAGGAGATATGTCACCTCTATTCACCTGGTGTCACACGTGTTCCCTCTGCCCTGCCCCTCAGAGCCCGCCCAGGAAGTGGGGGTAAGTGGGGGTGGCATCCCTTGAAGCTGAGTGAGGAATGTTCTTTTTCTTTCTCCTTCTTGCAAGTAGGTATTTAACTCAGGGGCACTAAAAAACAATCACTCTCGCCTCGTCCCAGTGGTTAATTTTGACGCAGCTGGCAACAACTGTAAGTCACGTGGCTCTCAGTTGGATTTTCAGGCAGAGTTAAACGTGGGCACCCGTCCTGGACAAACACGAGGAGGGAAGTAAGTCTGTCGGCTCACAGCCTGACGTAGGGCCTGGGTGCCCAGTCAGCGGCGGGGAAGGAAGCAGCCTGGGCTTACGAGCTGGCAGCAGGTTCAGCACGGTCCCCAGGGGCAGAGCACTTTGCTTGTCACGGATGACAGATGGGGGTCTGTCTGCTTCGGTGCCTTCGCAAAGCGAGTAGCAGCACGTGGTTTCCCTCTGAAGGGGCCCCGCGGAGCACACACGCGCCTTCCAAGGGAGGCAGGGGTGTGCCACCTCGCATGGCCCTGCAGGCCGGCGGGCTAGTAGACACGGGTTCCTGCCTCTAGGCCACTTGTCCCTGCCCTCTGCTGCGGCGAGGAGTGCGGAGCGTGTTGGTGGTGCTGTCAGCCTGGAGTTGTGACTAGTAAGGACAGTTGACGAGTGTGCTAAATTAGAGCTCGGGGTGGCTTTGCCGCCCCCTCTAGCTCCCCCAGATTGGGGGGAGCAGAGAGCCTCGCCCTGTGAGCAGCTGCCTCTCTTTGCCCCAGTACCTTTCTTGGTCATGGGAGGATTTCCTGGGCACCGGAGCAACCCCTTCTTACATGTGATGCAAACAAGGGGCAAGGTCATGTCCCAGAGCAGCCCCCGACCCTGGCCTCAACCACAGTTTCTCTTTGCAAAGTTGGAAGTAGGGCCGGCAAGGAAGGGAACCTGGAAACCACCCCCTTAGGCTCCCAAAAGTTAGGGATGGCCCAGGGTGAGACCAGGTGTGTGTGTGTGTGTGTGTGTGTGTGTGTGTGTGTGTGTGTGTGTCCCCCGCACCGGGGTCTGGTGTAAGAGAAGGAGCTGATGGGGATGAAAGCCCCAGCAGGGGCCTTGAGGCTAGGAGAGTGAGGGCATGCAGGGCTGGCTAGCAGTGCAGGAGGGGCTGGGAGCCCCCTGACCTGTTCGGGGTCGGGGTGGGACACACCATAGGCGTCTTCCTAGGTGGGCACAGCCTCCTGCCCCCACCTGGAGCCGGGCAAAGCCTGGCCCTGGCACCCTTGCAGATGTGCTTGGCAAGCTGCTGCAGGCCTGCTTGGTCACGATGTCCTCTTTCTGTTCTGGGCTCTGCTATTGGCCCCGCCCCCAGCCAGCCCCCAGGTGAGGTCAGGGTGCTGGCACGCAGGGTGGGGACCGCGCCTGGGGAGGGGAGGGAGATGGGCTCAGTGCCCCTTTTCTAGGCTGCAGTGGCTTCCAGCTGGGAGCCCCAGCCTCTCCCCCTCCTACCTTTGTTCTAGTCCCTTTTTTCCTCCCTTTCCCCTGCCCTTCTGCACCTGGCAGGAGGTGGCAGTCCCTCGGACCCTCACTGCTTAGAGCACTGTGGTAGGGACACCCTTACAGCTCTTCAGGACATGTGGCCTAAAGTCGGTGGCTTCAGAAGTCAGTGACACCCCCTTCTGGGAGGCCAGGTGTGCAGCCTCCTGGGATTCCTGGGATCTCCCTGGTCACAGCAGGAGGGGCTGTCAGCTGCCTCCTGTAGCCTAGGTGGTTTCTCCCTCACATCACCTCTGACCATCCTCCTCCGTCACTGACAGGGTGGGATTTACCCTGCTGTGGCTGCTGAAGGGCCCAGTCCAGTCCCTGGCCTGCTGGCGAGAGGGCCGTGCAGGGGAGGTGCTGGGGCCCCCCAGCCCTAGCTCGCACAGAGGGTGCGAAGCATTAACCAAGGGAAGGAGTGGCTGGGGGGGGGGGAGTTTTCTAGACGGTGGCAGATTCTTTGGACAGAATTTGTGTCCCTGAGGTTCCCTCCTGCTCCGGGCCCTGTTGGGGTGTCAGGCTGGGGCCCTACTGCCAAGGTCAACACCCCCAAGCCACAGGGCCTTTGTGGAGTAGGTCATGTGCAGGGCCTTGGTTTTTTGAACTGAACAGACCTGTGCCCCGCAAGACCTTTAGTTGTGGTGGCCTGTGGGCAGCTGGGGTACCAGGCACGTGCCCCCATGCCCACTTGCTCCCCTGGTTGGAGCAGTGCCACAGGGTGTCACTCAGGGGGAGATCGGTGGCTGGGACCATCTGCTGGACCGAGGGCTAGGCACCCACATGCCCCCTGGAAGGATGCCCAGGGAACAGCTTTCTCAGCCTCTTCCAGCTACCGACAAGCTTCCCCAATGGCATGTGGGGAATGGGGAGTGTCCGTAGGAGTGGGCCCTCATGTTTTCAGGTGTGTGCACGGGATGGGGTGTTCCTGGCTCCAGGCCTGACGCTGAGTCCTGGGCCACCCACTTGTTGCCCTTGGGGGACTTTTGAACCCCTTCTGCCTCCAAGATACCCTAGGAGGTCTGAGGCTAGCCGTGTCCTGGCTTCCCCATCCTTTGGCTGGTGCCGAGGAGCTGACAGAGGGGCAGAGAGAAACAGCAGCACAGGGGGCAGTGTTGGAGGTTGGCAGAGGTGGAACCCCTGCCCTGTGCCGGTAGTGGGGGGAGGGACACGTAGAGCAGCCAGGCTGGGTGGGTTTGTTAGCAGCTGTCGGGGACAGGAAGGTGGACAGAGTGGCAGGAGCGCACACCTGGCAGGAGGACGCAGTGTCTGGGGGCGTGGCTCTGGGGTGTGACCATCGTCCAGAAAAGCTGGCACGTGTAGGCCATTGTACTGGCTTGAAGAGCATCCCCCAAATTCACGACCACCTGACACCTCTGAATGCGACTTCATGGGGACATAGGGCCCTGAATCCAATGACTGGTGTCCTCATAATAGGGCACAGAGAAGCCACATGGAGATGGGGCAGGTGTTGTGGTAATGTGTCCACAAGCCCAGGGACACCAAGGGCTTGCTGCGGCCGCCAGAGCTGGGCAGGTCTTGAACAGACCGCCCCTCACAGCCCCCAGGAGGAGCCAGCCTGTGGTGCCCCGCTGTCTGTCCTCCAGCCTCTGCGGAGACTGTGAGGACTCCTGTGGTTAAGGCCCCATCTGTGGAGCTCTCTTAGCAGGCAGCCCCTTCCCCAGCCTGCACACCCAGGCACGCCCTCGCCATCCGCAGTGGGAGGGGCGGGAGGGGCAGGAGGGGCTGGAGGGGCTGGGCCCCTTGATGAGAGGCAGTCCCTTCTATGACAAGTTGCCATCAGCCACCAGGTCAGGCTCTCTGATGGGGAGTGGAGCCCCCCGGGGAAGGAAGCCAGCTGAGAATCTGCCATTCCGAGCCTCGTAGAGGGGAGGCCTCGTCAGAACCTGTGCCCTCGCCAGGGAGGAGCCTGGTGTGTCTCTGAGCCACCCAGGGGGCTTCCCTTGGGACGTGTCCACTGGAGTCCACCCAATGATGTTGCGTCTTCAGACACCTTTCCCCTAGACTGGCCTCTTGCCCCAGGACAAAGCCTCTGGAGACCGCTGTGGGAGTCTCCGACCCTCACTCAGCAAGTGCTCCCCCTGTGGTCTCAGGTGACAGCTGCAGAGGGAGCCTGGGTTTGAGCCCCACCTGGCTGGCTCTGTCCTCAGACCCTCAGCCAGGTGGAGAGCTTCCTCCAGGGTGCAGTGCTGGTGGCTGGCAGGGCTGACTGGGCTGGATTCCCAGCTGGGGACCCCTCTGTGGCGGCAAAGGCTCTGGGAGGCGTCTGGGCTCCAGCTGCTGCCGTATCCTTCTGAGCAGCCACTGAGAGGCACTCCCCACCGGTGGCCGGAGAAGAGACGGGCTGAGTCCAGAGCTGGGCTCCCCTTAAGGGCCTCCCATCCCAGAGCCTGGCCTGGGCTTTCCTGGGCGATGAGTATGCGCTGTCTCAGCTCCAGGTTTTCCGAAGTCCCTGTGGTCCCTGCTCACCTGTGGAGGGCCTGGGGTGTCTCAAGGCTCCTCCCTGGTGACCCTGGGCTTATTGGGGCCCTTGTACAGAACGTGGGGCAGTCCTTAGCTATGTGGTGGGGCAGGGGACACATGGATGAGACCCTGAGAAGGCCGAGGCCAACTGCTGGTCCCTGGTGGACAGTGTTTAGGTTCAGGGTTGGGGGACTACCTGTCGGGGCCGGGGTGTGAGTGTGAGCAGAGCGTGGGATACTTTCAGGTTGCTGGGGAAGGTCATGGCCAGGTGGGTGGGTGGGCAGGTGTTGGGCGGGCCCCTAGGTGCCTGTCTGAAGTGGGGTGAGAGTCAGGGACCTGATACGGAGAGAGGGAGGTATGGGGGCATCTGAAGCGGGCTGGGAGCATCAGGTCTTGGAAACATCTTAGATCATCTTAGAAGGGGGAGGTCCCTGGCGTAGTGTGACCTGGGAGGGTCTCTGAGCAGCTGGCCTGTGCCCACCACTATCCCCAGCCCCATGCAACTCAGCCTGCTCCAGGGACAGGAACCCAGAGTGCAGGGGTGACTGCCACCTGCCAGGAAGTTGCGGAGGGCGGTGCCTCTCCAGGGCTGGCTGGGTGGGGGCCACACTCCTCATCCAGCTGCGTCCCTTTGTCTTTGTGGGCGTGGCCAGCCGTGGCCGCAGTCCGATGAGTCAGCCTGCATTAGCACCTCATTGAAATGGATGAGGACGTAGCCCTGGTCCCGGCGGCCGGCAGGGCAGCCTCCCAGCTCTGGCCACAGAACCGGCCGCTGCTCTCATGACCATAAGTTTGGCAGGTGCGACGCGCCCTTGGACCTGGCTAGCCGGGTGCTCCTCAAGTTCCCATCCAGCAGGAGCACCCTCCAGTGGCTAAGCTTAGGGTTGGGTATTGGTTCAGTGGGAGTTCGAGGACATAAAAGGCTTTCCACATCGGGGCGCAGGGAGTGGAGCCCACTTTTGGGAGGAGGGCAAGCAGTTCAGGGGAGCCTCTCCCAGTGAGGGTGCCTGCAGGTGGAGCATCTAGGGTGAGACTGAAGCAGCAATGAGGCTAGCTGGGTGTTGGAACACAAGGGGGGCCTGTCTAGCCCCCCATTAGCTGAGCTGGGGGCTGCAGTTGATGGGAGGGAGGGGGCAGGAGGGCCAGGTCATTATGTGGAGGAATGTTCCAGAAGCCAGCAGCAGCGTCGGGTGGGGGGGGGGGATGGCCCGCTGGGTGGGCTTGGGACACAAAGGCTCACAAACGGCAAATCCTAAACCTCATTTTATGTCTTAGAAGCTGGGCTTCCTGACACTCCTTCCTGAATATATTCCAGAGCCTTTTTCCTTTTAAATCTACATTCAAAATCTAGATCAATTGAGTAAGGAGGGGCAGGCAGAACCATCTCAGGAAGGCTTTGGCCCAGGTGGGTGGGCTCCGGGAAGGGTGTCTGGCCCAGCCCAGCCCAGTGGAATTTCTGGGCATTGTTGCTGGGGAGAGGGGTGCCAGGGCAGAGTGTCTGGGCCTTGGGGGTTTGGGGGGCCTGGCTGGCCCTGAGAAGGCACAGTGGGGCCGCCATCTTGCACCTGGCTCTGAGGCCTGGGCAGCACCCCACACTCTCCCCCCCTGCCTCAGCATTTCCTTTCTGAAGTTCAGGGGTGGGACCGTCCCCCTGCCCCCATCCCCGCCCGGCCACTCAGTGTGAAAGGGCAGCCCTGGGTTTGTGGCTCCTAGTCGGGTAATGGGCTGTCACCCACATGGGGCGTGAAGGGTGGCACTTGCACCCAGAACAGGCCTGGGTGTCCTCTAGTTACAAAGCCCACGTTCCTGTGCTGTGATGGCTCCTTGGCCACCTTGCAGCTGCCACCCGGCATCTGTCCGGTCTGCACGTTCAGACTGAGCAACCGTGACTTGGTGGCGAGGATTCTTGCATGTGAGCGTGTTCTTACTGGGACAGCGCCGGGCCTGGAGGACGATGGGGGCAGGCCACCCCAAGCGACCGGGATCTGCCTGGGACGCAGGTGCCTTGGAAGATCATGCTGGGCTCTGGGTCACACTCTTTCCTGCAGCAGATGGGGGTACCCTGTGGGGGGAGGCACTGGTCACCTCTGACCTTGGCGCAAGGTAACCGTGAAGATGGGCCTCACCCCATTTGTCAGAGGAGCCCCTCGTTCTGCCTCAGCCCTGCAGAGGCACCTCAGCACCCAAGTTCTGTCAGCCAGTGAAGAAATGGGCTCCAAGTGGGTCCCCGTGCGGCCTCCAGGGTTTGGAGCCCACACCAGCCGCCTCAGGCCCCCACGCGTTCTGTCGGGTTGGCTGAGACGTGACTCACACACCGCACAGCTCACATAAAACGCACGTCTCATTGGTTTTCACTGTAGTCACAGAGTCATGCAAGTGTCTCTACATCCATTTTGGAACTTGCGTCACCCCAGAGGGAGACCCTGTCCCCACGAGTGTCTGGTCACCGTCTGTCCTCCTCCCTCAGCCCTGGCGCCCGCTAACTCACCGTCTCTGGGTTGGCCTGTTCTGGACACCTCATGTGACCCCTGTGTCTGGCTTCTCTCGCAGGGCATTATGTTTGCAAGGTTCACCTGTATTTGTTGTACCATCCCTGTCAGTGTTTCGCTCCTTTTCATGGCTGAGTAATATTCTTGTAAGTTTTGTTTGAGCCCCCGCCTTCAGTTGCTGGGCCACAGGGGAACTGTGCTGACTCATTGAGGAGAGCACCTGCTTCCTAACCCCTCACCTGCTGGACTCGGGTCTCTAAACCACTGCGGCAGTCACCCCAAAGGAGGCGGCCAGTGGGCGTGGGACGCCACACATGGCCTCAGCCCAAAGCCAGGCCACCCTGTGGGAGCAGGATGTTCCCCAGTGCCCCCTCAATAGACACTTCAGGAGACCCCCGGGAGGTGGGCAGCCCTGTCCCATCAGTCCAGAAGAGGGGCTTTTAAAAAAATTATTTATTTTTAGAGTGAGGGGGAGAGAGGGAGAAAGGGAGGGAGAGAAACATCAGTGTGTGGTTGCCTCTCACACGCCCCCTATTGGGGACCTGACCTGCAACCCAGGCATATGCTTTGACTGGGAATTGAACTGGCGACCCTTTGGTTCACAGGTCAGCACTCAATCCACTGAGCCACACCAGCCAGGACTAGAAGAAGGGTCTTGAGTATGAGCTACCTTTCTGATCTGGATCTCCCTTTGATGGTCCATCCTGCAGGGCATGGTTGTAGGAGCCACGTGGCCTGCTGGGCCCGCATCCTGGCACACAGTGGGCACATTGTGGGCGGGGCATGTGTCAGCAGGGAGCCCTGGCAGGGCTGTGCCAGGCTGCGGGTGGGAGTACCTGGCATGTGTATTTGCTCGGCATCCATCCCTCCGTCAGCCCTCTGGAGAATTTCAACACCCACACTTGGCATAAAAAAAAAATTATTAATGAGCTTGGTGCGGTTGCCATGGGAACCTGTTGCTAATGAATCTCTTGGGCTTCCTTTTACCTTTGCCTAGCTGCGCCAAGGCCTGAGCTGAGACATACGTAAGTTTCCCACTAATCAGGTTGCCGTGGCAACACCTGTCACTAATCCCCTGCCAGACTCCTGGTTTACTGGTCTGGTCCAAGTTACATAAAGCAATTTATTGAGTTCAAGGCTGCTCCCTGATTAGAGACCTCTCAGTCTCCCTCCCTCCCACCTCCCGGGGCCCCACGTAGGTTCCTCAGTCACAGAAAATGGAGGCACCCGGCGCTGGTGGCGTCGGGCATTTGACTAGAAAGAGAAGCCCTGGAGGGTCGATCCTGGCTTAGTTCCCTGTGTCTGCCCAGCTGCTGGCACGTCGTAAGTGCTCAGTGGGCGCCGAGTGGGTGAGCAGGGGAACACTCAGGTCCGTGGGAGTTGGCAGCTTCCCAGGTGGCTGCTCATTCCCAGGGCTGGCACCCATCCCTTTGTCTGCCCCACACCCAGCATCATGAGAACTTTATAGAAGGAGTGAGGGCACCCGACCCCGAGAGATGGAACAAAATCGGTGGGTTTCTGTGCGGGATGCGAGGGTGGATTCAGGGGCCTCACCCATCCTGGGACGGGCGGGAGGTCGAGTTGGTGCCCACGGTGACCGTTCATGCTTTCTGCTAGTTCCAAGAACCCACACGGTCCAGCCTATTCTGATACCAGCCGGACACCAGTCCGCACACAGCAGGCACCTGCAGCAGGCACTGACAGTCCCCTCCCCTTGGTTTCCTCTCGCTGGAGTGTCTGAGGCCCCGCTGTGCAGCAAGCCCCAGTGCAGGAACCTGAAGCAGGGGGTGGACCCTGCCCTCAGAGGCCCCGCCGTCTGCCCCAGGCCTGACTGCACGGCAGGGCCAGCCACACTGAGCGGTGCTATGGGGCTGCCAGACTGGGCCGGGCGGCCACTTGGCGTGGGGTCCTGGGTCACTCTCTAGCCACTCTGGGACATCCTCCAGCTGCCTGAGTAGGTCCTGGGTGAGAGGCAGGTGGCCCCCATAGCTGGGGCGATGCAGTGCTGCGGGGGCAGGTCTCCATATGGCTGTGAGGGGAACAGGTTGGGACTGGGGGTCTCTGTCGGGGGAAGCCATGTGTCTGATGGACCCTGAAAAGGCCCTCATTCATTCAGATGATCCCCGAACCCAGCTCAGGGCCTGCTGGGGACATAGAACCCCCTGCTCCTCCTCGTTCTGGGGATGCCTTGTCCTGGGGGGATTAGGACACTCCAGGCCTTGCCCCTGGACTAGTCTACTTGGCTGTCACAACAAAGCACCACAGACCTCTATTTCCTCCTGGGCCTGGAGGCTGGAAGGCTGAGGTCACGCCAGAGGGGCTGGTTCCTTCCGAGGCCTCTCTCCTTGGGACGTGGACGGCTGTCTTCTCCTTGCTTGCCCACCCGCTCGTTTCTCTGTGTAAGTGTCTCAGTCTCTTGTCCTTGTAAGGACGCTTGTCACACTGGATCAGGGCCCACCAAGGTGGCTCCCTTTCACCAAGGTAACTCTTTAAATGCCCTTTCTCCAAGTGCAGTCGCAGTCTGAGGCCCTGAGGGCCAGGGCTCCAATGGAGAGCTTTCTGGATGAGGCATCCCAGCCCGCACCCTACCCGCCGAGCCCCGCAGCCCCTGGCTAGGCTCGGCCTCCAGCTCTGGCGTCTCTGGCCTTCCTGAGCCCCCAGGCAACCCCTGTGGGGGCTGCTGCAGTTGAGCCAAGCCTCCCTATGCCCTCCTGACACCTACGTGTGCCCACATGGGCACCCCTGGCTCCCCACTCTGGGACCCCTGGGTAGCACCCACCCTGGAATACCTGGGTAAGAGGGTTTCTAAGCCGTGGGCCTAAAATAGGCCTCAGGAGGCAGCACTTGTTCCGGCAGCCGCTGGCGGCTACTTGTACAGCCCTGCGCCTCTGCGGCCCCGTCCAGGGCTTCCCTGTGCAGATGTCCCCTCACAGGTCCTCGTGACCACTGAGCAGCCTCGGGAGAGCCCGTTACCCTCCCAGGCTGAGCTAAGGGGCCCCTTTGCCTGAGGCCCATGGCTTAGGAATGGGATGCTCAGTAAAAACGGACAGCTGGGAGGATGAAGGGAAAGTTCTAGATAACTCCAGTTCGTGGAACGATCTCTCGTGGTGGGTTTTGCTGGGGATGGGCCGAGACGGAAGAAGGGATGGAGGAGCCAGGCCTGGGTGGCAGTTTTAGGCCTAAAGCCTCAGCTTTATACATGGCTCATAGTGCTCCCTGGCCCAGGGCCGTGCTCACCTCGGGGGGCCACCCACATCATGGCTCACGGAGTCCTGGGTGGCAGGTGGGGCCTGGAAGTTGCTGCAGGCGGGTGGGCAGGTCCAGGCTGTGCGTGGAGCCCGAGTGGTGCCTTACGCCCACCACCAGCTCGCGTCGTGCACAGGGTGCTTCTTCCCGCACTGACGCCACGGATGGAGGATCAGCTGGTAGATCAGAGGGCTGCCCTGGGGAGCCCCAGGCCACTGGAGCTGGTCGCATGGGGGCCCTTCCTGACCATGCACCCCTGCCCTGCTCCCCGGGACTGCCAAGTCTGGTGGGTTAACACCTGGAGGGACTGGGGCCCCTGTGGAGCCAGGAATCTTGGTTCATCAGCATCCGCTCCTCAGCAGTGTCCCGGGCACGTGGGCCCCCAGGCGTCTGCGGCTCGTTCTCCTGGTGGCCACTGTGGTTTGGACCTGCTGCTCCTTCCCGGCGGAGCGCCAGCCTGGACTTGCCAGTGGAGGCACTGGGCTGGGCTGCTGTGGCTCTCGCGTGGCCGGGGGGTCCGTGCAGAGACGCGTGGCGAGCGGCAGCATGCAGGGTGTCACCGGGGGTGCTGCGGGTGCTCACAGCCCGAGGCCGGACGGCGTTTGGGGCCAGATCCCCGGTGTTCGCCTGTCCGTCTGGGTCCCGTGGGTCAGCCCCCCCGCCCTCTCTGCCCCGCTCTGCCCCTCTCACAGCTGTCGTGACGAGCACGTGCCTCCTGAGTCACGGCTGAGCTCTGTCTGCTGGTTCTTTGGGGTGGGGTATGGGCTGGGATTGGTGGCAGTGTGTGTTTGGGAGGTGAGAGCCAAGAGGAACAGGGACCATTTGTGCCGCCAGGCCCAGGCGGTGGTCCACTGCGTGCAGCCAGAGTGGACAGGTCTCAGCCGTTGTCACCAGACAGGTGCCCACATGGGGGTGTCAGTGAGGGCATTGGGGCAGGGCTCCCCGTGGCAGCAGACACCCCAGGAAGCATTTCCTCCCTGACCTGGGGCAGTTGCAGGCGGTGTCCACATCGGGGGTACTGAGCAGGGGGAGGAGCCCCTCCCTGTGCCAGGCCTGCCCTCCCAGCTCTCAGCTCCTGACACCCCCCCACCTTCTCCCAGCTTGACCTTGGCTCTGAGTCCTCTACCCAGACCCCTCCGATGAAGGTGGGATCCTCCGGACCACCCTGACACCCATCCCCTGCCTCCTGGGCCACAGGTGACCCCTGGTGGACTGGGCAGCTCCAGTACTGTGCCAGGCAGCTGGAATTTAGGAATGAGCCCTGGAGTTCTGTCGACTCCCTGATGCCTGAAATTCCAGCACAGAGCTTCCTCTGTTCCAGTTGCACCCTGTTCCAAGCAGCGCCCCATTGGGAGTGGGTGGGCAGGAAGCCTGGTTGGGTGAACCCTGGAGCACAGGGAGGGGTGTCCATGTGGCTCTGCCCTCCAGGGACCCCATGTAGTGCCTGAGGGTAGACGTCCTCGCCTGGTATGGCAGAGGCCTCTCCCTGGTGGGAGACGGGGCAGTTAGCCAGGATCGTCAAGGGTGCGTTTACTCCTCCTAGTCACAGCCACGGGACTCTGTGCCCTCTTCCATGCCCCCTTCTTGGGGGCTGGCCGGAGGCTGGGCAGGGCAGCATGGCCCCACTGGGCGCTGGAGGCCCAGACTCCGACCCTGGGCCCACCGGCCAGGGCGGGCGGCTGCGCCCCAGCACAGACTCTGCCCTTGGCGTAGCCGGATCCCACAGAATCACGTTAGGAAGTTCTGGGGCCGCAGTGGCTGGGGTGTTTCCTGCGTGTTTGAAATACAGCCTGCTGGCTGGTGGGAGCAAGGGATGTTTTAATTCCTAATTTAGACTGTTTATCTGCAGAGCTCTGGAGGCCGGGCAGGAAGAGACAGTGTTCCCCCCCAGCACCCTCCCACCCTTCCCAGGGTGCCTCCTGCCTTCCAGGCTGCAGTGCCTGGTGGGCACGGAGGTGGGGGTTTTGCCTCTGGACCCCAGCCCAGCCAACCCCAGGGGCATCTGTGCAGTCTGCTGGGCAACACCCAACCTCCAGGAGTGGCAGCCCCCTTCCCAGCCTTCTGGGCCTTTCTGTGGGCCAGCAACTCTACCAGCAGGGTGGGGCAGGGCCTTGGGCCGCAGGAGTTCTGAGGAATCTGGGGCAAGGACGGCAGACTCAGCTGTGGCCCCAGGTCAGAGTTTTACTGTGGAAGAGGACAAGGGGAACCAGGGGACATGGAAGGGGACACGGAAGGGGCAACTAGGCCAGCGAAAAGCTTGTCAGACTCGCTCCCTGGCCTGGGCAGAGCCCCTTCCACGTCTCCGACGTCCCTAAAGACTGCCGGGGACTGACGTTGTGTCTCCGGCTTTAACCAGAAGTGTCTTTCTCTTTTCAACGCGTAATGATCCTGTTGAGGTCCGGGCTGGCTTCCCAGTTGCCATGCCAACCGGGTTTGTATCCCCTCTGATGTCCCTCCTGGCACATCCTCTGCAGATGGGGTTCGGCAGAGTGTGTGGCCAGGGGGGCCAGGACCCCTCTTCTGGTGGGGGCCCGGAGTGGCCACTGGCTCTCGTCTCCCGTGTGCCCTGTTTTATTTTCACGCCACATGTCCCCTTGCCTTTGGGGCACCCATGACGTGCTTGCCACAGGTAAGTCACCACCAGGAGGGCACTGGGCTGAGTGGGCCCCTCACAGCCATCAAAGGCAGCTCAGTATTACACCAGGCGGGAGCCTGCGTTTCAGAGGGCGGAGGGCCGCACTGAGGGCCCACAGCTCTTGGTCCCGGGTCGTCTCGTACTTCGGTGCACAGCTGCCCGGCGCCAGCCGTGGGGAGTCAGTCGCCTTGGGACCTTGGTGCCGCCGGTGCAGGTGCTCCAAGGGGCTGCTGTGCTGGCCGGGCCCCCACATCCGGCTCTGCCCTCTCTGCTTGCCCAGACCCTCCCTGACCCTGCCCAGGGGTCACCTCCCAACCCCTGCCCAGGACAGAGGCCTCCGCCCTGTCTCCTCTCCCCCTTCACACACCCTTCACTCTGGCCAAGCAAGCCCCATCTGGTCCCATACGGGCCTCTGTCCCTCCTGAGCAGGGCATTCTCCTGGAGTGCACTCTGGGAAACCCCTGGTTACCCAGCAGCCCCCTCATGGTCGCCTCCTGGGGGGCATCCCCACTCCTTTGGGCTGGAGCTCCTGAGAGTCTGGGGGCCTGCGGGGGACCTGGGCCGCTTGGGGCAGCTGCTGGCCAGCAGGTCCTCATGGGGATCTGAGGGGGGGCCAGAACTGGAGGAGGTGATGAGCTGCCCTTGGAGAAGCTTCCTGGACCGTGGCAGCCGGTCTCTGGCCTGCTGGAAGCGTTCCAGGCCTCACACAGCCCCTTCTGGGTGGGGAGCTCCCCTTAGTCCACGTGCTGGCCGCAGGCCTGGGGTCTAGCCTCCCTGGTGCTCCTATCTCATCCAGAGCCAGAAACAAATTGCAAACGCTCATACCTGCGAACCTTGGCCTCACAGAAGCTTCCAGAAATGTGTGTGAGGCAGGGCAGCAGGCTGAGCTTCCCAAAGTGCCTTCTGTGTCCCCACGTGAAGGACACGCCCTCCCTCAGGCAGATGCAGGTACACTCCACCACCCCCCCTCACCCACCAGCTTCCCCCAGAGCTCTTGGCCCCAGGCGCTGCCCTCCCCGCAGCAGCCAGCAGCGAGGGCCTGCAGCGGGAACCCTGAGCCATGGGAACAGCGGGTAACCTGCGTGCCTGTCCTTGGAGCGGGATTCCCTAATTAAAGGATTTATTATTAAAGCACCCGGCTTCCTCAGAGCTGCCTGCCTGTAACCACAGAGACGGCCCTCAGTCCAGCAAGCAGCCTCCTGGGCAGTGAGGAGGGGCCTCAGGGGTGCCTGCCCCTGCAGGGGTCACTGTGGTGCCTTTCATCGGGGAGGGTCTGCCCATGGGAAGGGTGGGTGTCATGAAAGGCCCTCCAGGCACTGGGGGCCCCCACTCGGGGCCTTGCGGGGCAGGGTGCCGTCTGGGATCCTCAGGGCTTGGGCCAGCTCTTTGGTGGTGTGCTCAGGTCTGTGGCAGATGCAGGGAGGGGATTCTAGGAGGGAAACACAGGGAGGCGGCTTGCGCTGGGTGGGAGCATGGGGCACTGCCCACGCGGGAGTGGCGTTCGTGTGGCTGAAAGGCCCTGCAAGTGCCTCCGTCCCCTGTGAATGTTGAGTGTGTTCAGGTGCGGCTGCTACTGGGGTCAGTCGGAACCTAGGGGCTGTCCTCGGGTGGGGGGAGGCTGGATGCCATTGGGGGTCCCTGAGACACGAGCAGGTTCAGGACCTGGGGGGCGGCAGGACTGTGGGGGCCCAGAAGGGAGCCCATGGAGGGGTGGGGGCTGTGGAGCTCCATTGGTGTGGGTAGGGGATTTGGGGGCCAGCAGGCGGGGTTGGCGGTGGGGGACCTCCTTTGGAGTGTGGGAGCCCCTGGTCAGCCCCTGGACACTCAGGTGTTTGCTGACACACCCTGTTCCCCAGCTCGGTAAAACAGAGGCCCCCCAGCCCCGGGCTGTCGGAACGGTCCCACTCACGGGTGCGTGGGGCCCGGAGTTTCTGTCACAGGACTCGGCCTCAGCATTCACTCTACTGGAATTTAACACTGAAAAACTTAGGAATTTAGTTTAGCAGAAACTGCTTAGAAATTGCTGTTTAGTAATCACTTAAAACAGTAATAAACCTCTTATATGTCACCCTAGCACTTTTCTCTTAATGAAAAGTGAGTATATTTTCCAAAACAAAATTGTAGCAAGAAAAGGGGCATTTTGTGGTTTTGCAAGTCACCTGGCCTGATGGGAGAATCCAAAGACAGTGGCCTGCCCCTTCCACCACCGCACTAGGCCAGGTCGGAAGCCTCTGGAATAACCCGTGCGCACAGCAGGGTGCCGGTGAGGAAGCCGGTCACCAAAGGAAACCCCGAAGGGGCTGGGTCTTCAGCCCACACTGAGAATTCTACAGGCTCCTTCTGAAACAGCTTTTCCTGGGCGGAATGTGAGGTCTGGGGCTCCCATTTTCTCGATGAGGTGATGTCTGCAGTGCTTGAGAAAGTGCCCAGGGAGAAGCACGGGACTCCTGGGGGCCTGCCCCCCTCCAGCGGTCCTGGCAGGTAGCAGCCTCACACTGCTGCCCACTACCTCGGGCCTTGGGCCAGAGTCCGGCTGGCTCGTTCTGGGCCCTGGGCCGCTGTCAGGCCCCTTCCCCTCCTTTGGCCCAGGTTCCCTCAGAGCCCACCCTTGGTTAGGACTGGACCCTTGAGTGGCATGTGTCCCTCCAGGAGGAGGTGCTAGCGCGCAGATTCCCCCCACCCACCCACCTACCCCCTGTGGTGGGGAGTGCGAGCCCCCAACCAGACCGGACGTGAGAGGGGAAAGCCATTGTGTGGCCAGGCTGCAGGTGGGAAGGGCAGGGCCCCGTGGTGCTTGGAGGGAAGAGAGTGCCCTGCCAGGCTGTGGGGTTCCACATGCCTGTGGCCTCCCCGCCCCCAGCAGGTGCACCCGGGGCCTTCCTGGATGCAGTGAGCGTGGACGGATGCTGTGCTAGAGAGGGGAGAGGCACCCCACTGTGCGTTTTAAAAAAATGACTCAGTTCACAGAAGCCATCCTATCCCTGCTGGTTTACAAGAATTTTGCTCAAACATTAATGGATCGAGTTATTAGGGGATCGATTCAGACTCTGGCGGCTGGAGGGGAGCCAGGATGGGCCAATCCCCATGCTGAAGGGCTGCGAGCTCCCTGGGGCCCCGGCCTGCAGTCAGCCTGTGGATGAGCAGATGCCAGTGCAAGACACCTACCCTCGTCAGCCAGGCTGGGCCACCGGCTGTGTGGTGGCAGGTGGGTACCAAGGGCCTACTGTGTGCATAACCTGTGACTGCATCTCCTTCAGAGGAGGCTCAGCTCAGTGACTCACACAGGGGAGGCCCCACTATGCAGAGTCCTCCATCCACAGCCCCACATGATGTGAGGCCCTACTGAGTGCTCAGTCCATTGAGAGTGAATTCCTACTGTGTGCACAGGACTGAACCAAGGTCCCGCATAATTTGAGGTCCTACAGAGTGATTTCATTGAGTAAGGTCCTACTGTGTGCACAGCCCCAGTGCACAGGCCTATGCACCCTGCTGTCTTCGTGATCCATTTGGGAGTGAGGTCCTACTGTGTACACTGGTGTACCGACCAAGCAAAGCCATCCGTGTCCTGGGTCTCCTGAGGGTCCGTCCCTCCGTGTAGGGGTGAACAAGGAGTGCTGTGAGGAGGCCCAGGAGAGCTCTGTGTCCTGCTTTAGGTCTCTGCCTTTCCTCCGTGAGCTGTTCTGTGTTGTACCACGAAGCCCCAGTTGTGCTGGGGTGGGGGGGCCCACAGAACCCCTGCTCTTCATTGCCCGGTGCTGTGAGGGAGCTGAGGAGCCGGAACTGGGAGTTGCCTCAGTAACTCAGGAGACTGCCCCCACTGGCCCCCACTCTGCTCGCCCGCGGGACTCCCCGTCCCTGCCGCTCTGCCCTACCCCACCCCTCCCCACTCGCACTGCAGTGCCCGGGCACAGGCTGGAGTGCCCTCAGCAGCCAAGGGGGGCCTTTCCTTTCAGGCTGAGAGGTGTGAGGGGTGTTCAGGCCTGAGACACCCCTCACTGCACAGATGTCCTTGTTGGCACTTGTGACTGCCGGACCCGTCACCTGTCTTCATGGTCTGCCCAGCGCCACGAAGGCTTGCCCGTGTGCGCTCGTTCACGCCCCAGGACCTGGGGTGGTCCCTAACACAGTGGTTGCTCAGTGAAGGTCTGAGTTAGCAGAGGAGCTCCTGGGCTAGTTCACAGAACTTGTCAGAGGGGTCCGTGGTGTGGGTTTTGAGGGGTGAATAGGAGTGTCCCCAGGGCAGGAAGATAAATGGGTGTTGCAGATGGTGGGCTCCCTGGGACTGGGCTACGGAGGTCACATCAGCCACATGTGTCCCGGTGGTTGTGTCGGGCAGAGTGTGGGTTCCCCACTGCTGTTGCCACCTGGGCTCTGCTCCCTGGTCCTCTTGTCTACAGCTGGCCTGGGCCTGTGATACTCAAGGACATCCTGATGGCCGTCCAGGGGTTGGTGCTCCTGTGGCCGCTGCCCCATTTCCAGTCACGTGGGTGTGCTTCGTTCAGCAGTCTCTGCATGCGGTGCTTTAGACTTCTCTGCAAATTGGCTGGTATAATGGCTCAGCTGGGTTCTCAGCTTAAAGACTTTCCGCCCATTAAACGCAAATACTGTGTCTTTTGAAATGTTTGTGCCAGGGCCTCCCCAATGCCTGGTGGTGAGTGTGCTGCTGCGTGGAACGCTAACTAGAGCTGAGGGGAGCCGGGGTCGCCTGTCTGAAGGACTCCCTCCTTCGTCTCGGGCACAGGGTTGTGGGGCTGACCGTGGCAGCTGACGAAACAAGGGCCTTGGCCTATGGGGAGACGTAGCACCTGCTCCTGCCCGTCTGCACTGATGGCTCTCCGGAAGCCCAGCTGTGTGCCGCCACCTGGGTCGGGCCCTGGGCCTGGGGCCTGTACCTGCAGAGCTGGTGGCCAGCCTCGGGCAGCACAGGGAGCCTGCCTCTGCACATGACCCAAGCTGCCAGGTCTTCCTCTGGGAAGTGGCAAGGACAGCCTTGGCCCTGGGGAGGGTGGGGGCACTTCTAAACACAGTAGAGACAGTGGCCCTGGTTGCCACTGGGGAGGCCAAGAGTGGCGTCCATGGCAGGGCAGAGCCCCTTGGGGCCGATGGGGGCCGAGTCCGCTTGTCTGGGGAGGATTCCCAGAGAGGACAGGGGGCAAAGGTGCCAGGTTGAGTGTCCACAGACACTGCCCCAGGCAGCGAGGTAGGAGGGGACACTGGGGTCCTGGGGCTGGCCAGGCTCGGGTTCTCTGGTAACCGGCAGGTGAAAAGTCCCGAGCCTCAGTTTACCCACCAGGAGAGCAGTGGTGGAAGAGACCCTCCCTGGCTGGGGAGCTGCCACTGTTCAGTTGTTCCTGTTTCCGGGCAGCCGGTACCCCCCTCCCTGGCCATTCCCCCGGGTCCCTTTACCCCAACTTCTGGAAGTTTGTGGGGACAGGGCATCGTGACCGCGCCCCCCCAGGGGACTCCAGCCAGGACGAGCCAGCAGACAGGAAGGTCCCTCAAGGATGTGGTGGCCCACGGTGGGTGCACTCATCTGCTCAGGGCCGCGGAAGCAACACCCCACAGGCCATGCGGCTCCAACATCGGGTGTTTCCAGGAGGCTGGGAGTCCCAGGTCAGGGCGTGGGCAGGGCCGGTGACTCCCGAGGCCTCTGTAAAGGCGGTCTCCTCTCTATGTCCTCACGTAGCTGGTGTGGTCAGTCATTGTGCCCGTGTCCCAATCTTGTCCTCTTACAGGAACGACAGGTTGGATCAGGGCCCACCCAGGTGGCCCCATTTCACCTCGATCTTCTCTTTAAAGGCCCTCTCTCCAGTCAAATTCTGAGGTCCTGGGGGCCAGGGCTGTAACGTGCGTTTGCAGGGAATGCAACCAAGCCCTTAACTAGGGCTGGGAGACAGGGCTGGGAGGGACCTAGAGAGAGGCAGTGGCCCATCAGGGGTGGTCAAGCAGGGAAGGTGACCGCTGCCTGGGCCGAAGGATTCATGGGGCCAACATCCCCTGGGCCTGGGACGGGGGCTTTTCACACCTTGGCTCCAGGATTCCTCGCGTCGAGTGTGCGCTGTGCACTGTGGCCCAGGCCAGAATGCGGCCCTGAGCTGCGGGAATATACTCACCCTCTGTGCAGAGGGCCATCGGCCCTTAATTGTGGGCAGCACCTCAAGGACACCAGCAGTGGCATTGTGTAAATGTCAGGTGTGGGGGCTGGGCTGGCGGGGACCAGGCCCTGGAGAGCAGTGGCTGGAGGTGCGGGGGGACGGCAATGCTGGGTCACTCACCCAAACCCGCTCCTTTCACTTTGAAGTTGACATTCTGAGGGCCTAGGCCGTCTTTTTAAAATGTCATTGCTATTAATAACATGGCTGGTGGAGGGAAGACTGAGGTCAGACACCTAGTGTCCCAATCTCCAAGGCCAAGGGGCCTTTGGGGTTCAGAGGGGGCTGGCAAGTCAGGCTGGGGGAGCAGCTCCCAGTGAGGAACAAGCAGACTGCCCAGGCCTTCCCAGAGGAAGCAGCGTGGGTTGAGGGGTATGCTCGGGTGGAGGGGTTTCTCAGGGGCTGGGAAGAGGTGCCCTGGCATGATAGGAGATGCCCCTGAGTCTCCTTACTGCTCGACTAGGAGCAGTAAGCTCCTCTGTGTGTGTGTCTGTGAGACAAGGATGCCGGAATCTGGCCTCCACCCCCGCCCCCACAGCCTAGACCATTCCTGGCTCCTGCTGCCCCCCCACACACACACACACGCACGCACACAGAGCCACGGCTGCATACTTCTCAGCCATGGCTGAAAGCCTCCTGCTTCTCCCATAGCCTCTTGCACCACAAGCCTGCCCCCGGGCCCCAGGTTCCCCTTGGGGGTGATTTTGCCCCGAAGTCGTCTCCCGACTGCTACTTCTCAGTGCCTGGCCTGGCTCCCCCCTGGCCCCATGCTCCACCCCGCTCCTGTGGTCCCCGGATGCTGGGTTCTGGTCAGCGGTGCCCGGCTCATCTTCTGCTTGCTGTGTGGCTGACTGAGTCTGTGCCCCACTCACACTGTGTCCCGCAGACAGGTTTTCACTGCTGCGGGAGAGTCACTGCCCTGGTGGGATCTTGGGAGCCATTGTGCCTGGGAGTGGCCTGGTGGGGCATTAGGCAGTCCCTGTGTCCAGTGTCTGTCCAGGCGTTTGTCCTCAGCAGCCCACTGGGGCTGCTCTGGAGAACAGAGGCCACCTTAACTCCCAGTAGTGAGACTTGTCTGGAAGGTTCTGGATGCTCCTCACGGAGTGTGGGACCGTGGCCCAGCCTTGGGCTGTGCTGGAACATCCTGCAGGGGGGCCCAGCCCTGTCTGGTGGGGCACTGCTGTGGGTGGGAGACCATCCTGGTGTGACAGTGATGCCTGATGAACGGTGACAAGCTGATGACCAGGTGGGCACTGGCTGCGGAGGGCCTTTGACTCCCAGAGCTGGAGAGGGGTTAGCTCTCTTCTGACATGCTGCTCCCCAGACCTGCCTGGGATGGAAAACACTGCGCCCTGGGGCCCCAGCCAGCTGTCCCCGCCACTGAGGGAGGGGCTGTATTTTTATCCAATACCCCAGGGATTTGTGAGCATCGGCATGTTTGGAAAGGCGCCCAGGGGCCGGCAGAGAGGGTGTCTGGTCCTGCCTGTGGGTGGAAGTTGGACTCTGGGGCCATTTCCCTTCCCCCCACCCCAGAAGGAGACCCTGGCTGACCCAGTCCTTGGGCTATGCCCTCGTGCGGTGGGAGAGCAGGCCTAGAGGGGGCCTGTCCTTCCTTCTTTCTGCTAAACACCTGGTTGACAGGCAGCGCGTGTGGGGAGGCAGGGGTTTGCAGGGCCTGAGGCCAGCGGGCTGAGCGCTGCATACCTGCGTGTCGGGGTGCGCTGGGCTCGTGTTTGTGCAGAGGCATGTGTCCGCGTGGAGTGCGTGTCCTCACCACTGTCGCATGTGTCCCAGTTGTGAGCTGGGTCTTAACACAAAGGATGAGACCACAAACATCACCAGCAGGGGCAGGAGGGAGGGACTCAGCTGCCTTGGATTCCCACCTAGGGGACAGAGCAAGGGACGCCAGGCCTAACCAGGGGGACCCCTGGCCCTGGGGTGAGGAAGGCGTGCCCCAGGTGCTGTAGCCCCAGGCTCATAGATGCCCTGTCTCTACCTCCCAGCTCCCAGACAGGTGGCTCACCCCATTTTCTTGCAGGAAGGAGCCTTCTTCATCCAGCTTCTTACAGGCCCTGAGCCCCCTGTGTGGGGCTCAGGCCAGCAGTGGGGCACTGCAAGCCTCGTTCCCATGGAAGGAGCGTCCAGTCCCATGGTGTCGCTAATTCAGGCCACGGGCAGCTGTGCGGTAGTGCTGAGGCAGTTATTTCTGGCTTGGAGAATTCCTGCCCGGAGCAGGCCCTGCAAGCCTGTCCCCATGGGCAGGCGGTCATCTTCCCCAGGGGCCCCTCCTGGCTCTGTGCCCCCTCCCCCGCCCACGCATTTCCTTTTCAGGGTCTGGGTGGGGTTGTGCAGAGCCCCCGAGGGGTTCCAAGATGGGCAGGGGTGTGTCTGGGAAGGAGACCTCACCTGGCAAGGCCAAGTTCCTTCCAAGCTTTCCTCTCCCAGACCCTGTCCTAGGAGTGGTTCTGAGCCCTCAGCTGCTCCCAGCAGGAACGGAGCCAGAGCTGTGACAGAGACCCTTCAGGGAGCCTGGAAATACAGGGCAGAGACAGCGCGGGGGCTGGCTCCGCTTTCAGGCTAGAACACTCCCCGGGAGGAGGGCCTCCCAAGGCACTCGAGTACGCCACCACAGAGTGACCGGCGAGGTCTCCCTGTGGCTCGGCGGGCTGCCTGCGTGGCCAGACTCTGCAGGCATGGTGGCCCCAGGCACGGGGCACTTCTCTGCCCAGTTGTGCCTTGAAAAAAAAAATCCCGAACCAAGGTCTTTATTGAGAGCTAAGCAGAGACATTAGCACTTTTCCTAATTAGCACGGTCTTTAAGAATGTGCAGTTAGAAGGAGCTGCGGGCATGTGCCTGGCTCCAGGGTGTCTGCTGAGCATCTCCTTCAGTGCTGGGGTGGGGATCTTGCTTCCTGAGTAAGGCTGACCTCCAGCTCCTCTTGAGGCCAGTGCTTTGAAGGGGCGCATCCGAGTCTCTGTGAGTTTGCGTTTTGTGGGCATGGGTGCGTGTGTGCGCACACACAGACAGTCCTGCTCAGGTGTGTGGGGGGGGGGGCACGTGAGGCATGCAGGAACAGGCAGTGTGCACGCACATCCAGACACTGGTCTCCAGTGCCCGGTGCATGTGCCTGCCGTGGGCACCGGCTGGCTCTGCTGCCAGGGCCTAGATTCCGTGTGCCACGCACCTGCTGCCACTGGGCCCTACCTGGCTGGAGTCAGGGGACTGCCCGCCTCATTCCCTCCCTCCCATGGCAGGTGGGCGCAGACACCACTGTCCGGCTGAGAACAGTGCACTGCCCAGACTAGCTCAGTAATTACGTAGGCAGGGAGGGGGCATCCGTGTCACGAGCTGCTCAGAACCCCATGGCAGTTTCCAAGCATTGAGCTCTGTCGAGGAGGAGGCAGGCCTCAGGCCCTGGGCCTAACCCCAAGCTGCGTAGGAAGCCAGAGACCCAGGTCATGCCCACCCAGAGGTCCGCAGTGCTCCTCTGTCCTGAGGGCCTGGGCTGCAAGTGCTCAGGGGTCTGGGGAGGGGTTCCTTGCAGGCCGGGGTCAGAACTCACTTCCCCTTGAGCCTCTGGGCACAGGGAGAAGCTCTCAGAACACACACTTGGGTCCCGGAGAAAGGATGTTCTGGCAATGGAGTCACCCACTGGTAGGGTGATGAACTGGGTGGCTCCTGTGGGGTGTGGGCCCGCAGCCCCTCAGCTTCCCAGGGACAGCCCAGCCCCGCTCCAACTCCTCCCACGTGACCTTGAGCCATCAGAGAGAACAAACAGCTCCATGTTTGGCCAGCTGGCTCCCCACCCTGGCCAGCCGACCGCGTGTGAGAGCTAGTGTGAGTCACGCAGGCCCGGGCCATGGTGGGGACGGGCTGAGGGGGAGAAGGGCTCCCTGCACTGGAGTCCAGCCAGAGCGAAAGCTGGGAGGAAATTGGGGCTCAGTCTGGGCGAGGCCCGTGGGATGCACACTGGGCAGGGGGCCAAGAGAGCCTGCAGGTGGAGACCCCCAGCCTCAGTCCTCATGGTTGCTTCTAAACCAGACCCTCCTTGGCTACCCCCACCTGCCAGGACCATGGGTAGGCCACGGCCCTGTGACGGAACAAGGAGGGGAGTGGGGATACTGCTGTACCCCACAGTATCAGGGCATCTTAGAACAAGTGGGCAGGCCTGTGGTTCCGAGGGGCGTCCTAGCCTGGCAGTCACCTGTCCCCACAGGGATGGATGAAGGGGCACCTGGGCAGGGATTTCCCCATGCAGAGCTTGAGGGGGGTGGCTCCCAGTGACCCCCAACACAGCCATTTAATTTCTGACTTCAAAGTAACCTGCCTGCAGCCCGACCAGCTGACACCCGCCATTCTCTAGTCTGTGTGTCCCTTCTGGCCCCCTTCTGTCCCAAACTAAGGTAATCCTCTGGACCCCCCCCTCAATTAAAGCCCTATGGTGATGGTTTCCCCCAGGGCAGGTTGGTGGGGTGGGGGCTGAGTCTTGGGGATTCTCTGCCAGTAAGGAGTGGTGGAGGGTGGTCTGGGAGACCCTTCTTCCAGAGGCCCCCTTCTGTCCTCAGAAGCTGCACCAGGTCTTCCTCAGGAGTTGGCATCTTGTTGTCATGGCAACAGCTTCGGGAAAGGAAACTTCAATAGTGGCCGCGTGCCCCTCCCTCAGAGGCCCTCTTGGGAGAACTGACTGAGTGCCCGTTTGGGCGTTGGGGTGGCAGATGTGCTCCGGCCCTGCTCTGGGAGCCCTGAGGGCCCTGTCTCCTCCCACAAGGTGTTGGATGAGGTTTCCGTCACCTCCCCATGAGATGGGGCTCCCTGGGGCTGTGGCAGGTCTTGGGTGGCACAATGGGCTGCGGATCCAAGTGGCTGGCTTTGCCCCGAGGCTGTAGGGGCCAGTACGCCCATGTCCTCAAATGAGGCGGCTGGGCTGCAGCCAAGGGGTATAGCCCAGAGGTGTCTGCCCCCTTGTGTGGCTTCTTCCAGCTCCAAGGGGTCCTGGTGGATCTGGCACAGTTATAGTGGGGTCCCGTCCACCATGTGGGACCCCCTTGTTTCAGCCTTCTGGACTTGGCCTTGGTGTCTCCATCACCGACCGTCTGTGTTGCTGTAACGGGGTGTCTGAGGCTGTGGGTCAGGCCACCTATCGGGAACCCTGGAGCTGGGGTCAGGACATCCGATGCCACCATGGGGGCAGGCACATGCACATGTGTATACATGTGTGTACCAGACGACCTGTGCCTGCTCCGTCATGGCCTGGAGGCCCCAAAATCTGCAGATGAACACCCTGCCCTCGGCCAATGCAGTTGGAGCTTAGTTAATTAATTACCTCACTAATTAGTTAAGCAAGAACGCTTATGGAGTAATTGTCCCAAGTCACTGGGGATGGCCCATCTAACCTGGGGAGGGCCAGCTCCCCCAGACTGAGGCAGAAGTGTTACGGCCTCAGGGGGGGCTCTTCCCGGACCTTCTGATGGCAAGATGGTGGCTGGCAGTGGGGAACTGGTGATGACCCACCCACAGGCAGGGTGTAGGCAGGGTGCATACCCTCTGCCCAGAGGGGGCTCTCAGTGCCTCTGGAATGGGAACCCCCCCAGGCTGCCACACCCTGTGGCAAATCTCTGAGATCAGGAGCAAAACCCTCCAATCAGAGCTGAGTCCCCGAAGCCTTTGGACATCACTTGCAAAAGGAGAGCTGGGAATGAAGGGGGCACACCTGGCTCTGGGGTCAGGGGTTAACTGGGCTGACAGCCCAGGGCGGGCTGCCAAGTGGCATGGCCCCAGCACCCTGCCTGCACCCACAGCTTCGCCTTTGAAGGTGCAGAGGGCTTGGCTCCCCATTGGTTAGGCCCAGCTCTGCCTGTTGAGAATTAGCTGCAGCCCCAGCTGCCAGTCACATCCCTGAGCCCCCTCACCCTGGCTGGTGGCCCTTGAGCTCTGGGAGGAGTTGCTGGACTCTGCTGCCTGACCCCACCCTTCCTGTGCATCGGGATCTACCTTTGGGAGGCAGATTTCAAACAATGTCACCCAAGCCTGGTTGGCGAGAGTCCACCAGGAAGACTGGGATGCTGGGGAGCACATTGCCCGGAGGGTGGCATGTGTCCAAGTTGGGGGGCCATGGGGCCCTGTAGGGAGGCCACATGGCAGAAGAGCCAGGACGAGTCCCCGCCGTGCCGCCCATGCTGGGTCTCTGCGTCTCCACCCTATCCGTGCTTGGAGTGATGGCGGCCGCAGGCTGGGAGCTCAGGCAAGACAGATTGTTGTTGAAAACCCCAAATACACGGATTATGGTGATTATTGAGGTGAAGCTCATATACCATACAATTAGCCATGTTAAAGTGAACAGTTCAGCCCTGGCTGGTGTGGCTCAGTGGGTTAAGTGCCAGCCTGTGAACCAAAAGGTCACAGGTTCGATTCCCGTCAGGGCACCTGCCTGGGTTGTGGGCCAGGTCCCCGGTTGAGGGCGTGCGAGAGACAACCAATTGATAACACTCTCACACGTTGATGTTTCTCTCTAAAAAGTAAATAAATAAAATCTTCTCAAGTGAACAGTTCAGTGGCATTTAGCATATTCACAATGTTGGGTCATCACCAACTCTTTCTAGTTCCAGAACGTTTGCATCACGCCGAAGAGGATCCCCGGATCCCCTCGCCAGGCCGCAGGAAACCACTGCCGGTGGGCCTGCCTGTCTGGACTTCTCATCTCCTGTCTGTACAACCCTGTAACTCCTGCCCTTCGTTTGGCCCGTCTCACTGAGCATCTGCCTTTCAAGGCTCGTCGTGTGGAAGCACGTGTCGTGCCTCGTTTGCTCTGTGGCTGAGGGGGAGTCCACTGAGTGGGCCTACCACGCTTTGTGCACCCATTTGTGCACTAGTGGACGTGGCGGGGGGTTCAGCTTTTGGCTGCGGTGTGTCGTGCCACTGTGGGCACGTGTCTGTGTGCATCTGTCAGGGCGCCCACTTTCAGCTCCTCTGGGTGTGTGCCCAGGCGTGGCGTTGCCGGTCACACATGAGCACTGGGTTTTGTGATCAGCTTATAGACTGTGGTGACGTGTTGTGTCTTCCCTTGGGCTTGTTCGAGCTCCCTGGGTGGGAGTGCACTCAGACGATCTCTGTGGGTCCTGCCCGGAGCCACCCGAGTTCCACGTGGAGCTGGCCGCTCACAGAGGGCCCTGCTGCCCAGCTCAGCTGTTGCCCCTCCTGTCTGCCCTCCTGGAGCTCCTTGGAGGTGCCCAGAAAAGCCCGCGTGTGGGTGCATAGGAACAGAAGGTGGGGACAGTCACAGGGCTTCAGGTACAGGTCTGGGGTATGCACCGCCAGCCCTCCTTTGGGATCCCTGCAGGTGTGGGGGGGGGTTTGGGAGAACCCCTCATCAGTGGTGTATGTCTCAGCTCCCTGTTAAGATGCCTGGCCAAGAAGGAGCCTGGCGTGAGTCTGTTGCCATGGCAACTTGGAAGCTGTAGTTCTCCAGCTGATGCACAGAGCAGAAGACTGTGGGCACCCGCTGCTCTACTAGCAAGGAGCTAAGTGTGTCTGCTCTGGGTGGGCGAGGAGCCCTCCCATTTGCTGGGGGAGCCCGTTAGGCAGGGGACCCTTCCCCCAACTCACTTATGCTGCCAATTGCACAGATCACACAGCTGGGCTTTCTGACCCCTCACTTTTGTTAACTGCACAAGCAATGCATAGCCACACTGTGCGGAAACCCAGACAATAGGGGTGGGGGGAGCAAAAGTGGCCTCTTACTCCTCCCTGGACCCCCATCTCACCCCCTTCCCACAGTGAGCCATGCGTGGGTCTTCCTGTGAGGGAGAAGGTCCCCAGAACTTCCCATCCCTGGTGCGCACGTGTGTCAGCACACCCTAAAGAAGCGTTCTTCCGCACCATGGCCTTTTCATGAATGGGGTCACCTGTTCTCCCACTGCTGGCTCTTCCCACTGCATCCTTCCAGGCCATGTTTCTGTGCTAATACAAGCAGCACCGCTACCTCCTTTTAAGCTGCCACGTGGTGCTCTGTGGCCTCACGCACCCGGCACAGAGACATCCTGACGTCTGTGAGCCGGCCTTACAGGGCCACAAATGGTGCTGCCTGGCGCACCGGCCCTGACTGCAGGGCCTCTGTGCACCCTGGCCGAAGGGGCTGCAGGTGGCTGGTCCTGGGAGCCCTGGCAGCTCTCTGGAACTGCTCTGCTTCTCAGGGACGTGTGGATGAGGCCAGGAGGGTTGGGGTTCAGGAGGTCTGTGCTGCTTTCTGAGTGATGGGTCTCTCCACTGGGTGCTGCCCACTGGGCCCTTTAGTCTGCAGCTAGCTTGGCCTCGTGTGGGGTACTTTTTTGGGCTCTGGAGCTGCCATTCTCTCTGGAGCCCTCCTGACCCTCTCACCTGGGTGGGGTCAGCTCATGTTCCCTCTCTGGTGGCCCAGAGTCATTTACTCAGGACAGGTTCTATCCCACCAATAAACGCTTTTCTTCTTGAGCAAATTGGAAAAGCAAGGTCGAGTGCTCCTGAGAATGAAGGGGCTGTGGGGGAAGGTGGCGGCAGTGTGGGTGTGCAGGCTGGGGGTGGCGGTCCCCACGAGAGCGGTGGGGAAAGGCTGACCCGGTGTCCCCCACCCCCAGGGCATGGAGGGGTTTGCCCACCAGGAGTCCACGCTGAGCAGGGAGCTCTTGGCCCCAGGGTGCCAGGGCCTCAGTCGCCCACTGGCTGTGTGCCTGGGAGCAGGTGTGCATGAGTGTGGAAATCCTGGGCCTGCCTGGACGTCCACCCTTTTGGTCTTGTTCTTACATCTCCCTGCCCGTTGGGCCGCTGGTCCATACCACCTGGGAAGGCCTGAGCTCACGAGTCTGATCAGGGCTGGAGGCCAGTCTCTGTGATTGCAGGCCCGCACGTGGCCAGTGCCCCCGGTGCTCACCAGCCCCTGAGTCCCTCCCTGTCTGCAGCTGGCCAAGATGGCCTAGAGCACAGGTGGCAAACACAAGGCCCGCGGCAGAATCCCGCCCTCCACCTTGTTTTATCTGGCCCGGCACCTTGTTTCTATCCGGCAGCAGCGCCAAGCTCCTTGCCCCTAGTTAAGGAGTAGTTACATTTATACAGTCCTAAAATTACATTCAGCCCTTTGAAGGCAACTGCAAGGCTGATGTGGTCCCCAGTGAAAATGAGTTTGACACCCCTGATCTAGAGCCACCTCTCTGGTCTGTGTGTCCCAGGCCAGGAGGCACTGGCAGTGGGGTGAGGAAGTAAGTGTGAGGGGCCTGCTGTATGTACAGGACAGATAGCAAGGACTGGGGGAGGCTACAGTGGTCCCAGCAGGAGTCAGCATCGCTTGGCTGGGGTGTGCTGAGTGGCAGGCTCGGGGCTACCCGATCCTGGGCTTCCCCCCCCCCTTCCTGTTCTGTGCCCTGGTTGCCCAAAGGGGCTTAGGAAGCTCACATCAAGCTGTTGTGGATTTGGCCTAATGGAGCTTAGCTGGCTGAGCAGATTGCTCTGGGGAGTAGCAGCAGGCAGCACAGGGTAGGGTCAGCAGCTGGTGCCTTCTCCTCCCTGTCCCCGAGTGTCTGTATGATCTCATGACAGCCTGGCAGGGAGCTGGCTGTGGGATCAGGGCCTTGTACCCACACAGCCCCCTCTTACCCTGGGGGCCAGGCAGCAGCCATGCCTGGGATTGCATTCCTGTGCCACTGTGTCCCCCATTGGTCTGTGACCCTGGGGTTGGAACCACATCTTAGCGAGGGGTGCCCCGCTCACCTGTCTGTGTCCCACAGATTAAAGCACCCCTCCATCCCTGGCTAGTGTGGCTCAGTTGGTTGGAGCGTTGTTCTATAACCAAAAGGTTGCAGGTTAGATTCCCAGAAAGGGCACACACCTAGGTTGCTGGTTCAAACCCCAGTACAATCCCCCGGTCCAGGCAACAATCCCTAGTCTGGGGGGGTACGGCAGGCAACCAGTCAATGTTTCTCTTTCACATCAATGTTTCTCTCTCTTCCTTTCTCCCTTCCTCTCTTAAAAGCAGTGAAAAAAGAAATGACCTCAGGTGAGGATAAAAAAATCTTACAAAACCTTTGTCCTACACACAGAACCAGCCTGCTGCCCAGTGCTCTCAGCGTGGGCGAGATGCCACGTCTCCTCCCTCCACGTGTCTGGGGCAGGGTGATTTGTCAGGATGAGGGACAAGATGTGGGACTTGGAGCCTTTATAGAAGACACTGGAACCCTTTATAGAAGAAAATCTGGGTGACTCCCTTAGCCTCTCTCACCCCCGACTCAGCCGGGCAGTGTGAGAAGCGACTGGCGCTATGGGCCCCAGGCACCCTAAGCGAGCAGGCCTGGGCAGGCCGAGGATGCTGCCTGTTAACAGGATTTGATTCAGAGGCCAGGACTGTCCTTCGGTCCACACTGTCCTGCACTTTGAAGGCCATCCTGGGGACCCCTGCCCTGTTCCAGAACTCTGGAGGTCCCTGTTATTGGTGAGAGCCCATGTCAGGGTCCCCTGCTGCTTTCAGTGAGGGGCTCACAGCCCCTAACATGCACTAAGTGGCCGTGTGCCCCTTCTTCTGGCTTCCACACACGCTCCCAGCAGCCCCATGCTTTGCCTCCCCTTCCAAGTAATTTCTACCCGATGACGGGCGTGTGGGCTTTGTGGCACTCAACAAGGCCGGTCACGTGCCCTTGGGGGGGCCTTCTCACGCGCATGCCCAGGAAGAAGGCACTTGTAGGCCAGTGCCATCTTTAAAAGAGGCCTTTGGTGGCTTTTATTAACCAGTTGAGAATTCCCAGCAATGAGGAAGGGATTTTTTTTTTAATTGATTTGAGAAAGAAAGAAGAACATCAACTTGTTGTTTCATTTATTTATGCATTCATTGGTTGATTCTTGTAGGTGCCCAATCAGGTATTGAACCGGTAACTCTGGTGTGTTGGGACAGTGCTCTAACCCATTGAGCTCTCTGGCTACGGCAATTAATGGGGTGGTTTCCATTAAAGCCTGGGTGAGCAGGGCCCTTCCCAGCCCTGAATACGCCCTGCACAGGGTTGCTTCAGCACCATGGACAGAGATCGAAGCCTGAACTGTCCCACTGGGCATCATTCTTTTGGCCACAGGGGGCCTAGCGTTGGGAGGTTTGGGGTATGTTGGAGCTGTGTCTAAGAGGGAGCACTTCTCATGGGGTAGGCCCCTCCAGGCCAAGCTCTACACCAGGGGCCTGTTTGGCTGGGGGAGGTCCCTGTAGTCTCCCTCACAGCTGTCCAGAAAAGGGAGAATCAGGAAGCTCCCTGGGGGCTAAGGAGCTGGGCCCAGGGTAGTCAAGGATCTGGGGTCAGGAGGCTCACTGCCGTCCCTGAGGCCCCCAGGCTGGGGAAGGGCCTTCCTGGCCGCACGGTCCCGCTAGAGAGATCGCTGCACTGAGCTGTGGACCCAGGCCCGGTGCCCCTCTGTGGCCAGGCCACAGGCAGCTCAAGGGCCGCCTCCCCATGCCAGCATGGCCTCCGCCTCCTGACCACATGTCAGCCTGGCTTTCTTGGACCCGCAGTGGAATTGATTCTAATTTGTAAAACTTGATTTAAAACCTAAAGGATTTTTAATTAAAGCCCAGAAAATCCATCTGCGTAATTAAGCCTGCAGAAGTCACTGGGCTTCATGTGATGAGTGGCCAGTTTGCATGGTCTGTCCTCAGCTGTCCACCAAGGCATGACTAGGGCACAGCTATGACGTGTGGGGGTCGGCCTTGTGGGCAGGGGTGCTGATTGAGCCCGAGCCCTCCCTGGGGGGGACCCGTGCACCCTGGGCTGGTCATCACCCAGGGCAAGAAGGGCAGGGTGGCCCCATGGCGCTGCTCTCGAGAGCCGAGCACACGTGTGTGCACCTTCACGCGGGCCACGGCAAGGCCTCAAGGCCCAGGTGCAGGACCCGGACTTCGTTCCTCCCAGGCGCGCGTTTGGAGTCATGGGGGGAGAAGGGCAGGGGTGTATCCTGAGGATGGTAGCCCCGAAAGTGTGAGTGCTTGCAGGGGTGAACGGAGAACTTCCTGGGTGCCCGGGCCGTGCTGACTGGGCTTGCGACTCCAGCCACTGTGGTGATGTCCCCACTTCTCAGACGAGCCTGTGTTCATGGCCTCCCTGCCGTTCATGGGCCCTGTAGCGCAGCTGGCTGTCCTGAGTCTCTGGCTGTGCCTCGAGCAGGGGGTAGGCTGGGGCCGGCAGGGTCAGGGTGAGCTTTGCTCCTCAGAGGTTTGAGAAGGTGCTGACTCAGGGACCCCAAACAGGCTGGTCTCTGCAAGTTGCTGGGGCCCTGGGTTGTAGTCCCTGCTGGGGAGTGGGCCTTCCCACCCCCTGACCTGAGTGGCTTCTCAGGGGCCTTGGCCCAGGCCAGTTCGGACGCATTCGCTCCACCACTGAGGTCCAAGGTCCTCAGCTTCGCCCGACACCAGCTCCAGGGTCCAGAGCAGGTTCCTTCAAGAAGCCTCCAGGTCAGGAAATTCCTGTACCTGCCCCTTCCATCCTTGTCTGGTACCCAAGAACTAGCTCCCGTGTGTGGGCCCAGCACCCTGTGACATAGCCTGGGTCCCTCAGGCCCCTTAGGCGAGTTGCCCAGACCCCAGTCTGTGTGGTGGAACCAGACAGAGTCCGCCTCATAGGCTCCTCCAGATGCGAGACGGAGCCGTTCTAGTGCGCAGGTGTGACATGGCTATTGGGTGCAGCTTTTCGCCATAGATCTGCCTCTCCCCTCACCCCTCTCAGAGGCTGCCACACAGCAGGCAAGGCCTCCCAGGGCTGGCTGTGGGGCCTGGGGGACAGGGCCCTCGGGTCTGCTTCAGCAGGATGCCCATCTCTGGTTTTCCATGGCTAAATCACAGCAAAGGCGCTTGTTACTGCTGAACCCATTAAGTGTACTTACGGCACTCTCAGTGGGAACATGTAATTACGTCGGTGGCCCTGTGCCACACTGCACACTGCGCTGTGGGCATGGGCTGCCAACATCAACTGCTGCTCTGCCCCCCACCCCCGCCCTTGTCTGGGAGGCTGCGGGGAGAAGGGGCGAGGCTGGCTTTCGGGGTCCCACAAAGGAGGGGTTACACTGGGTGTGACTTCCTGCTGCTCCTCATCACTGAGCCCGTCTGCCTGTAGATATGGAGGTCGGAGTGTCCCCAGACCAGTCCCCTGCTTGAGCCCATCACAGCACAGCCCTTGCCAGCTTGCCACGAGTGGGCTCAGAGCCCCTTGAAGCGGGGCCGCATAGCCCGCCGGTCCCAGTGCCGCATACAGCAGGCGCAGTGCAGGTGCCCCGGGCTACTTTATGGAGCACAGCCACGTGCCAGGCAGGGGTCCTGCTGCCTTGGTCACCTCCCCCCCCCCCACCAAGGGAAACATGGGGTGGGGAGCAGGAGGGCACCGACCTGTAGGCCCTGCAGCCAGGATGTGCTGCAGCTGAGGCTCCCATCCCTGTCGCCCCAGTGCAGCCCCTGCAGGGCCAGGCAGGGCGGAGCCTACAGGACCCCGCCCTGGATTTCCCAGGGCTGTCTGCTGACAAGTGGTGTTTTGCAAGCACCCCCATGACCTCGCACCAGCTTCAAGGTGGGCTGGGGGCCTTTGCTCTCCAGCCTGACCAGGGCAGGTGGGCAACACCACAGAAAGCCCACCTTAGGGTGGGAGTGTGTAAGAGGGGATCCTGACCTGGGGGGGTGGTGTTGGGGGTGGGTACCTGGAATTCCCCTGAAGTTTTGGGGCCTTCCAAGCCATAAGGGAGAGCTAACTTCATGTATCCATAAGGTTCGGGTGAAGCTTCAGCTCTCCAGCTAGGGGCCCCCTACACACAGCCCTGGCCCCATCCTGGCGGCCCTGGACTCCTGCCTGGCCCTGCTGGCCTGGGATCTGGGACCTTTCCTCATACCTGATATGGCTGGCTCACCACAGGGCCTGCTGATTCCTGATGAGCCAACTGGTGCAGGTGTGGGGTGCACCCCTGCCTGGAGGCAGCCTGGAGGCATCCACACCACACCACGGCTTGCATGAAGCCATGGTGCCATCTGGTGGCCACTCCTCAAATGGGCAGTGAGGTCCTGGGTGGCCTCTTCCTGTACCCAGGGCCAGCGAGCCCACAGGGTGGCCGAGGAGCCTGTGCTGGGCACACAGTATGCCGGAAGCACTCGCTGCCAACAGCACCCTGAGGCCCCGCCCTGGGCTGGACACCCTCTTGCCCACAGGAAGATGCTCCTGGGTGTGGCCCTCCAGGCAGCTTTTCTTCCTGGGAACAACTGGCTGGTGGGGGACAGGAGGGTGTAGGCCCTCCCCCACCTGCCCTTCATCCACTTCCTGGAGCCCTTTATCTAAGCACACTGTAGGGCTGTGTGTCCTGCAGGCCCAGTCACTGAACTGACCCGAAGCTCACATCCTGCTCCCCCCATGGCCATAGTTGGGGCTTTCTGTCTGCTGGAGTCATGGGGGGGCCAGGGCAGTGCAGGGGGCTCTGGGGTCCCCCTCACAGTGCGTGGGTGTCTGCAGCACTGCCGGAGCCCAGGCTGGGCAGCAGCTGCAAGATGCGCACCTATGTGCGCGACCTTGTTTTAGGTTGCTAGTTGGGAGAAACCTGGTGAAGGGCGGCAGGTAGCCTCCAGCCTCCATCTAGGGTCTTGCTCTGTGCCTCAGTTTCTCCTCTGTACCCAGGGTTGGTGTCAGGGTTCTGTCCCTTAACACCCAGATGATGGGGCAGGTGCAGGGGTGTGGAGGGCTCGGCACCCTGGTGGCAGTGGGGGGAACAGGATGCAGCCCCCCCTCCTGCTTTCCCTGGGCCGTCTACCAGCCTCCCGAATCAGCCCTTAACGACCTGTCCCACGTGGTTCGAGCACGTCAGCATGCTGGTCATCATGCTCAACTGCGTCACCCTGGGCATGTTCCGGCCTTGCGAGGACGTCAAGTGCCGCTCAGAACGATGCAGCATCCTGGAGGTGGGGCCTGCGCGGGCGGGGGCTGGGCGGGCCCGCTGCTGTGAATGACCCTGGGGGACACCCCCTCCCGGCGCGCGGAGGGCATAGGTCCCACTCTCAGGCCCTCCTCCTGCCAGGCCTTCGACGACTTCATCTTCGCTTTCTTCGCGGTGGAGATGGTCATTAAGATGGTCGCTCTGGGGCTGTTCGGGCAGAAGTGCTACCTGGGTGACACGTGGAACAGGCTGGACTTCTTCATCGTCATGGCAGGGTACAGCTCCATGCCGCCCACAGCCCAGCTCTGCGGAGCCAGGGCTGGCCTGGGGCCATAGATCCTGAAGCAGCCTCTTGTCTGACCAGGCCTGGCCGGGAACCCCACCCCCTCAGGCTGCACAGGTGGCTCTGAGTTCCCCAGGGAGAGGGATGAAACAGGTGCATTCTAGAGGATCCAGGCTGTACCTGGGAGGTGGGAGGCCAGTATGGCCTATGTCAGGGGTGAACACTTGTCCTGGGGACCCCCGTGCTAGCAGCAGCGATGGTGGAATGGACATGGGGTGCCCTGGAGGGCGAGCGAGCGCCCAGCGGTGACTCAGGGTCATGCTCCGCCTGCCCCAGGACCCAGCCTGGCTGGGAGCACAGCTTGAGGACCAGCTCTCCAGCAGGTGGTCACCTGCCCACCGCTGAGCCTCCCCCTCTGCCCCCCCCCCCCCGCAGCATGATGGAGTACTCTCTGGATGGACACAACGTGAGCCTCTCGGCCATCCGAACCGTGCGTGTGCTGCGGCCCCTCCGCGCCATCAACCGTGTGCCCAGTAAGAGACCCCCCTCCCCCCGGCTCGGAGCAGGCGTGTACATCTTGCCACCCCTGCTGGGAGCTCTCAGGGCCTGCTGAGACACAGGATGCCACACTGTCCATGTGGCTTCTGGACACTGTGGCCCCAGCATTGGAGGAGGGACTGTGGTCCCTGAGCATTTGCCACTTTCTGTGGGAAGGAGAGAGCAGACCCTGACGGAGTTGGGGTGTCATGAGCAGGCTGCGGGGGACCCTGGCCACCCTGAAACTCAGACCCCTCACCTGCACAGCATTGAGGGTGCTCCTGGGTGAGGGGCTGCACGGGCTCTGGTGGCTGCTTCGGTCCGTCAAGGAGGCCTGGAGAAGCTTCTGGGGGGTTATGTGGCTGCTCGTTGGGAAGATGGGCTGCCCTCACACTAGTCATCTGCCCACATGGGATGGCTCGGGATTTTTCGGTGTCTTCAGAGTGTTCAGCACTGTGGCTGAATTTGGGGAGGAGGGCAGTGCCCACGTCACTGCGTAAGGTGGTAGTGTATATGTTGTTGCGGGGGGGCCTCTCCGTGTGCCATGTAGCTGGGTACACAGCCTTGGTTGCCTGGCCTGGGTCCTGGTGGCCTCACCACCCAAGTCCGGATTGTTAGGACGTGTCCTACAGCCCTCCCTGAGAAGCCACATACCCCCCCCAGGGCAGATGCCCCCCTCCCCCTGGGGCCATCAACTCCACAAAAGGGCAGGTGGGTCAGGGTTGCACCATGGGAACCCCCCACCCTGCCTCCCTCCAGGGCAGGGCTCTGCTCCCCAACCCCATACATGCTACAACACCTCTAGCTTCCCAAGCATGGAGGCAGACCAAAGCCCATGTTGCTGGCGGTCCTTACGCCTGCTGCTCCTGTGTCGGAGCTTGGACCTCTGGCCTCACGACCAGTCCTGGGGCCTGAACAGGGCGTGGTTCTGGCCATTGTTCAAAGGGAGGAGGGTTGCACCTGGCCAGCAGCCTTGCTCCCCTTGCTGCGGGCCTGACCCAGAGGCATCATTGTCCCTCAGTGTCTGCTGGACCTGTAGGGACCAGGTGCATGTTCCCTGAATAGCTGTGATACCCATTTGTGAGCAGTGGGATGGCTTGGGAGGGGCTGGGGATGCAGGGGACACTCCAGAAGGTCCCAGTGCTGACTCCTACCCTGCCCCTTGCAGGCATGCGTATCCTGGTCACACTGCTGCTGGACACCCTGCCCATGCTGGGGAACGTGCTCCTGCTCTGTTTCTTTGTCTTTTTCATCTTCGGCATTGTGGGTGTGCAGCTGTGGGCCGGCCTGCTGCGCAATCGCTGCTTCCTGGACAGCACCTTTGCCAGGTGTGAGGCCACACCCACCAGCAAGGCTTGCCCCTTGGGCACCGCCCCCAGGGGCTCGCCCTTCCTGGAATGCCTCCAGCTTGGGCCCAGGGTTCTGGTTTCTGGGTCTTTGTCTCTTTATCTTTGCTTTTATGTCTGTTTTTGTCTCTCATTTTCTGTTTGTCTCTCTCTGTGTCTGTGTCTGTCTTCTGCCTCTTTCTCTCACTGTTTCTTCGTATCCTCCACTGTCTCTCTCTCATTCTCCTTTCCCTCCCTCTGTCCTTGTGCCCCGCACTGGGCCTCCCGCCCCCAGGAACAACAACCTCACCTTCCTGCGGCCATACTATCAGACAGAGGAGGGCGACGAGAACCCCTTCATCTGCTCCTCGCACCGAGACAACGGGATGCAGAAGTGCTCGCACATCCCCAGCCGCCGCGAGCTGCGTGTGGAGTGCACGCTGGGCTGGGAGGCCTACGGGCAGCCGCAGGCGGAGGGCGTGGGCGGCGCCGGCCACAACGCCTGCATCAACTGGAACCAGTACTACAACGTCTGCCGCTCCGGCGACTCCAACCCCCACAACGGCGCCATCAACTTCGACAACATCGGCTATGCCTGGATCGCCATCTTCCAGGTGGGCTTTCGCTCTGGACCGAGTGGCCTGTGGCCGCTGTTTCCCCTCAAGTTGGGTGCCCAGTACGCAGGGCGGTGAGGAGGGGCGGCGCCCGGCGGTGTTTACTTGCTCCGCCAGCCCCGCATCTGGACCCCGAGGGAACACACCTGCCACACTACCAGGGCCACCCTCCCAGCGCTGGGCTATCTGTGTGTCTAGCCACCTGCCCCCTACACAGGTGATCACGCTGGAAGGCTGGGTGGACATCATGTACTACGTCATGGACGCCCACTCCTTCTACAACTTCATCTACTTCATTCTGCTCATCATCGTGAGTACGGGGCGGGGGACATGTTCCAGTTGGCAGGGCCAGACTTCCAGGACCGTGGGTGTTAGTGGGTGGAGGTGCCTCTGAGTTGTGACAGTTAATCTTAGATCCATAAGCTCCTCAGTAGATGTCGTCCTAGTCCCCAGGGTCCATTTATGAGCCTGCTTGTGCCCCCAACTCGTGCCATCCCAGCCTTTGCTCGCCCTCGGGGGTCCCGGCATTGGCTGAGCTACAGGGTAGGGGCCGCAGAGACCCAGGGATGCCCTTGGGCTGCTGGACAGGCAGGTGGGGGCCCACGGTGGGGCTCAGGGCTTCCATGCAGTCCCCAGTGGGACGGATGGGGAAGGTGTGGGAGGACAGAAGCCAACGTGGGTGGTAGGCGAGCACGCACTTCCAGGGGGCCTCAGACCCCGGCCCCCCCAGGGCCAGATCCTGTCTGGAGGTTGCAGAAGAGTCGGGCCTCTGCACACGACCCCCCAGGCTCAGCCCTCCCCAGTGCGCATGGCCCCAGACATGTCCCTCGCCTAATGCAGCCAGGGACTGTGAAGACCCAGCAGTGCACAGGACAGGCAGCCACCCTTGTCTCAGATGATCCTCACGAGCAGAGGAGAGTTTCCCATGGTGACCGTGTCACAGAGGAAGGCCTGACTGGAAAGGGCAGGATGGCCACAGTTGAGAGGGTCTCATCCAAGACAAACCTGAGAAGGAGGGGGCAAGCCTCACAGATGATGGGAAGGAGGGTCTCCCCATGTGTCCTCCACCTGTCCACGAATAGATGAGAAGCACCTACTACGCACCGCCTGTCCCAGACACTGGGCTCAGCATCGAATCAGCAGGGGTCCCACCCATCTTGTGGCACTCCCGCTGGCCACACTCAAAGCCATACCCTTGGCCCCTGGAATGGGCGGCGCACAGTAGGCCTCAGTGTTTCTCTCATCAGGGACTCAGTCACTGTTGTTTAGACACCACAGCCACTGCCCCGGCCTCCGGGGCAGATGGGTCTCCGTGTCCCCTCTTCCCCAGTTCCCTGGGGCACACAGCCTGGTGAGCGAGGCCCCGGACAGGCTGTTGGAAGGCTCAACACCGCCCGCCCGCCACAGGTGGGCTCCTTCTTCATGATCAACCTATGCCTGGTGGTGATCGCTACGCAGTTCTCAGAGACGAAGCAACGGGAGAACCAGCTGATGCGGGAGCAGCGCGCCCGCTACCTGTCCGACGACAGCACGCTGGCCAGCTTCTCAGAGCCGGGCAGCTGCTACGAAGAGTTGCTCAAGTACATGGGCCACATCTGCCGCAAAGTCAAGCGGCGTGGCCTGCGCCTCTATGCGCGCTGGCAGAGCCGCTGGTGCAAGAAGGTGGACCCCAGCAGCACCCCACACAGCCAGGGCCCCGGGCACCGGCCGCGGCGGCCAGACCGGCACGCAGCCTCCATTCACCACCTGGTCTACCACCACCACCACCACCACCACCACCACTACCACTTCGGCCACGGCAGCCCGCGGCGGCCCGGCCCCGAACCAGGCACCGGAGACACGAGGCTGGTACGGGCCAGAGCGCTGCCCTCGCCACCCTTGGCCAGCCCTGGACCACGCGACACCGAGTCAGTGCACAGCGTGTACCACGCGGACTGCCACGTGGAAGGGCCTCAGGAGAGGTCCCAGGGGGTGCAAGCTCCAGCCACTGCCACCAGCCTCAAGCTGGCCATGGGCCTGGGCGCCATGAATTACCCCACCATCCTGCCCTCAGCAGCTGGTAGCGGCAAAGGCGGTGCCAGCCCCGGGCCCAAGGGGAAGCGGGCCAGTAGGCCACCAGGAGCTGGAGGGCACAGCTCCCTCAGCCTGAGCAGCCATGACCCCTATGAGAAGATCCAGCATTTGGTTGGGGAATATGGTAAGGACCCCAGCTTCGCCCTGCTGGGGTTGGGATGGGACCCAGGCACGTTGTACCCACCTGTGTGCCTTCCGGGGAGGCCCTGCCTTTTTTTCCTCCTTTTTTTTTCGCCTTGGAAGAGAGGAGGGGCTTGAGTGCCTCGCACTCTGACACAGCAGAGAGGGGAAAGAGGGTACCCCATTCTGTCCACCCTGTAGTAGCCCCAAGCAGCCATGGCTTAGTGGACCGTGAGCGTTTGCCACGTGGATGTGAGAGCTCTGAGGCCGGCAGGGTATTGCCCCCACTTGGCCCTGAGGCCTGTCTGCCTGTGTTCACAGCCCGGCCCCTTCTCCTGAGGAGGGGTCAGACCCCTTCCGGGTGGGGAGACTGAGGCAGGGGGATGGGGAGGGGTCAAGGGTACAATGCCTTCAAAGGTTGGAGAGGGGGGCCAGGTGCACCTCACTATTCTCCCCCCACCACCCCGGGGCCTCTGCTTCATCCCCGTCGGACTCGCGGTCGAAGGAGAGACCCTGGGCCCGTGCAGGTAGTGAGGCCTCCCTCGTGGGGTGCGAGAGTGTCTGGACCGCCGTGCACCTGGAACAGATAGGGTGTGTGCCGGGGCCGTCCTGCGTGTCCTCACGCCCCGTGCCCAGGGTGTGAGAGCCAGCGTGTCACGTCACACCTGCTTTGAGCCCTGCGCTGCCCCTTCGGCGGTCCTGGCCACGTGGGCCCCTGAGTAGCAGTGGGTCTAAGCTGCAGCCTCGGATGCAGAGTGTGCCCGGGCCCAGAAACTGAGCGCGAGGACACGGTGCACGGTGCTCCTCGGCCACTCCCACGCCCGATCCGTGGTGGAGTGGTGAGGGGTGACACGGGCCAGGTCGGCTGCAGCGGCGAAGTTAATTTCACCTACTTAACATGGCTGCTAGGAAGTAGCTCACGTCACATTTCTGGATGGTGTGGCCCTAGGACAGATGAGCTTCTCTGCCCCTCTGTGTCCCTGCCCCCGTATGTGAGTGGAGCACACCTATACAGGGTGTGCACACATGTGCCCAGGTGTGTCCCTGGGTGTGCACGTGCGTGCCCAGATGTGCGTGTGTGTCCAGGGGTGTGTATGACCCCAGGTGTGAGTGTGCACTGTTTACACCAGCCTCCGTGTGGGCACGGGTCCCAGGCACTTGCGGGTGTGACTGCTGAGTGGCCTGATCCTGCCTGTGCCCTTCACCACTTAGGACTGGGCCAGGCCCCCAGCCACCTGTCGGGCCTGAGTGTGCCCTGCCCCCTGCCCAGCCCCCAGTCGGGCACGCTGACCTGCGAGCTGAAGGACTGTCCGTACTGCGCCGGCGCCCTGGGAGACCCTGAGTGGGAGCTCAGCGGCTCCGAGAGCGGAGACTCCGAAGGCAACGCGGTCTACGAGTTCACGCAGGACCTGCGGCACGGGGACCACCGCGACCCGGTGCAGCCCACCCCAGCGGCAGACACAGCAGCCCAGGGCGGTGTGCGGAGGCGGGCGCAGCCGCAGGTGGCCTCCGGCGGGCGAGGCGGGCTTGGCCGCGTGTGGGCTGCCGCCAGTGGCAAGCTGCGCAGGATCGTGGACAGCAAGTACTTCAACCGCGGCATCATGGCGGCCATCCTCACCAACACGCTGAGCATGGGCATCGAGTACCACGAGCAGGTAGGCGGGCGCCGGGCACTCGTCCTCGTCCGGGCGGCGGCGTCACCCCTGGGGAGCACGTTCCTTCTGTGTCTCGAAGTCTCAGCCTCTCGGGGACTCGCAGTGGGGATGTGGAGGTTGGGCGACAGGGGTGATGTTGGAGTCAGATGATTTTTATCGGTTACTCAGCAAACACTCATCTTTGCTCCATGGGCTGGGTCTCTGCTGAGTGTGGAACACGGAGACACCCCGGCTCCTGCCACGAGGTTCTCTCCATCTAGGGAGGGGGGTTGAGACGGCCACAGACCCAGAGGCAGCAGGGGCAGAGGGTGTTTACTGGGTCATCTGGTGGCTCTTCTGAGGAGGGGGTCCCCAGCCCAGTTCTTGCAGAGAGAGGCCCCCCTTGCCTGAGCCAGACCTACTGGCAGCACCTGCTGGGGGACCCGTTGGTGGCCAGAAGAGGTGGTGATGTGGTATGGCCACTGGGTTGGTGCCCGGTGCCCGCCCCTGGACCCTGTGCCTGGAACACCAGCCCTGCACAGGGCCACACCTGCAGGGGGCGGCAGCTGGGTCTGGCAGGGGGGTGGTGTCCTCGGGACCAAGGCCCATTCACTTCTAACAACCAAATGAACTTCCCATCTCTTACCTGTCTGTCTTTTCAAGTCAGTGAAGCCATTTTCTTTCATCCTGGAGCAGTTTAGGGGAAATCAAGCAGTGGCAGCCAAAGGCAGGCCCTACGTGGGAGGTTCTTTTTGTGAGGGGGAGACCCAGGGCAGGGACAACAGCCGACCTCAAGAGACCCCTTGTATGGAAGAGCCTCTGCCACACGGTGCGCGCACACACACGCACGCACACACAGGTACACAGTCATATGTGTCCACATGTATGCGTCTGCGCGGCTGGCCCGTGCAGATGTGGACATGTGTATGGACACATACGTGGGTGGCCGTGCACACATCCCCCACACGCAGTATGCTTGGAGGCAGCACACACGCAGGTCACACTGGCACACACACGTGCACATGAGCACACACAGGCAGGTTAGAATGTCCCCAGTAAGGATGGGCCTCTGGGGCCTTCTGCCAGCAAGGAAGGGTAAGGTCTCCAGAGACCAGGGTGGCTTTCCGAAGCACCACTCGTAATGTCTGTGCCCCCAGCACCCCCATCCTGACGCCTGGCACAGGTGCACCAGGCCCTGTTCCCATGGTCTGTCCTTCAGGGCCCGGGCAGTCTCTAGAGCTCCAGTGCTCAGAAAGGCCTGGGGAAGTCAGGGACAACGATGGTGGGGAGGCTGCAAGGGGCCAGGGTCCTGCTTGAGAGTATATCCCTGGGGCCTAGCTTCCTCCTCCAGACAGCAGCCAATTAGGTTCCCGCAATGCCTACTGTAGCCTCTAAGCCCTTGGCTCCTTGATGCAGCCTTACCTGCTCCCCATAAGTAGGGACAGTGACTCTCCTCCCCTGACGGTCCCTCTGCTGCCCACAGCCGGATGAGCTGACCAGTGCCCTGGAGATCAGCAACATCGTGTTCACCAGCATGTTCGCCCTGGAGATGCTGCTGAAGCTGCTGGCATGTGGCCCGCTGGGCTACATCCGGAACCCGTACAACATTTTCGACAGTATCATTGTGGTCATCAGGTAGGCCCCTTTTGCCACCCTGGCCAGGAGGTCCTGGGAGGCTCCAGCGTCCGGGAGCAGAGCCCCAGGCAGAAGGAGAGGCACTGCTGGCGCGTGGTCTGGCGGGCTTCAGAGATGGGAGTCTAATCAAGCTCCCTCGCTGGGACCGAGTCCCCCCACCACCGCAGGCACTGTGGGGCACGCAGTTAGGTCCGCTGCGTGGTTCTAGAATCTACTGGAGCTGTTCCCTGAAGGAATAGTGTAGGTGAACACTACACTAGTGTAGGTGAGGACCAGGAGGCTGGTCCTCAGCCTCCTGGCTGGCCTCTGCTTAGAGCTCGGCCCTTGCAAGGAACGCCAGCTCACCTCTGGGGTGTCTGTCACAGCAAAATCCACATAGAAAGGAGCAGGCGAATCTGGGGGAAGTTCCTTCTCCAGGAGGAAGTCAAGGAGTCCCTGCCCTAACAGGGAGGGGTTAGGGAGGGGTTTGAGCAAAAAAACGGATGAGCCAGGCCTGGCTATGAAAGGTGCAGGACAGGAAAGGCCTCGACTGAGAAGCTTCTGTTGGAGCCAGAGCCAAGGATGGCAGCTGGTTAGGTGGCTTTGGAGATGTTGCCACAGTCCCTCAGCCCCCCGGTGCCTCGATGCATCCAGACCTGCTGCTCGTCATGGGGTTGAGTGCAGGCCACAGTGGTTCCCAGGCTGGCATTCCTGCTTCCAGGAAGAGGAAGTTCAAAGTCAGTGTAGGTGCGGAGAACCACAGTCAGAGAACAGCACCTCCTGACCCTTGGCCTGGCCCACAGCGTCTGGGAGATCATTGGGCAGGCGGACGGTGGCCTGTCGGTGCTGCGGACCTTCCGGCTGCTGCGGGTGCTGAAGCTGGTGCGCTTCATGCCCGCACTGCGGCGCCAGCTGGTGGTGCTCATGAAGACCATGGACAACGTGGCCACCTTCTGCATGCTGCTCATGCTCTTCATCTTCATCTTCAGGTGGGCCCTGCGCCCCACAGAGGAGGACCCCTTCCCACTCTGCCGGCCTTGGGGCCCTGGGCTGTCGGGGCAGCCAGGAGCCTCAGAGGTTCTGCAAAAGCTCAGTCTCTGGTTCCTTCATCCTAACAGAACTGATTGGGTACCTTCCATATGCAGGCTTGAGGCATATGGGGCCCCCAGCTGGGCTGTGCTCTCATGGACTCACAGCTTAGTGGGGGGGGTAAGGGGGACCTCTGGATGGGTATGTTGGGGACTGAGTAGAGGATTGGGGAAGAGGTGGGATCAGCCAGGTGGAGTCCATTTGCTGAGCACCTTCTGTGCCAGCCTGGCCATGACTCGGGCCTCGGAGAGGCTGGGGTGGAGGACAGCCCAGGCAGGCTGAGTGAGGCGGGCATCCCAGGTCCCAGCCACTGCTTGGAGCCAGAGTGGCCTCTGGTTGTCCCTTCCTCCCCTGGCCTTGGTCTCCCACCATGGACCTGGGTCCCGGGGGCCCAGCGGGGAGAAGCGCAGAGGAACAGCTGCTTGGAGTGCAGGTGACCAGGCAGAGCGGCTCTCCTGCCTCACTCCCCTGTGTCCCTTCTCTCCCCACTCGCCACACCGCTGCCTCTCACCCTCAGCATCCTGGGCATGCACCTCTTCGGCTGCAAGTTCAGCCTAAAGACAGACACTGGAGACACGGTCCCTGATAGAAAGAACTTTGACTCTTTGCTATGGGCCATTGTCACCGTGTTCCAGGTAAAGCATGGGTGGGGACTGTCCCCTGATATAAATGTGGCCAAAGGGGAGCTACAGCCCCTTCAAGTGCATGTCTTGGGCTATGCAAGGCTAGAGCAGTTGAGCTTCAGGCCACAGCAGGGACAGCAGTTCCGCCCCCTGGGGCGGTGGGCACGTGCACTCGCTGGTGCAGAGCTTCTCCTGTCCCAAGGAGTTGACAGCACGTCCAAGGTGGGGTCAACCCTACTGCCCCTCCTCCCGGCCTCGGGTGTGGGGCCCCACGCTGCCCTTCTCCTCCAGATCCTCACCCAGGAGGACTGGAACGTCGTCCTCTATAATGGCATGGCCTCCACCTCCTCCTGGGCTGCCCTCTACTTTGTGGCCCTGATGACCTTCGGCAACTATGTGCTCTTCAACCTGCTGGTGGCCATCCTGGTGGAGGGCTTCCAGGCAGAGGTGAGGGGGACTCCCAGGAGGTGGGACCCCGGCACGTTAGGCGGGACTTGTGCACAGACTGACACGGAGAGACTCCGTCCTCTCCCCCCCTTCCCTGTCCGGCCTCTCAGCACACCCAGCTCCACCCCCGCACCGACCTCCCTGTGGGGAGCTCCACAAGCGGGTGCTTGACCCAGGTAGCTGCCACCCAAGGGGAACCTCACACATGCCTTCTGCTCTGTGGGACACAGGGCGACGCCAACAGATCTGATACAGATGAAGACAAAACGTCCACTCACTTGGAAGAGGATTTCGACAAGTTCAGAGACCGCAGGGCCTCAGGTGTGTAGGGGGATGGGGGGGCGATGCCTGCCCTGGCCTGGCGGGGAGGGGACTCCCGTGGATGAGTCCTATGTGGGCAGATTCCCCTTCCCGAGAGTCCTGTGGGCACGAGTGGCCCCTCCCCCTCCAGAGATGAAGATGTACTCCCTGGCCATGACCCCCAATGGGCACCTGGAGGGCCGAGGCAGCCTGCCCCCTCCTGTCATCATGCACACGGCGGCGACACCCATGCCCACCCCCAAGAGCTCCCCCAACCTGGACACGGCCCACAGTCTCCTGGACTCACGGCGCGGCAGCAGCAGCTCCATGGACCCCCAGCTGGGGGACCAGAAGTCTCTGGTAGGTGCCATCTCCTGCCCCAGCCCCAAGCTCCTTAAGGCCTTCCCCAAAGATGAGGGAGGCCCCCACGCCCGCCCCTGTCGCCCCGAGCGCTTTGCTCTCCAAGAATGGGGCAGGAGCCCCCGTTTTTGTGGGAGGGGCGTAGAGGCCAGATGTGGAAATGCACGTTTGATCTGTTTTCTCTGGTGAATTGTCAGGCAGAAGTTTATCTTCCAAGTTACAATAAAGGATAAAAGGCGGCAGAGCATAGGTCAGAAGGAACAGCAGAAAAGAGGTAGCAAAAAGGCATAAAAACAGCACGTGAAACGTGATGGAGGCCCAGGGAAGGGTTCCCTGAGTCAGGACCAACCGTGTCCCTTGGGGACTTGCCCCACAAGCCAGAAGTGCCATCCCCAGGGACACAGCCACAGTGGCTTTTCAGAAGGACCCAGGAGGGGTGGGCAGAGCAAGCTGAGCTGACAAGAGAAGGGGTTTGAGATGAGACATGGAGGAAATCTTCCTGGGGTGACAGGAAGAGCTGCCCGGGGGGACGGAAGGGGGGGGGCAGGTGACTTGGCAACGAGACGCGTAGCAGCCCTGAGGGAGGTGGGCAGGGGCGGTTTAGCAGGGTTAAGTCGGCTCATGCTAGACCCAGGAGGTGACCAGAACACCGACAGCGAGGACGGGCACCACAGCAGGGTAAGTCCCTCGATCGATGTCGACTTATCTTGTAAGAGAGTGGCCAAACTTCTTTTTACAAGGTCGTAGTCTGCCAATTAGAAACTGCTTTGGGGCCCCACGCCAGAGATCAAGGTCAGCTGTGACGGTGTCCGGTGTCCGAGGACGGCCAGTGGCTGGTCCCAGGCCCGCTGAGGGCCTGTGCCTGCCCTTCGGGATGCCTGTGCAGTAACACTTGTTGACTGGACCTCCAGCTCACTGTTAGCCTGCTCTGCAGCTCAGGCGTGCCCCCGGAATAGCTGTTTGCTGACCTCTCCCTAGCAGGGCGGTCTGCGCTCAGAAATCCTGCTCACGGGTGTTAGTGATGGTGGTGATCCGCCTATAAACCCCACCTACGTGGTGCCCCGGTGGGACAGGCCCCTGTGGCTGGGTGCCCTGGAGCCTGGGGTGTTTAAGGGTACTTGGGGACCGGATCCCCCCTCTCCTCCTCTCTCCCCTGCAGCACAGCCTCCGCAGCTCACCCTGTACCCACTGGGGCCCGAACAGCGCCTGGAGCAGCCGGCGCTCGAGCTGGAACAGCCTGGGTCGTGCGCCCAGCCTCAAGCGCCGGAGCCAGTGCGGGGAGCGGGAGTCTCTGCTGTCCGGCGAGGGCAAGGGCAGCACGGATGAGGAGGCCGAGGATGGCCGGCCCAGGGCAGGGGCCTCGCCCGGCTCACGCACCCCCCCGCTGCGGCGTGCCGAGTCCCTGGACCGCCGCGGCACTCGGGACGTGCAGCCCCTGCGGCCAGCTGCTCTGCTGCCCACCAAGCTCCATGACTGCAACGGGCAGATGCTGGCCCTGCCCAGCGAGTTCTTCCTGCGAATAGACAGTCACAAGGAGGACCTGGCCGACTTTGACGACGACGTGGAGGATGTGAGTGGGCATCGGGGCCCATGCCTCCCTCCCGTCATGGGCTGGTCCCCAGAGCAGACCCTGCACGTCATTCATGGGGGGCGATCTCAAGACAAGGGGGAGGAAGTGGACAAGCTGAGCAGGACCTGACCCAGGTGATGGGCCTCAGCTGATCCTCGGGAGAGCGGGAACGGGACTGGCCCCAGGGCCCGCCCCACCTCCAGCTAAGGGCCCTTCTGAGCCCTGAGTTTTCAGCCACAGGTGGGCCTTCAAGGGGGAGGAGAGCAGGGCCACCTTCTCAGTGAGGCACTCACTCCTTTCCCCAGGGCAGTTCCACAGGCGGAGGGCAGCCGCGTGTGTGGGGCCTTTCTGGGTGGGAATCTGAGAACGTCCACTCACCTGGCCCTGTGGATGCCAGCATGGGTCACTAACGCAGTGCCTGTGTGAGGAGGATGAACTGGGACAACTGGGACCCCAAGGGTGGAAGGGCAGGGCTGGGAGAGTCTGGGGAGGGCCTGAGAATCTGCCCCTTCTCCGCAGAGCTGTTGCTCACGCCTGCGCAAGGTGCTGGAGCCCTATAAGCCTCAGTGGTGTCGGAGCCGTGAGCCCTGGGCACTGTACCTTTTCTCCCCACAGAACAGGTAAGGGGTGCCTGGGAGGGAGAAACACTGCCCTTTTGGGTCCTCAAGTTCCCTGGCAGTCAGGGAGCTCCCTGGGCCTCAGGGTCTCCCGCCTGCCCTCTGAGGACGGAGGTAAAGCAAGGGCTTCGGCAGGGCTGTCCCCGACCCCTCACCCAGTACCCTCGGCCTCCCAGGTTCCGTGCCTCCTGTCAGAAAATCATCGCTCATAAGATGTTTGATCACATTGTCCTGGTTTTCATCTTCCTCAACTGTATCACCATTGCCCTGGAGAGGCCAGACATCGACCCAGGAAGCACCGTGAGGCCCCCTTCTCCTTCTGGGGAGGGCTGGGGTCTCTTGGGTGCAGCTGGCCCCTCCCACCACCCTGTCTCTGCAGGAACGCGTCTTCCTCAGCATCTCCAACTACATCTTCACGGCTATCTTCGTGGCTGAGATGATGGTGAAGGTACCAGCATATTTGGGAGAGACCCGGGGTCTGTCCTCTGGCCTTACACCCCCCACCCCACCCAGCAGCTCCCTCCTGCTGTGCCCCTGTCCCCCACCCCATCTATTGCAGCACCTCAGACCTGGGCTCCTCCTCCTCTGCACCTGGACAGGTGGTGGCCCTAGGCCTGGTCTCAGGGGAACACGCCTACCTGCAGAGCAGCTGGAATGTGCTGGATGGGCTCCTGGTCCTTGTGTCCCTTGTCGACATCATCGTGGCCATGGCCTCCGCTGGTGGTGCCAAGATCCTCGGCATCCTGCGTGTGCTGCGCCTGTTGCGGACGCTCCGGCCTCTGAGGTGGGTGGGGGGATGGGCCTGGGCCAGGCAAGGAGACAGAGACAGATGAGGTGGAGGTGGGGCTGGGATTTGGCCGCGCCGTCGCATGGGCTGTGCCCTTTGCACAGTGGCCGCCCCCTCCGTGTGCCAGCAGCAGGCCCCTCTGCCCTGTGCAGGGTCATCAGCCGCGCTCCCGGCCTCAAGCTGGTGGTGGAGACCCTGATATCGTCCCTCAGGCCCATCGGCAATATCGTCCTCATCTGCTGCGCCTTCTTCATCATCTTCGGCATCCTGGGGGTGCAGGTGGGCAGCCCGCTTGTTCGTGGGTGTCCTGTGCGAGAGACAGTGGCCTGTGGTCAACAGCCACTGGGCAGCCCCCGGAAGGCCCGGCCTCGCCCCTCACCCTGCTGCCCCAGGAGGCCCCTTGTGGGGGCTGGTGGACTGGGGGGCACAGGGTCGGCCCTCTGGATGACCGCCTGCCCCGTCAGCTCTTCAAGGGCAAGTTCTACTACTGCGAGGGCGCTGATACCAGGAACATATCCACCAGGGCGGAGTGCCGGGCGGCCCACTATCGCTGGGTGCGGCGCAAGTACAACTTCGACAACCTGGGCCAGGTGGGCAGGGGGAGGGCGGGCGGGAGGGGAGGGCGGGACTTGGAGTGCCCTGAGGTCTTCTCCCCAGGTGGCCTCATCCTAGCCCCCCCCCCCCCCCCCCCCCCCCCCCCCGAGAGGAGAGAAGGGCGGGACCACAAGGCTTCGGCGCCAGGGGCGGAGCTGCATGGGAGGCCCATGGGGGAATCCCGGGCAGGAGGCAGTAAGGAGTAACCACCCTTGCTGTGGCCCCACAGGCGCTGATGTCCCTGTTCGTGCTGTCCTCCAAGGACGGCTGGGTGAACATCATGTACGACGGGCTGGACGCTGTGGGCATAGACCAGCAGGTGCGGACAGGCAGTGGGCAGCCTGGCCCTCCGAGAGGACCCTTTGAGTATCCTCTGGATCATCTTAGAGAACCTCCTCCAAGATGCCATCTTTGACCTCTGAGAACTTCCAGGGATTCCATGTCATGGGTCCATTCTGTGGCCCTGCCGGCTGTAGCGCCAAGGGGCCCTTGGGGGTGTGGCTGTCCCTGGGCAGGACCCTGGGGCAGTGGGGACCCACACATCCTCCTGTGTTGCAGCCGGTGCCCAACCACAACCCCTGGATGCTGCTGTACTTCATCTCCTTCCTGCTCATTGTCAGTTTCTTCGTGCTCAACATGTTTGTGGGTGTCGTGGTGGAGAACTTCCACAAGTGCCGGCAGCACCAGGAGGCCGAGGAGGCTCGGCGGCGTGAGGAGAAGCGGCAGCGACGCCTGGAAAGGAAACGCAGGAGTAAGGCCCTCCTGGAAGCGGTGGTGGGTTGGTGCCTACGTGCCGGCGGTAGGGCAGCGGGCCGGCAAGGCAGCGGGAGCCAGCCAAGCAACTGGGCTTTGAGGCTGGGTCTCCCTTGCACTTGTATGCAGTGGGCACCCAAGCCCCCTACCTGGCGTTGTTCCCCTCGGCCTCCCAGCCCTGGCCTCGCGGAATGGCTCTGCACTCTGCCTGCCTTGCCCAGGCCTACTTGGTGGCGGGGCCCTCGAGGAGGGGCCAGGCAGAGGAGGACAGCTGCAGCAAGAGACAGGGGGCCCCTCCCCAGCGGCATAGGAGATGAACGAGACTCCCATTTCTCTCCCCCATCACTGTTGAGGAGGGTTCACCCCCATGCATTCTCATGCCATGGTGCGGGAAACAAGCAAAGCTATCTTGAGACAGAGAGAGGGATTTAGGGAGGCCCTACCCAGCTTGGGAGCAAGGAGGGCTTCCTGCAGGAGGGGGCCGCTGAGTGTCCTGCCCACTGCAGCCAGCTCAGACCATCTCCTTGTCTTTCCAGGCACTTTGCCCAACCCAGGTACCTGCCCCCAACCCCGCATGCCTAAGCCCCTTGCTTTTGCCAGCCCCTGCATGGGGCTGCAGGCTGGCCTGGCCTCCGCCCTCTCCCACTGCCATGTGGAAGGGTGAACATCACAGGCAGATGCCAGGCCTGCTGGGGTCTGCTGCAGGGTGGGCATGGGACAGCCAGGGTTGGGCGCCAGCTACCAGTGGGAGGAGGGCTTGTCCACTCGCCTGCCTGGTGTCCACGCCACTGCTTGCAAGCTCCTGTGTGACCCTCTGCCCGGCTTGTGTGCCTGTCTGCATCCCTGCCCTGCTCTGAGATGCCTGTCAGTCCGTGGCTGCTCCGTGTCTTCAGTGCTGGCTCGGCCCTGCTGGCCACCAGCCCCCTCGGTTGCGTGAGCTGAGCCTCCCTCTTTAGTGACTGCATGCCAGACCTAGAAGCATGAGAGTCCCAGGTCAGGGTCAGTCGCATTGGCCCTGCCCTCCCAGGCCCTGGGACAGCCACAGCTCTCCCCCTCTGGCCCACAACCATGCATGATTCTGTGGCTGAGGCAGGTCCTCATGTGCTGTGGTGGCAGCTGTGCCCTCACCCAGTGGGAGCTCAGTGGGCACTGATAGGCCCTATAGAGGTTACTTCAGGGAGAGCATTTAGTGCAGACAGGCCAGTTGGTGGATGCACGGCCCCCAGGTGGTGATCATCAGATGGCCCAGCAGCCTGGCGAACCCACACAGGAGGCAGTGGTCACTGGCCCCTCGGAGGCCTAGGACAGGAGGGACTCTGGGCCTGGTGGCCAGAGGACAGCTCATGCCCAGGCTGGGAGACGGGAGGGGAGAAAGCACCCATCTGCCTACCCCTCATCATCTAGGTGTCTCTGAACACTGATGCCAGCCCAGGAAAACACCCAAAGTCCCCAGCTTGGGAGCCCCTGGCAGGCCAGGGTCTGAGCAGGGCCCCAGGGCAGAGCCAGGTGGAGTCTCAGCTTCCAGGTCCACTCCTAGAGCCGCCCTGAGGCTAGGGACCCCAAAGCCAAGGGACTTGGCAGGTGGCCTGCCCCGGAGGCCCACTCACGCCTCCCACCCTGCCTTGTCCATCCGGCAGCAGGAGCCAGACTCACAGGAAGCCACTTCTTACCTAGAAGAGACTCCCCTTCCTAAGAGAAATCCCCTGTTCCGCTGTCCTGACAACCCCTCCCGTCTGAGCCTGGGGCTCCCCGCAGCCCCACCCCTATCATCTAGCCCTGGTCACAGGCGCCCTCTCCCTGCAGAGGCCCAGCGCCGGCCCTACTACGCCGACTACTCGCCCACCCGCCGCTCCATCCACTCGCTGTGCACCAGCCACTACCTCGACCTTTTCATCACCTTCATCATCGGGGTCAACGTCATCACCATGTCCATGGAGCACTACAACCAGCCCAAGGTGGGGCTCGGGGTGCGAAGCCCTGCCCGCCCCGCCGCCAGGACCAGTGTGGGAGATGAGCCCTGGGAGGGCCGTGGGTAAGGTCCGGCACCCAGTGGGTGGCCTGGATCAGGAGGTGCTACCCCGAGAACTGGGGGGGATCTTACATCTGCAGGCCTGGGTGAGCCCTCCCTGGGGTTTAGTCCTCCTTTTAACATCAATTGAAACTCTCAGGACCACCTGTCCTGGAGGGCCCTCCATCCCCATGAGTGGCTCCATCTTGAAACTGGCTGTTGAAGTGCCCATGAGCCCAGCTTCTCGGGCTGTGGATTTCACAGTCTAGGAAAAAGCCAGACAGAAAGAGAAAGGGCTGACAGGAGACAGGCGGGCAAAAATGGTCAGCTTTTTATTTCGCTCCAATTACATCTGCATTGCCATCATTTCATTAAAGAAAAGGCACCCCCTTGGCCCCCCACCACGGGAAAGGAGGGGTCTCCGGGCATCAGAGCCTTTGAGTCTGAACCTACTCAGCTTTTGGGAGGCTGAGCTCTGGCTAGCATGGGCTGGCCCCGCCCCAGGCTGTGGGCGGGGCCTGGTTAAGGCAGGGCCAGGAGTCTGGGCTCCAAGGGGCAGGTTCCTCTGACCTGAGGGCTGTTCTCAAAGCGCTGCAAGGGCCAGTGCAGGGGGCGCCTTCCAGACCCGGCGCAAGCACCACACAGTAAGTGCTCTACAGCGGGGCCTCAGACAGACCTGTCCTCTGCCTGCAGGCACTCAAATTGGTACAGGAGAGAGATGGGCAGGGTGACCAGGACCCAGGCTCTGGAGGGCCCAGTGCCACGGTGGGGGAAGGAGGAGGAGGGGCAGTCTAGGTAGGATGGCCTCCGCAGCCTGACACTCTGCCCCCAGTCGCTGGACGAGGCCCTCAAGTATTGCAACTACGTGTTCACCATTGTCTTCGTCTTTGAGGCTGTGCTGAAGCTGGTGGCCTTTGGGTTCCGGAGATTCTTCAAGGACAGGTATGTGGGGTGGGGCCACCTGGCACCCCGAAGGACCCACGGGGCTCTTGGGTGGGGGGAAGGTGAGAGCCACAGCCTTCCTCTCCGGTGGCCCCAGCCTCCTGTCTGCAAAGGTGACGGTGCTGAGCAGAGGCGTGGGACGCACCCCGTGGGTGGTACCAGGACACACCCTGGGGGTGACAACAGGGTGCTCCCAGGGCGACAGGGAGGGGACACCTCTTGCTCTGAAGGGCTGCGAGTGGGGAAAGGAAGCAGCACGACCCTGAGCCCAGCCGGCCACCCAGGTGGAACCAGCTGGACCTGGCCATCGTGCTGCTGTCCATCATGGGCATCACGCTGGAGGAGATCGAGATGAGCGCCGCCCTGCCCATCAACCCCACCATCATCCGCATCATGCGTGTGCTCCGCATCGCCCGAGGTGGGCGCCCAAAGGGGCCCCGGGACAGCCACAGCCTCCTTGCTCACCACGCCCCAGGGCCTCAGCGGGGGCTGTGCTGGTGGTGGGACTCCAAGGGGTGGGGTGGTCCTGGGCCCAGCCCGCTGGGGGGTCAGACTGGCCCGAGCCCCCTTCTGTCTCTGACACTCAGCTCTTGGCCCTAGTGCTGAAGCTGCTCAAGATGGCCACAGGCATGCGTGCCCTGCTGGACACAGTGGTTCAAGCCCTGCCCCAGGTAGCTGGACAGCTGCCCCCGGGTGGGCACTACAGACGCCACCGAGAAGACAAGGCCTCACTCACTGTCATTCACTCAGTTATTCACGGGGTCATCTGCGCTTGTGAAAAGCACGTTTATCACCCCTGCGACCCCTGCGTGTGCAGGGAATGATGGCTGTGCTGGGAGGGAGACAGCTGTCTGCCTTCGGGGCCTTGGTCCTTCCGGGGAAGATTGAGAACCAGTGCCCGTCTCCCCTGGTCCAGTGCTGGACACTGGGATTTGGGCAGAGAGCAAAGAAGGTAGCCAAGGGGGGCTTGTCTGAGTTCCAAGGGACACACCCAAGGCTCAGGTGTTGGCTTAAGACCTCTCTTCTTTTGGAGCTAATTCAGTCCCCACGTCCTCACTTCCTGTCCACAGTCCCCACCCTGATCCTTTCGTGGCCTCTTGAGCTGGAAGAAACCCTTTGCCTCATCTGGGCAGTATCCAGTTTTTCTGCCAACCCATTCTATTCAGCCATGTGTCCATCTGTCCACGGTTCCAACCCTTTCAGCCAGCCAGCCACCCTTGTGTCCATCTGTCCGTCATCCAGCCAGCACTCATGCCACAGCTGCGTGTCCACCTGACAGCCTATCTCTCCACCCCGTCTGTCCACGTGCCCAGCAGCCCCCCCCCCCCCCCCCCCCCGTGCACTCCCTCCTTCAGCCAACCCCACTTCCCCCTTACCAGCATTCCTCAGCCCTGAGTTACAGTCCCCAGGTCCTTTGTGCCTGCCCGGTGTCTGGAAGCACCAGGAGGGGAGGGATGCCTGGGCCTGGCCACGTCCTGGAGTCCAGGGCCTGGGGGACCTGTGAAGACAAGGCGCCCGCCAGGAGGGCAGCACCAGTGCTGGGAGGATGGGTCGGCGAGGCTCGTGGTAGAGCCTCGGACAGAGGTCACTCAGCCTGCAGAGCTTGGCTTTGGCCTTCCTGTGGGGACCCCGAGGCTGGAGGCCGGCCCTACACAGTCTGTCAGGGCCTTTGGAGGCCACTTGGGCCCTGGAGGCAGGGGTGGCTCTGGGTGCAGGGTGGGTGTGAGAGGCCAAGGAGGGACCTTGAGCACTTAAGTAGGACAAGGAGCCCCCAGGTGCGACGGGAGCTCCAGGGCCAGCCGGGGCGGTGTGGGAGGAATGGGCGGGGAGGGGGTAGGGTTAAGAACAAAGCTTCAAGGCCAACTCTGGGAACTTGACCTCCTGCCAGGAGCGCGAGGTAAGGGTGGCTGGGAGGGCGCCAGGCGCTGAGTCCACAGCAGGCAGGATCGAGGCCTGACCTTGTTCTGCTTCTCTTCCGTGTAGGTAGGGAACCTCGGCCTACTTTTCATGCTCCTGTTTTTTATCTATGCTGCCCTGGGAGTGGAGCTGTTTGGGAGGCTCGGTGAGTGCCGTCCACACACACGTAGCCCGAAGGCAGCTTGGGACACTGTCCGGGCCGTGGCCGGGCCCCTGCTCCCTCTGCCCTTCACTACACAAGGCGAATGTGACTGGGCGCACGTAGGAGCATCTGCACACACACAGAAGTGTGGGACCACACCTGTGACGTGCACACGCACCCTGCCAGACGTGCACACGGACACGCACACATACTCATACCCCGCGAGGAAGGCAGAGCCGCACGAGAGCCTGAGTGTGCACACTCAACACACACGTCGCCCCGGTCTGCACGTGGCCTCGGGGGGGACAAATGCCACAGCACGTTCTTGTCAATTGTCACCAAGGATTTCCTTAAGCCAGTCGGGGCAGAGGGCAGGAAGGGACCCTGTCTGTCAGCCCAGTTCCTACAGGGCACCCCTCCCTTCCCTGCCAGGGTCTTCTGCACACTGGCTGTTACTGAACACTCAGTGGCTCCAGGAGCCACCAGTGGACCTGCCTGTGAGGTGGGCTGAGGTGGTAGTCAGTTTGGAGCCTACCCAGAGGGGTCCCTGGGACCCAGCAGCTGATGCCCCGGGCCCCAGGCCTGACTCCCAGCCTCTGGCCCAGCCTCATGCTCCAGGATGGCCCCATTGCTGAGGGTGTGCACATCCAAGAGGGGACCTAGGGAGCTCCGTCTCCTGGAGCTGAGCCAGAGCCAGCTGGCACCAAGGGCATGGCCTGCCCCATCTAGAAAGCCCTGGGTCTAGAACAAGCAGGGCTTCAGGCAGCCCCCATGCCAAGGAGGAGGAAACTATGGAGAGAGATGTCCCCCATGTGCCTCCCGCAGGTGCCCACCTGCCAGGGATGCCCAAGTTAGGCCTCCGTCCAGCGCCCAAAGGACCTTGACTGCCCCCGGGCGGGGCCCAGGCCCACTGCTCACCCCAGGGCCTCCCAGGCTCGCGTGCGCCCTGCCTCCGCGGTGCGGCTGACCGCGAGGGTCCCTTCCCCGCAGAGTGCAGCGAGGACAACCCGTGCGAGGGCCTGAGCAGGCACGCCACCTTCTCCAACTTCGGCATGGCCTTTCTCACACTGTTCCGTGTGTCCACGGGGGACAACTGGAACGGGATCATGAAGGTACTAGCCTGAGCCAGGTGGGCGGAGGGGTGGGATCAGCCTGCGCCCTCCTGCAGCTGCCTCTGCGCCCACAGGACACCCTGCGGGAGTGCGCGCGCGAGGACAAGCACTGCCTGACCTACCTGCCCGCCATCTCGCCCCTCTACTTCGTGACCTTCGTGCTGGTGGCCCAGTTTGTGCTGGTCAATGTGGTGGTGGCCGTGCTCATGAAGCACCTGGAGGAGAGCAACAAGGAGGCCCGCGAGGACGCCGAGTTGGACGCTGAGCTGGAGCTGGAGATGGCACAGGGGTCCCCCACTCGTCCCAGGCCCACAGCCCCGCAGGACCCAGGCCCTGGGCCCGATGCCCCCAACCTCCTGGTTGCTCGAAAGGTGTCCGTGTCCAGGATGCTCTCACTGCCCAATGACAGCTACATGTTCCGACCTGTGGCACCGGCCTCAGCCCCTCCCCCGCACCCACTGCAGGAGGTGGAAATGCAGACTTACGTGGGCGCCACCCCCTCCGGTACGGCCCCCAGAGGCAGCTGGAGGACTGGGGCAGGTGGGAGGCTGTAGGCAGGAGGACTCGGGTGGGTGGGAGGACTCAGGGCAGGCGACAGCTGCCTAGTTTAGACACCTTCCTGTCCCAGGCTTGGTCACCTTTGAGCACTCACCACCTGTGGAGCCCTGCGCCTCCCTCCAGGTCTCGTCAACTTCGTCCTCCCCTGCCAGGGGCAGCAGCACCCTCCTCACCCTGCCCCTTCGGGGCACAGCTCACTCCCCCAGCTTTAGCCACCTGCTCTGCAGACAGGTAGGAGAAGCGCCCTGCACGGCCTCAGAGGGTTCCCTTCCCCATTAAAGGTTGAGCGATGGGGACCTGAGGAAAAGGGGGTGATTTGTCACTGGAGCCTGTGATGACAGAGTTCCCAGCCACAAGAAGGACTACATCCCCTCCTTGGGCAGCGACCTTAGTCCTTCACAGCACCCCCAGCAACCATTCCTGTGGGCCTCGCCTATACCCACAGACCACCCCCCTGCACTTCCCCCCCCCCCGGCACCCCCCCCCCCCCCCCCCCCCGTCCTCAGGGCTCCACGCTGGGCTGGTGGTGCACAAGGTTGCCTCAGCCTCAGTCTGTGCCCAGCAGGGTTTCCAGGCTCCCCTCACTCTCAGGCTCCAGCTCTCCACTCCTCACGGCCCCTCCCCATTGTGACCTGCGTGGACAGTTGGCACCTGCATGCAGGATGGTCCCCAGGGTGGTGTGAGTGGGACTGTGACATCCATACCAGGGGTGCTCAGCCCCACCTCACCCTGGGTCCCAACCTCAGGGGGTTGAGTGCCTATGTGTGAGCCCAGGTGGGGAGGGGTCTGTGGCCCCGGTTGCTGGTTGGGCTCTGCCTGGTCTCACCTGACCCCATGCCCTTGCAGGAGGCCCTGCACACCAGCTCCCTGGAAACACAGGTTGACGGCCCTGCAGACTGCAGCCTGAGCTTGGGAGAGCCTGGCGGGAAGACGCTCTCAAGGCACGTGTCCCTGGCGGACTCCCTGCAGTGCCCGCCCCTTTCCCCGAGGCCCACCAGCGCCCACACCCGAAAGCACAATTCTGGACAGTGCAGCATCTCCAATCGGCCACCAGCCACAGGTGGGGGGGAGGCAGAGGCCCCAGACCCAGCCGACGAGGAAGTCAGCCACATCACCAGCTCAGCCCGAAGCCCCTTGCCTGAAGCCCACGGGGTGGTAGGCGGCGAGCCAGACCTGCGCAGGCTCTACGGTGCGGACGCCCAGGGCTTCCTGGGCCAGCCCAGCCTGGTGGACCCGCACCGGCAGCACTCAGTGGAGCCAGGCGGAGGGGACCGCCACTCAGAGCCTGGTGAGGTGAAGGCTCAAGCCTTGGAGGCTGAGCCAGCCCTGGGGGCACGCAGGAAGAAGAAGATGAGCCCCCCGTGCATCTCTGTAGACCCCCCCACGGAGGACGAGGGTGCAGCCTGGCCCCCTGCAGCGGAGGGTGGCAGTACCACCCTGCGGCGGAGAACCCCATCGTGTGAGCCCGTGGAGGGCATAGGGGTAGACCCTGCCACCAAGGGGGAGCGGTGGGGCCCCACTTCCTGCCGTGGGGAGCACCTGACCATTCCCAGCTTTGCCTTCGAGCCGCTGGACCCTGGCCTCAGCGGGGACCTGTTCTTGGACAGTGGTCACAGGGTGACCCAGGAACCCAGAGCTTCCTCAGGGGTCCCATCTCCTGCTGAACCCCACAAAACAGAGTCTCCTGTGCTCTCTATCAACCCCCCAGAGAAGGGGCAGGGGCTATACCTCAAAGTCCCCCAGAGCCCCCAAAAGAAAGCAGGGTCCCCTTCAGCCAATTCCACAGCGGGTGACAGTGTGGACAAGCCTGTGTAGCTGGGGGCGTGATGCCACACAGGCTTGGCACTGGGGTTGGGATGGACTCGGTGAGGTGGTGGCCCCGGGCGGGGCCCTGCATGGACCCCATGTTGGGCCCCACCTGGGGCAGAGGAGACAGGAAGATACTTGCCCAGGGAGAGGGAGGCAGACGCTCTTCTGGGCAAAGAGGAGCAAGGTTAGCTCCTTGGACTGCGGGCCACCGCCCACCCTTCAGGTGTGGGTTTTCCCGAGTCCCGCCGCTGCGGTCTGAGACTGCCGGCACCCGGGCAGCAGTCCCTGAACGAGAGAGCTGCGTTCATGGGACCAGGACTAGCCAGTGACCAAAAGGAGAAAGGCAGAGATTGCCCAGCACATCCCCATCTTCACGTCCACTTGTTTTTATAGGGAACACACTTGGGGCCACTCATGCCCTTGTGGGTGGCAGCTCGGTCCCTGAGGACCCCACAGCTAGGCTTCACTGCCACTCACAGTCCGAGCTCCCATCCATTTGTCCCAACCCTCATTGCTGTCACTCCATCTCCCCTTCCGGCCCCCTCCCCACTGTTCTGTCCAGAAAACACCCCCTGACTCTGGCCTCTCTGAAACACCGAGTTCCCGGGGAGTGGGAGCCATGCAGTAACTCCTGCCCCCCAATGCCCGCGCCTCCCGAGGCCATCCTGGGGTCTGGGAGGAGCCATTCCCACTGAGGCCCCTTTGTTTCATTTTGTTTCTTTTATAAATTCAGGTTAAACGTTGCAATAATCTGATGCAGAAAGTTCAGCTCAAAGGGAAGGAGAGCAGAGCAAAGCAGAATAAATACTAACTTATTTAAGGAACAAGGTGGATGACAGTCAGAATCAGTCCCTCCTCATGAGTGGGTGGCACAGCTGGGTGATGACGGCCAACAGCAGGGCTGCAGGGTCCCCTCCCGAACACTGGCCCCCCTGCTCGGGCAGACCCACATACTGAAAGTTCTTCAGCAGGAAAAGGTGAGCCCGTCACAGCAGCAAGTCCACGTGGTGTCATTCACATGCCGGAGAAACCACATCTGACCACATGGGAAGTTGTTTCGCCAGAGCTCCTGACAGGGACGGGGGGAGAGACCCTCACAGGGAGCTGGACAGTCAGCCTAGGGCTACAAAGTGCACCCCACTCTAGCAGTCTCCCTTCCCTGAGGTCTTCAACCCCCAGGCCCTGACCCTTGACCTTGCCCCACACCTGGCTTCTCAGGGACCAAGCTTCCCCTGCAGCCCCATGAGCCTCTTGTCCTTGAAACCTTGCCTTGGGGGATTTCTCAGGCGAGTCCCTCCTCAAGGCCCAGACTGAGTTCGGCAGAGACGTCTCGAGCCAGCCTCACCAACCCACCCTCCCCACTGTTCCTGTTGCCACATCCGTTCCCCGGTCCCGCGGTCTCCACCACAGATCAAACAGACACAGCAGAGTTGCTCTGCTCCAGGCAGCCCTTCCTAACTGTCCTGTCAGGCCAGGGCCCGATGACAGCGCTGATTAGAGGCCTCTGGGCGGGGCGGGGCCTTTCCTGCCCAACTGCTCAGCTGCAAATCAGGCCTGGCCTGTAGGTCCCTCTGTGTCCGCCACGCGCTCTTAGCGGAGGAGAGGCAGCTTCACAGGGTTGACAGAAGGCATGGCTCCTCAGGGCGCAGATGTGCCTCTCTCCCTCCAGCACGCAGCCTGGAGCCATGGTCAAAGATGCATGTGCCACGTTTGTCCTAGTGGTGAACGGGGTGATAGTGGCTTCGTCTGTGCGGGGGCCGCAGTGGACCCATCAAAGGACTTGCCTGGGAGGGTGCCCCTCCAGGAAGAGGAAACGGCCCTTTCTGTCCAGCTTGGGGGCATGGGGTTGGAGCCCAGGCCAGCCTTCCCAGGCTCTGGAAGGCCTCACGGCTCCCCGTGTGTGGGCTGGAGGACTGGGTCTAGAGTAACAGGTTCTCTGCCTTCCGGACCCCCAGTGCCCTGCCTGGTCCCCACAGGAGAGGACGTCAGGGCCCTCAGCTGTCCCAGTACAGTTCACCTGGAGCACTGAGCCCTTCCCTCCCCACTGGCACCCATCACATGGCCCCTTGCAGGGCCTTTGACCCTCAGGGTTCCGGGCCTGCTGTCGAGCAAGGAATTCTGGGAACCATCCATGTGGTCCCCTCGAGACTCTGACTGGCCTGGTTTCTGCCCATTTTCCAGGAGAGCACAGGGAGGGGCGTCGTGCCCCACAGAGCCTCCCTCTCCCGGCCCTGGGGGACGGGCCACCTCCAGCCCAGTGAACATGGCCCACGTGGGCCCACCCAGGAGGCCATGGGGGCACAGAGGGAGGGCTGTCCCCTCACAGCCCGCACTGGCCTTCCAGCCCACAGCAGAAGGCCAGCTTGACCCTGATAAGCCAACAATCACTTCATCTGTCACTTGCCACTGGCTCAGTTCCTCGAGATCCCAGGACCAGATAAGGGGAGGCCAGGGCACCCAGCCTCCTCCCTGCTTGCCCCATCCCGGGGGTCTCAGCCCCAGGCCCTGCCCATCCATCTTTCCTTCCTTCCACACCCACTGGAGGAGGCCTGTGGCTTCTTGTCCCTCAGGGTCCTCCAGCACAACAGACACTTAGAGCTAAGTGTCCATGTGCTTGTATAAGGTGAGCGATCCAAGGAGGTCACCCCCCAACCGCTGCGGCAATCGCGGAGTACGGGGCAGGCGGGAGGGAGAAAGACGGAAGTGCCCGCTTCGTCTGTGGCCTTCAAGACCTAGGGAGGGCGTGCATTCTGGCCGCAATGAAACGATCAAAGACCGAAGGAACGTGAGGAGGGTTGGCATCTCCCCCATCACGGCTTCCACAGCAGGGGGGGCTCAGGGTGAGTGGGGGCAGAGGCCCTTCCCGCCCGGACCTGCAGTGTCTGCAGCGGGGGCAGCGGACCTGCCGGCTAAGAAGCCGGTGCGCGGAGGCGACCTGAGAGGAGCGGCAGCCTGACGCAGAAGAGCGACAGGCTCACTGGCAGGACAGTGACGGGGAAGCTGGCCCAGCGACCAGGGCGGCCAAGGGGGTGGAAGCGCACGTGGGCCTGAGGGTGCCGTCCCCAGTGCTGCAGGTGGACAGCACCTGTCCCCTTTCCCGCCAAGGGGAAGGGCTTCAGTGGGGAAGGGGCTGCCCACATCAAAAACCATACAAATGCTCATTGAAACTGTTATGATATGCCACCCCCGCCTCCCAGCATGGCGGATTGGAGAGGGCCTCGAGGCCTGGCCCCTGTGGCTGGGGTGAGGTGCCACACACTCCTGGCTTCTCGGGACAGAGGGAGCGTGGAGCCCAGGCCTCGGCCCGCTCGCTGGTACAGCCACAGACATTCCGGGTGTGCGCAGCCACGGGAGAACGTCAGGACACGGTAGTCGGTGAATCAAAAGTGCTACAATCGCTCAATCCCATAGAAGTGAAGGGCAGGCAGACGCACAACTGCCCCCGTCCCTGTACACTGTGGCCTGGGAGGGGCTGGGGGCCGTGCTGTGGAGGGAGTGGGGAGGGCCCTGTGTGTCTGGAGGGACACAGGGTGTGGAGGGGGCCAAGGTGACATGTTGTGACCCCATGGCTGGGCCCCTGGGCGCCCCTAGAATTGTCTTGTACATGTTCTGTGTTGCTTTCCGTGTCCTGAATACACGTGGCTGCTCACCACAGAGACATGGGCCCCCGGCACCAGGGGCTGGGGAGGGGGCTGTCCCCACCCCAGTGCCCAGGGCTCAGGGTCCGGGGACCCCCAGGGACAGACAGTGGCTGTGTGGGCTGCCCCACCTCCTCCCCCTGCCCCTCAGGACGCCCACAGCCAGAGACATGCACACAACCACGCGTGTTCTCCATGTGCTTTAATGAGGGTTGGTGCCTGCCACCTGCTCCCTGGGCTGAGGGTGGGGAAGGCAGGGAGATCAGCGCAAGGAACAGGGAAGGTGGTGAAGGTGACACCTGGAAGGGCAGGGAGCAGTGGTGTGGGGACAGGAGGGGGCTGGGTCCTCCACAGACCCGGGTGGCAGCCCCCTGGGAGGGCTCAGAGCTTCTCAGGGACGTACTGGTGGATCCAGTCCAGGTACTGGGTGACACGGGTGTAGATGCCGGGCCTGTTGGGCCGGGCGCAGCCGTCCCCCCAGCTGACCACACCTGCCTGCAGCCAGGTGCCGTTGACCTTGCAGACCAGGGGCCCTCCAGAGTCACCCTGGGGAGGAGAGGGGTCAGCAGTGGCTGGAGAGGCTGGGGCGGGTGGGGACTCTGGGGAGGACAGGGCCCACCTGGCAGGAGTCCTTTTTCCTGTTCCCGGCACACATCATGTCGTCATGGACGATCTGGACGTTGTCCCCCGTGTACAGGCCAGTGTGGTACTCCGAGTCACACAGGCTGTTTTCCACGATGGGGACCTTCACCTGCTGCAGCGGGTATGGCGGTGGCAGGGGTTCTGAGGGTGAGTGGGGAGGCGATCACTGTCCTCGGGCAGCTGCTGGGACCCCTCCTCCAATGGGAACCCCAGAGCTGGGTCATGGGTGTGAGCAGCCCCCACTCCCCCAAGCCCTCCAGCTGTCCCCAGCACTCACCATTACTGTTCAGATTGCCCCAGCCTGTCACCCAGCACGACGTCCCCGGGGGGAAGGTTTCCGACGCAGGAGGCAGAGTGACCAGCTGGACGTGGCTGGAGATGCTCACGGGGTCCTGGAGCTCCAGCAGGGCGATGTCCGCCCCGTTCTCAGCGGTGTAGTAGTTGGGGTGCGGAAGGATCCGGCTGACGGGAAGCAGCCTGTCCCGGTAGTAGAGGTGCTGCTCCCGCAGCTGCACCCGCAGGTCTGTGGGGTCTCTGGTTTCCCTGGAGAGAGGGGCCACCCACTCAGGGGGCTGAGCAGCATCCTGGACACCTGGGAGGGAGGGTGGAGCCCCACTCTACCCCACCCACCAGGCCACACAGACACTCACGGTCCAACGCAGTGGGCGGCGGTCAGCACCCACTGGGGGTGGATGAGGGAGCCCCCGCAGAAGTGGATCCAGTACTGATATCTGAGTCTCAGGCTCACCTGCCAGGGCCATTTGCTCCCAGGGGCCTCCTGCCCCCCGACGATGCCCACTCTCTCCAGGGCCTGCCTCGGGGCTGGGGCAGAAAGCACCCTCAGGACAGGACACAGCTTGGCCCCTGTGCCCACACAGACCTGGGCTTCTGTGAACCCACCCAGCCATAGTGGGGCCTGGGGGTGTGGGGTGAAGGGCAGGGACAGGGCTGGCCCGGGTCAGGACTCACCAGGGGCCGCATGGACCAGGCTCAGCAGGAGGGGCAGGGCCAGCACCAGCAGGTTCAGCATCTGCAAGGAGTAAGGAGGGACTGGAGGGCCCAGCTGGGGGCTGGGCCAGGCTGGGGTCTGCAGGGTGTGGGATGCAGATGGAGTTCAGGACCCCGGGGTCAGGGTCAGTCGGCTCAGGCCTGGAGTCTGAGGTCTTGCTGTGGCAGATGAGGCTCAGCTGCTCGGAGCCCGGACACCCAGCTGTTGGGGTTTGGCAGGGTGTGCTTACCTTGGCCGCTCCCTGCTGCTATTGCCCAGCCCTCTGTCCCTCCCCATTTATTGTTGCAGGCCAGGAGGGGGTCAGAGGAGGGGTGTGCTGCCCTCCTCCAATGCAGCGTGGAGGAAGTGGGTGATTCAGACCCAAGGTCTTGCTACCGCCACCCTCCGGGATTCCTTGGGTGGTCCCACAGTGTCCTGTGTGCAGGCCACATGAGCCGTTCCGCTGTCGCAGTGGGGCCTTGTTGTCTTGGGGTCTGATGCCGTCAGCGGAGGGCCAGGTAGTGGAGGTGACAGTGAAATAACAAGCAGCCAGTGCCACCCAGGTGGCTCGCCCCGTGGCCTAGGGTCACCTCAGCCGGCCCCCGAGACTGCGCAGACACCAGCCTGGCTCCAGGACCCATCTGCCCCTGGCTGGCTCCAGCAGCATCTGCCCCAGGTGACCAAGTGCGGTCGTGTTCCTGTCCAGATTTGGGGTCAGCTGTTTGCCCTGTGACCTCAGTTCTCTGATGGGGTCAGGACAATGTGTCGATTTGCAGTTTGTCCAGGGGCCGTTCTTTCCAGCTGTCTACGTCTCTGAGCTGACCCAGGTCTTGTATATGAGCTGAGGTCAGGCCCAGCCTCCGATTTTTCCATAGAAGTATCTAGTGTTTCAGCCCATTTGTTGATAGAGCGCCCTTTCCTCACTGAGGGGTGAGGGGACAGGGACATGGGGACAGGTTGGCACAGAGACTCCAGTCGCAGCGTCTGAGCCGTCGCGGGGCTCCGCGCCTGGAGCTGTACTCGGTACGTGTCAGACTCGGTGGGCCCCGGGGGGTCTGCCCCCAGACCCCCGCCTCAGCGCCACCGATCTCTATTTCTCCTGTAACTAGAGCATACTGTCTTGATTAATTTGCTGAGAATTTCTGTTGAGTTGAAATGAGTGTTGGTTTTTTTTAATTCCTTTTCCTCACCTGAGCACATGACAACAGCTTTTCTTCTTCAGTCTGTTAATGGGGTGAATGACAGGGACTGATGTTCACAGGGCGAAGCGACTTTGCGTTCCCGGAACGAATCACGCTTGACCGTGATGTGTCATCCTGTTCATATTCTGAGGGACTCAACTTGCTAAAAGTGGATTAAGGATTTGGGTTTCTCTTTGTAGGAGGGACACTGGTCTGTAGTTTTTACTATAACGTCTTCGGGTTTCTTATCCCAACTGCTCGTGGTCGTATTGCGCCACCTAGGTCCCTTCTACATCTCTGAACTCACTCTGCTCACACGGTGTTGAAGATTCTGGTCTCTGTGCTGGCGAGGCATATCGACCTGTAGCTTCTTTTTTTGTAATGTCTGGGACTAACTTTGGTATCAGGGTAATCCTGACCTTAGAAAAAGACGTGCTCCCTCCCCTTCTGTCTTCTGGAATAGATTATGGAGATTTGGTATTATTTCTTTCTTAAATGTTTTTTAAAGATTTTTATTTATTTATTTTTAGAGGGGAAGGGAAGGAGAGAGGGAGAGAAACATCAGTGTGTGGTTGCCTCTCGAACGCCCCCCACTGAGGACCAGGCCTGCAACCCAGGCATGTGTCCTGACCAGGAATTGAACTGGCGACCCTTTGGTTCTCAGGCTGGCGCTCAATCCACTGAGCCACACCAGCCAGGGCTATTCAATGTTTGATAAGTTTACCAGGAAAATCATCTGGGTTTGAAACACCCACAGACTCAGCGGTATGACACGTTTATTTTCCTGCGGTTCTTAGGTCAGAGCTACGGCGTGGGTCTCCTGGGGCTAACACCGGGTGTGGGCAGGACCACATTCCTCCTGGAGGCCCCAGGGGAGAACCACTTTCCTGGCCTTTTCCAGCTTCTAGAAGCCCCCAAATCCCCAGCTCTTGGCCTGTCCTCCACCTTCAAAGGCAGCCTGACGCATGTCTCTGAGTCTCCACCCTTACTCCTGACCACAGCCAGGACAGGCTCTGTGGTTTTAAGGACCCGTGTGAGGACGCTGGGTCCCCCTGGATCGCCAGGGAGCTCCCCCATCTCAAGGCCGTCTCCTTCATCATATGTTTGCAAAAGCCCTTTGCCCCACGAGCTCCCTAGTCACCAGTGAGGGGGTTGGAAGGACGAGACCTTGGAAGGGCTTGACCTTCTGCCTCCCCATGCAGAACAGGCTGCAGGTGCAGGGAGGGGGTGCCAATGCTAGAGGCTAATATAGGCGGGACAGGCAAACGCCCTAAACTCCCTTCCTGTGGGGATCTGGGGGTGGTACTAGTTGGTCCAGGAGGTAGATGACCTGTGTTCCCAAAGACACACCCCCCTCCCCCAAGACTGGGCAACGTCAGGCCTCCAGGGCCTGGGCAGGTGGTGCGATTGTCAACCTTATTTTCATCAGGGCAAATGTGGAACGCCCACTTTTGAGCTGAAGCTCTTGGCCAAGTGTTGGCGGGAAGGAGACAAGACTGTAGCCCGAGAAGCCTCGTCCTGGCGGATCGTCAGGCAACCCCCTCCCCATGTCTCCATTTCCCCATATCTAAGAGGGGATCGCTGACTTAGAGGGACTCTCCCACTCGCCTGTGATTTGGAGCTAGGGAAGTCCCGGCCCCCTCCCCGGGCCCCCTAATAACTCAGCCGTCAGGCTCTGGCCCAACAGAGGACGGTTAGGAAGGGCTTACCCAGGCTGGCAGCTGGCACTGCGCTTGTCTGATCTGTGGCAGAGACCACAGGACCACGGGACCCCGGGGCGGGTGAGGGCACAGGGACACTGGGGCGGGCAGGTTGGCACGGAGACACCAGTCACGGGGCTGAGCCGCCTGCCGGGCTCAGCTGGGTCTGGAACTGTTTCTGTACTTCCTTTTTTAAAATATACTTTTTTTATTTTAGAACAGGTTTAGATGTACACCCTGCACCCAATTTCCTCTATTATTAACATCTCACAATAGTATGATTTATTTGTTGTAGTTAATGACCCAATACGATACATTTTATTAACCAAAATCCCTGGTTTATTCACATGTCCTTACTTTTGCCCCAATGTCCTTTTCCTGTCCCAGGATCCCAGCCAGGCCCCACATGATGTCTAATCGTCTCGTCTCCTTAGGTCCCTCTGGGCTGTGACAGTTTTTTAGACTCAGGCTCATCCTGTACATTTCCCGCCTCAGTCCCAGAATCAGCCATTTCTCCAAGGACCCTGGTTGCTTTTTGTGGAGATGCTGTTAGAAACCCCAGCCTGGGCACTGGGGAGCCGGTTGCCCTTGGGGTGTCCCTGCCTCTGGGCCCTCAGCGGAGAGGACAGCACACATGTGTGCACTAACTGGTGTGCAGACACTTATGCGTATGTGAAGGTCTTCACACGGAGCCAAACTGTGTCTCCGGTTCTAACCTGTTGCCACAGGGGTCACTTTCACCTCCTCCTGCGCTGTCTGCACCCCCCTCCTGCAGGGAGGGCCCAGCTCCCCACACCCTCCGCCCGTTCCCTTCGCTGTTCGCGGCCTGAGTCCCCAGGCAGCAGTACTGGGTAGCAGCCCCTCTGGTAATTGACCTGGTCAGCGGAGCACCGCGCTGTGCGAGGCACCTGTGCTTGCAGTCTCGCAGTCGCCGCTCATTCCCAAAGGCATCGAGGTCGGCCCCTTTCTTCCGCACCCCGCCCCTGGGCATTTCTCACCTTGGTAACACAGGTAGATGTTTTGTCACCTTCTGCATTTGTGTTCCTTTGTATTGTCAGGTGGTACCCCATTGCAGGGAGTACCACAGTGTGTTTCTCCACCCACCTGTTGATGGACTTCTGGTGGTTTCGCATCTGGGCTGCTATAAATAAAGCCGTGGGCACATTACTGTTTAAGTCTTTGTGTGGAGGTCTCTCTTCGAGTATTTCCTTGCGCAAGGCTATTCCCAGCCCTTCGAGTTTCCGGCGTCAGTCACTTCTTTGGGGGTCCAGCTCCTCCCAGGGGCAAACGGCACTCAGACCCAAGATGCAGGAGAAGGTGCTGCTGACGGCTCTGGGACAGAGCTAGAGAATGTGTGTGCATGCACGTGTGCACGCACACATTCACACATGTGCACACGTGCATGCACACATTCACACGTGCACACATGTGCACTCACACATTCACACATGCTTGTGTGCACTCACACAGGCTCACACACGTGTGTCCACACTTGTGCGCGTGCACGCAGACACATGTGTGGCCATGTGTGCGCATGTACAAACACATCGCCTCTGTATTTCTGTGTCTGTATTGAAATGTGAGCCTGCCCCGATCCCAAACGACAGAGTTTATTTCGGTGTCTCCCTCTTCACATTGGCCTGCCCACTCTGGCATGACAGACCTGGTTCCTGTCCTTAATTCACCGACGTTTTGGTCAGTTCCCCCCCCCCCCCCGCCGCCGAGGACTCACCCCCACTTGGGGGACCATAATCCCCAGCACCACCCCTAACCAAAGTCATAGCTGACTTGCTCCAGGCTTCAGACTGCTCCATTCAGAAGTAAAGGGAGGGGGAGGTAGAAGAGTGGAAAAAGACTGAAACATTCTAGCCCAGGAGTCCCCAACCCCCAGGCCACAGACTGGTAGAGGTCCGTGGCCTGTAAGGAACCAGGCCACAGCAGGAGGTGAGAGGCTGGCAAGCGAAGCTTTGTCTGTATTTACACCTGCTCCCCATCACTGGCATTACCACCTGAGCTCCACCTCCTGTCAGATCAGCAGGTGGGATTAGATTCTCATGGGAGCGCAAACCCTACTGTGCACTGTGCGTATGTGAGGGATCCAGGTTGCTGCTCCCAATGAGAATCTAATGCCTGATGACCTGAGGCGGGGCTGAGGCGGTGATGCTAGCACTGGGGAGCAGCTCCGACTAGAGATTACTAGCAGAGAGGTGAGACTGCACAGGGACCGTAATAAATCAATTGCTTGCAGACTCATATCAAAACCCTATCAGTGACCCTGGCTGCTGTGGCTCAACGGATTGAGTGCCGGCCTGCAAACCCATGGCACATGCCTGGGTTGCTGGCCAGGTCCCCAGTAGGGGGCACGTGAGAGGTAACCACACACTGATGTTTCTCTCCCTCTCTTCCCCTCTGTCTAAAAAAATAAAATAAAACCTTAAAAAAAAAAAAAACCCTATCAGTGAGTGGGGAGTAACAATTAAGCTGCATCTGGTGGCAGGCTATAAAGCCATCCCCTCCACACCCTGGTCCATGGAAAAATTTTCTTCCACAAAACCGGTCCCTGGTGCCAAAAATATTGGGGACCACAGTTCTAGCCATTATCAGTGGGTGAGCAGCAGTGTCCCTTCTGGGCTGCAGTTTCCTGGTGAGTAAGCAGCATGAGCATCTTGCCATGTGCTTCTTTGTCATTTGAACAGCTTGTCTGATAAACTATCGGCACAAACTTGTCCACTTTTTAATGAGGTTGAGTGTCTCCTTGGTGAGTTGTAAGAGTTTCTTCTCTTTTCTTTCCTCCTTCCCTCCCTTCCTTCTTTCCATCCTAATTCTGGATATAAGTCCTTTGCCAGATACATGCACTGCAAATGTTTTTCTCTCAGTCCGTGGACTGGACTTTTATTATCTCAACCGTTCCAGGTTGTTTGTAAAGAAAGCCATATTTTTCCACTCTTGAAAATAATTGATCATTTACGTGTAGGTCTCTTCTCTTTCTAGACTGCTGTTTCATTGATCTATGCATTACCCTATGCTCTTACTGCGCTGTCTTGATTACTGCAGCTTTATATTAAGTCACCAAGGTGTCAGCGTGTGACCCACAAGCGGAAGCCAGGGTCATCATGCACAGGTTTGTTTGTTGGAGACTTCCATAGTGCAGGTCTGGTGACCCCACTTCTCTTGCAGCTTGTCCCCCCAGAGCCTCTGGAGGGCCCTGAGAGTGTGCAGGAGGTGGAAGTCATTGTTGTGGATACAGGGACCTTCAGCCAGGACTATGCTGGCCCAGGGATCCTGGGGATGGCTGCCAGGTGAGTCCAGGGGAGCAAGGCAGCGGATGGGGGCTCCCCAGCTTCCTGGCTCCTCGACCAACTCTACCGGCAGGATGACTCTGGAGGGCATTGGGTCTAAAAACAAACTAAGCCAACAAGAAAAACAGAGACAGAATCATGGACATGGAGAGCATTTCCCTGGTCGCGAGGTGAACAGTGTGTTGCTGCAGCCTCATCCCTGCCTCTGCACAAAGCCCGGATGTCTCTCCCTACCTCTGGACCTCTGACCCTAGCCTACGACTTTCTCACTCCTCCTGGAGAGCACCAATGGCATGAGGGCACGGGCTACATGTCAGGTTGGAGGGGAAAGTAACAACAGCAGCCCTGGTTCTGGCCCAGTTCAGTGTCTTCTCTGGTGGGGATACTGAGACTGGGGGCCGTGCAATCACCTGCCAAGGTCACACACGGGAGGCTGCTGACTCAGCATTCCCCACCCACACTTTTCATTCCCTATGACCACTCCTGCAAGTCCGGATCCACTTCTTTTTTTCTTTCTTTTAATTATATTTTATTGATTATGCTATTACAGTTGTCCCAAATTTTCCCCCTTTGTCCCCATCCACCCAGCTTCCCCTACTCCCTCAGGCAGTCCCCCCACCATTGTTCATGTCCATGGGTCATGCGTATCAGTCCTTTGGCTACTCCACTTCCTATACTGTACTTTACATCCCCATGGCTGTCCTGTAACTACCTATTTGTACTTATTAATCCCCTCACCTCTTCACCCATTCCCCCACCCCCCTCCCGTCTGTCAACCATTAAAATGCTCTCCGTATCCATGATTCTGTCTCTGTTTTTCTTGTTGGCTTAGTTTGTTTTTTAGATTCAGTTGTTGGTAGATATGTATTTATAACCATTTTATTGTTCATAGTTTGTATTTTCTTCATTTTCTTAAATAAGTCCCTTTAACATGTCATATAATAATGCTTTGGTGATGATGAACTCCTTAATTTTTTTTCTTGTCTAGGAAGCTCTTTATCTAATGAGCTTTATCACCCTTCAATTCTAAATGATATCTTTGCTGAGTCGAGCAATCTTGGCTGTAGGTCCTTGCTTTTCATGACTTTGAATATTCATTGCCAGTCCCTTCTAACCTGCAAAGTTTCTTTTGAGAAATCAGCTGACAGTCCTATGGGAACTACCCTGCAGGTAACTAACTGCTTTTCTCTTACTGCATTTATGATTCTCTCTTTATCTTTAACCTTTGGCGTTTTAATTATGATGTGTCTTGGAGTGGCCTCTTTGCATCCATCTTGTTTGGGATTCTCTTGCTTCCTGGACTTGCATGTCTATTTCCTTCACCAAATTAGAGAAGTTTTCTTTCACTGTTTTTTCAGATAGATTTCCAATGTCTTGCTCTTTCTCTTCTCCTACTGGCAGCCCCATGATGGGAATGATGGACCTCTTGAAGTTGTCCCAGAGACTCCTTACAATATCCTCATTTTTTTTATTCTTTTTTCTTCTCACTGTTCTGCGTGGTTGTTGGGTTTTTTGTTTGTTTGTTTCCTTGTGTTCAAAATCATTGATTTGATTCTCAGCTTCATCCATTCTATTGTTGTTTCCCTGTAAATAGTTTTTTATTTCAGTTAGTGTGTCCTTCATTTCTGACTGGATCTTTTTTATACTCTTGAAGTCCTCACTAAGTTCCCTGAGCATCCTTACAACCAGTGTTTTGAACTCTGCATCTGATAGATTGCTTATCTCCATTTTGTTTAGCTCTTTTTCTGGAGCTTTGATCTGTTCTGTCATTTAAGCCATGTTTGTCTCCTCATTTTGGTAGCCTCCGTGTGTTTATTTTTATTTATTAGGTAGAGCTGCTATGACTTCCTGTCTTGGTAGTGTGGCCTAATGTAGTAGGTTTCCTCTAGGGTCCCATGGCACAGCCCACCCTTTCACCCAAGCTGGGTACTCTAGGTGCACTCTTCATGTGGGCTGAGTACACCCTCCTCTTGTAGTTAAGCCTTGGTTGCTGTTGGCAGGTCAATGGGAGGGATTTACCCAGGCCAGTCAGCTGCAAGGACTGGCTGTGACCACTGACCACCCACCTCCACCCTCCATGGAGGATCAGCTGTGCAGAGGCAGGGTGGTGGTTCTCCTATGTGGTCTGCAGTTTCCACTGTGAGCTCAAGCACTAGGGCTTTCCAAGTGGTGAAGGGCAAGGTCAGCCCCTACCTGTGTTCTGCCTGGGGCCACCCTGCCTGAGCTATAAAGCAATCTGAGATGCTGCTACCTGTGCTGGGCTGGAGATTCCCAGGGGAAGCCAAGCTGTGAATCTAGGCTGACTGCTGCTAGTGCTGGGCCTCGGGCCACTTAGCAAGAAGTACAGGGGCTGGGGGCTCACTGAGGCCAGCTGTTGCTTGTTTGATAGGATTTAGGAAGTTGTGAAGCATCAGCCAAGACCAGCCATGCATATGGAAAAGTCACAGTTAACAGTTTGGGTGGGCCCGTAAGTTGTGTGGGATGGAGACAGAGGATCTCCAGGGTGAGGCTAACAGTGTTAGCCAGGTTGATGGAGTCTCAGATATGGCACCTGCCAGCCAGCTCTGTGGCTCTGTGGAGGGAGGGCTCAGAAAACAGACAATGGCCTCTGCCCGCCTCTCTGTCTGGGAGAAAACTGTCTCCCAGCTCTTGTCTTGATGCCAGACACTTCAGGTTCTCCCTGTATGCCACTGGTGCTTTTCAAGCAGCTACCCTGGTGCTAGAGTTCAGAAGTAGTGAGTCTGAGTAAGCCCATGTGTAGGTTCTTTAAGGGTAACTGTTTGGGACTCCAGAAGTTTCTTCTACCAACTCAATCCTCAGTGGTTTTTGCAGCCAGGAGTTGTGGGGACTTATCTTCCTGGCACTGGTACCCTGGGCTGGGGGCCTGGTGTGGGGCTGGGACTTCTTGTTCCTGAGATATCCCTCCCGAATTTTTATCCACCACACATGGATGTGGGACCAGCCTGTTTCACATCTGTGCCCCTCCTACCAGTCTGGATGGATGTGGTTTCTTTAATTCCACAGCTGTCAGAATCCCATTCAACTTGATTTCTGATGGTCCTGAGTGATGTTGTTCTATAATTTAGTTACAATTTTGATGTGGTTGTGTAAAGAGGTGAGCCGTGTCTGCCTGTGCCACCATCTTGACAGGAAGTCCTGGATCTACTTCTCAGAGAGTCACAGACCCAGTCCTGCATCCCTGTCAGACCTGTCCCCCCATTCCCTGCACCCCTATGATCCATGGGCAGGTAAGGGGTGGGTGGGCAGCCAGCCTCCTCCCCTCCCCCAAGTGCAAGTGCACAGCTCCTCCCAGTAGGTGCTAAGGAGAGTGCTAGGGCTTCCTCTGGTGGAGAAGCAGGGAACTGCAGGACTCCAGAGGGAGGGAGCTGGTCTTGTGGCAAAAATAAACCAGCTTCATTTGTGGGTGACATGATTACATTCACAGAAAAGCCAGAGTGTTCTACAAACACAAGAACAAGTGAATTTAGCAGCACTGTGAGATATAAAATCAACATGCAAAAATATTGTACTTCTAAATATCTACCAATGATTGAGAAATAAACATAATACTATTTGCTATAGAATACAAACACTCAAACACTAGGAATAAATGTAACGAAAGGTGTGCAAGGTCTCTACATCAACAACTACAAAACATTGATGAAAGAAATTTTAAAAGTCTTAAATAGATAAAGATATGTGTCTTGACTGTTAAGATATCCACTCTCCCTATATTGATTTATATCAATCATGCAATCCAAACTGACGTCCCAGCAGCCTTACTGTTTGCAGAAATTGACATTCTGATTCTAAAGTTAATATGAAAAGGTAAAGGAGCTGGAATATCCCAGACCATCTATGACCATCTAGAGGGAAAAGAACAATTGTGGAAAACTCATCCTTTCCAATTTTAATAATTAAGACAGTGCAGTACCGAGGGCAGGGTGTACACAGAGACACAAGGAATGAAACAGAGCCTGGATACGCACGCAGATCATCACTAGAATTATGACAATAGTGTCACTGATACTGAGCAGGTAGCTGGTGGCCTTTCCAACGAATGGTGCTATGGACAAGTGCATGGAGAAAATGGGACTCGAGCCTTACTTACATTGCGCACACAAATTAATTCGAGATGGATGTATATAAAATGTGGGTGTTGACACTGTCAAGCTTCTAGACCCAAACTGGAGAATATTTTCTTTTTTTATTTGTTTAGATTTTGTTTATTTATTTTTAGAGAGAGAGGAAGGGAAGGAGAAAGAGAGGGAAAGAAACATCAATGTGTGGTTGCCTCTCGTGCACCCCCTACTGGGGACCTGGTCCACAACCCAGGCATGTGCCCTGACTGGGAATCGAACCAGCGACCCTTTGGTTCGCAGGCTGGCATTCAACCCACTGAGCTACACCCGCCAGGGCCAAAAAAGGAGAATATTTTCATTACAGTGGAATAGGTCTCAGCAATGAAGAGGGAATGAGGTACAAATCACAGGACAACCTCGATGACTCTCAAAATTGGTATGCCAAGTCAAAGAATTCAGATGCAACATGTGTGATCCCGTTCATGTGAGGATCTGGAACCACAAAACTAACCTCTGGCGATTAAAATCACAGTGGCGGCTGCCTTTGGGGTGGAGGGTAAAGTCTTGACTGGAAAGAGACATGAGTCATTTCAGGTAATGAAAACGTTTTATATCATGTTTGGGGTGATGGTCACAAAAGTTTTATAAACACCAAAACTCATCACACTGGACTCTCAAGTTCTGTGAATTCTGTGTATATCAGTTTTATCACAATCTAAAAAAATGCACACACCCAGGGGTGGGCACGTATGTGGATAGGAAGACAATATCTATTAAGATATCACATCTCCCCAGGTCCATCACAGATTCGATACAATCCCAATCAAAACCCTAGCAAGTTATTTTGTGGGTGTCAGCTAGCTGACTCTACAGTTCGTGTGGAAATGGAAAAGACACAGAAAAGCTGACATGATATTGAAGAAAAAGAACAAAATTGGAGGACTGACACTCTTCGACTTCAAGACTTGCTACAGATCTATGATGCTGCTGATGAGGAATAAACACGTAGATCCATAGACTAGAATAGAGCGCCCGGAACCAGAACCAGCTGGCCCTCGACAAAGAGGCACAGGCAATTCAGTGGAGAAAAGACACTCTTTTCAACCAACAGTCATCAACTAAATATCCACATGCAAAAAAAAAAAAATGAATCTTGACAAAGACCTTTCACAGAAATTAATTCAAAATGGACCATTTTGAATTAAGTTTTATTAATTTAGGTTTATTAAACCTAACATTTAGGTTTATTAATTCAAAATAAACTTAAATGTAAAACACAAAACTATAAAACTTCTAGAAGATAACATAGAAAATCTAGATGACCTTAGGTTTGGCAATGAGTTTTAGATACAATACCGAAGGTATGATCTATGAAAGAAAAAATTGATAAATTGTACTTCATAAAAATTATAAAGTTCTGCTCTATAAGAGATAATGTTAACAGAACGAAAAGATGAGCTACGGAGTGGGAGAAATTCTTTGCAGAGCACATACCCAATAAAGAAAACTGTTATTTAATATACGAAGAACTCGTAAACCTCAACAATAAAAGCAGGCGACCCAAATAAAAGTCAGCGAGAGGAACATGAAATACTCCACACGCTCTGTGAGCTCCAGGCATCCTTCTGCCTGCTCCAGTCAGGTGGTTCTTGTCCCCAACCTCATCCCTGACGATGACCTGGATGGCAGTGGGCTCGCAGGCTGTTCAGAAGTGCCGTGAGGGAGGAGGTTGTCAGGGGGCCCCAGTGACCAGGAGGCCCAGGGGAGAGTGAGGAGATGGGGTGGTTGACAGGCCAGGTTAGGAGGTGGCGGGCAGGGGTGGTGAGGCCTAACTGGGGCAGCGTTCAGCGGAAGCTGGCACTGTCTGCTTGTTATCTCTGTCACTTCCAACGGCCTGGCCCTCTGCTGATGGTGCTCAGACCCCAAGATAACAAGGCCCCGCTGCGACAGCGGAACTGCCTAGATAGCCCCCACACAGGGACGTCGTTGCACCTGGAATAGGGTCTCCCGTTCGGGGTGGGGGCAACAGGGTGAGGATGCTTCGTGCTGTTCCCTCCCAAAGCAGACAAGGGGGACTGTGTCAGACCCTCTCTGGAAGTGAGGTGGGCAGGACTGAGCCCTTTTTGTGAATACAAAATTGTGGGGAGGAGTGACAATGGTGTCGCTGACCTGAGAGCACCTCCCTGCACTTCTTTAAAGGTGGCCCACAGACTGTGGATTCCTCGTGGGGAGACGGTTGGGGTGGGAATGACTGGTTGCATAGAGTTGCATAGAGACAACACCACAGTCCCTGGGTGCAGCCATGCCTGAAGACCTCCTGAGGGAGCCCTCACTGCACCTGGCAGAAGAGAGGGGTCTAATTAATACTGGCAGCTGGAAGGGGAGCTCCCTCAGCACCAGGGGTCAGCTGACTGAAAGATGGAGGAATGTTCAACGTCCAGCTCCTAGCCCATGGCAGGACCAGGAGGCCCGGGCACGTGGAAGGGACTAGAGGGCACTGTATGGGTATGATAGCTCCTCTTCTCTTAGCCTTAACCCGACTGGATTAGACATCTCAGCCACCAGAGCCTAGGAAGCCAGGACCCACATGGTGGGGTGGCTTGTCCTCTGCTTGGATGCATACCCTCCATGTTGGGTGACAGTCTGGGGTGATTTGGACCCATGAGAGCTGTGAGTACCCAGATAAGTGGTTGGGCATATGTCACATGGAAGTCTCTGTCTGAATCTCCCACTTCCTCCACGCTGCATTGGAGGAGGGCTGCACACCCCTCCTCTGACCCCCTCCTGGCCTGCAACAATAAATGGGGAGGGACAGAGGGCTGGGCAATAGCAGCAGGGAGCGGCCAAGGTAAGCACACCCTGCCAAACCCCAACAGCTGGGTGTCCGGGCTCCGAGCAGCTGAGCCTCATCTGCCACAGCAAGACCTCAGACTCCAGGCCTGAGCCGACTGACCCTGACCCCGACCCCGGGGTCCTGCACTCCATCTGCATCCCACACCCTGCAGACCCCAGCCTGGCCCAGCCCCCAGCTGGGCCCTCCAGTCCCTCCTTACTCCTTGCAGATGCTGAACCTGCTGGTGCTGGCCCTGCCCCTCCTGCTGAGCCTGGTCCATGCGGCCCCTGGTGAGTCCTGACCCGGGCCAGCCCTGTCCCTGCCCTTCACCCCACACCCCCAGGCCCCACTATGGCTGGGTGGGTTCACAGAAGCCCAGGTCTGTGTGGGCACAGGGGCCAAGCTGTGTCCTGTCCTGAGGGTGCTTTCTGCCCCAGCCCCGAGGCAGGCCCTGGAGAGAGTGGGCATCGTCGGGGGGCAGGAGGCCCCTGGGAGCAAATGGCCCTGGCAGGTGAGCCTGAGACTCAGATATCAGTACTGGATCCACTTCTGCGGGGGCTCCCTCATCCACCCCCAGTGGGTGCTGACTGCCGCCCACTGCGTTGGACCGTGAGTGTCTGTGTGGCCTGGTGGGTGGGGTAGGGTGGGGCTCCACCCTCCCTCCCAGGTGTCCAGGATGCTGCTCAGCCCCCTGAGTGGGTGGCCCCTCTCTCCAGGAAAACCAGAGACCCTGCAGACCTGCGGGTGCAGCTGCGGGAGCAGCACCTCTACTACCGGGACAGGCTGCTTCCCGTCAGCCGGATCCTTCCGCACCCCAACTACTACACCGCTGAGAACGGGGCGGACATCGCCCTGCTGGAGCTCCAGGACCCCGTGAGCATCTCCAGCCACGTCCAGCTGGTCACTCTGCCTCCTGCGTCGGAAACCTTCCCCCCGGGGACGTCGTGCTGGGTGACAGGCTGGGGCAATCTGAACAGTAATGGTGAGTACTGGGGACAGCTGGAGGGCTTGGGGGAGTGGGGGCTGCTCACATCCATGACCCAGCTCTGGGGTTCCCATTGGGGGAGGGGTCCCAGCAGCTGCCCGAGGACAGTGATCGCCTCCCCACTCACCCTCAGAACCCCTGCCACCGCCATACCCGCTGCAGCAGGTGAAGGTCCCCATCGTGGAAAACAGCCTGTGTGACTCGGAGTACCACACTGGCCTGTACACGGGGGACAACGTCCAGATCGTCCATGACGACATGATGTGTGCCGGGAACAGGAAAAAGGACTCCTGCCAGGTGGGCCCTGTCCTCCCCAGAGTCCCCAGCCTCCCCAGCGTCTCCAGCCACTGCTGACCCCTCTCCTCCCCAGGGTGACTCTGGAGGGCCCCTGGTCTGCAAGGTCAACGGCACCTGGCTGCAGGCAGGTGTGGTCAGCTGGCGCAAAGGCTGCACCCGGCCCAACAGGCCCGGCATCTACACCCGTGTCACCCAGTACCTGGACTGGATCCACCAGTACGTCCCCGAGAAGCTCTGAGCCCTCCCCTGGGGCTGCCACCCGGGTCTGTGGAGGACCCCGCCCCCTCCTGTCCCCACACCACTGCTCCCTGCCCTTCCAGGTGTCACCTTCACCACCTTCCCTGTTCCTTGCGCTGATCTCCCTGCCTTCCCTACCCTCAGCCCAGGGAGCAGGTGGCAGGCACCAACCCTCATTAAAGCACATGGAGAACACGCGTGGTTGTGTCCATGTCTCTGGCTGTGGGCGTCCCTGAGGGGCAGGGGGAGGAGGTGGGGCAGCCCACACAGCCACTGTCTGTCCCTGGGGGTCCCCGGACCCTGAGCCCTGGGCACTGGGGTGGGGACAGCCCCCTCCCCAGCCCCTGGTGCCGGGGGCCCATGTCTCTGTGGTGAGCAGCCACGTGTATTCAGGACACGGAAAGCAACACAGAACATGTACAAGACAATTCTAGGGGCGCCCAGGGGCCCAGCCATGGGGTCAGAACATGTCACCTTGGCCCCCTCCACACCCTGTGTCCCTCCAGCCACACAGGGCCCTCCCCCCTCCCTCCACAGCACGGCCCCCAGCCCCTCCCGGGCCACAGTGTACAGGGACGGGGGCAGTTGTGCGTCTGCCTGCCCTTCACTTCTACGGGATTGAGCGATTGTAGCACTTTTGATTCACCGACTACCGTGTCCTGACGTTCTCCCGTGGCTGCGCACACCCGGAATGTCTGTGGCTGTACCAGCGAGCGGGCCGAGGCCTGGGCTCCACGCTCCCTCTGTCCCGAGAAGCCAGGAGTGTGTGGCACCCCGCCCCAGCCACAGGGGGCCAGGCCTCTAGGCCCTCTCCAATCCGCCATGCTGGGAGGCGGGGGTGGCATCTCATAACAGTTTCAATGAGCATTTGTATGGTTTTTGATGTGGGCAGCCCCTTCCCCACTGAAGCCCTTCCCCTTAGCGGGAAAGGGGACAGGTGCTGTCCACCTGCAGCACTGGGGACGGCACCCTCAGGCCCACGTGCGCTTCCACCCCCTTGGCCGCCCTGGTTGCTGGGCCAGCTTCCCCGTCACTGTCCTGCCAGTGAGCCTGTCGCTCTTCTGCGTCAGGCTGCCGCTCCTCTCAGGTCGCCTGCGCGCACCGGCTCCTTAGCCGGCAGGTCCGCTGCCCCCGCTGCAGACACTGCAGGTCCGGGCGGGAAGGGCCTCTGCCCCCACTCACCCTGAGCCCCCCCTGCTGTGGAAGCCGTGATGGGGGAGATGCCAACCCTCCTCACGTTCCTTTGGTCTTTGATCGTTTCATTGCGGCCAGAATGCACGCCCTCCCTAGGTCTTGAAGGCCACAGACGAAGCGGGCACTTCCGTCTTTCTCCCTCCCGCCTGCCCCGCACTCCGCGATTGCCGCAGCGGTTGGGGGGTGACCTCCTTGGATCGCTCACCTTATACAAGCACATGGACACTTAGTTCTAAGTGTCCGTTGTGCTGGAGGACCCTGAGGGACAAGAAGCCACAGGCCTCCTCCAGTGGGTGTGGAAGGAAGGAAAGATGGATGGGCAGGGCCTGGGGCTGAGACCCCCCGGATGGGGCAAGCAGGGAGGAGGCTGGGTGCCCTGGCCTCCCCTTATCTGGTCCTGGGATCTCGAGGAACTGAGCCAGTGGCAAGTGACAGATGAAGTGATTGTTGGCTTATCAGGGTCAAGCTGGCCTTCTGCTGTGGGCTGGAAGGCCAGTGCGGGCTGTGAGGGGACAGCCCTCCCTCTGTGCCCCCATGGCCTCCTGGGTGGGCCCACGTGGGCCATGTTCACTGGGCTGCAGGTGGCCCGTCCCCCAGGGCCGGGAGAGGGAGGCTCTGTGGGGCACGACGCCCCTCCCTGTGCTCTCCTGGAAAATGGGCAGAAACCAGGCCAGTCAGAGTCCCCGAGGGGACCACATGGATGGTTCCCAGAATTCCTTGCTTGACAGCAGGCCCGGAACCCTGAGGGTCAAGGGCCCTGCAAGGGGCCATGTGATGGGTGCCAGTGGGGAGGGAAGGGCTCAGTGCTCCAGGTGAACTGTACTGGGACAGCTGAGGGCCCTGACGTCCTCTCCTGTGGGGACCAGGCAGGGCACTGGGGGTCCGGAAGGCAGAGAACCTGTTACTCTAGACCCAGTCCTCCAGCCCACACACGGGGAGATGTGAGGCCTTCCAGAGCCTGGGAAGGCTGGCCTGGGCTCCAACCCTAGGCCCCCAAGCTGGACAGAAAGGGCCATTTCCTCTCCCCCAGGGCACCACCTAGGTGTGTGGCTGTCACAGGTTTAGCACAGGCCCTGCACACAGAAGTAGCCCACTGTCTTCTCTGTTCATCATCAGAGTAATGGGGGCCCATGCACCTCTGAGCGAGGCTCTGGGCCTGGTGCTGCTGGGAAGGAGGCAAGTCTGCGCCCCAAGAAGCTCCGTCCTGGTGCGTGTCAGACAGCCTGCCCCGTGCCTGAGTTTCCCCACATCTACAAGAGGGCTCTCTCATCCGGCCTGTTGTTTGGAGCTAGGGATGGGGGCCAGGAAAGTCGCAGCCCCTTCCTGAGACCCCCAGCCAGCTCGGTCATCAGGCCCTGGCCTGATCTAGGACAGTTAGGAAGGGCTGCCTGCACTGGGCAGCTGGGGCTGTGCCTGTCTAATCACTGGGGGGGCCACGGGACCTAGGGGTAGGTATGGGGACAGGGACACTGGAGAGGGCGAGTTGGGAAAAGTCCAGTCACAGGGCCTGAGCTGTCTCTGCAGGTCGCAGCTGGCCTGGACCTGGGACGGTTCTGAAGAATGCTCCAGACCAGAGTCCCCAAGGACAGAGGGGAGGAGCTGATGTGCCCACAAAAACTAGGGAGAACCTCCAGAAGGGGGCAGCACTTAACCATCGCCTTTGCCCAGGTGAGGAGAAAAGGCTCAGGTTTGCAACCTGGATGTCTGGGGCTGGGGCTGGCCTGGCTGTGGTCTGACTGTGTGCCCCTGAGACAGACACTCACTGTCTGGACTTAGGGCCCAAGTGGGGCGAATGGAGGAGATAAGCCCTCCCTTCCGGGTGTGCAGGAGGAACAGGTCCGGCGGGCAGGGAGCCGGACCGAAGCCCCTCCTCCACCCTCCCTCACTCCGGGGGCGTGGGGCGGGGTTGACTGCAAGGGACAGTGGAATGCCGTGTGATTTGACTACGGTGGTGGTTACATGACTATGCGTTTGTCCAACTCAAATCGTGAGCTGAAAATTGGCCAAGCTTCATTATGTGTGTATGTAAGATATACACACAAATGCTGATATTTTTAAATTTTAAATTATGAAAGACTTTTCCTAAAAACATTTGTCTTGAAATATCTGAGCACCGACCTATTTTTCTTCCCCCAAATCAGTAATTTTCTGTGACCAAGCCTTGGAGCACACAGACCGACCTTTGGCTGATGCATGTTACCGAAGCCCGTGGTAGCGATTTCCCGCCGTGCGGTCCCAGGCCAGCCAGCACATCTTCCTGAACCTCACCGCAGACCGCATCTGTAAACGGGTTGCTCCCTGGGAGTGTGGCGGATGACTGTGTCTGCAACCACGGGGTCTGGAGTGGTGGCAGGCCCTCAGACTGGTGGGTGTCCCCTCCTCCTTCCTCATTTCTGGACTTCTGCTCCTGGGCTGGCCCCCTGCAACCTTGGCTCCGCCCAGGAAGAACCCTCCAGGGCACCTAAGCCACCCCCACTGCGCCCTCTCCTGGGCCTCTCCCAGCCCACCTCCACCAGCCCTTGCCATCTCCCCTTCCTTCCAACCCTCGCCCAGGTCACAACAGCAATCTGCTCCCGACAAGCGTGTCACTGAGACCCCGGGAGATGCCTCCTGTGTCCCAAGCCTCCACTGGATGCCTAGACCTGCACCCGCATCAGGAAAGGTGACCTAAGTGACAACAGCAGCAGTGTCTCAGTCAACGGGGAGCCTGGCTCCAGGGCTGGGCCCTGCCACTGGCTGGGTAGGGAGACTCCAGGTCCCAGAGGCAAGCCCTGGGCAAAGGGGACTGCCTGGGGCTGGCTTTGCCCTTTGCCCCCTCTCCCCTGTGTTTGGGGCAGTGGCGCCCTGGCCAGGTCTGTGTGAACAAGGTACCTGTGTGCTCACGTGTAAGCATCCCCACCCCCAGGATCCCCTCTCCACCTAGACCAACTGTAGGAATTTGAGTTGACACTAAGAACCCAGGAAGGAGGAACTGGGGGTTCAGGTTAGATCCCCCTGGAGCATCTAGCTGATGATCTTTGTGTTAGATTGGAAAAGGGTCTCAAAGTCTGGATGGTACTAAATGCTATTCCTGCTAATTGTTAAAATGCAGTTCAGTATTTTGCAGGTATGGCTGTAAACAGGATGAGCTTGACAGAAACCCAATTGGATAAGCGTAGCCAACTGCAAAGAGGAAATCAATGTGTAATTTACCAACTAGCGTGTGTAAGCAGGGGCTAAAGCTCCCTTCAAGAAGACAGATCTTTGGCTGCGAGTCCCCTGTCTCCTTCACTTGCTTCAAGTAAATAAAACTACCCAATAACCACCACATCTCGTTTTTGAATAAAATGTCCGAAGAGATGAACCCCTGGAGTTCAGTAACAAATGTGACTCAGATGGGGCTCTTCTAAAGGGGCTCCCTCTCAGCCTGGCGTGGATGCGGCAGCTCGTCCAGGGCTTCCTCACCTGGATCTTCACCGCACAGAGAATCTACTCCATGGGAGCCTCCCGCTGGTGCCGGCCTCCAGAACAGCTGCCTGGTTCGCCTTGACAGCAAAGCAGAGTGGACGCCCGAACCTGTGTCATTCAGAGCTTCAGAATGGAAGGAAGTACTTGGGGCCCCGTAGTCGCTTTCATTAGTGTGTCTGTTCCCATTTGGGTGTTGGGTTGCCGGGAGTACTTGGCAGGACGGACAGCAAGCCAAGGCAGGGGCGGGGAGGGAGACACGTGCCGCCCACTCACTCAGCAGCCCTGAGCCGGGGCCAGTGACACTGCCGGCTGTTCCAAGCATCACAAGCAGGGACAGCACCGGAGGAGGGGAGTCCTTGAGACTGAGCTTGGAAAGGGGCCTCTGTAGCGATTTCCCTAGGACAGAAAGCCTTTACTAGCTGAGAAAGAAAGCCTTTATAACTGTGTGTTAATTCCAAGGTCTAGAAGGAGGAGAAGGGGGAGTACCTAGAAGCTAGTTAAAGTATATAACCCCTGAACCCCAATAGTCAGGGCACTCAGATTAGCTGAGTGCCCACTGCAGCCTTTTTGCTCGTGTATTTCCTAGATAAATCTGCTATTTCATTTCTACTATACACGTCTCTTGATTGAATTCTTGTCTTGCGAGCGAGGCAAGAATCAAGGAGGGGAAGGCCCCCTGACTCAGGGCTCCCTGGTAACAGAAGGATAGTTTTGGGCGTAGGGTTGTTGGAAGGGTTCGGGCCGCTTGGGCAGGCGCTGTCTCTAGGACTCCAGACCCAGAGCCCGACCTAGTCCAACCCTGGAGAGCTGAGGAACTCCTGCAGGGCAATGCAAGGCACCCTCGGGCACCCATCTCCGGTCTGGTTGTCCGGTTGCTAGGGAACTCTGGGTCCCTGACAGGATTTTCGGTGGGCAGAGATTATGGGATCAGAGTGTCCAACACCCTGTAGCTTATGTTTGCGTTTGCCTTATATATAAACGCACCAGCTGTAGGAAATACAGATTTGATCCCCCAATGCACCCCATTGGGGTGCAGCCTCCGGAACCAGATAAAAAGAACTCTGTTTATTTGACTGAAAGAAGTTAAGCGCTTACATAAATTAGGAAATGTAACAGACGGATCAATGGTAGGAAACTGGCTGTCCTGTCCCAGGCAGCCTTGCTCCAAGCTGGGAGTCGTCTCTCGTGCGTTCGGGAGGCAACGCTTTCTAAGTGCAGGCCCTTTGCTTTCCCGGGTCTCCTACTCCCAGCCGTCTGCAGAAGACTCCCACTGTTCTCCTCCTTGGAAGGGTAAGTGTAAAAAAGTTACGTGCCACATCTCTTCAAAAATCTCAATGGTATAAAGAGATGTTCTATTAGTAGGTGTGATTTCAGAAATTTGACTAAAGGTGTGGTAACAGAGGCCAAATATTGGTGCCAGGAAGAGAGAAAAAAATCTGCTGTGACTTAAAAATGGAGTCTGCGTCAGCTTTACTGGCCTTGCAAACTGTAGCAGTAGAATCAACCACATGTATGTACATTTTGGGCAACAGAAGCCAAAAGGTTGGGCTTCCTGGCCACATGATGTGGGAGAAGGTTGGAAGTGACACAGGGAAATGAATTGCTTTTAGTGTGATGGAAAAATTTGTTAAGACTTTTAGAGTGGTCTTAAAAAGTCATGGACCGGACCAGCGTTCGCTCCTATGAAGGAACAGACACCGGCAAGGATGGCTTTGGGGTCACTGACTCTGGGTGGCAACAGTGTCCTGCATCCCTTGTGTCAGAGCCCCAGTCAAGACAAGAAGAATCGTGAGACCCCAGCTTCCTCCTGAACAGCAGCCCATTATCCCCCTTCTCTCCTCCAAACCTGTAGGGGCTGGGAGTGGGGCAGGTTGAAGTGAGAGAGGTCACTCCCTGCATCCATAGGCAAGATGGAGTGCTTCTAAGCTGTGTCCCCTCCTTGGGGAGTGGCCCCCACTTAGCTAGGACACAAGCCCCTATAGCTGTGGGAGTCTGCTGACTGGCAGTGGAATGGGCTGACTGGGCACCCGCCCTGCTGTGGAAGCAGCAGCGTGGAGCAGCCCAAGGCTTCACCGCAGTCAGAGGCAGCCACGGGGGTGTAGCACAGAGCACAGCACTGCTGAGTGTGACCTGGGAGACGGGTGCCGCGAGACCATACCACCCAGTCGATTGGCTCCGAGTGGTGGCAAGTAAGCCAAGCTGGTAAGTCAGGCACCCTGGGCCTGCCCTCTGCCTCTCACAGAGACACGGGGGCAAGCCCTGGGGGGTTTCTGAACCGTCTTCTCTAGGAGTGCAGAAGCCAGAGGGCTAAGAGGAGCTTGGGCCCGGGACTGGGTAGGAGGTGACTCTGCCAGCATGGGTATCTGTGGCTGGAGAGAAGAGGTAAGGCCAGGTGTGCATGGGTGAGTAGCCCCTCGTGGCATCACTGACTCTCCTTATTTTTCCCTCCTGTTTCATTCTGGTTCAAGCAACCTCTGCCCATGGCTGTTTCCTGTCTTCACGTTCAGTCTGCAGCTCCTAATGTTCCAAACTGGGGACAGAAGGCGGAGGAGCCACAGCCTGTGAAAGATGGAACCCGTGGGTTATATGGACCCCAGGGGATCTGCTCACTTCAAGCGTCATCCCCGCCCCTCTGGGCAGTGGGTGTGGGGACAGAGAGGTAGAAAGCGAGTGGTGGTTTTCCCTGTATCCTGATCTTCGGAGGCACGGCAGTCTCTGAGCTGCAGCTGTGTCGCTGGCTAACTTGCAGATGGTGGCTAACAGGATGCACCCTCCTGTGTGTGTGCGTGCGTGTGTGTGCGCAAACGCATGTATACACACGTACACACAGACTGTATTTCCTGGGAGTGCCTCCTGCCCTCACAGGGGCTTCTCTGCAGGGCCATTGTCCCAGGAATGCAGGTGCTGAGAGACTTCCTCCCAAGCCGTCTTCCTTCGGTAGGAATTCCTCACCACCTGCTCCACGGTGTGTCTTATTGATACGGACACCGGCCTGCAGTGTCCTCGACATTGTGGCTGAGACGAGATAAATTCACACGGACTACCGAGTCCTGCGGAGGAAAAGGGATGGTACAGCCACTCTCTCAAGAGGAGAGCACCCACCCTTGCCTTGACAGGCTTTTATTGGCTTAATTTGCATAGGAATACAGGGCGTATGTGGAAAGCTCATCAATCACTGTCAGGCAGTAAGGATCAAACAATAGATAACACACAGAGAACTCTGAGGGCTTATTCTGAGTCAGGGTCAGTTAGCTAAAGGGCCATAAAACTTGGGGGAAACAAACTCATTTCATCCTTGGACCCTTATCATTTAAATTGAGGGTATTAGCAAAGCAGGTTTCACAGGATTTTATGTATACTTTCTTAGGCCTGATCTCCCAGGGGAACCCGCCCTTTCAAGCACAGGGCCACACCCACCTCTGGCATTGTTTCAGGCTTTTGTCGAGCAGGGTAAGGAAGGCGGCCAAGAGATCAGGAGACTTCTTGCAGACAGAATGAGGACTAAGGCTATGTCAAAGCTGAGGGGCTAGGGTCCATCACCCCCTTTCTCCATAGACCCCCAAGTCCTTCCCTCATGACAACTGTCTTAGGTCATCTCTCCCTTGAGGAATCTTACCCATCATTGGCTAACCGGTCATGCACTGGAGGCCAGGCAGGGTGAAGTAAAGTGGGCAGAGGCGGTGCTCCTGCCAGAGAGATAAGCTTTGTCTCCTTAGTGGCTTAGAGTCCCAAGGTCTCTCACTCAGCCTTAGCCATGGGGGGTTACAGCTTCTGAAACCAGGCAGGGAGGTTCCCAACATCTTATTAGGTACAGTTCTTCACTCAGCCACAGGGCAAGTATCACTGTGCCTCAGACACCATGGGACACCAACTGGATATTATGCACTGAAACCTCTCGTTTGTCCAAATGTGGACCTTGGCCAGGCCATCTGTCATGGAAACTTGTAAGTCAAGGTCATGAACAAGTTTCTTGTAACTAGTGCAAATAACCCGAGGAGGCAGAACTGTCATTTCTGATATCCCATCCCCCTTTAGGATCGCTGTTCTTCATCCACTGGGCTCCCCCTTTCTGCAAGTCACTTCCTGTCCAGATCCTACCTGTCCTTCCAAGTCCTAGATAGACATACCTACACCTTAGAAGAGCAGTAAGTGATTCCTGAATAACAATCTGGCTTGATGCCCTGGATCACATGGGAAGAAGACTCTAACGTGCCAGCACCTTCCCCTTTCCCTCCCTTACGGGCATCAGTTCTGAAAGGCTTGGACTCTGTGTCCTTAGGTTGGCTGTCACTGTGGGCCATCTTGCTCATTAGATCCCCACCAGAATGTGAGTTTGTGATGGTGGGGTCTCAGTCTCCTTGATGTTTCCCCTACTTCCGTCTTACCTCTTATGGCACATGTCACCTGTTGGAGTAGTGCTCTCTTTATGCACTCCTGTCTCTAGGAATCCCAGAACCTAGCAAACCCCAACTTTCATAAGTCAGGCAACCAGAGAAGTCCAGCCCTCTAACTCAATGTCGTATTTTTGACCATGTTCAGCAGGAAGCAGCTACAGAAGTACGACTCTCATCTCCAGCCCCTCAAGGATGAGAAGTGGAAAATCTCAGGAGGAATTGTTAGACAGGACAAGGGTCTGAAGGTCTGGACAGTTCTTACTAAATCATGTTCTTGCTACATGGTAAAATGTAGCACACTATTTTTGCAGACGCAGCTGTAAACAGGATGAGCTTGACAGGAACCCAACCAGAAAAGTGTAGCCAACTGCAAAGAAGAAATCAATGTGTAATTAACCACATATTGTGTATAAGCAATGGCTGAGCCTTCTTTCCAGAAGGCAGACCTTTGAATGTGAATCCTGTACCCTTTACTTACTGCAAGTAAATAAAACTATCTAATGACAACCACGTCTCATTCTTGAATAGAACACCCCAAGTGGCAAACCCCTTGAGTTTGGTAACACTTGCATTAATAGGGAGACTGGGAGCAGTGGGGGGATGGTTGGGGGAAGGTACTTTCCTGAGGCAACACAGCCGACAGTGGAAACAGGGGTGGGAGTTCTCAGGACCCACACGGTCCCTGACCCAAGGGCCACCTTCAGAGTGCCCTCATTCTCACACCCAATCAGAAGCGTACATGCAGGATCCTTCTCCTTGGGGCACCAAGGTCAGGCCCGCAGTCCAGCCGCATGTATCCGGCCTCTCCGCCACAACTTTTAGGTGAGGGTTCAGTGGGACCCCAAAGGTTCATAGAGTGAGCCACTTTCTGTAAAAACCCAGTCAGCCTGCCCTCATCATTCTCACTAACTCTTCCAAACACCTACAACTTTTTGCGATGTTACCCCAGCTGTCACCCAGCACGCTGCCCCAGGAAGGACTCTAAGTGCAGCAGACGCGAGGGTGACAGGGCTGCCATGCTCTGAGAGCAACACAGGTGCCCCTCCAGTGTCAGCAAGGTGATGTCCGCATCCCCCGAGGCAGACAGGCTCTGGTTGAACTTGGGGTGGTGGGTTACTTCCACTGCCTTCTGCAACTGGTCATGGGTCATAGAGTCTCAGCTGCCCAACTTGGACCCTGAAGCCACAAACTCCAAGTTCTCCCTGGGGGAAAGGGACCAAAACTTCTCAGAGGAGTTTGGGGATACACAGAGCTGGGGAGGGGCCCACAGGAAGCCCACCTCCTGCACACAGCATACCTCCCCCACCTCTGCCTCCACCCACCTGAAGCTCAGTGAGGGGATGGGACCTACTCCTGGCCCAACACCATGGGCAGCAGTCAGCATCCACTCTGGGCGGGTGAGGGAGCCCCCACACCTGCGCTCCCACAGGCCACACTTCGTGCTACAGAACCTCAGGCTGACCTGCCGCGGACACTGCCTGGCCGAGACACCGCACATTCCCATGGTGCCCGCCGACTCGTGCCCTGGGCCCGGGTCTGAAGAAGCAAGTTGAGGGACCATCAGAGACCCAGACCGTGACCTTCCCAGAGCTCAGGAACAGGTGAAGTTTTCACACGGGGACAGTCTCCACGCCTCCAGGGCTTGTCCTGGAAGCACTGAGGGCACAGGATGCAGTCAGGATTCATCCGGAGTTACAGGCGTGAAGCCCCCCCACCCCTGGCAGGGGAGGGTTAAAAACAGCAGCCACAGTATCTGCAGGGGGAGAAAGCCAGAGTGAGGGACCAGGGCTGGGACCCTGGGGTCTGGGAATAGAGAGGGCGTGGGTCTGTGCAGAGACGGAGTCCTCACCACGCCGGGTCTCTGCCCTCGGCTCCTGGGGTCTCTGAGTTCCTTCTCTCTCCTACAGAGGAAGTGGGCCGGGGTGACAGCCCATCTCTGGGGGACCACGGGCACGAATAGGGCTTCTCAGATAAATGAGGCTAGTGAGGCTGGCAGAAGACACCGTGAGCACTTGGGGCTCATGAAGCAGGACAGGCCCAGGGCACAGAGCACGGTGACAGAGCTGTGGGCCGCTGCTTTGTGGGGCAGGGCCCAGCTGCTAAGTGAGGGACTGTGGGAAGCAGTGACTCCTTGAAAGAAGAACAGAGTCACAGAAGTGGGTGACAAAGAAGGCATGGTAGGGTTGGCCTCTCTGCATCAGCCAGTCCTCCATCTCTCCAGCTCCCTTTCTTCATCTGGGACACCCGCTGTCCTTGGGGATGAAGGATTTGCTTCTTTGGGGCCTGGAGCCTGCTTGTCCCAGTGAATCTGACATTTTCATTGCTCCAAAATAGCTCGAAGTGGCCCTCCAGTGGCAGACTGAGGCTGAAGGAGGAGAAGGAGGTCCAGGAGAGGGGCAACACCTACCAGAGCACATTCAGGAGCAGAGGCTAGCATGGGCCCGACGTCCTCTCACCGGGCCCTGCCCTGCTCTGAGGGCCAGGGTGGGGTATCAGGAATGACTTAATTGGGACCTCTCAATGACTCTAGAAGCGAGGACTCCATGTCCCACCCAATTTGTTTCCCAAACTTGAGGCCCCGCGGTATTTTGGTGGTGGTCTTTGTGCTTGCCGTGGGGAGCACAGGGGCATCAGAGGTCCTTCTCCTCCCCAGCCACACCCCAGGCCAGGTGCCCTCGCTCCAGCCCACGCTGACTCACAGCTGCGTCAGGAGCCTCATTCACACCTAGCACAGGGGAGAGGCTAAGAGTCTGATTCAGCCCAGGGGAAAAGGAAAAAAAGCCCAGTGCCCGCCTCAGGAGGACCCAGGCAGCCCGTTCATTTTCTCCCAAGCTGGTTCTTCAAACAGCACCCAGGACCCAAGGACTCCAGACAGAAGGCTCCCAAAAACCCTGAGGCCCAGCGCTTCCAGGGACCCAGTGGGACCTGTCACAGTTCGGCTGGACGCAGAGCCTAGACATGCAAAGGGTCTTTCCTCATAACAAATGCACCTTTGGTGGGGAGACGGGGCAGACCACGTATTTCCAGTCTGAGCCCCAGGGGGCACTTTGGACAAACCCCTGTGCAAATGAAAAAGTGCGGTCTTCAAGGAGGCCGTGTGTTAGGGGCGATAACTTACAGGGCAGCTTAGCCCAGCACCCATGCGGTCCTGGGCGGCCACCCGCTGGAAGGCTGAGGAAAGCCAGGGACATACATGACAATCACACCAACACACATACAGGCGCACACACATACAGGTGCACACACATACAGACGCACACACAGAGACACACACACCTGCACATCTGAACGGCCACATGCATGCACACATGTGCACACTCACATATGGGGTTGCCCGAAAAACGTGTTCGCTTTTCCCGTACCACGGCCCTGGTAGCGCTCGGTTGTCTCCAACTTCATCCGAAACAACTTTGCTGGATTGTATTGTGACAGCTGTCATATCAGCATGCGTTTTTAAAAAACTTATCAGAATGGTGAATTTTTGTGTAGCCATTTTAATGCTGAAGATGGAAGAAAGCAGGCAACATCTGTGGCATATTACACTGTATTATTTCAAGAAAGGTAAAAACGCAACTGAAATGCAGAAAGAGATTTGTGCACAGTATGGAGAAGGTGCTGTGACTGATCGAACGTGTCAAAGGTGGTTTGTGAAGTTGCGTGCTGGAGATTTCTCGTGGGATGATGCTCAGGTAGACCAGTTGAAGTTGAGAGCGATCAAATCGAGACATTAATGGAGGACAATCAGCGTTCTGCCATGCGCGAGACAGCTGACATAAAATATCCTAATCAATAAAGTTATTGGGGAAAATGAAAAATGCGTCTTTTATGTCATGGAAAAAACCAAGCGGACACCTAGGCCCACCCCACACGCACTCAAATGCACGGAGAGAGGCACATGTGCCCACACGCAGACCTGCGTCCAGTCCCGCACAGGCGTTCAGGGGGCCCCTGAAAAAATGTCGGAACTCGGGCTGAGCGGCTCAGCCCAGGATGGAGTCCACATGGGTCTCCTGGCCAGGGCTGGCAGGAAGAAGTGGGTACTCGCAGCTGGGTGCCACCACCTCTCCCAACTGGCCGGCCCCACCCCTGAGTGGGAGCAGTGAGCACTTGGCTGCTCCTGTACGGGCTCCAGGGGGAACGGCAGGTCACTCAGCCCGTCGTCCGTCAGTCATCTCCAGGGAGGAGGCACATGCAGTCCTGATGGGAAGTGGTCTGGGGTCCTACCACAGGCAGGCACACAGGCAGCGGGTTGGTTCTGCAGCAGTAAATGCAGACCAGCTTTGGGAGCAAGGGCCCGGAGCCAGGATGGCCAAGAGCAGCCCTGCTCAGCAAGCAGATCCCACCCGGGCCCTTCCCCAGGACCAGACCCCCAGGATGCCGTGTCAGAGGCGGTTCAGGCTCCAGGCCTTAGGGGCCCAGTATCGTGGTGCCTTTTCCCCTCTGGGGAACCACAGGTCTCTGGGGTTTCACAGCTAAGTCCCCTCTTGCCCCCTGACTGTGGTGGTCTCCAGCTACTTCCGAGACTGGCCCCTCCATTATTACAGATCCTCTATTTCTAATGGGGTCTTTCCCTGGCATGCCAAGATGCCCACAGGGGCCTTTAAGGTCAGGCAGGGGTCTTACTCTGTGACTCTGTTTGGGGACGGCTCAGTGAGGCAGACTTTGAAACCCATCACCAGTGGCAGAACATGAATTCACTTGAGTGAGGGGACAGCCCCACACTCCATATCCTTGCCCCTCGTGGCCTGTCCCCTAGATACTCACCACACAGTGTTCTCCTCTGCCCTGAGCCTGGACATCGTGTCTCGGGGCAGATTCTGAGGCGGCTGCCTCTTCCCAGGGTCCTGGACAAATAGGTGGGAAGGGAGGAGAGAGCGTGCTAATTTCTCAGAAAGGACCTCCCTGTCTCCTGGAGCCTGCACTCTCCCGGACTCCAGAGCTAGTAGATGCTACAGAACAGGACGGAGACGGGTGGGTCGAGCAAGATCTGTGTGTCTCAGCCACCTCCGGGCCCCAGATGGGACTGACTTTGGATCCTCCCTTACTCACCTCCAGACCTGCCCCCAGCCGAGCAGGGGCGGGCAGTACAGCCGCACCCTCACCTTGTGTGACTGAAACAAAGTGGGGCTTGGGGCCACTTGTTCACAACCTGGATTAAAACCCCTCCTGTACTCCTGGACCCGTCTTGGGGTGAGGGTCTTGAATCACGTGGTAGGAAATGCTTTGCAACTGCACTAGCTGTTTCCACACTGCTCAGGGGGGTGTACATCAACTCCACCCCTTGATGGGGGGCGGGGGTGAGAGTGTTCATTTCTCAACAACTGTGCAAACACATGGTTTCATTGTGCTTTTAAATTTTTTTCCAATCTGACGAATGTGAAACTGTATTTCCTTTTATTTTCCTCAGTATTTCTCTGAGAAGGAGGCCAATCAATGCTGATGGCCATCCAGGTGTGTCTTCTGAGAGTGGTATGCAGGGTCTTTCCCGTAAGCGCCTCGTTTCCTTTGCCCCCACCATTCTGCTGAGTTAACTTCCTCCTTTGTGGGGTAGACCCCTAAATATTTCTTTCAATGAGTGCCTGTAGGCGATAAACACTCTTGATGTTTCACGCTTTGTAATATCACTATTTTGCCCTCAGTGTTCCATGACAGTTTACCTGGGAATAAAATTTTATATCGACAGTAGTTGTTCCTTCCCCTTTAACGGCGTCGCTCCAGGCTCTCCCGCTATCTATCGCTGTCGACCAGAAGCCTGCCGACTCTCACAGGCATTTCTTTTTAGGCTAAACGATCACTTGTTCCTGCTGGCTTCTAATGTTTCCATTTTGCAGTTTTACTAAAATGGGTTTAGGGCAGGATTCATTTATATTTAATCTGCTGAATATTCACAGGGCACTTTCCACTGAAGATTCATGTTTTTCTTTGATTCTATAAAATTCTTGGATATTTTGGTACAAACACTGATTTTTAGTTTTTCCAGACAGTTTTTTTGAGTTTCTTATAGAGGATTCTGAATCTCCAATAAGCCTCTGAAGTTGGAGGCTTTCCAGCCATCTACCCAGAATCTTAAATGTTCTTTCATATTTTATGAGGGTTTTTTAAAGCTTCCTCTGCTTCTGATACGATGAAGTTGAAGACTGAACAGGCCGACATTCAAGTACACCCTGAGTGTGGCCCTCCGCCGGCTCAAACCCCTTCCAAGCTCACGCCTCTGTGCGCACCACCGCTGTTCCACTGCCTGGAGCTCCTCCCCCCTAATCCCCGTCCTGCTCCCACTTCAGGAGCTGGGCCTGGCGGCTCGGCCGGTCAGACCCTCCCCGACAGGTCCACGTCCTGCCTCTGTCCAGCTTTGTCTCCATTGCCTTCCTCCACGCCATGCCCTGCACGCACTGCAGCGGTGCGTCTATGTCCGTCCTCAACTCCCGTGCACCTTAGGGGCCCAGGAACCTACCCAGTGACTCCTCACTCCCAAGACCGTGTCCGCACTGGGCACCTTTGACCAAGGATAATTAAGGAAGGAAAGGAGAGACGATACAGGAAGAAAAAGAGAAAGAGGAGAATATAGACAAGCAGGGAAGGAAAATAGGAAGGAGGGAGGGGAGGAAGAAAGGAAAAGGAAGATGAAAGTGGAAGGAGAGAGGAGGGGACACTGGGGACAACCCACCTGAGCTTCCAGAAATACCATCACGTGGAACAGTGCCCCGGAAAACCTCCCCATGCCCCAACATGGAGACCTGGAGCCCGGGGACCTCTCAGGGAGGCCCCCACTGCTCCCTCATTCAACACCGTAATGAGTCCACACACTCTCCCAAGCCACAGTCTGGAGCTGTCTTTCCAAATTCAACGAGAAACCAAGGGTGAGCAGGAGGCCATGGGTCCAGGCCCCTAGCCCCTGGCCCTACCCACTGTGAGAGACAACAGGCTTCAGAGCATCTTCCCATCTCTGCCACCCTAAAGGCAGGGAAACTGGGGGACCAGGAAGGCAGGAGAGTCTCAGCACTGTGAGGGGGGTGAAGGGTGAGGAGGTTTGGGAGGATGAGGCTGGAATTGGGAAGGAAGCAAGGGTAACCCCTGGCCTCACCTAGGGTCCAGGGTACAGAGGGACATATTGCCGGATCCAGGAAATGTAGCTCATCACTCGGGCACACACCCCAGGGAAGTTACAATGACCACAGACATCTCCTCAGCTCACAATCCCTACCTGGATCCAGGTGCATTTCCAGCTGCACACCAGGGGCCCCCAGAGAGGCCCTGTGGGGAGAGTCGGGACTCAGTGAACACCTCCACACGTGCAGTGGAGCTCCTGAGCCCTGACTCCACAGTCTAGGAGGGGACAGAGGACAGAGGACGAAGGCAGCCGGGGGTCTCACCTGGCAGGAGTGGCCCTCACTCCCAGTGCACAGCATGTCATCCTTGATGATCTGGCCGATGTTGTTTGACCAGTTCTGGTAGCGCAGTCACAGATCTCATTCCCCACAGTGGGGACCACCACCTGGTGAAGCGGGGAGGGTGGAGGCAGCGGTGCTGTGGGGAGGGTCCAGCTGAGAACCGGGGCTGGTCCAGGCTCCTGCCTTCTCCCAGCAACTCAGGTACTCCTTCCACTCCTGCTGGGCACCCCTGGCTATCAGTGGAAGGCATGGGGAGCTGCTCTGTGGGCCCTGACCCTTGGGTCCGGAATCAGTTACACCTGGCCCTGAGACTCAGCTCCCCTGCATCCACTAAGCCCATTCAGTTCTAGGGTGCCCAGCTTCATCAGCCGGAGGCTGGTCTCCACATGCCTGAGGACAGGCTCCAAGGAGAGTTATCCAGGACTTTTTCCCTTGAAAAGAAATAGCTCAAGGGCTCATCACAAAGAAATATATTACAGCAGGAAGGAAACATTTCTGAGCTGATGAGTTCAGGTGTTCATTCGGACTTAGGCCCCTGTGCACTGTGAGATCGTGGTAGGCCCCCGACTCTCGCTCCCAGGTTTATTCATCTTCAGGAGGCCAATCTAGGTCCGCACGTTGGCATGGGGGGTGCCCAGGGAGAGGCATGGGAGGGCCTGTCATCCTGGCAGAGAATAAGCACCTGCACCCCCAGGGTCAATGCATCTGCCCATGAAGCCCCAGCCCTGCACACGTTCAGGCTCGACAGGGAATCCCCGCTCTAAAATTCAAGTGCAGAATTAGCGTATGACCCAGAAATTCCACTCCCACCAGAGGTGTCCAACCTTTTGGCGTCTTCGGGCCACACTGGAAGAAGAAGAGTTGTCTTGGGCCACACATTAAATACATTGTGACACATAATCAGAAAAAAATCTCATAATGTTTCAAGTAAGTTTACGATTTTGTGGTGGATTGCATTCATAGGCACCCTGGGCCGCACGTGGCCCATAGGCCGCGGGTTGGACACCCCTGTATATACCCCAAAGAGTTGAAAACGGGGATCCAAGATAGCAGCAGAGTAGGAGGAAGTTACACTCACTTCCTCCCAGGGCCAAATCGGAACTACAACTAAGGTATGGGACAATCAACCTGAATAACCAGCTGAAGACTAGATGAACAGGAGTCTTATAATTAAGGACATAGAGAAGAAGCCACGTGGAGACTGGTAGGAAGGGCAGAGACATAAAAAGGGCTGGCGCTGCCCCCACATGTGGCTGTAGAGATTCTGGAGGGATATCTCAGCTGCAAAGATCACCAATGAAAAGCAAGGGGTCTCAACCCCATGCTGAGCTCCCCAGCCCAGAACACCAGTGCCTGAAAGAGGAGCTCCCATAACATCGGGCTGTGGAAATCAGTGGGGATTTCACCTGCCAGGGTGAGATGGGAGACTGCTAGAAACCCAGAAGCCCTTTTAAAGGGCCAGTGCACAACATCTCATTCGCAGGCACTCAACCTGGGCTCCAGCAGAGGTGCAGCAGCTCAGCGTGGACTGTAGTCACACAGGGAGACACTGGGTTATGTGGCTTTGGGGAGAGGGCTGGAGGGACAGCCTCTGTTATCCCTGTGCTGAGTCTCTCTCCCGCACCTCCCACAGGTGCCATCTTTCCTGGTGGGAGCACTCGCCTCCATAGAGCATCGGCCTGGGGGGATGCACTTGCCCCGCCCCCCCGCCCCAATTCCCAGCTGCCCTGCCCTGCCAAGCTCACACCCTGCTGAAGATTCAGCTAGCTGCAGCCACCCTAGGCTCACTGAAGTCTTTCTTGGAAGGCTCTCAAGATGGTCAGGGCAGACTTAGGGCCTGTCAGAGATGTACAGGGAGAGACTGAGTGGAGTGGCTTTAGGTCAAGGGCTGTTTTCCCCCCCGAGTGCCCCACTATTACTGCCCCCACGGCATCGGCCTGGGGATGTGCACTAGCCCCAGGCTCTTGATTCCCTGTGGTCTCGCCCTGCCAAGCTCACGCCCTGCAGAGGAGTCTACTGGCTGCAAGCAGCCGGGGCCCACTACAGTCTTTCTCAGAAGGCTCTCGAGGAAGTCTGAGCAGACTCCAGGGGTGTTGGAGACACACAGGGAGAGATTGAGTTGTGAGGCTTCTAGGTGGGAGTCACTTTCCCCCGTGTGTGCTGACAAGCTCTCCCCCCACAGGGCCAAATTTTCATCTGTTTTAGCCTGATGAACTCTACTTGCCTCACCCTGATGGCCCCGTGAGGCCCTGCCCCACTGCAAAATGTCGCAGGCCCCAGGCGAGAGGGGCTAGCCTTGGCGTACCTTGAGAACTTCACTGAGTGGCGTCAATCCAGCTCTGGTGCCAAGTAAGAATCTGAACCAGCCTGATGGCATCACCCCACCTGGTGACACACTGAGAATCATGCAGCTCACATACTGCCAGAGGCTCTTTCAGGGGCTAAGCCTAAAAGGCAGCTGACAGGTAGAGGCAGATTTGGGGGTGCCTTGGACCTTCTGTGTCCTGACCCAGGTTCAGTACTGGTGGAAACCAGCCTTGGTATGTAGCCTGACCCCTCCCACGTGCACCCAGGTCCACTACAGAGGAAGCCACTTACTGTAGATCACTTTGGAGCATCTCACCAGTAGCCCAGGGCTGGTCACAGGCGGTGTCTCATATTTGCCTGCACCGGAGTTCCTCCCTAGAGGTCCCAGAACGAACACACCCAGTGGCTGGCTACAGACCACATCAGAGCACAACCTGATTAGCACCACAAGCAGCACACCCAAAGGGAGATCTCAGTAGGCACCAG